>NC_079152.1:18546463-19746463 GCF_947563725.1 Argiope bruennichi | reverse complement strand
TGGATATAGAAATTTCGGATTCCGACTTTGAAGAGAGCGTAAGAGTGAGAGTGATGTTGATAACGAACATAATGACAATGTAATTGTTGAAGAAGATATTGCTAATGAGGATGAAATATTAGCCCATCAAGAATTGCTTCATATAATTTATTAAGTTAGAAAAATTGTTAAGGTATTTAAACGTTGTCGTATAAAAATGACATATTATTAAAATATATACTAACTGAAAATAAAATAGAATATATGTTAATATTAGATTCTAAAACACTTTGGAAAAGTTTACTCCTAATGATGGAATGATTTTTGGAACTAGGAAATCCAATCCAAAAGCAATAATCGACTTAAACCTGTAAAGTAATTTTTCAGATAGTGAATTCGACTTAATATCCAGAACTATATCAGCTCTACTTCCAATAAAACTGATTATTGAGGCATTATGTCAAAGAGATTCTAATTTATTAACAGCTAATGCAACAATAAATTTCATGTTGCAGTCACTGAAAGAACAGCACACATCACTATCTAAAGAATTATATATTACAATGAAAAATCACACAGAAGAAAGGCATACTGAAATAGAAAATGTGTTACGGCATTTACATAATTATAATAATTTAAAAAATGAAAATGAAAAAGAAGAAAAGAAAATAACCAATTCAAATCGGATTAAGTTTATAGTAAATTTTCTTAAAATTTTTTACCCACAAACCTATCCATATTCAGGAGAATTCGGTTCAGTTATCGAAGATTATGATGACACTCATGTCGATAGTGAAAAAGAAGTGTCTCTTGAACAAAAATTAGAATTAGCGATAAATTAGAAAATATCAACGAACCAAAATACCATACAGAAATCAGCTATATCCAAAACCATCCGAAGAGAAATCGATTTATTTGAAGATGAGGAATTTAGAGGTAAATACTTGGAAAAAGTATATAGCGCATTTCTAACAGTACCACCCACTAGCGTAGATGCCGAAAGAGCGTTTTCGACAGCTGGTCATTTTTGCACAAAATTAATTTTCAGGCTTAATGACAGTACAATGGATGCATTATGTTTTTTAAGATCACATTTCAAAAATTTGTAATAGTACCATAGACTGAATAGTGATAATTACACTTTTTTTGTGATTTAAATAAATAAGATGTTCCTTTACTGTTTTGTGATTCTTTATATACTGTTATAATTTATAAGTAACAAATTATTTTTTGTAATATTTACACTCTCTAACAAAACTGGCAAATAAAACAAAGAAACAACTGTGTTTTCTTCTTTTCCTAAAATTTCTAATACCGGTATTAAAAACTAAAAAATACCGAATACCGGTATTGAAATTTTGGTCCGATATTGCAATCCCTACCTCTCATGTTAGCATAGAGGGGTAATGAGATTGCGGACACCCTGACTAAAGGGGGAACTAGTGATATCTCTGTGCTTACTGAAACTCTTACTACATGGGAATTTTCTCGAAAGCTAAAAGCTAAAATAAAACAATTTGAATTATCCCATCGATACATCACTCCTATAAGAGTAGTCGTCCAAGAACTCTCTGACTTTTGACTGTAGTAGGTAGAATCGGACTACTCTTATTCGCTTTCTCTGTGGACACCTTTGAACTATGATATATTTTGAGGGCTCTAAGTGTTCTCAAGTCTGCCCCAAGTGTTTTAGGAAAGAGGGTTCACCTAATCACATTCTTATTTGTCTCAGCTTCACCAGGGAAGTTCTTATTGACAGTCCATTGTTAGTATTGGACTTCTTCAGAGTGCACAATTTTATAGACTTTTGATATACCTTTACTGTTCTTGGGGATGTGCAACAGCAATATATTTTGAATCCAGGAAGAACTTTTAAACTAAGACAATTTATTAATTTTGATATTGCATTATGGACAATATGAGAAAATAAATGGGAAAAATAAGAGATCTCATATCCTGTAATGATAGAAAGAATTAAAAAAGAATATTTCGTCATATCAGCTAGAAAAAAAATTCCAAATATATTTCATTTTTACCATACACATTTAGTTTAATACAAAACTTTAACACCTGGAGAGTTCAATGAGATGAACTTCTGCAAATATCTTTGTGGATAAGAAAGCAATGAGCTAGCTGCATAATATAAATTTTATTGAAATTCACAATGCATTTGTTGAAATATCAAAATCTTGGGAAATATATTTGATTAGGCAACTGAAGTTTCCGTCATCTCCTCGGGTAAAATTCCGAATTATTTCATAAAAAAAAATTAGCAATTGGTGAAAATTTTCAAATTTATTTATTCATGTCATAGTGTAAAAATTATTTCCATTAAAAAAAATACGACCATTAGTAATTTAAATTACTCGGGAGTATATGTTTATAAAGAAATAAAATCCCCAGTTCTAAAACCTTAGAACTTCTACAGGAAAACAAATTGAAAGACATGTTTTTTTAAATAGAATTTTACTCTCTTCAACTAGTACCATTAAAGCAATTAGAGCTCATTAGGGACAAAAAAATAGTCTGAGTAATAATACAGTAAATAAAATTTTTAGTGATTTCTATAATTTTTATTGAAATTTAAGATTGATGTAAATCGAAAATTCAAGATTTTTTTCATTACTTTTCGACGAGCTTACAAATAAGTAAATTGTTTACCCTTATTAGAATTTTATATTGAACTTCTTTTCTTTCGCTCCTATGACTATGAGTCCAAAAGCGCGTTAAAGCAGTATTTTATGACGAATATTTTAGTATTTTACTATTTAATCAACTTTTATTTTGAATAAAATATGAAATATCATATCTAAAAATATTTGAACTTATATATTATTGACTACTTTTGAAACGCAATTTATTTTTAATTTAAAATTTAAATGTGGAAAAACAGCTATCAAAATTACCATATGTATTTTCTCATGCAGTTTTTGTTCAGAAAATATATAATATATATTTTATCAGACATTATTTTAAACAATATTTCCTTATTTAATTTATTTAACAATATTTCAATAATACTTTATAATTTCTTCAAAATGTGGCATCTAATATATTTCAATGCTATTTTGGAATCATTCTGTTGCATTTATGTCTATTTTTTCACTATTAATTTATTTCTTTGGATAATTTAATATTAATTATAAAATGCTTTAGTAAAATTGTTAATCAATTTTATTTCTATAAAATAATTTTTATCACTTCACTTCCATTTTTAATCAATCAACTAAGCAAAAAAAAGATTAATTTATGGTTGAATGACAATTTTAATTATATAGAATTACATACTGCAAATATTTACTAAAATTTTCAATTATCAAACTTCTAAGAAATTATTTTATAAAGGCAAGTCCAATAGTTTAAACTAATTATCTCTTATGCTTATATTGCGTAAACTCAATTTACAAAAGGGAATATGTAACAAATTTATCTATAATTTTATAGCAAAAATCTCATTAACACGATATGAATCAGAATCCCCTAATTAATGTAAAGTAAATTTGTTATAAAATAACTTTATAAAACATAAAAGTGAATGTAAACTTGAACTATAAAGTTAATTACTAATTACTATGAATCTTATCACTTAATTATTCCATATGAGGAACTTATGATAGTTTATGTATTCATTTTATTAGAAGAAATTGTTTAATTAGTTCAGATTTTTTCAGATTCAGATTAACTATCAGTTCATTTTAATACAAAACGACGATAGTTAACTAATACTCATTATTCGAAAATTACTTCTTTCCTATTTTAACAAACTATATATATATATATATATATGCAGGATCAAAATTTTAAAATAATTGAATGTAAAATTTTTAAATATAATTAAATTCTTTGTAAAACATAATGATGCTATAGTAATGTATGTAAATATTAAATGAAGCATACATTCATTAAAATTACTCTTTGAAAAGCTAAGGTGTACGTACACACTTGAAGATTTTTTTTAAAATTTTAACTTTAAAAATCCAATTTTTTCACAGTAGGTTATTAATATATGTTTAAACTCATTTCAGTGAGAAAAAACCATATTACACTCATTATTAATTAATTAAATAATATTTAATGAGCTAATTAGCCTATTTTTTGAAACATGATATCTTAAATTCTAATTTGTACAGACACATAATTCTAGTTGGAAATTATGCCTAATATTAGTCTTCATGTTGTCTGCCTCAATCAAGTTATAAAAATAGATAGTTATTTTTTTACAATTTTTTCATCAACGATGAATAGAAAAAGCGAGATTTTTTCTGTAATTTTAACTTTTAAACAGCTATTAAAAATTTATTTCTATAAATATTACTTTGATTGAGGCACAAAACATCCGCTATTTCATACAGATTGTTTTGATATATAAATAACTGTATTTAGTTAATTTATATATGATGGTTTGAACGAAGCAACATAGTGGGAAAATATCATTCTTCATAAAATTAGTTTTAAAACACCGTAACTAGAGTTTTCAATGAAAGTAATTCAAGAAAAATATTTATAACTCGAGAAATATTTGGAATATTGGCAACATCTTGGTATCGTTTGAAAGCTAAAGGATCAGAGAACATTATTAAGCAATAAAAAAATATTCGATATTTTGAACGATTTTCGAAGTTTCAAGTGTGTACATACACCTTATCTTTAAAAAAGTTTAAAAAAATACGGACAATATGATAAATTCTTCATTAACTATATACATACATATTTTGCTTGAAATATTTTATCGCATTTTCACGCAATGGCTTTAGAATCATTTCTTGAATGATTCTAAAACATTTTAATTCTAAATAAAACATGATATCCATGAGCATAAGTTATATTCATTTACATCCTTTACTCTTTTTCTAATTAAATAATTAGATGCTATTGTTAATTATATTTTTTCGTTGATTTCTGACCTATATAATACATAACATGGATTCATAAATTTGTTATATTCTCTTTAGGCTGTAATCAATTAGCATTGATTATATAAGATGCTGGAGTGAATTGAACTCTTCAATGCATCTTGTAACCATTTAGCTTCATACTTTTAAATTCTCAAAGGGCATAGCATTGATTATATAAGATGCTGGAGTGAATTGAACTCTTCAATGCATCTTGTAACCATTTAGCTTCATACTTTTAAATTCTCAAAGGGCATAGCATTGATTATATAAGATGCTGGAGTGAATTGAACTCTTCAATGCATCTTGTAACCATTTAGCTTCATACTTTTAAATTCTCAAAGGGCATAGCATTGATTATATAAGATGCTGGAGTGAATTGAACTCTTCAATGCATCTTGTAACCATTTAGCTTCATACTTTTAAATTCTCAAAGTGCAGCAAGGAGTGTTTGGAAGTCCTTTTCTAAATGAGTTTTGAATGAACCTTTGTAGAAAACATTAATGTATGGCAAAAGCTGAACTAGAATTAGACTTGAACTGACAACTTAGAAAAGTACTAAAATGGCTGTTGTTTGAATAATTCTGCCATTAAAAATGGTATCAAAATATTTTATTTCTATTGTAAAATATATATAAGTAAAAAGTGGCTTTTACTTTTATTTCAGAATTGTTATAATGTTGTTTGTGTCACTAGGGTATTGTTTAATTCATAATTTAGCCACAAGGCACATTTTAATTATTTTGTTAAAATTTTATCAGTAAAACTAAACTAATTTTTTTATTAATTTTCCTCAATTATATGCAGTTATTCAAAACACATGAATAAAAATGTAAAAAATGCATGCATTCTAGTGTTAAGGAATACTATGACAAACAACTTAAAGGCCATTGAGTTTTATGGTACAAGATATTATTGGTGAATGGGTTTTCCTTGAATATCTCGCTTTCTCCGAACTTCCTCACCATACAAACGGAATGATATTTGACCTTGCTAAATCTGATGTATGATAGACCCACTTATATAGCGCTCCTTAAAGGGAATCGAGTTTTTAAATTTAATTTTATAAGGGTCGAAGCCGGGACCAAAACATCATTGTCCCAGGTTATCAAAAGGGAAGAATAAACAACGAAGTCTTAAACTTTAAGAACATAAAATACACGTTAAGGAAATCGTTTTAGAAATAACGAGTACATTCTAGAAACAAGCATTCTTTAGATACGATCTCTGTAAGCAATCTTTAGATACAATTAGAACAACAGTATATATGATATTTTATTATATTATGACTCCTATTATTTGAAGCCATTGAAGACGATAAACTGAGCATACAGTTTCACGAAAAATGAAAGTAGAATATTTTGCATCAAAACGTGTCGAATATCCAGAGTCCTTTGTTGTTCCCCTGGTAATGACTTTACAATTGTGATTCCTCTATTTTTCGATTAAATTCAAACCCGAAAATTCACAGGTGGTAAGTTTTTTAACAGGTATATGAATTCTAGGAAAGAAACGAAGATAAAAGATTCAATTATAAACATATTTTCTGAAAAAAAAACATACTAACATTTTTTTCCTATGGAAATTTTTTAAATATTTAATTTAAAGACTGACATAGTTCAGAAGTTGCTACGCGTTCTGAAAGATTCATTGCTTATTAGTTTTGTTGCAAATCTGAAACGGATCATAATTAAGGAACATACATCAATAAAAGAGTGCATATGTGCCAGCAAAGCCATATGTGTTATTCCAAACATAACCCTATGCTGTGTACTTTACGATTCAATAAAAATATAACATTTTCAAGGGGAAAAAACTGTATTTTCTGTTTAATTGAAATCTTGCGTTAATATGCTGTTCTATAGTGCAACGCTTCATTTTTACTAAGCCTAAACTATCAACAGACAAATGTTTTTTTTAATAGGATTGCCAGTAATTTACTGCACAAATGGTGGTAAACTCAAATCTTGAGTTCATTTTGGAACATCCTTTATTTGAAAAAAAGCTATCGTATTATTCTAAATAAATTAATTCCCCGACAAGTGTGATAATGTACTTCAATTGAAAAAAAAAATGGAATTCAAGATAATGAAATTTCTGAGTTCATTAACTTCTCCAAGAGGTTAGAAATAAACACTCTGAAACGAAGTTATGCCTCTGAATCTAAAGATCTTAGTAAGATACCGTCGATATTTTTTTGTCTCAACAAATCCGCAGAAAGAATAAATTAGAAATTTGTATGCATGTTTCACTTTATAATTTTAATTTTATGTTCTTCTATCTTAATTACACTCGTCTTTCAGAGAAGCTTTTAATTTTAGTATGAATGTCAAATAAGTATCGTAATTCTCGACATTTGAAGAAATCAAAATATTTCGTGCATGAAATTTAACTTAATAATTATTCGAAACCATGCTTCATAAACTTCACGATTCCTAATGGGTGAGTGGCATTCAAAAATGGAAGAATTTCCAGTTTCATGCTTATATGTTCATTAACTGTTTAGTTTCAAATCTACAGAATATTCCTTTAAATGCATAAGTTTTGATAGGTCTGTATAAAGAGCCAGCTATTCAGATAAAGAATTCTCAGTTCGTATTGAAATGAGCTTTCCATTTAACCCTTTCAGAGGTGGTAAGATTGTCTCTGTCCCCTTATGTTATCAAATTTGTGGTTTTCTTTTAATTTTAAAGGATTTATTATTTAAAAGATATTTGAATACTTCTTATATTTTAAAATACCCAGTAACATTTAAAATTAATTCGAATGTTTTAAAAATAATTTTAAATTCATGTTTTTTCAGATCATGGAATTCATTTTTATTATTAGTGCAAGAAAAAAGGTTTTTAAATCAACATTTGCTACAAAAGAAATCTAATATTCAATAAATATATCCCAGACAAATTCAGAAAATCAAAAGTGCGATTTCCTTGTCTATTATAGAAATTGAAAAGGGCAGAATAAATTTGACCCAACGACTGCCAAACTTTTTTCGGCCAGTAGAGGGCAACCCGCAAATTTGAGGATTCTGTTTCTTTAATTCCCATTGAACGTTACTATTAATTTTAGATAATCATTTTAATGGTTTCTCTAGAAACTACTATTGATTAATAATTTTAAACAAAGACATGTATAATCAAATTAATATACAAGGTGGTTATAATTAAAGAACAAGTGTTTGCAGGATTGTAAAAAAAACTACTCTGAGTATGTTGAAGAAATTTGATATATGTTATATTTACAACATGGGGAAATGAATTGCACAATAAAAAAAATTAGTTCAACTTTTTGTCATAGGTGGTGCTTTTTAATGACAATATGTTATACATTGTAATTAAAAAATTTTTCTTTGTTAAAATATGAAATGCGTAATGTATTACAATATTTGTTTAATATAGGATCCTTCAAATCCTATCAAATGTTATAGATGCAAGACAAATGTTATAGATCCACAGTAGCACCTAATATTTCCTGATAAATTTCTAGGACATGTCTAGTAATGCTGCTTTTGAAAGCAACAACAGAGTTAGGTTTGTCCTTGTAGACGCGATCTTTTAAATATCTCCACAGCCAGAAATCGCAAGGATTCAAATCAGGTGAACGAGGTGGCCACACATTTTAGAAACTTCTGCTAACTATATGATCCTCACTAAAAGTTCGGTGAAGTAGTTTTGTAACACAATGAGCAATGTGAGGTAGTCCTCCATCTTACATGAATATTGTTGAATGGATTCAGTTTCTGTCTTGCAAAGCAGGGATCACATTACTTTCTAAAATTTCAGTGTAACTAGTACCTGTTACGATGCAGTGAATTAGCCCTGTTGGTATAAGATTTTCGAGAAAATAATTGACCAATAATAAAGTCAGCAGTCATACCACACCAAACTGTAACAAATTTTGAATTCAAGGGTTTTTCCAAAACAGTATGAGGGTTAATGAGCCCCATATCCTACAGTTATGGGTGTTGACTTGTCTGGATAAAGTAAAATGCGCTTCATCAGCACAGAGAATCTTTCGAATACACGATTCGTTTTCATCAATTTTGGCAAGAATAAAGTTGGCAAAATCAATTCTTTGTTGTGGATCGCCTGGTTGCAAATGCAGCAAAATTTTAAATTTATATGGATAGCGTCATAAAATGTAGTGCAAGACTTTGCGTACGGTTGCCCATGGTTTTGATAAAGTTCTTGCTACACTTCTAGCGCTTATAGATCGCTTATCTACTAACCCCGAATCAATTCTTTCCCTAATATCTTCCACAACTTCCTGATTCACAGATCTTCTTCCTCTAGTTCCAGGGAACACTTCGAGTTCTCCTGCAACTTCCAATTTATTAATCATTTTCTTTAAGACATTTACAGACATCGGTCCTTTTCTCAAATATTTAAGACGACGATATTCTTTCAAAGCAGCACTATAATTGCTATTCTTTAGGTAATAACATTTTACTAACAGAGTACGTTCTACTTGTGACAAAGTCATAGCTATAGTTTAAAGATACATGACTTTTATCATCATAATGATTTTAAAATTGAAATGGTTATCATTTCGACATAGTACAGAGCAAAAGCAACGTTTTAATAATTTACAGCGCCATCTATAGCAAAAAAATGAACTAAACTTTTTTTATTTTGTAATTCATTTCCCCATGTTGTAAATATAATGTATACCAAATTTCTTCAAAAAACTCCAAGTATTTTTCTTTTGCAGTACTTCAAGAGCTTGCACTTTAATTATAACCACCCTGTATATTATAACGCAATAAAGTAAAAACGTTTCACAAAATTTAATTTTTCAAACAAATCTGAGTTTATATGAACGGAATTGATAAGTAATGATATTCTTATTTTATGTAAAAGTTTTCCATTAGTCGACAAAATTAGAGACTATTCAGTGTCAGAGATCATCTCTCATTTTACATATAATTCCAATCAAAATAAATTGATCATATTGAATTATTAGCCATTCAGTATAGTATTGTACAAAATAGGATCTACCAAAAAGTATCTATGAGATTGACTATCAGATTCATTACTTATTATTAGTAGTAGGATCTATATTAATTAAGTACTTAATTCTGGACATATTTTATTATTCCTTGTCATAAACGCCAAAGCGTTTTCATGCTATTGTTTACTTAGTTTAAAAAAGCTTTGTAATTGGAAGTATATGCTTGGGCGCAATATTTTATAAATTAAAAGCTTGTTCCACATTTTTGGGACATCTTATGGATATGCATAAATCTTTGACAAGGATTGTCAGAGAATCTTTTTTAATACTGATTTAAGTTCTACTTTTTCTTTCCGCAAATAATTTCCTAAATTTATGATTGTTAAAATGCATTCAAAATTCTGTCATGTCAATTCGAATTTTAGAACATATATGATGTCAGAGTAGTGTCTTCTGAAGAGGATAAGAAGCTCGAATTCATATGTCAAAAGGAAAATTAAATCGAATGCATTAATCAACAAAATCCTACTGAACTACTTACGTCACAAAACTGATTAGTCATATACATTTAAATTTAATTATGGAGAACTATTTTTCAATAAACATATACATTGCAGAAATATGTTATATTGTTACTGAATATCTGCTGAACTGAAATGAAATGTCAGTAATAACGTGAAAAGAAATGCTTTAAAAGATGGTTATTAATTTAATGCGAAAATTCTTTTAAATTTGAAAAACGCAACAGTAATGTCTTCTCAAGAGGATAAAAAGCTCGAATTCATATCTCAAAAGGAAAATGAAATCGAATGCATTAATTAATAAAAATTTAAAAATATATTTTTTAAATTTATGCTAAAGAAAAAAAAATATAGTTCTTTTAAAATGTTACCTGTTTCAGACCTTTGTTATTATTATACTCTTACATACAGATTGAAATTACAGAAGATCTTCAGGAATGCTAATTCATAATGCAATTACTAAATGCTAAATTCAAATTATTATGAATATCACGTATTCAGAATACCATGATTTATAATTCAGAATAATAATCTCTGCCATACAGGTAGTGAAGAGATATGAATCAGAAATGTGGACGTATTAACTATACCGGTATTTCAAAAAAAGGTTGTGTATGAATATTTAAAAATCAGCCTTTATGCATATCGTCAATTCCATATCAGTATTATTTTAACCCCTTATTTACTGACGGTACTTAAAAGTACCATTTAAATCTGGCTTACATCTTCGTAATATAACTATTTTTGCTGATGATATTCTAAAGAACACAGAGAATGTAATCGAGATGGCAAAAAGTTCATATAAGCTAAAAGAAGGAATTAAAAATATTTAATTAATAATTAAATTAATTAAGATATTTTTATAAATTAATTTTTTTTCTTGGTTTCTTTTGGATTATTCTGCAAAGAAACTTAATTACTGGTGCAAAAATGAAGTTAGAAACTTGATAGCAACGTAATTCGGTAAATAAAGGGTTAAACTTCTTTCAGGTCTTTCTGATATTCTAATCAATGCTATTAATGCACCGATTCCGATTTGTAAATTAATATTGAAGCTGTCTTACAGCATTTAATTTTAAAAAAGTTGGATGCTATACGAAAATGCAATCAAAGATATCACATATGCGAGATATCCATATTCGGAATTAAATTAAGGCTTGCATATTCCAAAAAATCAAAGGAAACTAGCAAAATTATGAATGAAAAGAAATTAGACTAATAAATAACTAGCCACTTTCAACAAACTAATTATTATCAAATATTTTGAATTCCATCTGAATGATTGCGAGGGTTAAAAATCAATGTAACTAAAATTGTCATAAGTTTTCTCATTATATCACCACATTTAGATCTCTACATAATAACAATATGCATATAATACTACATACTGCCTTAATATAGAATTTAATAAAAAGTCAGTGTAATTTTGGCATGAATACAAATACACTAAAGAATTATAGATACATAACCTTGCATTGAAACTTTTTAAGGGTTATATTTATGACAAAAATAAAGGCATTATTCTTATTTATATGGAGTAAATAAGTTAATATTTTTAAAAACATTTCAAACATTCGATGTAAATAAAAAAATGTAATTAAAAGATAGTATGTTTATATTTACTTATATTGCAAAAATCATACAATTGAAACATAAAAGTATAATTTAAAGCATTGCTGGTTCTTTCATATGACATTAACGAAGAAGAAATCTAACCACAATGAATGCGAGAGTATGTAAAAGAGTATGAAGGCGAAAGAATATTTCTTTTATTAGAAATTTGTTTTGCACTTACAAACAAATTCAAAACTGTAAATAGCAAAGCTTTTAATTTAATCTTAGATATAAAATGAATAAAGCCGCATTATTTATCAGAATAAGTAAATAAAATAATAATTAAAATAGCTCAAAATAAATAAGTAAATAAATAAGTAAATAAAGCGAAAATAAAGGCAATGTAAGTGTACAAACAGATTTAATCCTTTATTTACATTGCTAGTAGTTTGTGGATTACATTCTCCAAAAACACTTGGAATTATGCTGTTACGATGTGAATACTAAGCGAAAAGTTATAATTAAATTGAATTCCTTCCTTTAACTTTTCCGGAATTTCGAATCCGGAAGAATGTTATTAAAAGGAAGGGTTCGATCCATCGATTTCTCCCCAACAATAACATCCTTCTTAAAAACGGTTCCATCAGTTTCGAAAGCACCATTCTCTGTTAAAACTTAGTTTTGGGAGGAATCGCCTTTTGTTCCTTTTGGAACCACTTTATCAAAATCCCCCCCACAAACTATTTTTCTTTCCCAAAAATTATTTCCCCTCTGACGCCATTATTGCATTGCATTTTTCTTAATATTGGTTTTAATCTGGGTCCTGTTTCAAGGGGTTCAAATATTAATCTCAGAGTCCTTTGTATCCGTTTTCGCCAATTCAACGGCTCTTTTGTTCCTTTACTATAATGTAACTCTCTTATTCATTACATTTTTATTTCTTTGTTGTAATCTAAAATTGTCCTTTTAATATTATTAAGAAAATTCCTTTTTCTCATCCAGTGAATCCAAAGTTATGAATATACGTTTTTGGAGGAAGATTTAGAGTTTTAAGTAATTAGACAAAAAAGATAGATATTTAATATCTAAAGTAATTAAATAATCTTCAAAGTTGTACTCGATAATATAGATCACTGTAGCATTGTGTTTAGAATTTCACGTTTAAAGGCAGAATTATGATTATAATGTTCGTAAAATCGAAAATCATTTTTTCTCTATTATAATAGTGTATTAAAGTACATCCATGAATTCATCAATTTTTCATCTATTAGTATATATAGAATAATATTCACTAAAGCATATCTACAATTTCCTCAATATTCCATCTATTAGTGAAAAAAAGATATTCACTAAAGCACATCTATCATTTCATCACTCTTTCATCTGTCAATATACATAGAAAGATATTCACTAAAGCATATCTATCATTTCATCCTTTTCATCTATTAATATATATAGAATAATATACACAGAAAGATATTCACTAAAGTACATCTATCATTTTATCACTCTTTCATCTGTCAATATACATAGAAAGATATTCACTAAAGCATATCTATCATTTCATCCGTTTCATCTATTGGTATATATAGAATAATATACATAGAAAGATATTCACTAAAGCACATCTATCATTTCATCACTCTTTCATCTGTTAATATACATAGAAAGATATTCACTAAAGCATATCTATCATTTCATCCTTTTCATCTATTAATATATATAGAATAATATACACAGAAAGATATTCACTAAAGTACATCTATCATTTTATCACTTTTTCATCTGTCAATATACATAGAAAGATATTCACTAAAGCATATCTATCATTTCATCCTTTTCATCTATTGGTATATATAGAATAATATACATAGAAAGATATTCACTAAAGCACATCTATCATTTCATCACTCTTTCATCTGTTAATATACATAGAAAGATATTCACTAAAGCATATCTATCATTTCATCCTTTTCATCTATTAATATATATAGAATAATATACACAGAAAGATATTCACTAAAGTACATCTATCATTTTATCACTCTTTCATCTGTCAATATACATAGAAAGATATTCACTAAAGCATATCTATCATTTCATCCTTTTCATCTATTGGTATATATAGAATAATATACATAGAAAGATATTCACTAAAGAACATCTATCATTTCATCACTCTTTCATCTGTTAATATACATAGAAAGATATTCAGTAAAGCATATCTATCATTTCAACCTTTTCATCTATTGGTATATGTAGAATAATATACATAGAAAGATATTCACTAAAGTACATCTATCATTTCATCACTCTTTCATCTGTTAATATACATAGAAAGATATTCACTAAAGCATATCTATCATTTCAACCTTTTCATCTATTGGTATATATAGAATAATATACATAGAAAAATATTCACTAAAGCATATCTATCATTTCTTCCTTCTTTCATCCATCAATATACATAGAAAGATATTCACTAAAGTAGAGACATCATCTCATCAATCTTTTATTTAATTGTGCACATAGAAAATAGTCACTAAAGCACATCCCTCACTTCATCGATCTTTCATCTATTAGTGAACATAGAAAGGTAGTCACTAAATTACATTCACCATTTTATCAATATTTCATCTATTAGTATACATAGACATATTTTTCAATCGATTCTTTAGATTTCTTTTTCCAAATTTTATCTTCATGCTCGACATTCAAAGAGACCTCGAACAGTTCTATTGTTTTGTAAATTTTTTTTGTTATTTATTTCTGTGAGGATATGGGTTTTGATATGAAGTGAAACACAAAAATGCAAACCTTGCGAAGACCCTTTTAAGAATGTGCTATAACGGTTGGTAATATACATGAGTGGATATGTTCGAATTCAAAAATTTATTTTTTACTTTATGATAGAACCACATTTTAACATCATAAAGAACTATTTTTGAATAACAGATAGATTTCTTTTATAATTCCAGGTCTTAGGTCTTATTTATTGTCCAGGTCTTAGGCCTCATGTCCAGGTCTTAGGCCTCATGTCTTCAGGTCTTAGTTATTTTTCTGGGTTTATCATGGAACATTATGACTTTTATATGAGCTTTATTTCCATTTAAGAATAAATTCATACCTAATTAAAAAGTTAATTGAAATATTTCAGTTCTTTTGAGCAGACAGTTTGTAACTGGGGAGTTTTTGAAACTTTTCTGCATCACATTTTTTACTCATTTCTAAAAATTATTGAATAGCAATTTTCCTGAGCCTATTTGAAATTATTAATCAAAATTCCTAACTATATTTTCTATTCCTAATTTTTTGACGGATTTCTACTGATTTCCTTAAATTTATATGAAGTGAATGCAGAAATCAGAATTACAAAATCTTCCTCAAATACTTGGATGAGCTTTCCTTCATAATTATGAAATTTTTTTAATGTCCCATTGGCTGCTGGAAACCAAAGTATTACAAGCCTTGAGCAACTCCAATATTATATTACCATCCAATTTTATTTGTTCAAATGATTGGCTTATTTACTAAGAAACTTTGTGAGAATTTTGACCAAATTTTAGGAGCACTGTTGTTTACACAAGTTACACGATGCACTTACATTGTTACTGCTTCACTACCTTAATAATGCCATTTACTGAGTACAAAGATACAGTAGATACTGAGTTACAGTAGATTTCGTAAATCACAATTACGAAATCTTCAACAAATACTTGGATGATCTTATCATTATAATAATAGAATTTTTGCAATGCTTCATCGGTTATGAGAAACCAAAGTATTGGAAGCATCGAGCGATTCCAATGTTATACTACCATCTAATTTTATCTAGTGAAATGACTGACCTATTGTTTCAGAAACGTTTGTAAATCGTAAATTAATTATTAGGAACACTGTTGTTCACACAAGTTGCATAATGCATTAAATTTATTAATATATTAATGCATTCTTGCTTAGATCATTTATTAAGATAAGATCATTTATTAAGTGCAAATATATTACCGATTCTTCTTTCTCCTGAAATTATAATCCATCTTTTTTCATCAAGTTTAAAGTATTCTCTAGATATATTGTAAGTCATCGTTTCAAGCAGTTTTCTTCTTATCAAAAGTAATTAAACATGTCTATAATATTCAGAATCAGAATGATCCTTTCGTTCCTTAGGAATGATGGTAAAAATAGTTTTCCTCCTTAACCACTATTGATGAATATTCTGACGAACCAATCTTTTTTAGCAATGGAAACTTCCTGTATAACTTTTCAAGGTTTACTCCTTCCTCATTTACAAATAGAGTTTTCTCCTGTTTGATGCTGTTCAAACAGTTTTAAATTTTTTTCAAGGTCTGGTTTGGAGTATCATAGTCTTCTAAACATATTGCTTCTTTTTCTTCGATCCAAGAAATCTGCTTCTTTAAAATAATGTTTCTATGTAGTTTTTGGTAAATTTAATTTTAGTTATTTCGATCTATTTTTAATTTTATTTTACTAATTTTGAGAATATTGTTCATCTTTCCTAAGTTTACCACTTGTACTAATATATTTTTAAACGACTGCTTTTTGATGATTCGTTTTTATGCCTTATATATTGAGAATATTCTTTCTGAAATCCAGTTCTCATCTATTGCCTTTCTCCTGCTTCAAAAGTGAAATCACCTTTTATTCGATTCTGGTCTCTGAAAAATCCCCGATACTTGACTCCATCAAAAAGCATTTCTGCATTTGTTGTCCCTTATTTTGCATGTATCCCCATATTACACAGAAAATCGGATAATATTTCATTGACACTATGTACGTTAAATCTTTTGTCGCTATTATCTTTCAACATTCTCCCCGGGGGGGGGCCTCAGATGTGGGGATGCGAAGCTTTCTAAATGATGGTTGGTTCTCGCCGCCCTGGTGGCCATAGATATGATGTGGGGTTATTACCCTCTGCCAATGATGGGACGTGCCTCCTACGGGAGATTGGTCGGTAATAATTTTTAACAATCAACCTTAGTGACGCCAATACAGTCGCAACATTCAAATTCCGTGAGCCTTCGGGTGGGTTGGAGTAATTACGATTATCTTTCAACATTTGTTCAGCTCATATTTGAAATCTATCAGCTTCAAATGATTTAGTCCGCATACATTTCTTTTGTGGAACCCAAATTACTTTTATTCAAAAGATTATTCATCGAATATCATTATTTCAGATCTCAATGATCTTTGAGATTTATTCCTTTTCGAATTCAACTCTAATATATTGTTTTTGTTCTACTTCAATAGTCCAATGAAATTCCTTTTTTAATTCTCTAATTTTGCTCTCTGAAGAATCTCCAATGCTTGAATCGATCGAACAAGCATTTCTATATTTTTTGTCGCTGCATGTACCCACATATTATTCAGAAAATAGGATACTATCTCATCGATATTTTGTGCATTGAGCCTTTGACGCTTACTATTATCTTTCAACATTCTCCAGGGGATACACTACAAATATGAGGATGCAAAGTTTCTGGAGTGGTGGTTGATGCAGGTATGGTGTGGGGCTGCTGCCCATTATTAAAGGAGGGACATGCCTCCTACGGGAGATTTTTGTGCCGTGGCTGGTGATGGTTCTTAGTACTCATTCTTTATTCTCTCCAATGTGTCCTCGACGATCGGATCATTCAAATTTTTCTCTTTATCTTCGAGGGTGAGGGGGGGGATGGTTAGATTATTCAGCTAAGATTATCTTTTAATATTTGTTCAGTTTATGTCTGAAATTGATCAGCTTCAAGTGAGCCAGTTCCCTTATATCTCTTTTGTGTACCTAATTATCTTCCTTCAAAAGATTATTAATCTAGCATTATTATTTGAGATCTCAGTGTGAATCATTCAGTCATTATTTAAATTTTATAATACGTCGAAGAGGTACTATAAAATTTAGTTCTTAAAAAGTATTTAAACTTGGAATGCATATTCAGTTAAACCTTATTTTAATGAAACAGATGAGCATAATAAAAAGAAATCATATAAAAATACAGAACCAAGATTTTATTTTGATTTTGTAGGGACATTTCTAAATAATGAAACTAAAATGCAGAGCTATCTCCAAGATTGAACCAAGATCTTTATTCTAATCACAGCTTTAAAGCATCCGTTTCAATAAAAGGATTCAAAATCATAGAAATCCTAATACGCTTTCTGCACAATTTAATGAAGTTTGTGTTTAGAAAATAAAATTTGTCTTCTGCATCTAAATGTCTTCGCAAGACTTTACACAATTAGAAAGCGCATTTCCATTAACAACTGTTTAGGTAATGCAAATTACCCTAAAATTTATGAAGGAGAAAGATGATTCCCCATTAACAGCTTAATTTACATCATCTGATAACTGAGAACCGTAGAAGAATCCAGAAAATTTGAAATAGCTCGGATTTACTTAACCAAATAGAAAATGGAACTGAGAATTACAGATAGAAATGAAATCAGAGAAATGCATTCAAAATAAATCTGCCTTAATCTGGAAGCTCTATTTCATTACTGAAACCTTTCATAATATAAAGGCGAACTTCGGATTCGATTTCGATTCGGAACTTCGATTCTATTTCATAGAAAATAATCTTAAGTTGCTCTTTCAATATTTCATTAAATAAAAGCGGTGTTATTGATCTATTTTTCTAGGCTTAGAAACTATAATACTTTGCATTTATTCATCTAAAGAATATTACATGTAATCCTGATCTAATAAAACATTTTTCCAGTTGATTATAGCTTAATTAAATAAGTATAGTATGTACAAATGGCGAAATAGTTTCTCGATCTGTTCACTGATTTATTCCACCGATGTGTAACATAATTAATATAATAATTCAGAATTTTGTATTTTTATTTTTAAAGATATTTATTTCTATAATATAGAGAATATAATAAGACTAAACTGCTTATTTCTTTCAATTAGCAAAATTGATAATCAATATTAAAACATTTAAAAGTCAAATTGTAGTGATTTAAAAAGTTTTTTTTATTATAAACGCCGTCGATTAATTTAATTCGATTTGAATAATGAAAGAATAAAAATGAATTCAGTAACAATTTTATTTGAGATTAATTGATATCCATTAAATAAACAATTTGCATGCCATTTGATGAATGAAATAGTCCGTACATATTGCTGCAAATCTGTAATGATGCTTCCCATCACGGCTAGTTCAAACACAGGATAGACCGTTTTCCGATTAGCTCTGTTAGATGCTGATCAGATGTCGAGTCAGTGTACTTAGCGACCATTTGGCAACTTGGCGACTTTGGCGACAAAATATATAATGCTGGAAACTTCCAGAAATTTAACAATTGAGCCAATTTTAACCAAGGTATGCATGATTGTTCCAGAACTTCCGCTGTCTACCTCTAGGAACTATAAAAAGTCCGTCTGTCTCAAGCCGAAGCAAGTCGTGTGTCGAGTCGAAATCTTGGAAAGAGTCAACGGGCGAATAATTAGATCAGTCCAGAGAAGAGCAAGCTTTGTGTGGAGCTCATCGATTGCTGAATTGAGCTGCGTGCCGAGTTCTGGTGTTTATGGTAGAACAGCATCGAGTCGTGTATGGAATAGCCAGTTATGTCACAGCGAGTCGGCAATTGGATTCAGCTAAAGCGAGGAAACAGTGGTGAATTAAAGACGTTTGGAGAGACCGTAGAGAATAGCTACTAAGATTCCCTCCTCCTGCTGTGTGCTGTAATTATTGTTAGGTATCGATTGCTAATTGTGGGCTGCTGTTTATAATAAGTGTGCTGCTATGTGTTGCCTATGTTCGTCTCGACTGTGTATTTGTTGTCTTTGTATTAGTATCTTCGTGTTTAATAAACATCGTCGGTTGTTACTGTGGCAAGTTGACTGTGTATCTTCACCCCGGAATCCATAACAATATTTAACCAAAACGTTACAGAATACATCATATTTAACTCAGGCATTTTCTGCCCTACAGTATTTAGATATTGATCTGTTTCAAATCTTATGCTAAACAAAGTTCTTGTAATTTTTTCCCTTGAAGACTTGGATTATGAGAAAAAAATTGGCCATTTTATTAATATTGATAATGAATAATTAATATAAATTTATCCGTGTTATATGCATGGAATGTTAAAACTTCTATACAATTCCAATCCTCTTTATCTTGGCTCTTTTTAGATAATCTCTGAATATCTCTATAGTTATATAATAATTTAAAGTTTTAATGATATTTAATAAATTTGAGATTGAATTAGGAGAAATAAACTATCATTAAATAATTCTCTTGAATATTTTTTACAAGTTAATTGCAATAATTAATGTTTACTTCTGCTATAAAGAATTGAATTAAACTTCTCTAGGAATAAAAGTTTAATGAAATAAATGCAAATAAAATAATAACTTAATCCTGCATTAAAAATAAACAACCAAATCAAATAAATAAAAGCATATAATTTAGCATTTTGATTAAATACTTTACTGCGAAAAATTAAAAAAATAATTCTTGGAACAGTGTAATCTTTAAATTCGTATTTTTCCAAAAACCGATGAATCATATGACCATATCGGAAGAATAAGCTATAGTAAAATTTTTTTAAAGCACTTAAGCATCAATATTTAATGCTGTTCTTATATTCAAATCAAATTTATAACGGAATTTTGAATAACGCATTTAATAAATTCGAAATTGAATTCAGAAGATATAAACTCTCATGAGAGAATTATCTGGAATACTTTTTTTTTACAAATTAATTGCAGTAATTTAAATTTATTAAGCTACAAAAAATTGGATTCATCTTTAATTAAATAACATAAATAAAGTAATAACTTAATTCTGCATTAAAGATAAATAAGCGAATCCAATTATAATTTAGCATCTTGCTTCTACTTTACTGCGAAAATTTAAAAAAAAATAAAAAAATCTTTGGTTCAATATATTTTAAATTCAAACTTTCCCGAAATTCATATGGCAATGTTTTAGTAAAAAATTAAAATTAATTAATCATGAAATTATTATGCTTCTCTAATATTCAAATTAAATTTATAACTGAATTTTAAATAAGGGGAAGAAAACTTATTTTAATAACATTTAATAAGTCTGAAATTAAGAGCAGGTGAATTTAAAGTATCATGAGAGTTTAATTTAGTTATATTAACGTCCCGTTTTAAAATAAAACTAGGATTATTTTTGGACGGACCTCGTAATTTTGAACCGTGGTCAGATGGCGAGGACGACACCTGAGCTGGCAGCCCCCTCTCCGCACCAGTGAAAAGACGTTTGGGGCGGACGGATTTAACGTGCATTAGACCCGCTTATACGACGGTTCCTCGGGGGAATCGGGTCTCGAGCCTGAAACCCTCCGGTTCCGAAGCCTGGACCTTACCACCAGGTCACCGCGGCCCAGTATTATGAGAGAATTATCCATAATATTTTTTTTTCAAATTGCATTCAGTAAGTCTGATATTAATTCAGACGATAAAATGTACTATAATAATAAAACTATTGCTATTTGTAGAAATTTAAAATGTATTTTCTTATAGGTCATCGGTATATCAAGAAATATTTGGTGTCCAATGATATTATTTTTATTTTTAAAAAAATAGAGGCAGCGATTCCGATTTTATTTGTTAAATATAATTTAGGCGATTTATTTGAAATTTACTAGAAACGAATTTAAAAGATTTTCAAAAAAATATTTTTTATCGAAGCTTGTATTTAAAATGTGTTTCAATTATCTGTTAAATTCTTATTTTCCATTTTCGCGAAAACAGGAAATAACAGGGACGATGCAACTAAACTAATGAATTCTAATTCCTTTCTATAATTACTGCAGATGCTTTCCAAGCTCAAGATTTCAATCGATATATGCGAGTGGAAATGCCCGAAAGATATAAACATTAGAGAGCTATTAACCAATTTTGGAATTCTGAAATTGATGCTTAAGTGCACGAGTCCGTCACGTCAAAATATTGAGTGACGACTGCTCAGTCGTCCAAGCTGAACAGACAGTGATTAATGTGTTGTCGAAAATTTATAGAAATGTCTCTCGGTTCTAATTTCCGGGCGAATCATTGCAAATGAGAAACTCGGTCATTTAATCATTATGGTCATTAAATGAAACATTTATTAGAATTAAGCTTGAAATTTCAGAGAAATTTACACATTTGAGAAATTCATACATCTATAACTATGTTTAATTGTTCCTTAAATAAATTCAAATAATATAAGCTGAACTTGCAGACTATATTTATATTTATTTAAATATTAAAATATAATTATTTGGTGTTCTGTGTTTTTCTTCTTTCCCTTCTTTTCACAGGTACAGCATAGTAATTATTTTTTCCCATTATTTTTGATTTTGCATAAAGCTTCTGCTGTGGAAATCACGAATAACAAAATGTTCTTGAAACACTAATATTTTAAATAAAAAGAGTTAATTTCCAATGAACTAAATCAATCACTTAAACTGACTGATTTATAAAAATTTAATATCACTATTCAATAAAAAAAGGATAATTTTAGATTTTCCATCGATCGTTTCAAAGAAAATACGCCAATCAGCGCGCAGGTTTCTCAAGATTAATTGGCCTAAGATTATGAAAATGTTGAGTTTTTCTAAATTTTTAACATTCAAAACTTCATAAATAAGTCTTAGTCGATCATGGAAAATAGAAACATTCATTCATTTATTTAAAATTTGGTGTGTCCAGAATATTTCTCAGAATATGATACCTTACTGCATTAAATTTAGACTTCATAATTTTTGAAATATATTTATAGGCCGGAACAAAATATTATTATTGATTTCATTTCAATCCTTTTGAAAGCAAAAATAAAAACTGAATTTTCTGCTGAATCTGAGAAATTGTTGTTGAATTATTGTTTGAGATATTACATAAATTATGAAAAATATTTTGTAGTTCACATAAGACTTAAATACCGAGCGATTCTGTTTGCAATACTCATATTCAATAATAATAATAATAAATAAATAACAATAAAGATGATAAATAAAATAAAAAGCTTGGTTTTATTATATCTTTATATTAATTGCAATTTCATCATTTCCACTTTAAATTAAAGTTGAAGTTTTACCGGAAATGACAACAAATTAGCAAAATATATATAGTAAATTGAACGAAACGATCTAAACAACAGTATAAGTTTGGTATGACTATCAAAATTTGGAGATTAAAAATGTTTTGTTTGAGAATTTGTTAAGAGACCAGTTACTTAAAATATTTAATTGAAAATTGTAGCGAGCGGTAATACTGGCGAACCGGCTGGTCGCCAAAGGCGGCTAGTAGACAAATATGCTTCTTTATTACTTTACAAAAATGAGTTAGGGTGAATTTAAACAAACCCAATCTCGCATTATTAAAGAAATGCAGTTTAAGCTTCGCACCTTCATGCAGTTTTAAGTATTTATTACTTTTTTCATTTGATTATCAAATATTGATAATTGACTCAATATAGGCCACAATCTTGACAATCATTCCTAGAGTTCAATATTTTGTGAATATTTTGTAGAATTTGATATCCAGCTGTCACTTTACTTCAAAAATAGATAAATGTATCCCGATAATTATTACCTCTCAACTTTTTTTGTATTGCAAATATTTGAATTTTGCTTTTGGTATTGAAATCAGCATTAAATTCCTTTTAAACTGATATGTAATTGTTTTATTTTGTGAAACGTTACATTTTCTATAAGCATACAAAATTAGAAAAACATTAAAATTTTCAAAAGCGTCCACAATTTTGGCCACCACTATATGTAATGAAATGAAATGTAATAACAGGAAAATGTAAATAACATAAGTTATGTGGCACAGTAAGTAATAAATGTTTTTCTTATTTTGAAAATTATTTGTCACTAATATCTAAAAGAAACCATTTAATTTTTCACCAACTTGTGAAGGTTAAGCTTTAATATAATTTTCTTGATTACATGCAAAATAATTTATTTATAAATCACCAGAAAAACATTTAATATCATCATATCACAAATAAAAAGTAGAAAAAATATCGTTACATTAATGCTTTTAAATGTATTCAGATTTTTATTCATTAAAAAGTTACTTCCATTATTTTTTAATAACAACTTAATGGTTTCTAGAAACTTTTCATAAATATAGCAATGCGGTTAATTTTGTAAACAATATCTTGTTTCATTAATCCTTCAAATTCTGAAAATTCTAATTCGTGCAATTTCTTCTTTGCTAAGCTGAGACACTCAAAACCTGTTTTACAAAAGAGTTCATCATATTTAATTTCACTTGGACCTGTAATATTCGCAAATAATCGGCAGATAAATTTCTATTCAATATTACCAGATTTACTAAATTAAAATTTTGTGTCTTTTCATGTGATGCGGTATTTACAACCTCGTTTCAAAAGACAGCTGAAATTTGTGTAATATAAATATATGTTTTATATATGTTTCTTTAAATGAAATAGATTAGAGAATCATTATTATTACAACTAAAAGTAATCGAAATTAAGCACTTCTAAACTTTATTGCTAGTGATGATAATCAGATATTTGCGACTGTATTAATGTGGCAAGCAAATGGATCAAATTAAGCCATGAAATATTTTACAACTTGTGTTTTCTTGAAAGTCACATAGTTTCAACCAAATTTTATCATGGGCGTATTCAGATAGAGTTCAGTAAGAAATCAGTCTAGTTTGATTTCCATATTCATCAATCAAATGAATTTCTCAAAGTTATAATATTATGAATCATGCTATCAGATAAAAAAAAAATTATTTTGCTAGGGAAAGTCAAAAAGTAAAAGGACTTACAACTTGTGTTGTCTTGAAAGTCACATAGTTTCAACCAAATTTTATCATGGGCGTATTCAGATAGAGTTCAGTAAGAAATCAGTCTAGTTTGATTTCCATAGTCATCAATCAAATGAATTTCTCAAAGTCATAATATTATGAATCATGCTATCAGATAAAAAATTTATTTTGCTAGGGAAAGTCAAAAAGTAAAAGGACTTACAACTTGTGTTGTCTTGAAAGTCACATAGTTTCAACCAAATTTTATCATGGGCGTATTCAGATAGAGTTCAGTAAGAAATCAGTCTAGTTTGATTTCCATATTCATCAATCAAATGAATTTCTCAAAGTTATAATATTATGAATCATGCTATCAGATAAAAACAATTATTTTGCTAGGGAAAGTCAAAAAGTAAAAGGACTTACAACTTGTGTTGTCTTGAAAGTCACATAGTTTCAATCAAATTTTATCATGGGCGTATTCAGATAGAGTTCAGTAAGAAATCAGTCTAGTTTGATTTCCATATTCATCAATCAAATGAATTTCTCAAAGTTATAATATTATGAATCATGCTATCAGATAAAAAAAATTATTTTGCTAGGGAAAGTCAAAAAGTAAAAGGAATTTTGAGATTTCTCTTTCCAGTGTTTGTAAATTGCTAGTATCCAGCTCTAAATAAGTGTTATTGGCTTTTATGCAACTTGTCACCTAATTCCCGCATTAGTCCCACAGGGGGCACCTCCTGAAAGAGGATGGGAAGCTTCCAGAATGGTGGTTGGTTCTCACCACACTTGTGGGTACGAGAAAAGGTGGGGGCCTGGTTCCTGCCATCGATGACAGGACGTACTTCTCTAGGGAAGGATTGTACCGTGACCGGTGATGGCTCTTAGGACTCAACCACAGTTCCCTTCAGTGTGGCTGTTGCGGCTGTTCGTTAATTCGAGTTTTTTCCGCGTGCCTTCAGGCTGGTCGGAAAAGTTTATCCATGACTTATTCCCGATTTAGTCGTTAGAATGTAATAGATCATTAAACATGGCTATTCCGTTTTTGATCTGCACCAAGAAGGAAACGAGAGCAGTGATTAGCTTTTTAGTTGTAGAAAGTGAAAATCTGCTGAAATTATTCATCGAATGCAAGCACAGATTGATGACATCTGTTTACCGCGTAGCAAGATCTAAGAATGTATAAAGCACTTTAAACAGGGAAGAATTCTTTATGTGACCTTGAAAGATGGACGAATCAATACATCGTGGATGGAAAAAGACGAATCAATACATCGTTGAAAACTGCGAAAAGGTGTTGTCCTGCAGCAACACTCAGCCCAACATCTAGCAGGAACATTATAGGAGTTGGTATTTGAAGTGCTGGAACACCTGCAATGCAACCCAGATCTGGCTCCAAGCGATTTTCCAATTATTGGACCCCAGAAGAAAGCGCTAAAGGGAAGGATATTTGCCACCGATGAAGAAGTCATTGAAGTGGTGCAAAATTTGTAACAGATATTGCGAAAACCGTTTTTTCCCATGAAAACAAAAATCTTGTGAAACATTGGGAAAAGTGAATTGAAGTCCAAGGTGTTTATGTAGAAAAATAATGTAGGTTTCAGTTTTCTATAATTAGAATAAATGCACCTTTCCTCAAATGACCCTTTACTTTTCGACTCCTTCGTATTTTCTGTGGTCAAACAAAAATCACCTAATATTATTATATGAAGGAAAAACAGAATGTATTTATATTCACATAGAATTTAATTCATATTAAATGAAAATTATACATTTAGTTGGAAGAACAGATATTTGCTAAGTATTTAAGTGAGTATATGTTGTTGTATTTTAATGACAAAATTAAACTTCATTCAAACTTTGGAATCTTCGAAAAACCTAAAAAAATCGCATTTCATTCAAAGTCTATAACAATTTTTTTAATACTTAGTTATATAAATAATTGAAGGAAAATACTCTTTTGTTTCTAATATCAGTATATTTAATTTTCAATCAATGTCAACTATATTCTTTTGTTTCAAAACTTTTGTTTGCCAGACTAAACCTGGTTTTTCTTTCCTTAGAAGAGAATCACAGAAGAAGAAAAAAATCGATTATGCAGCTGTTCTGGATTGCAGCAGAAAGAATTAAATGGCATTGAGGTGCTCTTAAGGTAGGATGTCATGCTTTGTTGACATGTTTACTTAACAGAAAGGAGAATAAAAACGACATTCTGTTTGACAATGTATTGTTCAGCCGGAGGGGAAATAAAAGCAAAATTTTACTTTAAACAAGCGTGTAAAGAGTATTCAATGAATAATAATGAACTTCGGAGTGAATATAAGAACAGTTCAAAATATCATATTGTAAAGCATTTATCGAAAATTTATTAGGATATTTTTATTATTTAGCAAAAGATATCATTAGTAAATACTTTAAAAAAATTGAATTCCATTTTATTTGAATTAAATTTTTCAATTGAGATATAAAATGGCATAAAATATAAACAAAATTTTTGTTATTAGGCATTGAATTTAAAATTGCTTACACATTTTTAATTAATTTAATTTGTTTCCTGTTCGCTAAAAAGAAAATTTGCAATATATCTTTCACTCACTTCGTGAAGTGAAAGAGTTTAAAATTCCTTTCTCTTATAATACATTATTTTAATATTGTTACGGAAATTCCGTCGGGGTTCTTTTCAAGATTTATTGGTCAAGGAAACAAATAAAGTCCTTGAGTAACGGACAAAGACTTTTATTAACAGGAAGAGACGACAAATATATAGCCGAGATGAACACAGTCAACACATAGCATCACACTACAATAAACAATAGCCCTCAAGTCGTAATCGGTAGTAAACAAAAACCACAACACAAAGTGGCCAGACAGAATTCAGCAGAAGGAGGGAATCTACGTAGCTTCACTCTACTGCCTTCTAAACGTCTGCAGTTCACCACTGTCTCCTCGCTTTAGCTGTATCTAACTGCTAACTCGCTACTACAGGTCTTGGTACTCCACATACGACACGATGCTTCTTACACAATAAAAACCAGGACTCAACACACAACTGAATTCAGCAATCGCTTGAGCTCCACACAACTCCTGCACTTCGCCGGACTGATCCAACTATTCTCCGTTGACAATATCGTTTCACGACTGACTGATTCCAGCTTGAAACTGCCGGCATTTTATAGTTCCAGGAGGACGCGCAGATTAGTCCTGGACCAATCAGGCGTATCTCCGTTCCTACTGGATAAATCGCTAAAATTCTTGAAGTTTACTGTTTATTCTATTTTGTTGCAAAAGTCTCCAAATTCGTCGCCAAGCTGTCAGATAAGTGACGCGGCACCCAGTCAGCACCAACAGAACTGATCGTAAAACGGTCTTTCCAATGATTGAACTAATCGCACTGGAAAGCAACATTACAGGTCTGTAACAATATTTAAATCTTGATTGTTAGTTAATCAAATAACTTAATTAAATTTAAGCTCTATACTAGTGGTACTGTTTAAATTTGTTAAATAAATGAATTGGAAACTGAATAATACTTATAATAAAGAACCATAAAACGTACATAAATAAAAATGCATTTTAAAAATTGTTTTTGTTTAAAATTTATTTTAACGATATTACTAAGAAATGCGTTGCACGTTTCCAATTCTCATTACATTCCAATCAAATATTATTTAACGACATATCATTACTTTACTTCTAACATTATAGATTATTTGATCTCACTTGTACCTTTTTCACTTGTGGTTTCATTTCTTATTGCAACTTTAAGAGAATGAACAGAATTTACCTTTCAACCTGCGCAACCTCAGATACAGTTATATTTTAACAATGAAAACTCATTCAATTATTGAATCGAGGTGTAATAGAAAAAGTTTACAATACAACCATACATACCACCCATTTCAAACTTATTAAATTTACTTTTTTATGGAATATTGGACCCCCAATATTTATTTATCTTGCTTTATTGATAAAAACTCAAATGGTTCAATTTCACTGATATTTCAACATAATATCCCTTTCGAATAACATAACATTTCTATTTCATGCTATTTACTAATTTAGAGAAATTTCATCGTTATTTTGGAAAGACTTTTGCAAAGTATATACTTTCTTCTATATAAACTGCTTTAACTTATTTGTAAGCGAAGATAAAGCACTATAATCTCGAAAATGACTTTGAAATTTTTATATGTACATTTTTAGACATTTTGTGAAGGTCATTACTGGAATTATATTTATATTTCTGCTCTTACGAAGAAATTTCAATAACTGACTTACTTCAATCATTTCGAATCACAAAATTCAGTCAAAAAAAATTGGAATGTTTCAAAACTTGAATAAAAATCTGGAAAAGCTAAGTACAAAGTCTCCAGTTTCCTCTTTCAAACTTTGTCGAGAAAAACATCTAGATTTCATTTTTAAAAATATTTTTCTGAGTACAAAAAAACATTAGATGGAAAAACTGCACCATCAGCCTTAGTCACATAAATGCATTTTTAAAAAATAAGTGAATTTTGTTCATATTTTAAAAGAAAATCTTTGAAAGCATTTGAAAAATACATCTAAACGCTTTTGGAACTAAATATTTGAAACTTCTGTTTGAAATATACTATAGATAACCAACATGCCTATACATTTGTAATGTATTGAATTCCTGTGCATGATAAAATCTACATTTGATTTTCTTTATTTTAAATATCTAATAATGTTGCAATGCATGATGTTTTGTAATTTAATATCTTTTCCGGATTATACATTTTTCATAGAAAATTTTATTGCTATTCTGATTACACTTCCTGAATAACAATTCATAACTGCTATTCTAATCAAATTTACTCCAAATTACTACAATATAAGCATCTTTTTAATTTCGAATTAATGCAATCGTCCTTCAACTGACCTTCCGCTATCTGATCAAAATCACTCCAAATTACTAAAATATAAGCGTCTTCTTTATTACGAATTCATGCAATCTTCCTTAAATTAACCTTCCGCTATGTAATCAAAATTACTCCAAATTACTAAAATATAAGCGGTTTTTTTATTTCGAATTAATGTAATATTCCTTGAATTAACCCTCCGCTACTTAATCAAAATTACTCCAAATTACTAAAATACAGACGTCTTCTTTATTTCGAATTACTGTAATATTTCTTGAACTATCCGCTATTATTACGATACTGATGCAAAAAAATTGCGGGAGATTATAATCTCATTTGCTCAATAAATTCATTTCAGTCAAAACTCAAGAAAAAAAAAATAGGTATTGTAAATTTTTTTGTAACATTTGTTATATCAATTTAAAAGCAAGATGTTTGAGCCGAAATTGAATTAGATACTTCCAAATACTTTTATTTTAATATACCTAATTATATAATAACATATCTATACATTTCAAATAGATCTGTTACTATTACTTGGATGTGCTTTTGCAGCTCATAAGATGTTATCTAAATAAATTAATTTGCTTGTGAAAGATAAACCTTTCATTTTAGAATAAATCACAAAGAAAAAAAGAATGGCAGAGATGGCGCAGTATAATCAACGCCATGGGAAATCCGTATCATAGAAAATATTCTGAAATCTCTTTCTTATTGAAAAAGGAATTTCCTCATTTCTTAAAGCTCTACATTTTCTAAATTTGCATTGTAATTTACGAGTTTTATTTTCCGTGAGAAAGTAGGTCATTTACGAAAACAAACAATTCCGATCAAGTAGCACTCAAATGTTGAGCTCGTCTTTCTATTTCGAGAGAAAGGCTGTCAATAACAACAATATTCTTTCCCTAGATACCCATGTAGGATACGAAAAACAATCATTCAAGTGCCAAACATCCGAAACGAGATTACTTCGGGAGCGGCGGTAATGAGACGAAATGAAAATCCCCCAATAATACATGTATCCAGCACCCATCAACCCTTAGCACTGCTGAAGGGTGGTTTTCTTCAATAATAAACGCTTGGCAAAAGAATTTAGCCAAGTAAGAAATTCCATACTTCGCGTTATTTTCATATGAACTTTCTGGGAAAAGTGAAAGCGTGTGATAATGAGACAGTTGACAAACACAGTTTATCTTTTTGGAAGACTGTCTACAAGATAGCGATGCACATTGAATTAATATATATCTCTACAGTACAGGAATTTTATTTTAGAGAGACAGAAATGTTTTAAAATTGTTTAGTTTTACAGATTCAAAACTTTAAACCACGAGCGAAATAATGTCTTCTTTCCTCTTTTCTTCCTTTTTTTAAATAAAATGTTTCATTGAAATTTAACTTTGTTTTGTAAACAAAGGGATAAAATTTGGTTGATGTAACTTAAGAATCGTGACTGTATTTTACTGTTGAATGGATATCTGGTAAAATTGTGCAGCCTTCACAAATTAAAATTTGAGATGTGTGCTCAGTGTTTAGTTCTAGTAAGATCATATAATTTGAAAATTTTGAAAAAATTTCTAAAAATAGATATTATAAGATATTTTTTTTTAATTTCAAAATCCTTTATTATAACATATTTCAAATAAACTAAATGTCATAATAAGTGGATGGTGAGATAATGAGAAATTTAGTCAAATTTATTGGAAGCTAGTACTCTAAATATTTAATTTTCAAAAAAAAAAAAAGAAAGAAAGATGCTTTCAGAATGACTTTGAATCTTATCATCAATGACAATAAAAAAAAATCTTGTTCTCACATGATTATAAAAATTAAAATGAGCATCGCAAAATTCAAGTTATCATGTGAGAATATTATTTTTTAAGTCACTTGGTATCAATCAGACAAAAAAAAATATCGTGTTCACACAAGGTTCATACTTTGCGAAAGAAAGAAAAGCGATGGGTTTTAAGCATCTCAAAATCGATCAAGTTATAACATTTTTTCTATGAGCTAGAAAAATTAAAAATATAAAAAAATATATTACACACACACACACACACACACACACACACACACACACACACACACACACACACACACACACACACACACACACACACACACTTCTATACCTCCCCCCGCTGTTCCGTGTTGACTTGCGTTTTCTTTCTTTGTGTTTCTTCGGACGATAAATTCTTACGACTTTGCCCTTTATTGGCCAGACAGGAAAATTCAGTACATGGCGGGCATTCGCGAAAAATTGGTACTTTTTGTTTGCAATAAGTCGTTAAATAGGATATTCTTTATCATTTTTAGCAACCCTCAAAACGAAAAGTAGATGCTTCAAAAGCAATAAATCGCCAATTTTTTGCCCGCGCATTTTGTAGCTTCAAAAACCTCAAACCAAAACAACAGCATGTTTCATATGATAATATTTCAATAAATTGTATTGGTTAAACATGCGGATTTGGATATTTTACATCTCTTTCTTTATTAGTGACATCAATTTAAATCACATATTCTAATCAAATATTTCTCAATTTTGTCTCTACTACAAGGCTCCCTTTACTTTTTGAAATTTAAAAACAAAATACTTATTTTAATTATAAATAGCCATGAACAATTTTGGTATAAAGAAATATAAAGATTAAAAAATTGAAATATAAGGAATTTAATTTGATCATGATAAATATGTCACTAACTGAAAATTTAATATATCTAAAGAATTAAAGGACCAAATGTAATTACGAAATATAAAAGAATTTTACCAGTATCCGTTACTTAATTAAGGACAATAAATAATTATTAATTAAATATGATGACTAAAATGTGAATGTATATAAGTAATATAACTCCCATAACGTTAATTTCAAGTTTCAATCAAATAAAATTATTTATTAATTATCTTCAGTCTATTAAATTAAAATTTTAATGAGAAATGTTTTGTAACATATCTCGTTACGATATAATTATAATGGGATATATGACACGTAGTAAGAATGTTATTTTATTTTAAACCTCGATACATCACTTTAGTTTTAATTAACAAATTATTTCGAAGTATAACATAATTTATTTTAAAAATGTTTTATAATTGGAAATTGAATCCATTTTCATAAACACACAAGCTTCGGATAGAAAATTAGAAAATAATCTGCAACTGCGATATATTTCATACAAGACACCTATTACTACTACGAAAATATTTTATACTAGAAGAATACGTTGTTTATAAGGAGTAAAAATTGCAATTAATTTTCTGTAAATTTCTCCAAAAAATATAGTTTAAGCATCAAATTGTGACAAATATTAGAGTCGCATTGTATTTCCACTAATTATTGCGGATATTAGATTTCTTAATGGACTCGATTCTCTTGATATGAAAGATCCTTTAAGAATTTCAATGTTTGAGTAATATATTTCAAGCCGCACGTTCTTTTTTATTTAAAAGTGCCTTCTTAAATCCTCCTCCATTTTTTCCTCCATTTTTCTTTTATGTCATTTGCATTTTTTTCCTTTTATGTTAACTTTCAGCCATGAAAGAAAACGAAGCAATTATAGGTTTCATAAACATTAAAAATGTTTTGAATTTGAATGCAGCAATGAAATTTGTTGTTGAAAACAACGCAAAAAAATATTTTTAAAAAATTACCGAAATTGGGGAAAATTGTTGCAACAATTTAATTTGTATCAAGAAAAAAGATAATTTTTGTTTCATAGTATTAGTAAAAGTTGTGGTGTAAAAAGGCAAAAATTGCGATAAATTTTTTATTACTTAACATTCCAATTAAAATATCAAAAAATATTCCTGTAAGATCACACTCTCTAACTCATATTTAGTTAATATTTAGTTTACTCATAATTAAATTAGCAGTTCTTGTTCAAACAGTCTGTTCTTTAAAGCGCTACAGCAAACGGGTTTAGTAACAGAGATGACCAAATAAATTTTATTTGGCATAGCTATAACAGATGCTGTTTATGATCAATATACAAAACTTCTTCAACAAAATCATTATAAAAAAAGAAAAAAAGACTGGATGACTGGACGAAGTGTTCATTTATAGAATGCATAAAGCTTAAGAAAAGTTATGATGTCCAAAGAGGAATTTAGAATTAATCAATTAGAAACGGAAGATCGATTGCATCAATATTATGCTCCAAATTACGGATACCGGAATAATTAATGGTCAAAATTAAAAATAATTGTATTAACTTCACAATTTAGATTCTAAAAATACGCAAGATTTCTGAGAATATGATCAATTATTTAGCTAAAAGTATGTCTAAAATCTGCAACAGATAATTTGATGTATATTACAGCTTTTTTTTTGTCTTGGATGTCCGTTTATTTTATCCTTGAGTGATTGATAATTGAAATTATATTCGTTGATTGCTATTAAATATTGTGGTATTGCTATTGTTGTTGTTGTATTGTTGATTGCTATTAAATATTGTGCTATTGCTATTGTTGTTGTTGTATTGGTGATTGCTATTATTGTTTCCTTGTTGATTGCTGTTGTATTGCTATTGTTGATTATGTATTGTCGATTGCTGTTGTATTGCTATTGTTGATTGTGTATTGTTGTATTGCTATTGTTGATTATGTATTGTTGTATTTCTATTGTTGATTGCTATTATTGTTGCCTTGTTGATTGCTATTGTTTATTATGTATTGTTGATTGCTATTGTTGTTGTTGTATTGCTGATTGCTATTGTTGTTGTTGTATTGTTGATTGCTATTGTTTATTATGTATTGTTGATTGCTATTGTTTATTATGTATTGTTGATTGCTATTGTTGTTGTTGTATTGTTGATTGCTATTGTTTATTATGTATTGTTGATTGCTATTGTTGTTGTTGTATTGTTGATTGCTATTGTTCTTGTCTTGTTGATTGCTGTTGTATTGCTATTGTTGATTATGTATTGTTCATTGCTATTGTATTGCTGATGTTGTATTGTTGACTGATATTGTATTATTATTGTTGTTCAATCATTCAAACGACCACCAATGTAAGAATAGATGCAGAAACGATTCGTTGAGAGTTGACTGTATAATGGGACCTTTTCAATACGCCAAAAAGTGTTTAAGAATTCTTTTGGTTTAAACAGGGGAACATGCAATTACAGGGGACAGCATTTCACAAGTGAGCTTGTAATGGGTTTAACTCTTCATTTATCAACTCCAGTGCCATTTCCCTGCATATATTCGATAACACCGTATACAGATTTTTATACTCTTTCGAAAACTGTATAAATTATGCAACTTTTGCAAAATGGAGGGACAGTGAAATCTGACTAAAATTCGGGCGAATAATTCATTTTTGATATTTAATGTTAATTATGAATATTGTTATTGTTTTTGTATTTTGAAATAGTTACATCTACGAAATAAATATATTTGACATAATCGTTAATATAACATTCACATTGTAGAGTATTACTTTTTTAATGAAAAAAAAAAGAAATATTTTTTAAAAAACTTCTCGATTATTTAGAATAAAGAATTGAATTGTTATGAAAAATATTATACTTCTCGTACAGCAATGAGTTTAAAAAAATGTATATATATTTAAAAGGCATTCAGTGGGAAATTCGAGACAAAACACAGACATGAAATACCCGTGGGCCATTGATAATAATCGCCTTCGGTATTTTTGTTAAGATCAAAGTGCAATATTCCAAGGAGAATAGCACTCATTTCATCCAGACAAAGAAACACAAATAAAAAAAAGGGAAGGAGCGATAATGTGTTTCAACTAAATTGTGTGTTCAAAGGTGGGAATAGTCAATTTGGCTGTTTCTTTGGTACATTAAAGATATTTCTGGCATTACTACTGTGCTATTAAGTTTTTATTTTTGTATGTTGTGTTTCATTCTGTTGGCATTGCAAGAAATAAGAGTATCAATGTCGTCTGAAGAAGGTCTGACTAGTCAGCCATAAAAAGATCCAGCATTGCGTTATTGCGCAAAAATGGACTTACTCATGACCTAATTTCGAAGGATATTACTAGGAAAGAGACTGCATTAGAAGAACAGAAGCCATATTTAGGTTACCAGGAAACGCCATCTTGGCAAATTAAATTAAGAAAAGCCAGAAAACATGAAAAATATTGCTGATAATATGAAAATAAAATGGAGAGGAAGACATCAGCTGAGATCATGGTTTTCGAAATAAGTACAAATAGTGTTATCATAAGTTCCAAAAGTATGTGCAGGAGATTATTCTAACTATAATTTCAATATAGAACACACAGAGAATAAAATGTAAAATAAAAATTAATTATGTATTCTATTAAAGTAAATAAAAGGTCCAACTTGATTTTCCAAAATTATCTTTTCCAACCAGCAAGGTCTAATCAAAATGTCTTGAATAGCATCTATTGCTTCAAATTCAAAACTTCTTTTACAGCTACAAAATACAGAATTTTGAATTGGATTGAATTGGACTTGGATTGAAAGATAGAACTCGCAGAAAAAAAATACATCTTTTTAAATTAAAAGTAATTATAAATTCTGCTAAACTAAATGAAAGGCTCAACTCGATTTTCCAAAATTATCTTTTCCAACATGGAATGTCTGATCAAAATGTGTTTATTTCGTATCTATTGCCCCAAATTCAAAACATCTTTTACAGCTTCAAAATACAGATTTTTTTTAATTGAAGAAAACTTTTAGTATACTAGTAATCCAAAACTATTCTATTTACCTTGCGCATTATTAAGTTTATGAGAATCTTTTTAGAGTGATTTCGAACAATTTCTCAAAATTGTTGCTAGCAGTGAAACTAAATTTGTAAATATTGAATAATTGTCGAATTGAAAGGAATTCATTTCAAAAATCTAAAATAAATTTCATAAACTCACTTCAATTTGTAATTTATAGCTAAAAATCCGAAATATTAGAGATGTTCATACTAAATTCTCTAGTCAACTGTATTATACCAGTAAAACAAATGAAAGGAATCTAATCGGAAACAGTTATCTGTCTCTAAGCGTCCTTATAAGGACAGCGGGATAAATTGCTTACCTTAATGGAACTTTTCCAAGCTGAAAGAGGAGGCATGCCGACTCATATTGCATGAAATTGTCTTCCTCAGAATGGTATATATAAGTGTAGATTTCTTATTTTTCTTTCTGTTAAGAGTAACACATTTGTGTGACGGTCACAACAAATCCTATCGATATTGTTACGTTGAGTGGTGGTGGGCTGGTCGGCTGTACACAAGAAGAAGAAGTAACACATTTGTGATAAGGAGAAACCTGGTAAAAAAATTTCGTGCAACAGTGTTTTATAGAATCAATTAACTTCAGACAAAGAATCAAGATTCTCTGTGCAGCTAATGTCATTTCTTCACGTAGTATCAGAACAGACGCGATGGTCTGGTGGTAAGGTTTCAGCTTCGACTTGAGGCTTTCAGTTTTAAGACCTGATTCCATCGACGAACTGTCGTGTAAGAGTGTCTGGTGCACGCTAAATCCATCTAGGTCAAACGCCTTCTTTCTGGTGTGGTTCAGAAGCCTGAAGAAGGGATGCCAGCTCAGGTGTCGACCATGGTTCAAAATTACGAGGTCCGTCCCAAAATAGCCCAAATGTTGTTTTAAACAGGAAGTTAATATAACTGAACTGAACTCACGTAATCAAAAAATAATAATTTTAAATGTGGTAGGTGATAAAATGAAGACTGCAGAGTAATGCTTTAAGACCGAATAATTACAAGTAGGATGTACAGAGCTCTGTAACATTCAAAATGGGTAAAATTTCTTACAGGGAAGATACTTTTAAATTTGTTCCGTCTACTTCATGTTGGCCCTTAACAATTCCATCATTTCAAGCCAAAGCAATGCAAGATGTTTCAGAGCTTTTTTGTTGCTCTTGTTGAAGACTACCATTTCCAGTTGATAAGACTGCCAATCAACAATCTCATCAAGCATGAATTCAAAACAGCATATAATGGAAAGTTTAGGAGTACAGATATATGCTCTACCGAGCTTCTTTTGACAGTTCTTGTTTTGTTGTTGTTGTTGTTGTCGTTGAAGATTGCAATTTCCATTTTATATGCCTTCCAACCAACATGCTCATCAGATATGAATTCAAAACAATATATATGAGACATTTTAGAAAAGCGGGTACATGCTTAGCTAAGGGTTTTCTTTTGTTAATTCTTGAGTTTGAGAATAACTGTATGCAGAAGTGGGAAAGAAATATTTTTAATGTTAAAGACCACTTTGTATTTCCAAGTTAAGCCCATATTCAGTAAAGCAGGTTGTTAATGGAAGCAGGTCCCTTTTCCTGTAGATATATCTCATGAAATTCGGAAAGTAATCTGCTTAAGTTTTTACATGCAAATATTGAATGTATAGATATTATGAAATAATGTTGAATATAGCCTTTTGCATCATAAAGTGTGGACAAAGTAATTTTGTAACTTTAATGTAATAAGCGGTTGCAAGACTGCCTATAAATATATATAGCAATTGTTCATTTTATGAAAAGCTGTGAAATCGATGAAGGGTGATGACGTGATTAATTTTCGTCAGATGTAAAATTTATTTATAAATTTATTCACATAAACAAATTATTCAGAAGGAGGGACTTTGATAATTTAAAATATATCAATGTTTTTGATTTAAAAACTGTAAAACTTTCAATTTTCTATCTAAATTCTAAAGCAATCTCTTTTGTGTGACTTAAAATGTGGGAGAACGATTTTTAAATATAATTTTTATGTCACCAGATACCAAACTGTTAGAATTGAAAAACCGTTTTATATGTGTCATTTTAACTTAAAATAAAATTTGGGTGTTGATTTATCATTTTTTTTTTCTAACCATTAGGCCCATTGCGTGAACTGAATTTTCAGAATTTATTTTTTCAATTGATTTCCAAAAAGTAGTCAAACATATTTACAATGAAGTAATTTATTATTTATAATAAATGCCTTTTTTTCGAAAAAAAAATCTAGACATTGGTTTTAACTACGATTTAAAATTTGACGAAAGCGAGGCACAGCATTATTCCTAAATGAAATTGGAACACACATGACTACTGCCTTATCAGGATAATGCTACTCAATAGAATCCCATGCTTTCAGGATCGCCGTTATTTCACTGGAAGATTATTCCTCCGTTCCATCTGTTCATCTGCTTTTTGAGCACATAATTCCATGAGTTCTTTGTTGCATACATAATTCCATTTCCATAAGCTTTTCAATATTTCCTGCTGTGTCCTTCCACCAATTTATCTGCGATGTTGTTGTCCATCTCTAACCCAATAATCTTATTTAGAGACAAAATTTCGTTACAGGCTTCACAGTCATTTATTCTCTCTTTTCGGAGTTGCGTTCGACAATACTCTGCGACCGAAAGTTCTTACATATAGACATAAGGATTCCTTCAACCAAGTGTTCCATACAGAACAATATAGGCCACATCACGGTGTCTTCTCGCCACTTATTCTGCGAAACATCGCGACTCACCTTTCATATTTTATTTTACTCGTTATGAGAACTGCTAGCTACGTGATGTTTGATTTTATTTCATTAACAAGAAAAGCCGAACTTTTAACGACGTATCAGCTTTTGCGCAGATGTAGCAATAAATTGCTTATGTCAGTTATCTAAAATAAGTTGGTAAAATTATTAATTGCGATTCTTGAAGCTTTATCAATCTTGCTTTCTTACTGAGAATACTGCTTAGTCGCAAATTATGAAAAAATTATAAATTATGCAAAATATAAATCTTCGGCGATATACAGCAAAAACGAACGATGGACGAAAACGAATTTTATAATATTGATGAAATATTTGATGAAGATGTGTATAAAAGGAGGTACAGTCTTGTTTACTTTATTCATTAATAAAATATTTAAAATATCATTAATAGAACTTTGATTTAAAAGAAACTGCTTCTAAAATACAAGTAAATAAATACAAATAAAAACAAGTCAGTAAATGATTAAAGAAATGTAAAAGCAAAAAGAACATATGAGAAATCCAATTAAGAAATTGGAATTTCAAGCACTTATTAATTTTGTTTTTATCAGACGTAAAAAAAAATACGTTTCTTTGATAAAAAAATATTTTTTATTGGAAAATCAAAAAACTTGAAAAATGATGTTAATAAGTTGAATAAATAACGACAAAGAATTTTAATTAATTTACAACTCAGCATAAACATATTTCTAAAAACTTTTTTAAAAAATGAAAATTTACACTTTTATTAAATATTTTATGCATATTACTATTCACTTTCTATGCGATGCTTTTTTATCAAAATAAAAACAATAATTACATATTTCTTTTACATTTAAATTGTAACAAAAAGTTGACATTCGATATTTTCATAAAGAATTAAATATAACAAGATTACATATGAAGTTGTAAAGAATGTTATGCAACACAAGAAGTTATGTAGGAAATTTATTAAGAAAAGGTTTTAGTTTTATTCTTTTTATTCTTTAAAAAGTGTTTTAAAAATATTATTTCTGTTTATTCCAATTTATTTTGAAACAGTACTATTTTTGAATTGCAATTTTTGTCCTGCACAAGATGCCATTTCATCCCTCTATTCATTTAAATTGATAAGTTTCGAAGCCTTTTTTTAAATAATAATATTTGTTGCAATTTTTTTCTGTTTTCGAAAAACAAAAAGTACAAAACTTAATGTATCGTATAAAATATCTTTTAATTTAATTATATTTTCTATTCGGGGAAACTCAGTAATGATATTTCGTTCAATATGTTTAATTATTAATGTGATAGCTAAGAAAAAAGTAGCAATAATTCAAAATTCTTTCAAATTATAAAAGTTTTAGAGAAAAATCATAGATTTTTGGAAAATGTTGATCTTTTTACAAAGCTTAAAAACTGTACAGAATTTTATACTTGTTGCCCATTGCTCTTAAATTTTGCTTGCTTCCGAGGAGAGTTTTAAAAACTAAATGAATGCCAAATCTTAGACTTATATTTTTAATAATATTATAATAATAATGTTTGAAAATTGAAGATTCTTGGAAAAACCACATTTCGTGATAAATAAGTTAAAAAATTTTGATTTTAATTTTCAATGAGTTAAAAAATAATTCATTTTTTTATGGTTGGTTATTCCTTTCTTGATTGTTAGTTTTTCCTTTCTGGATTGGTGGTTATTCCTTTCTAGATTATTGGCTATTCTCTTCTAGATTATTAGTTATTCCTTTCTAGATTATTGGTTATTCCATTCTAGATCGCTGGTTATTCCTTTCCAGATAGTTGGTTTTCCTTTCGAGATTATTGGTTATTTCTTTCTAGATTGTTAGTTATTCCTTTCCAGATTGTTGGTTATTCCTTTCTAGATTTCTGGTTATTCGTTTTCTAATTGTAATTATTCCTTTCTATATTGCTGATTATAAGTTTTTTTATTGTTGGTTATTCCTTTCTAGATTGTTGGTTATTCCTTTCTAGATTGTTGGTCATTTCTTTCTTGATTGTTAATTATTTCTTTCTAGGTTGTGCTCATTCCTTTCTAGATAGTTGGCATTTTTTTTCTACATGCAGTTCATTTTTTTTAAAATTTTCAAGCTTCGAAACTTGTTTTGTCTTTCTTTCCTCTTTGATATGCAAGTTTTGTGATCTACTATACATTTAGGATCAGCAGATTCCAATATTCCTTCAGTTTTTTTAATTTGAAAATTTATTTTAAATAACTAGGAAATACTATTATAAATTAATATTTGAAAAGGTGTTTTGATATTTCTTTGTGATCTACTATACATTTGAGATCAGCAGATTTCAGCCGCAATATTAGTAGGAAATCAAGCTTATTTAGTGATTCAGAATTACTGAAATGTGCAACAATACCATCAAAAACAAAGATATTTACTGAAAGTATTCATAAATAATATTCAATATATGATAAAAGAAAAGAAATAACATAAGTCAGTAAATTTTAAATAACCTAAATAAAGACAGCGAAAAAATCTTTTTTATAGAATATTAACAATTGCATTTTCAGATGCTATTATATTTCAAAATGTGTTAAATTTCAGTTTTATTGTACACATACAATAGAAATGATTTTGAGAAGATAAAAAAGAAGTTTTTGGATAAATTAAAATAATGTTTATTATCGGTCAAAAATGAGTTTTCTATACAGGTGGATACCTTTAATAATTAATTCATACTCTAGCTTAAACATACTATTCTTATACTAAATTAAAGAGTCGAACAAAAAAAAAGGTTTTTTAGTACCTTTCAACTCTGAGTTTTGGGAGTTTCAAATGAGCAGCTCATGCATTAATATTTTAGAAAAAGAAAAATACCTTTCTCAATTATTATATGAAAAAAATTTATATAATGAGATATAGTTTTCCTGCTAATTTTTTTCTAACTTTATTGCATAGTTAATTATTAACCACTTTTTAGAAAAGTTTCTCCACAAAAATGAAAGGAAATAATGAAGAATATAATGAAAGTCTTAAGGTAATTTAAACCACTTGGCTGAAGATTAATGAAGAAAAGATTTCCGTTAATCAGACTTTTTATTAGACCATAAGATATTTAAACACGACGGATATGCGTAAGAAGATGGCGCAGATTTAATTACTTGCTAATCAAACCTTCTATTTTACAAGATAAATGTATCGGATAACCATTTATTTTTCGTATAATCGACTCCATTATACCAGATTTATCGTTTATATATGAACCTAATATATACCAATTCTTAAATTTAATAAATGCATTATGCATTTAATCATTAAATGTAAAGTCATAGAAAATAATCATTTTATGTGGAAATTTCGTCGATGTCTCACATGAAACAGAGCAGAAACAATCAAATATGTACTTTAGCTGTCTAGATTAATTGATTCAGTAACAACAGAGCATATGAGTCTGTGGGAATCTATTAAATGGTTTTCTTCTTCCTTCTTATCCGTATGCGTGTCTAAAATGCGTGTGTGCGTATGCGTGTACAAAGCTTCCTTTGCATATATTGCATTTGCTACTCTTTTACTTTTTTGTTAGAACTGCCATTATGTTTATCGCTTTCAATTTGAATTTTTAAGGTGATTTTTGTTGAATAAATTGCTTTGTTAACTTGTATTTTTGGTAGAGTTCACAACAATAATAGAGGAATAGAGTAGTGCAGGTAATAACTATTAACTGTACAAATCTTAGTAACAATCTAGAGTTTGAAAGGCTTCTAGAGTTATAACACGGGTATATATCTTATTAACACAAAATGCCTAACAGCATTATTACGATATCTTCACGATATTGGCCGGTATTCAGAATATCGAATAATATCGTAGATATATCGTGCAATATCTTGTATAGATATTAAGCCATATCAATGCTCAAAAGTATAAATTCGTTATTTAATAATGGTTCCACAATTCTAAATCTTAGATTATTTTATTTATTACTAAAGGATTCAATATTTCTTTTCTTTTTGAGAAAATCATTACATCCATGGAATAAAGTAACTTATTTAGTTCTCGGAAATACAACAATGTTCATCCAGAAAACTGGAAAGAAATCTTTGAAATATCAATTAATTTCAAAGGCATTTGTAATCCTTTTTGTGCAATTTCAGTAAAAAAAATATGCATGTATTTTTATTTTAGAATTGAAATGCATACATATACATATTTATATAATAAGGAAAAAACTAACCATTTTAGAAACTGCTGATTTTTAATTAAATTAGAAATAAAATGAAAAATAAATAATCAACAAAATCAATAACTCATTTTTAATAATACCAATTTACCAGTAAGATCAATAACCATTACGATGAGTTGATAAAAGGATAGTAAAGCTCGAAACGTAAGAATTGATGGATAAGAGAAGAATAAATTATTTGGTGAAATAGTTTTTGTGAAATGATCATTACCAATTATTTCTTCTAAAAAAGATTGGAATATTTGGAATAACCATATGAGAGTTATCAATTAAATATACTGAGCATATAAATATAATTTAAAATCCTAAAAAAAGCTGTGAAAAATAACATTTTCATTTATTATATCGAGAAAATGAATATCTTATGAATAAGAATGTAAAAAAATATGGTAATTCAGACAAATAAATTACTTTTAAGCACACTAAAATGCATAATATATCATTTGTTAATAAAATTTTCTTCTAAGTTCATTATAAAAAGTGTTTTATTTTTATATTTAATTACAGCAAATAATATTTAAAAAAGAAATAATTAATTCTTTGTCTCTCATACTGATACGCGTTTACCATACCCTAAATCCTAACACAAAATTTCACGTTGTGAATTTCAATAAATGAAGCTCATCTTTCACAAGATTTTTATTTATCGATACTAATGTGATATTTGGTTTAGTGACAAGTGAAATCTCTTATTGCAGCTGTTATAGAAGGGAACAGAAATATTGAAGAGGTGAGCACGGCTCTTCCGCCAAGATGACATCCATTACTGGCATTTGACACTGAGCAGCAAAGAGGAGAGGAGATGTCAAAAGCTATAAGTAAGCAAAAATGTTTATGGTTATTGAGAAAATACTTAATATCTGAAATGCTGTAGTGAAATAAATGCTTTGGGCTAGCATTGAAAAAATTGGCGTTTATTATATGACTTTGAATATTGCAAAGTCCATGAGACATTTTTTTTTTTTTTGTTCTTTTTGCCGATTTTAACAAATATTTTTTCTCTGATATTGTTAAATAATATGACAAAATAAACCGGATTTTTCACATGTTTTTCTGACACTCGTTTCCAAAATTATCTTTTACTGCAGTGATTGTGAAAATGATTCTTAAATTAAGCTGACTAAATTATATTTCACCATATGAACACAATCAGAAATGTATTTTTATTAAATTGGTTATTATAGTTAAAATATTGCAAGGTTCCTTAAAATATAAAGCATTGTCGTTATTATTTGTACTGATTTGATTATAATTTATTTCGCAGTTCTTATTCTTCATTTTCGCGTATTGTCTTTCGCATTCTTTCGAATGTCTTATTTGAAACAAAAATAAATTCCATTTTGTATTTTGAAATTTCTGAAACATGAAAATTTGAATTTCGCAATGAAATGAATCAAAACGTCGAATTCTTAGGAATATAAAATGTTTTTCATGTACTTTCCGAAGCTAAGAGACTTTTGTTCATATTTCCTTTTGTTGTTGAGAAGAAGAAACATAGTTAAAAGAACAAAAGAGCAAGAGCAAAAAAAAAAAATGTTATCAAGAAAGGAATTTTACTTTCTGAGAGAAAAATTCTAATAAATTTGTGGAAGTCCAAATATTCTTTTCAAATAAATTAGTGAAAGTTCAAATATTTGCCGAAAGTAATATCAAATAAACATTTAGCTTCTGCTTTAAATTCTCTATTGTTTGAATTTCATTTTTTCTGGTCCTTTTTTAAAAATTTAGATTTTAAAATATTCGGTGCTTTCTTTAAAAATATCTTATCATCTATAAAACTTCGTATATTAGAAATCATATAAGTAAAAGTCTTAACCAAATATTTATAATTTTCTGACAAAAACTATCAGATATTTCAATTAAGTTGAATCCTTCATTGAAGTATCCAGTTTAAGATTAAGTCTTTTAAGTAAATAGAATTTCTTTAGATTTTAAAATTTTGGCATCATTACTTCGATTAAGAGTTTCTGAAAATTGAATATTTCCATATTTGTATAATCTTATCTTGTTTTGACTGCAAGGATTTGTTATGTAATATTAATAATAATTATATATTCACAAAACATATCATTTCATTTAAATAGACTCAGAAGTTAGGAAGGAACAAATTGCTATTTTAAGAAATTTCTTCTTCGTCATTTCACTATTGCATCCCTCCTACTTCCTCCCTATCCACTCCCCACTCCATGTGACATCATTCTGTTGGCACACGAATTACTATGTTTTGATAAGAAAACATAATATGCTAAACTTTTTTCTAGAGTTTAAAAAAACTGTGCCATAATGCCAGTTTGAAAACAATATATTTTCTTTTGTTTTGAAGTTCATTTATTTCACATTTTGGAATTAAAATTAATATTTTATATTAAAATGCCAAAAATAATAATCTTTATAAATTGAAAAGTATAAAAAATGCATTCTCTTTTTATTTTGGCATTTATAATACAAATAAAAAAAATAGAGAAAATATTTGAAATAGTGCAAAATATTTGAAATTCATAATTTTTTTTTTTATCTTTCCAGAATATCAAGGCATGTTTACGATAAATATAAAATCTTTTTTTTTTTTTACACGAAAAAGCAATTATGCAAATGAAAATTTAAAAAAGGAAAAAAAAAATCCTTTGTATTTTAATGTATATGTCCTTTACTGTTTTCCTTACCTTAAGATTTGCAGCCAAATTTATTGGAAAGTTCTTTGCGTTTTCACGTGATCGCATATTAAATTATAGTCTAAAACCTTTGTGATAAAATAAGCTTCTGTATAAGTATACTTTTGCCGAATAAGGTATTCTTGAAATCCTTTCTTCGAGTGAATGAAATCCACTTCGGAAATGTCTTTCCTTTCTTGAAGATAAAATTTTCACTTTCAAATACCATCTGTCATAGCTAATTCAAAATTGTAAGGAAGAAAGTATTCGTAATAAATACTTTATACATACCTTACAAAGTAGTTGTAATAAATACCTTGTAAAGGCTGAAGGCAAATTTTTTGTCAGTCCAACTGATAATATATGACTCGTATGCTTCCATTTATTTCAACTAATCAAAAGTTTTGTTATAGCTTTTTAATTTTAAAAGAATTCTCTGGTATTCTGTAAAGAATTGTATTGATATGAATAATATTCGAATTTCCTTTAAATACTTTGTTACTTTGTAAATATTCACAGCAATTGTTTTAGCATCAGAACAATAACACCAAAGTTTGGGAAAAGACTGAAGAACAATATTAATGGTATGGCTTAGTGACATTATTTAAAAAAAATCGTTTCGATGATTTATATAAAGAGATAGAGGAGAGTAAATGGAGATTTTAGAATATTTTGTCGAAAAATTCTTCTATTATACGAGTACTTCTCTCAAACAATTAATCTGAAGCCTAGTAATGGAGCTATGCATTTCCGAAAATGCTAATTTTTAGGAATAATTTGTAAAATGGATTAGAAAACAAACATTGTTATTTGTTTCAAATATTTATTGAAAATAAATTGCATCTTTTTCACTTGTAAAAACGAGTTAATAGTATTTGATTTTTTTCTGTTTTTGTTTTTGCTCCAAACCCCATAAAGACTTTTAAAGCTGAGTCGAAATATTTTATATTTTAAATGACATTTTTAAAGATTTACTCATTTTCTGCTAAAAAAAACTATATTGGTTTAATACGTAACTGAAGACTAGAATCAAAATGACTCCGCGTTGTTCATTAGCTCTGACTAAGACGTGGTTTCTTTTTCCTTGAATACAATCATCTCCTCAGTAAGTTCAAGTTGTTTTTTTAACAGTATGTTGGAGAAATTCTAAGTATGAACACGTGCTTATAACCGAGTTATTCTTTCCCAAATCTTTTGTTGTTATTTATGGAGTCATTGACTACAAGTTACTGAAACTGCTTTTAATTTGAATAGCGCAAAAAGAAAATAAAGAAATTAAATATTTTATTCATCATTTTTATTTGCTGAATTCTAATAGTTGTTAATATTTGTGTAATTCTGTAATATCTAAACGAAGTAAATGCTCGATAAAAGATTGCTTAGGTTTTTCTTATAACTGACATTTAATATTATAACATTTAACATTTTTACTATTAATTTTTTTAATAATTGCATGATTTTCAGAATGTATTGTTCCCAAAATATATTCCAATGCTATTTACAAAAAAAACAAAAAAGAAAAAGTAACAATGGAGTCTTTTTGACTATATATCTCTGGTTGCTTGAACACATTCATGTCTCCAGTTGCGAGTAAAAGTATAGAATATTAGCAATAAATGCCAAGTCTTTAAACGATGATTTAATATGTAAGTAACAACACTGAAATGAATGATTTTTAAAGAAAATAAATCGGAGGAGAGCAAATAGAATTACAGTAAATAAACGATTATATGTTTCTGATTAACACATTGTTTATATTTACATTCCTGAGTCTTTCGTAACCTTTATATTGTTATATTTCTTTTATATACGCAAAGCGTCTGTTATAGGTTATTTTCGATTTTAAAGAGGATTAAAAATCTCTTGAAAGCCGAGATCAATTTCGAAGAATAACAGAAAATGACTTTATGATTAATTAATAGAAGTCAAAGTATCTGATTCTAATTTAAATAATGAAGAAGAAGAATGTCGAAAAGTTATTGCGTCTTCCATTAAAGATATCATAAATTGAAATGAAAATTCTAACCTACTTTGCTTATCAAAACATTCAGTGAACATATTTTACTTCAAAATGCTATATTTAATATTCAAAATTAATTGAAACCTCACAGAATGATATAATATTTATTTATCAGACGCGTAATTGAATGCACATACAATTTATGAGAAAAATGTATAATTTGTTTTCATGTAATAAAGGCATGATAGCTCTCACTTTTATGATACATTTTTAATTTTAATATTTATTATTGTCTTCAAAACTATACTAACAATATCCTTAAAATATTTAAATTGCTGTTTGATGTGAATTTGCATTAATAAAATTAAATCTGAAATACATAAAATAATCATTAATATTTCAATTTTATCCTTTTCTTTTATGCGCCATTTTGCGTCAATCCATTAAAAGATATATAAATGGTACTTTATTAATATTTCTACTTCTTTTTGTAAATCAGTTCTATTTACACGGCTATATTTTCTTGTTCTAGTGGAATGCTCTAAATTTCATTCTTTTAGCAGTCTGGGACAATTTTTCCCTTCAATAATAAGAAGAAAGAAATGAAACTCATGATGAAGCTAAACTTTTGTCACGAATTTACAATATAGAGTCAATGAAAGATCATATTTTTCAAAACCTGGTTTTAAGGTCATGTAGTGTTTCTGTAAAGAAAGAAAAATCTACTAATCAAAAATACACGAATTCATCTGATTTTTTTATTTGATGTTCAAGAGATTGCAAGTATTAGTTTTAAAATTCAAGAGTTGAAAGTTATTCTGCCATATATAAACAACAGTTTGGATAGTTTTGGAGACAAAGAGTTTGGATATGAAAAGGTTCCTGAAATCTCCCCCAACATTTTCAAAAATAGGAAAAAATTGTCATGTTATGAGCCATTTTTAAATTATTAGCTTGTTTGAATATTTTAATGAAACGAATGCTTTATTTCAAATGCTTTATAATGGAAATTAATTTGTTTATATAAGTTACCATTAAAATATATAGTTTAGTTACTTCATAGAATAACTAGACAAGTCAGTTAACGTATATAATGAATGAAATATTTATACTTTACCTAATTATTCTATGAAATAACTAATGATAGACCATTAAAGTGAAAAATAAGTAATTTCAAAGTTATTATATAAATTAATTGTTCATAAATGGATAAAATCTCCCGAGATCATTTGATCGCTATTGTGGGTGAGTAGTTGATAAATAATAAGGAAAAGAAATAAAAAATCATTAATATATATATTGTTACGAAAATTTTTTCTACTACAAATACCGTCAATTAATCTTAATGACGCAGCGCATTTAATCTCTAATAGTTCATTAGTTCAGCAGCTTTCTTGCTGTCTCATCCTCTAATTTCTCTTATTTGTCGGCGACTCCGACTCCTCTCACACACACACAACTTTTTACGATCCACACAACTTCTTCCGATACACACGACTTCCTCTTCAGATTCAGATTGCCTGTCTTTTATAGTTCCGGGAGGCGGGGCTGGAATCTTCAGACCAATCAGGGCATACCTGTGTGTATCTCGGGTCTTAGTGGATGGATCGTGAAAGTTCTCGAACATTCCAGTAGTATCCATTTAGTCGCCAAACTCGCCAAATTCGTCGCCAAGTCGCCAAATGGTCGCCAAGCTCACAGGTCATTGACGCAGAGGACAGATCTTACAAAGGGTCTTTCTTACGGTGATACTAGCCGTGATGGGAAGCAAATTACAAGTTTGTAAAAATATATTTAAAAATCATTAATATATATATTTAGCTTATACATTAAAAATGTCATCGGTGACAATTTACTAGGCGAATAATATATTTTTTTTTCATTTCGATCCATTGAATTCTTTTCATTTAAATCCTTATTTTCACTTCAATGATTTAGTTTCAGGATTTCCGTTAAATGAATTTCAACTTTGGAAGCGGAATTTATTACGCGGAAGCAATCACTTATGCAGAGAGATAAATCCTTTTCGATATCCGAGTGCTTAGTGAGAAAAATATTTGTTTAGAATATTTTGAAATAATTCCCTCCTGGCGATTTGTCAGATCGCTGAAGTATATCTGCCATTCGTTTTGGAAAACAACTGGTATTTGTTTTAATCGATTTCATCTGTCTTCATGGATCCTTAAGGGGACAGTGTCATTTGACATGAACAAAAATGGACGGAAGTAAAAAAAAATATATTTTTTTTGTGGCTTCATTACTAAAATATATGTGCATATCCATCTAAAATAATGTTTAAAAAATATCTTGGCTTAAAGAAAAAAGTGCATTTTAATGGCTTTTATCAAAATGATATTATATTTAGTTTTAACTGTCGTTAAAAAATTCCAAGTATCTTAATTTTTGAAGAAATTAAATAGAGTTGATAAAGATTTCGATGAAACTTCAAAAGAAAATGGAGTATGTAACTTATATTTCGATTATTTTCAGAGAGTTAAAAATCACTTTTATTTCAGAAAAATAGAAATTTCTCATGAAAATTCAATAGGCGTGTATGAAAGTATTTCTAAAAATTTATCATTTCATTGGAATTACAAAATCACTCACAGCTTTGCTCCAAATAAATTTATATTAGGTGATAAAAAAAATAATGATATATAAAATTAAAAATTAACTCCCCTGGATTATTTTGAAGTTTTTAAGGTATTTATACTTTTTAAAATTTTTTAAAAATAATATATTTTGTATAAAACTTATATGCATTTAAAAAGAAAATAATACTTAAATTTAAAAAAAAACAATAAAATTTTTAAAGGAATCTCTCTCTCTATATATATTAATACATATGTATAAAAAATTCATAACTCTAAGCGAATAAATCGCAAAAGTGTCTAATAGAATCCACAATCCCTTAAATATACCAATGATATTTGAATTTAATATCTTAATGTCTAAATTCACAAGACACATTTACAATCTGACAACTCTCCGCTCCTAAAGTTACTACTCTTTTCCCTCGATATCATTCAAACTTCGATATCATCACCTGCTTATCCGGCAATATAAATCGCATTAGCATTCAATTGAATATTTTATGAGCAATTTAATGTTCATGATATCTCCCAAAAATATTTTAAATAGTGAAATTGTGCAAACATAAAAGACTCGTTATTTTTATAGCCTCTTACAAATTATGTTTACAGTTTAAATGACACACTTGTAGAAACATGCGCCATTTAAAACGTAATGCCATTTAAAAATAACAGCACTGATAATCCATCTTTTACATTTAGATGACAATAAAAACTTCATGTTTTTATTCGCTCAGTAGAATATTAAACACGGTCCTTAACTTCCAAAAAAGGTAGAAAATCAAGTAATTAACTATATTACGTAAAAAACATAAAAAAAGCTTGCATTTTATTTCAAAAATGAAATATATTATTCAAACTAGTGCAATAAATGTCATTAAAAATTTCAAGTGCCCAAGAAGAATTTTATGACAATTAGATTGATATTACGAAGGTAATTATTAAAATTCTAAAGTGGTGCAAAAAATCATAATTGGGCAGTTATACTTTTGGGAGATATCACGGAAATATTCTTGGGTCCAAATTGTACTTTATTTTTATAGTTCATAGGATTACTACTGTCCACTTTTTCTCTCAAAAAAATATTTTTGTATCTCTGCTGTTTCTTATGGCACTTGCTGTTACGAAGACAGCGATTTAAGCTAGTGGGGGAGCGTCTCTTGGTTTTATAGAAGCACCAGCTAGGGCCAAGAGTACGACTTTGCTATTCACGCATCACTCATTCGCTTGCACAACCCTGTTCACAGGAGGGCACATTTAAACATATCACAGATAGTACAACGGAAGAACAACCATGCCCAAACCGGGATTCGAACCGGACGCCCAGATCACGGGGAAGACGCGCTACCCCTATGCCAGGACGCCGGCTTTCGTAGCTCTAGATCGAATAGCATATTCTATGTAACAACACATAGATACACACAAATTCTCCTTTATTAGTGGTAGAGATTTGTATATTTTAAATTGTATGGTGTCGTAATAGTTTTATATAAGTTCAATGTCATTTGAAAATATAATTTTTCAGGAATTGAATCTCTGCAATGAAATTGATGCTGTTTGTACTAGCTTTTAATGACAGTGTTGTGTAACTAGTGTCCCGCAGTAGAAATAAATAAATCGAAGATGACAACTCGATAAGGTGCTAAGAGAGAGCAGGTTAAGATCGATGAAGTGTAAGCATCATAGAATGTGGTAAAAGTACTAGAGGCAAAATATAGTACAATATACTTAATCACCTGCATAAATAGCCAAATTTTATTTTCTGAAAAAAAAACCGAATAAAAAACTCCATTGTCTTTTTTTTGGTAAATTATCTAACTCATTGCTAGTAGAACACCAATAACGACGTCTGTTGTTGTTGTTATCGTGTGACAAGTGCAATAAAAAGGGTTTAGTTTAGTTTAGTTTAGTTTAATTATATTAACGTCCCGTTTAAAGCAACACTAGGTCTATTTTGGGACGGACCTCGTCATTTTGAACTTCGGTCAGATGACGCGGACGACACCTGAGCTGCTACCCCCCTCTCCACACCCTGCTATACCAGCGATAGGACGTTTGGTCATGACGAATTTAACGTGCAATAGACCCCCTTACACGACGGTTCTTCGGTGGTAATAAATAAGGGAGAAAGGGAGAGAGAGGGACAATTAGATTGGCCCGAAAGCATGCTGAATAGCCCTGCCCACATCTTCAGCTTTATCGGAATAATGAATATTCCTTGTGCAGTCAATGTCTATTTTGAAGAGGGCTGCAATAATTGAAAGCCATCTAAAAATATGCTCAGGATCCAGCTGCACGTATGGACAGTATCTGCATTCTCCATAGACTGAAAAAATAGAACGGCAGCTAAAAATATGCTCAGGATCCAGCTGCACGTCTGGACAATGTCTGAATTCTCCATAGAGTCTGGAGCCATCAGGCATGATTATCATGCCTTTCAGGTGCCCTGTTCTGAGTTTTGCAATTGTGATTGTGATGTCTCTTCTGTAATTTAGATTTGTCAGGGAGAATTTCTTTCGATTGGTACAGAGACTGTCTTGCCACGGCAATAACATCCAGAGCAGTTGTGGATAGAGGGATGGGGTCCACTACTCTGGCCTCCTTGGCAGGAGTGTCAGCCTGCTCGTTTCCCTCAATGCCCTCGTGGGCTGGGATCCATTACGACGTGCACGACTTTTTCATTGCCAGGATTCTATAACGACGTCTAAATCAAAATAATGACTTATTTTCCATTCTATTTGTCTTGGAAAGCACCTGTGAAAACACGGAGATAATAAGGTCGAAGTAATGTGCCATGGTGGTTATTTGTGGTCTTAATATGCTAATAAGAAATTAAGAATTTTTTACTATAATGCAATTCCAGTCTTTATCCATGTTCCTAATTTTATTTTTTAATATTTTATACTTTTATTAATTTTTATAAATGTTATCATTTATAAGGTGTGTTTCAAATTTTTAGGGACACCATATAAAAACATAAAATCGGAATAATTTTTACCTAATATCTGTAAAAACTTCTTTGAAAAACATAAAAAATTAAATATAATAAAAAAGTCTAAAATAATTAAATAAATATCAATGCTAATAAAAGAAGAAAATAGAAAAAAATGCCAAATTTGTGTTTCAAATTTTTAGGGACAGCTAGATGAGATGGTATACAAATTCAAGTTAAATCTTTATTATTGCTCATTTTCATTTACTACCAGTTGTTTTAATAACTTAAAAAGCTTATATTGAAAACGTCCACGTTAGTACTTAATTTTTTGCCGAAGAAATATGGCTAAAAGTAAATGGTTATCAGATCTTGAAAAAGGCCAAATAAAAGCTTAGTACAACGAAAAAAAGTCTTTGAGAAATATTGCAGCTCTCATAAAACGTTCAAAACGTGCTGTGGAAAATTATGTGAAGCAATTAAATGGAAAATCAACTGCCATTCAAAAGCGAGGACCTAAGCCAAAGCTCGATTCACGTACCCGCAGGAGAATTATTCAGAAATGTGTAAATGGAAAATCATCAGTGCGAAAAGTAACAAAAGAATTGAAACTGGGATGTCCTTACACTAATGTTTGGAAGTCAATCAAGAGCAATAAAAACATGAAATATGTGAAAAAGGCTTGCAAACCACCACTTGCCAAACAACACAAATTACAACGTTTATCCTGGTCAAAGGAATACATGCATTTCAAAGATGAGTGGATAGAAGTCATGTTCAGCGACGAGAAGAAGCTTAATCTAGATGGGCCAGATGGTTGGAGATATTACTGGCATGATCTAAGAAAAGAACCAGAGATTTTCTCCAAAAGGCAAATGGGCGGTGGATCTGTTATGATTTGGGGAGCTTTTAGCTTCAATGGTACATGCGAACTGGCATTTGTGAATGAAAGAATGGATTCTGATCGATACCAAGAAATGTTACAAACACATTTACTTAACGTAGGACCTAAAATATGTGGTCCAAATTGGACTTTTCAACCGGATATTGCATCTATCCACAGCTCAAAATCAACAAAAAAGTGGTTTAGAGATAACAATGTGAAAGTTATGGATTGGCCAGCTAGAAGCCCCGATCTAAACCCCATTGAAAATCTATGGGATCTTTTGGCAAGAACAGTTTATGAAGGAGGGCGCCAATTTGATTTGAAAATGCAACTTCAACAAGCAATAATGGATGCTTAGTATTCTCTGGATCCAAAACTTCTTCAGAACCTAATATATTCATGCCAAGCAGAATATATGATGTCATCAGAAAAAATGGTGCTAATATTGAACGGTAAAAAAGTTTAATTTGAAGTTTTGAAGCTTTTAATTCCACTGTCCCTAAAAATTTGAAACACAAAATTTTGCTACTCTTTTGTTTAGTTATTTCAAAGTTGAAATTTATTTGTTTAATCTTAATTTGTTTAATCTAAATTATCTTACAATATTTAATTTTGTTATTTATCTAACTTGTTTCAGAAATAAATGTCAAATATTTATTATTTACGCTTTTATTTTCATTTTTACTGGTGTCCCTAAAAAATTGAAACACACCTTATATCCTTAACATAAAAATTATCACAATTAACTTTTTTTTAAATTTCATAATCTTTGATAATTATTTATTACTTTCTATTACTCCAATATTATTAATATATATGAAAATAAAGATTTTTTTTAAGAATTTATATTAAATATTAAATTCATATAATTAGGAAAATAAGATTGTAATGTAAGTGATCCTAGTGATACGAATAATTTATATAATTACGCATAAAATAGTTGTGTCTAGAGGGAAATAAATTACAAATAGCGATAATTCTGTAAGAAATATTTTGAATCTAATATAAAACTGCGAAATTTAAAACAGAATTCTCGAAATTATTTTGAATTTATTTTTTGTGTATTTGCTAATATCAGCACCATAAAATCAATAATCATGAAAAGTGTCTATCTAGCAGAGTAACTACAATAAGAAAAGATAATCATAAAAAGTGTCCATCTAGCAGAGTAACTACAATAAGAAAATATAATCATAAAAAGTGTCTATCTAGCAGAGTAACTATAATAAGAAAAGATAACCATAAAAAGTGTCTAACCAGCAGGGTAACTACAATAAGAAAAGATAATCATAAAAAGTGTGTAACCAGCAGAGTAATTACAATAAGAAAAGATAATCATAAAAAGAGTCCATCTAGCAGAGTAACTACAATAAGAAAAGATAATCATAAAAAGTGTCTATCTAGCAGAATAATTACAATAAGAAAAGATAATTATAAAAATGTTTCTATATGGCAGAGTAACTATAATAAGAAAAGATAACCATAAAAAGTGTCTATCTAGCTGAGTAACTACAATAAGAAAAGATAATCATAAAAAGTGTCTATCTAGCAGAATAATTACAATAAGAAAAGATAATTATAAAAATGTTTCTATATGGCAGAGTAACTACAATAAGAAAAGATAACCATAAAAAGTGTCTATCTAGCAGAGTAACTACAATAAGAAAAGATAATCATAAAAAGTGTCTATCTAGCAGAGTAACTACAATAAGAAAAGATAATCATAAAAAGTGTCCATCTAGCAGAGTAACTACAATAAGAAAATATAATCATAAAAAGTGTCTATCTAGCAGAGTAACTATAATAAGAAAAGATAACCATAAAAAGTGTCTAACCAGCAGGGTAACTACAATAAGAAAAGATAATCATAAAAAGTGTGTAACCAGCAGAGTAATTACAAGAAGAAAAGATAATCATAAAAAGAGTCCATCTAGCAGAGTAACTACAATAAGAAAAGATAATCATAAAAAGTGTCTATCTAGCAGAATAATTACAATAAGAAAAGATAATCATAAAAATGTTTCTATATGGCAGAGTAACTATAATAAGAAAAGATAACCATAAAAAGTGTCTATCTAGCTGAGTAACTACAATAAGAAAAGAAATTCATAAAAAGTGTCTATCTAGCAGAATAATTACAATAAGAAAAGATAATTATAAAAATGTTTCTATATGGCAGAGTAACTACAATAAGAAAAGATAACCATAAAAAGTGTCTATCTAGCAGAATAATTACAATAAGAAAAGATAATCATAAAAATGTTTCTATATGGCAGAGTAACTATAATAAGAAAAGATAACCATAAAAAGTGTCTATCTAGCTGAGTAACTACAATAAGAAAAGATAATCATAAAAAGTGTCTATCTAGCAGAATAATTACAATAAGAAAAGATAATTATAAAAATGTTTCTATACGGCAGAGTAACTACAATATGAAAAGATAACCATAAAAAGTGTCTATCTAGCAGAGTAACTACAATAAGAAAAGATAATCATAAAAAGTGTCTATCTAGCAGAGTAACTACAATAAGAAAAGATAATCATAAAAAGTGTCCATCTAGCAGAGTAACTACAATAAGAAAATATAATCATAAAAAGTGTCTATCTAGCAGAGTAACTATAATAAGAAAAGATAATCATAAAAAGTGTCTATCTAGCAGAATAATTACAATAAGAAAAGATAATCATAAAAATGTTTCTATATGGCAGAGTAACTACAATAAGAAAAGATAACCATAAAAAGTGTCTATCTAGCTGAGTAACTACAATAAGAAAAGATAATCATAAAAAGTGTCTATCTAGCAGAGTAACTACAATAAGAAAAGATAATCATAAAAAGTGTCTATCTAGCAGAGTAACTACAATAAGAAAAGATAATCATAAAAAGTGTCTATCTAGCAGAATAATTACAATAAGAAAAGATAATCATAAAAATGTTTCTATATGGCAGAGTAACTACAATAAGAAAATATAATCATAAAAAGTGTCTATCTAGCTGAGTAACTACAATAAGAAAAGATAATCATAAAAAGTGTCTATCTAGCAGAATAATTACAATAAGAAAAGATAATTATAAAAATGTTTCTATATGGCAGAGTAACTACAATAAGAAAAGATAATCATAAAAAGTGTCTATCTAGCAGAGTAACTACAATAAGAAAAGATAATCATAAAAAGTGTCCATCTAGCAGAGTAACTACAATAAGAAAATATAATCATAAAAAGTGTCTATCTAGCTGAGTAACTACAATAAGAAAAGATAATCATAAAAAGTGTCTATCTAGCAGAATAATTACAATAAGAAAAGATAATCATAAAAATGTTTCTATATGGCAGAGTAACTACAATAAGAAAAGATAACCATAAAAAGTGTCTATCTAGCTGAGTAACTACAATAAGAAAAGATAATCATAAAAAGTGTCTATCTAGCAGAGTAACTACAATAAGAAAAGATAATCATAAAAAGTGTCTATCTAGCAGAATAATTACAATAAGAAAAGATAATTATAAAAATGTTTCTATATGGCAGAGTAACTACAATAAGAAAAGATAATCATAAAAAGTGTCTATCTAGCAGAGTAACTACAATAAGAAAAGATAATCATAAAAAGTGTCCATCTAGCAGAGTAACTACAATAAGAAAATATAATCATAAAAAGTGTCTATCTAGCTGAGTAACTACAATAAGAAAAGATAATCATAAAAAGTGTCTATCTAGCAGAATAATTACAATAAGAAAAGATAATCATAAAAATGTTTCTATATGGCAGAGTAACTACAATAAGAAAAGATAACCATAAAAAGTGTCTATCTAGCTGAGTAACTACAATAAGAAAAGATAACCATAAAAAGTGTCTATCTAGCTGAGTAACTACAATAAGAAAAGATAACCATAAAAAGTGTCTATCTAGCAGAGTAACTACAATAAGAAAAGATAATCATAAAAAGTGTCTATCTAGCAGAGTAACTACAATAAGAAAAGATACTCATAAAAAGTGTCTATCTAGCAGAATAATTACAATAAGAAAAGATATTTATAAAAATGTTTCTATATGGCAGAGTAACTACAATAAGAAAAGATAATCATAAAAAGTGTCTATCTAGCAGAGTAACTACAATAAGAAAAGATAATCATAAAAAGTGTCCATCTAGCAGAGTAACTACAATAAGAAAATATAATCATAAAAAGTGTCTATCTAGCTGAGTAACTACAATAAGAAAAGATAATCATAAAAAGTGTCTATCTAGCAGAATAATTACAATAAGAAAAGATAATCATAAAAATGTTTCTATATGGCAGAGTAACTACAATAAGAAAAGATAACCATAAAAAGTGTCTATCTAGCTGAGTAACTACAATAAGAAAAGATAACCATAAAAAGTGTCTATCTAGCAGAGTGACTACAATAAGAAAAGATAATCATAAAAAGTGTCTATCTAGCAGAGTAACTACAATAAGAAAAGATAATCATAAAAAGTGTCCATCTAGCAGAGTAACTACAATAAGAAAATATAATCATAAAAAGTGTCTATCTAGCTGAGTAACTACAATAAGAAAAGATAATCATAAAAAGTGTCTATCTAGCAGAATAATTACAATAAGAAAAGATAATCATAAAAATGTTTCTATATGGCAGAGTAACTATAATAAGAAAAGATAACCATAAAAAGTGTCTATCTAGCTGAGTAACTACAATAAGAAAAGATAATCATAAAAAGTGTCTATCTAGCAGAATAATTACAATAAGAAAAGATAATTATAAAAATGTTTCTATATGGCAGAGTAACTACAATAATAAAAGATAACCATAAAAAGTGTCTATCTAGCAGAGTAACTACAATAAGAAAAGATAATCATAAAAAGTGTCTATCTAGCAGAGTAACTACAATAAGAAAAGATAATCATAAAAAGTGTCCATCTAGCAGAGTAACTACAATAAGAAAATATAATCATAAAAAGTGTCTATCTAGCAGAGTAACTATAATAAGAAAAGATAACCATAAAAAGTGTCTAACCAGCAGGGTAACTACAATAAGAAAAGATAATCATAAAAAGTGTGTAACCAGCAGAGTAATTACAAGAAGAAAAGATAATCATAAAAAGAGTCCATCTAGCAGAGTAACTACAATAAGAAAAGATAATCATAAAAAGTGTCTATCTAGCAGAATAATTAAAATAAGAAAAGATAATTATAAAAATGTTTCTATATGGCAGAGTAACTATAATAAGAAAAGATAACCATAAAAAGTGTCTATCTAGCAGAGTAACTACAATAAGAAAAGATAATCATAAAAAGTGTTTATCTAGCAGAATAATTACAATAAGAAAAGATAATCATAAAAATGTTTCTATATGGCAGAGTAACTACAATAAGAAAAGATAACCATAAAAAGTGTCTATCTAGCTGAGTAACTACAATAAGAATAGATAACCATAAAAAGTGTCTATCTAGCTGAGTAACTACAATAAGAAAAGATAACCATAAAAAGTGTCTATCTAGCAGAGTAACTACAATAAGAAAAGATAATCATAAAAAGTGTCTATCTAGCAGAGTAACTACAATAAGAAAAGATACTCATAAAAAGTGTCTATCTAGCAGAATAATTACAATAAGAAAAGATAATTATAAAAATGTTTCTATATGGCAGAGTAACTACAATAAGAAAAGATAATCATAAAAAGTGTCTATCTAGCAGAGTAACTACAATAAGAAAAGATAATCATAAAAAGTGTCCATCTAGCAGAGTAACTACAATAAGAAAATATAATCATAAAAAGTGTCTATCTAGCTGAGTAACTACAATAAGAAAAGATAATCATAAAAAGTGTCTATCTAGCAGAATAATTACAATAAGAAAAGATAATCATAAAAATGTTTCTATATGGCAGAGTAACTACAATAAGAAAAGATAACCATAAAAAGTGTCTATCTAGCTGAGTAACTACAATAAGAAAAGATAACCATAAAAAGTGTCTATCTAGCAGAGTAACTACAATAAGAAAAGATAATCATAAAAAGTGTCTATCTAGCAGAGTAACTACAATAAGAAAAGATAATCATAAAAAGTGTCTATCTAGCAGAGTAACTACAATAAGAAAAGATAATCATAAAAAGTGTCCATCTAGCAGAGTAACTACAATAAGAAAATATAATCATAAAAAGTGTCTATCTAGCTGAGTAACTACAATAAGAAAAGATAATCATAAAAAGTGTCTATCTAGCAGAATAATTACAATAAGAAAAGATAATTATAAAAATGTTTCTATATGGCAGAGTAACTACAATAAGAAAAGATAACCATAAAAAGTGTCTATCTAGCTGAGTAACTACAATAAGAAAAGATAATCATAAAAAGTGTCTATCTAGCAGAATAATTACAATAAGAAAAGATAATCATAAAAATGTTTCTATATGGCAGAGTAACTATAATAAGAAAAGATAACCATAAAAAGTGTCTATCTAGCTGAGTAACTACAATAAGAAAAGATAATCATAAAAAGTGTCTATCTAGCAGAATAATTACAATAAGAAAAGATAATTATAAAAATGTTTCTATATGGCAGAGTAACTACAATAAGAAAAGATAACCATAAAAAGTGTCTATCTAGCAGAGTAACTACAATAAGAAAAGATAATCATAAAACGTGTCTATCTAGCAGAGTAACTACAATAAGAAAAGATAATCATAAAAAGTGTCCATCTAGCAGAGTAACTACAATAAGAAAATATAATCATAAAAAGTGTCTATCTAGCAGAGTAACTATAATAAGAAAAGATAACCATAAAAAGTGTCTAACCAGCAGGGTAACTACAATAAGAAAAGATAATCATAAAAAGTGTGTAACCAGCAGAGTAATTACAAGAAGAAAAGATAATCATAAAAAGAGTCCATCTAGCAGAGTAACTACAATAAGAAAAGATAATCATAAAAAGTGTCTATCTAGCAGAATAATTAAAATAAGAAAAGATAATTATAAAAATGTTTCTATATGGCAGAGTAACTATAATAAGAAAAGATAACCATAAAAAGTGTCTATCTAGCAGAGTAACTACAATAAGAAAAGATAATCATAAAAAGTCTCTATCTAGCAGAATAATTACAATAAGAAAAGATAAAATGATGTCTAGTAAATATTTTTTTTTATTTTTCTCTCTAGATATCAAAAAAGAGGAACAGATTTAAAACGTAATGTAGTATGTTTTTTTCTAGTTTTATCATTTTATATCTGACGCACCACGTTCATTCAAAATTAGATATTTTTATGTACTTTCATACAATATCTATTGCATTAATATTTATTATCAATCCTTAAAATCTGATACTTTCTACAAATTACTGAAGAACGAATATGTACTCATATTGAATTCCATTAAAGGGGATTGTATATTTTCTATTCGATATAATCTTATTTCCAGAAAATTCCATCTTTCTTATTTATGACTTTCATCGGAGTGTGCTGGGATTTATTTTTTATTTGATACGACTCTGATAAATGGAATGGACGTTGTAATATATGTCTAGAAACACTGGAAAATTCTATCCACAATTGAAATCTGCATTAGTAAAATTACGAAATACATCTGGACAATTTTAAGAGAAATGGAGTATTATTGAAATTGTAGAGTCTGGAATCTTTTCTTTCCTTCTGTTAAAATAAGTGGAAATCAAGAAACCTTGCGTTAATATGCATTGTTTACTTCAACATTGCAAAACAATATGTGGCAACTGAAAAATTTTCATTATTTCATAATTTTTATTTTGGTTTATCCTGTTATTCATTATAAACTGGTAATAAAAGTATTTTTATAAGTATTATACATTGAACTTAGGCATTGTCACTTTTTTACTGTTAGGTATGTATTAATAGGAAAATGTGATCGGTTACTTATAGTGTTATATCTTCAAATGGAATCTCACTTTTTCTCTAACCAGAATTTATTTAAAATGTATTAGTATTCCATCAACTTGGGATAGATTATTTACTAATCTTTAGTATGGGTTATACATTCGAGCAACATTATTATGACCTCTTATCTAATAACCAGAATACTCTTAGTGTTCCCTCATCTTCGTCTCGTTTATTAACAGAGATCTTAGCTAAAGTTTAGTATGAATTGAATTACTGTACACAGTTGAGTCACATCATTATGACCGTTTTTCTAATAGACAGAATACTCTTTACATTTACTTATGGTTAACTAGATTATTAACAAAGATCCTAACTAGTCTTTAGCATGAGTAACTGTACACAGCCGAGTCACATTATTATGACATCTAATAGCCAGAATACTTTTAGTGTCCTCTCATATTCAGCAAGATTATTAACAAAGAGTCAAACTAATCTTTAGTATGTGTTACTGTACACGGTTAAGTCACATTATTATAACCAATTTACCTAATAACCAGAATACTCTTCTCCTGCAGCAAATGACAGGGATACATTCGATGAATGAGGAAACGCTGAGCATGTGTGACTATCAGAAAAGAAAAGCTGCACAAAAATCATGAAGACTCCGAAAGAGAGGATCTTTCTGTATGATCTGTTGATTGACATTCGCCGCAGATTATCTCAAGGATATAGATCTGGAGAATTTGGAGGGCAGTTTAATTAAATGTTTTGTATAACTAAGCCTAATGCGAAATGTTGTTGAACTTTAAATTTTGATAGAAGTAGTATTTTAGAAAATTTACCCAGCTCTATTCATTGTGTTATACATTGCGTTAATTTTTTGTCTATAATTTATTTGCCGAATTATATTACCCCAAAGAACAGCAAAGAAAACACTAAAGCACAGTTGGAAAACGGAAGCAGTTAAATCACTCCACCATTCCTTAATTCTGAAATTAAAACTTAATTTTATGCATAGTAAAATTTCAAAATTTTTAATAAAATCACACTTTATATTGAAATTACTCAATATGAAAAAATAAACAGATAAGCAGAATCACTCATACATTTGCAGTGGAAACATTTCAGGAAAAAGTAGGTGTAGCAACAATGAAAACCATTCGAATTTCACTTCAAAGATGAAATATATTGTTGTAAAATAAGCTTAAATTTTTTTTAAAAAAATTAATTAAACATAGAAAATAAAGTATAAAAAGTAAGCAAAAAAAATCAGTGTCGTTGAGAGAGAGTTTCTTTAATTTTAAGATGATGTAGAAATACATTTTTGAGCTGTAATATTTTGAGAAAACCTTTTGAAAATGCCAAGAAATTTTTAATTAAATACAATTCTAATTAAAATTTCAAAAAATTCGCTCCGAAATGTGCACTCTGACATTCAAAAATAAATTTATGCAAAATTCGGTAGCTATAGGTCAAAGGATCTGGTAGAGCGACAAAACACCCACAAATACACAGACTCATTTATTTTTATTATTATCAACATAAACGTTATTATTATCAACATAATTATTATTATTATCAACGTAATTATTATTATCAACATAATTATTATTATTATCAACGTAATTATTATTATCAACATAATTATTATTATTATCAACATAATTATTATTATTATCAACGTAATTATTATTATCAACATTATTTATATAAGAGATAAAATACTGATTACATATTTATTATAATACATAATTAATTTTGGCAATGATATGAATGGCACTAATTTTTAGTTAATTTCTTATTTCTTATTCCAATATATCCCAATTGTTTAAGAAATATTTAATCAGACTAAAAGTACATTTTTAGAAAAAAATGTATACATGATTTTAATTGTATACAAGATTAAAAATGTATACATGATTAAAAATGTATACATGATTTAAAAATTATTAAAATTTGTTACTTACGATTATATTAAAAATATTTAGAAAACACTATAAATGAGTATTGAATACTTGTTGATTTAAATTCAGCAATTTTCATACAATAGTATAAAAATGATTGTTTATGATTCTTATAAATTAAAATATTTTTGAAAGATATTTAGATATTTTCCATGGAGTCAGCTAAATTGATTCATTATGAAGGCGTTAGAGAGAAAAATAAATACCTTCATATATTCAAGTACAAAGAAGTAATGTCATTAGCATTAAACGTATTGACATTACAGACAACGCAAAACTTCAAATAATTTTTTAATAAATATATTTTTGAATAATTTAAGACAATTTCAAATAAATTTTCCACTTTACAATGGAAAGAGGGGTGCAGTAATTTCTGAGGGCAAAGACTCCATTTTAATTTTGTAAAATAATAATAAATATAATAATTTTTTATTAATAATAAATAATTTCAAATATTTTTTTTTTCCGTGATATCTTATTCAATATATTCTTTTTGTGTTTTTTCTACGTAGTACGTATCTAAATCTTAATTCCAAGTTAGAATGCATTCATATTTTTTAAATGTTTTTAATTTAGTTTTATTTCGAAAGATATTTTATGATTTAAGGTACTACGATTCTTAAGATTTATTTTCAAGTAATATCGTTTGTTGATTTTTTTGAGAGATATTTTGATATTTTATGCGTATTTATTTAATTAAAAGATTCATGTTGAAATGTTACTTTATATGATCTTAAATAAAATTTATTCATCCAACGTTTTTTAATGTTATTATTTTTCTTTTGTTTATTGTAAATAAATAAAAGATTCTAATGTTGCTTATTTTTTAAATCCAAAAATGTCATCCAATTTTATCAGGTTTTAAATAAATACATATAGAAAAAATATAATTGCTATTTCTCTATTCTTATGACTTCTTCCAAAGAAATTTCAAATATTGTAGAATCTAAATGCAAAATTTCTTTCAAATGTGCTTTCTTTCTTTTTTTTATAAGTTATATTTAAGATCTATTTATTGTTTATTTTAGTAAATAATTATTTACTGAAATTTGGTTAAAATGGAGTTTTTTTTGTATCATTCCTCTATAATATTTGTTTTGATGCCTGATCATTAAAACATCAATGCCTGATTATTAAAATAACGCCGATAATTAGTGTATCTTATTATCGAGAAATAATGTCTTGAATGAATGATGAGAAATTCCTTAAGTGGAAAGAATGATAGGTAATTTCTTATAAAATTAAACTGAACCGTTTTCAGGATGTTCCCTAAAGAGCCTTCGTTTCTTATGACAAGCATATGAAAATATGCAATATGCTATGAAAAAAGGAACTTAACTATGTATGGTAGTTTCTTGATATGGAAATATGTATATATCACTAAAGAGATATGCTTCCTTTTTTCATATGTGAAATTGAACAAACTATATAATATGCTAAATTATTCTTTGACAAAATCATTTTCTAAGAAGACATATTAACTTAATATATTATGGCAGACTAATAAAAAATTCATAATCCAGACTTCAACGGAATAAATGAAAAAAGTTTTCAGATTGAGCAAAAAATAAAACAGACATAGATAGAGAAATCGTCTGGTGTCACTGGGGAATTGAATATTTGCATTATCTATAAGGAATGCAAATATTTAAACAATGCCTTATAGAATCTTTGCAAATAATACTTCTGTTTTTATTTCTACTCATAAAAGCTTCAAACCTTCACAACTTTTAAAGGAAAAAACAAACAATTTATTTAAATAATATTAGCGATTGCGGTGATTGTATGGTAAATAGGATTTTCTTACTAGAATATTAATTAGTTTTAATTGTTTTTGATTTATGCAATTTATACGAGTGAATTATCTGGTTTCTTTTCTTTAATTACATTTCAAAGACAGGTTTGAGGAATACGATATGAAGTACTATGTTCATGAAAAAATATATACGCATAGTGGCATATTCTGATGGCGGATGTTCATAAAAATATATAGACATATTTTGATGGAAATTTTATCAAAAACATATAACGGCATATTTAATTGGCAGAAACAATAATTTAAAAGAAACTAAAGATTATTAAAAACCCAAAAATTAAAGGAAAAGCTGAGATTATAGTGAAAGAAAAACGTATTTTCAACACTTAAACTGACAAACCTGTATGTGGTAATGCATCGTTCGAAGTATTGTCTGGGTAAATAACATTTTTTCAAACCCTTTGTTTGCGGAGGCCATGGTGAAAAAGAGCCCTGTTTTCTACTCTTAAACTGATAAGACAAAAAAAATGTTAATATGCTTGTCATTCATCAATAAATATCTTCTTTGAGGAATTAATGATGTTAATAACATTGTTTCTAACTCTTTCTTTGTTGATGCTATGGTGAAAGAGAATACTATTTTCATCTCTTAAACTGATAAAGTCTAGGAAAGCTAATACTTTGTCATTGGTCATTGGTAAATATGGTGAGAGAGAAAAGTTATTTCAATTCTTAAACTCATAAAGCTTAAGACAGATAATGATCTTTTCGTTAGTCTATGCATTGATGTCTTGTTTGTAGAATTGCCTATGCTAATAACATTGTTTCCAACTCTTTCTTTCCAAATGCTATAGTGAAAGAGAAAAGTTATTTCAATTCTTTAACTCATAAAGCTTAAGACAGCTAATGAAACAGAATCCTATTTTCAACTCTTAAACTGATAAAGTCTAGGAAAGCTGATACTTTGTCATTGGTCTATGTGGGATGTCTTGTTTGTAAAATTGCCTAGGTAAATAACATTATTCCCAACTGTATCTTTACGGATGGTATTGAGAAGGAGAATCCTATTTTCAACTCTTAAACTGATAAAGTGTAGGAAAGCTGTCATTGGTCTATGTGGGATGTCTTGTTTTCAGAATTGCCTAGGATAATAACATTGTTTCCAACTGTATCTTTGCGGATGGTATTGTGAAAGAGAATCCTATTTTCAACTCTTAAACTGATAAAGTCTAGGAAAGCTGATACTTTGTCATTGGTCTATGTGGGATGTCTTGTTTGTAAAATTGCCTAGGTAAATAACATTATTCCCAACTGTATCTTTACGGATGGTATTGAGAAGGAGAATCCTATTTTCAACTCTTAAACTGATAAAGTGTAGGAAAGCTGTCATTGGTCTATGTGGGATGTCTTGTTTTCAGAATTGCCTAGGATAATAACATTGTTTCCAACTGTATCTTTGCGGATGGTATTGTGAAAGAGAATCTTATTTTCAACTCTTAAACTGATAAAGTCTAGGAAAGCTGATAAATTATCATTGGTCTATGTGAGATGTCTTGTTTGTAGAATTGCCTAGGATAACAACATTGTTTCTAACTGTTTCTTTGCGGATGCTATGTTGAAAGAGAATCCTATTTTCAACTCTTCAACTGATGGAAAGCTAATACTTTGCCATTGGTCTATGTATTGATGTTTTGTTTGTAGAATTTCCTAGGATAATAACATTGTTTCTATCTCTTTCTTTGCGGATGTTATTGTGAAATCCTACTTTCAATTCTTTAACTGATAAAGTCTAGAAAAGTTAATAAATTATTGGTTTATGTGGTGATATCTTGTTTGAGGAAATAAGGAGAATGATTACCACCGAGGTGATCCTCAAAATTCGTCCTATTAAATCCACAAAACTTAACGAGGCTTTCAAAAGACAAGGCAAAAATGGCAAATATTTGTGGAAAAATTAATCGAGGAATTAAATAAAAGTAATCATTTTATTGAGTCTTTAGCTTTTCAAGACCCAAGGAACTGAGACTGAAGTTAATAGGCTTCGGAATTGACAAGGGGGTCTTCCTTGAAGATATCAAGAGTGTTCAGAAATGATTGTTTGAAAGCAGGGGACGAAATGTTTGCTTTTGATATATGCATATAATTTTAAAGCGCAAAATGACTTTACTTTGAATTTATATCTCTTGGATCAATGTCTATTACTCAATCCACTTTTGCTCTAAATGCGAATGAGTTGGTTACACTAAAGACTTCAGTTACAATAAATGTGGCTCCGAAGAGCTCTCAAAATTAGATAGTTTAAAAGAGTAATAGATTAGTTATAAGGATTTTAGTGTTAAAATTGAAAAGGAGTTGAAAATTTATCACTTCAACTAGGATAGGAATTGCCCATAATTTGTTAAGGTTTAAAATGGCGCTCTTAAATGTTTCGGCCATGGATCTATTTAGTGTGCTTCAGTTTAATAAAACTAATAACTTGCCTGCTCACAAATATGCTTTTGTGGTCAGTGAAGCTGGAAATGGATTTCCTCACCATCCAAGAGCCCTACTCCCGTAAATCCAATCCTTCAGGTGAAAAGAGTTCTTATTAAACTCTCCGCTCTGTTAATAGCAAAGTGGTAACTGTTGCTTCAATAAAAATTTACAGGTTTTCTAAAGATAAACCATGCCATTAGTATTAATATTATTTTTCGATGTTTTAAAATTTTATTATTAATAGTATTTGATTCCCCATTCACGATAAGATAACTACTAATTAATAAATTAATGTATTTATTTCCTTTGATTTGTATTAATAATAGATAGATGCTCGTTGGCAATTTTAACGCCCGATCAGTGTTTGGAACTACAATATTGAAGACATGAGGAAAAGTAAATTCATTAATTTTATTATTTTAAGAAATTTAAACACGGAACATCCTCCTATCGTTTCTTACAGTGTTCCACCTACCGGTCTAATTTGAAATTGGTAAGGTTTGTTGTTCTCTGTTAGATAATAATAATAGAGCTCTGGATGAAGTTTGTCTAATTTGAAATTGGTAAGGTTTGTAGTTCTCTTTTAAATAATAATAATAGAGCTCTGGATGAAGTTTGTCTAATTTGAAATTGGTAAGGTTTGTTGTTCTCTCTTAGATAATAATAATAGAGCTCTGGATGAAGTTTTTCTTAGTGTGAGATTGTGATAAATATTTTCTTTATAATTTTTTTGAAGAATTTCAGATTATTTTTAAAAACAGTTCATTTTTGAATAAAAATAACTCGTTCTCTTCTACACATAATATTTAAGCAATTATGTTCATAAATTATTTAAAATTAGCTTAAAACGGTTTGAACTATCTTTGCTACTGATAAATCGACAGACTGACAGTTGTTTTCCAAAAGTGATTTTTTTCGAACTGAGGAAATGCGGAAACTCATCAAAATCTCGAGTTCGAATGTTTAGACGATTCAATAATTTTTTTATACTTCGTGTATAGGAAAATAAAAAGCGTAGGAAAGCGTAAACGGAGAAAAGATCGTTGATCACTTAGAGATTACCATATTGCTTTCCACTTAAAGAATATGAGTTTTTTATAGTAAGGTGAATGGAGAATATAATACATAAAACGAATAGAAAAATAGAAAATTAATTGGAAACTTCCCAAATAATAAAATTTGCTAGAAATATATTGAGCAACACTTCCCTAAATATTTCAAAAGAACTGTTCAATTTCTGTTTTTATTTCAAACGAGAGAATGAACATTTCAGAAAGAATAAGTTTTTTTATTCCCTTTTTTCCATTTTAGCAAGGTTTTTATGCTTTTATAATAATGATTTAAACGAATTCTAACTTTTGTTACGTCCCTTTTATATCAGGAAATATTTCTTCACAGTAGTCAAAGAATTTGGTTTAGAATTATTTGAATACTCTCTTTACATTTAAAATTAGATAAAAGTCTATGTCTAGACAGTATTGAAGCTAACATTCACTATTTCATTAGAAATTGATAGCAAATAGTAAATCCACTGCTGTTTTCAATATTGCAAAAATATTCATTAAAGAAAAATTTATCCATCTCATTAGAAAATAAAAATACAAAAACTCCATTAAGGCTCTATACATATATTCTTCTTATAAATTTTACTTATAATAAGGATTTGATAAAATATATTTTCAATTTCTAATATAGAACGCTTCAGTTTATTTTTTATTGAGTTGATCGACATTGTCTCTAAATGCACTTTAAAGAAATAAAGCAAATGAGAAATGTTGATAACAAGTTTTATTTTTATAATTCAGAACTTCAATATTTGCAATACTAAATTGCTACACTGTATGATAAGTAGTGAGTTTTGTTAATTCTCACTGAAGTTCTGATTCAGAGGATGAGGCTCATGTGAAGAAGAAGACGAGCAATTTAAAAAAAAATTAATCTGCTTTAAGAATGAAGTATGGCATGCTTTTGTTGACAATATACTGAAAAGCATGCTAATATCTTAAAATTCGTTTTTTGAGAAAGCAGAAATATTTTAAAATATTGAAATCCAAATTGGGGTTAATATTAATGCGGCTATCGAGGGTTAAATTCTATTTAAATTATTTCTGCCCCCTATGGATATCAAAGCTAATCTCTTACAAAGTTCTTATTCAAATAATGTTCCTGTTGAATCATGTGTATTGATTATTTGGGGAGAGAGTTTCATAGTTTCAATATGGAAACTCTCTGATTCGGTCAATATCGTTCTCTGCCTTCCATTTTTGAGTGATATTTAAAAACAATTCTTAGTTTCATATTAACATCTCAATCATTTTCATTAATTAGATTCCAGAATTAATGTCGGATCTTTGCAAGTAAAATGAATAAATCAAAACGCTCCTTTTACAGAAATTAATAAAACTGAAAATGATAAATGCTTTTCTTAATAAGACGTATAATAAGACGTCTTTCATTAAAACGAATTCATATTATTAAATCAATGTTAATAATGTCACGAGGGAACATCTGGTTTTCGAAGACAGCTAGATTCTTTTAATTTCATAAATTAAGCTTTCCGAGTACAATTTAGCACCAGGCGGTATTTTTTTCCTCGAATACAAATAAAATTCTCTGAAATAAGGGTTTTAAATCATCAGAAGATAAGGTAAAATCTGTGAATGTAAGTTTGAAAGACCAATCAGAAATTGGCTTTCAGCATGTGTTTGAAGGTGGGGGATAAGTCCATTGCATGTTATGGGAAGTACTTTAAAAGACTTTCAAAATTTGAAGATAATAAGTTTAACTGTTTTAGGCCAAAAACACTTAATGTTGAAATTTTGCTTAAATAAACAGGTTAAAATACAACAATTCTGTTCGTAATTTCATTTCAATTCTAATGTGTTCATCAAAGTTTAGCCTCCCCCTCTCTCTTCTTTTTATATATAAATTTCTAAGTTTTAACATTTAAAAGCATTACAATGTTATAAATACCTGAATATTTTAAAGGATCTTCTAGTTACCATATATAAATCTAGATCTTCTCTTTTTATCAAAAGAAAATGAAAATTCTTACTTTTTTATTGGGAAACGACTTTTCAGCTTTAAATTTTAAATATTCATTGAAAATAACACTAATATACAGATAGTCAGCTACAGGTATTGCACATTTAGCAAATATGTTTAAGTATAAAACTAGAACTATGCGTAAATCAATAATTTTAATTTTTAAACTATTAAAGAAATGTGAATAATACTGAAGTCTCTTGATACGCTTGTGGGAACAAAAAATTCCTCTCAGTTGAATGCACATGTTTTAATTTATTAATTAAACACATTCTTGAAACAATTTGTGGAATTCTCTCGTATGTAGGATGTAGGAACATTATAACATATTATCATGTTAAATTAAGGTAGACAATTTTCTTCATAAACATCTGAGCAAGACTAAGACATTTGAGTATAACCATATCCACTTTAAATGTCGCCGGCATCCTGGCATAGGTTTTTTTATTGGGAAACGACTTTTCAGCTTTAAATTTTAAATATTAATTGAAAATAACACTAATATACAGTTAGTCACCTACAGTTATTGCCCATGATCTTCCCAGTCCTCCCCATGATCTGAGCATCCCGGTTTGGGCATGGTTGCACTTTTTCTGTGTTCTATTTGTGAGGTGTGTGAATGTGCCTCCATGTAAAAAGGAGTTAGCAAGCGAATGTGACGCATGAAGTAACTAAGTCGTACTCTTGGCCCTAGTCGGGGCTACTGAACAAACAAGAGACGCCCACTCGGCTTAAATCTCTGACAGATAACTGTCAGCGGGCTTGTAAAGTGCCATATGTCACAATAACAGCTTCAAATGTTATTTATTTCTTTTCTTTTTATAGTTTATACGATCGTGCAATGAATGTAGACATTTTTTATCAACAACTGAGCAAGACTAAGATATCTTAGTATAACAATAACGAGTTTAATTGCTTTCTTTATAATCCATTTCCGAAACTATTTATTGTGTGATAAATAAAAATTTTAATCACTAATATATATAAACAATATCGCGTCTTTGAAAGGTTATATGCAATATATTTCACATAGAACAAAAGAACTTAAAAATTAAGGAAAACGGATGAAAATAGATAACATATTGAACTTTTTGATTTATGACTAGCATTGAAATATACACTTCTCTATTCGAAGGTAAAGGTCTCAAGCAATGATATGCGAATTGCAGCGCATGTTCATCCCTGACAGAACTATTCAGAGCATTTGCATCATTGTGAGGATTGTATTTAGTTGAATAATGAGTAGGACGAACATTGAGTTAGCCGGACAATGAGTTAATTAAATCCGTGGGTCTTTACAGTGATTATGGTGTTAAATTGCAAATGGGTATTGTGTTATTTCATTAAATGATCAATGGATAACAAGTAGGCTTGTGAACGTATTTGGAACAATTTAAGGAAACATTGATTGCTAAAAATAAAATCAATTGAGAATAAGATTAAGAATAACTCAAAAGTGAAGCATAAGAGACAAAAAAAATATCTCGGTTTTGGATAAAATCATGATAAAATTTAAAAAATATCGGAAATATTTCGTCAAAAGGGCTATATTATAGAAATATTGTTTACAAACTTTTATCAAATATCTTCAAGATTTTATAAAGACTAAGCAATAATTATTATTTGACTTTCATATTACCTTTGAAAATAACCTAACGTAATGTAATGAAAACTATTTTGGAATATAGTGAATGTAATTGAGAAAAGAATATGCTGTACAATTGTTTTTCCAATTACAAATTTTTATATAAATTTTTTTAAATGCTGCAAAAAGCCATGTGAGATTATAGTTTCTCAAAGAATTAGTAATTCAATGCATAGAATGTTTAAAGATTTTAAAAAAATCCTCCTGTTACAGAAACATTCTTCTTACGAAATTCCATAAAATCGAAGGGTTCTTTGCTGTCGGTATATGGAGATATAGTCAACAGATCAATGGCAAATAGGTATATTTATTAACACGAAGACACGAATACAAGACGACAAAATACAACCAACCGCAGCAGCACTTATGACAAACAATAGCCTACAAGTAGATAATTGGTGGAAAACAACCACAAAAGCCCAGCACAAAAAACGACTCTACAGAACTCAGCAGGAAGTGGGAATCACGTCCCTCCAAACGTCTGCTATCTACCACTGTCTCCTAGGTTTAGCTGCACTCAACTGCCGACTCACGACTATATGATTAGAAAACTGGACAATTAGTGCAGGATTCGATACTGCTTCAATACTTGAGTTCAAAACGTAACGCATTGTCCAATTCTGAATTCACTAACCACTCGAGCTTCACTCAATTCCTGCTTTGTCGGATGGCTTTTTATAGCTTCCGACAAAGGGCATAGAAAGTTCTCGAAGATCACTAGATTTCGACGTTATTGGTCCTATCGCTAAATTTTTGAAGATTCTAAAATCGTCCATCTTGTCGACAAATGGTAGCCAAGCCAGAGAGCCATTGATATGGTATCCGTACAGCATCCAGTAAATCTATATGTCAAACTGTCTTCCTTGAGTTTAAACTATCTGCGCTAGGAAGCAGTATTACAGATTCGTAACACTTCATAAAAAGAATCAAGCTCTGATTGACCTCCCAACTCATCTATTTATCAGATTAGAGAATTAGTGCATAGTGATTGTTGTTTCACAATTAAAAACATTATTGGGCAAGTTCTTATTTTTAAACCGAAAAAATTTTTTGCATGATATCTTATATTTCTAGCACCATAATAATCAAATATGGATCCACACCTATGTATTCCCCAGGGAAGGTATCGTGTGACAAATTCTGGTGACAGCCGTTTGAATTGCCATTTCGTGATCCCTATTCTGTGCTAATTGATGCGATAAAATTAAATTTGAATTTTCTAGGTATTTCAAGCAAAAAAATATTAAGTCATATAATGTGCAGCGGTAAGATGTAGGGAATAATGCACTGAATTTGGAAGAACTTACTTTGAAAAATAGTTAATACATATACAGTGATACCATTTTTATGACCAATTTATTGATACCTTTTGTTTTATCACAACCTTTCTGATGCTTTTGGATTATTGCAGAACTTTTTGAAAAGCTATGATGATGATTGAACTATGATAAGCTATCGCTACCTCTTGGTTTTTCTGTTTTGCATGCTTTATGTAATTGTCATACATTGTAATGCATTGTCAAATGCCTATTATAAATTGAAAAGACTAGCAAATAATTTAACACCATTTAATGATTATATATTTTTCATAAATTTGTCATCTCTCTTATAATGCTCTACAGACATAAAGGCCTATACCGTTTTACTTTAAATATAAAACAGCCATAATTTAATTCTACCCTTTCGTGGTTACCCACATGATCTTCATTACTCTGAAACTCTTTGAAATATTTTCTCATCAAGTGAAAGTCTCAAATGTTTATTTTTATCTGTTTGTGATTTACAGGAAATATAAACCCAATCATAGTTCTACGGGCGAATTGTACAATCATTATTATTATTAATTATTATTAGTTTATTAAATCCTTTTGAAATTCATCTATTTGAAACATGAATACTATTATCTAGAGATAATGGTATAAATACTAGTTTCTAGAAACTCACTGATATACTTTCTCATGGACAGGAATCAGAAAAACTATGTCGAACTTCTGCTGGCTTATTGTACAGTCTTTAGAATTCATTACTTCCTATGATGCAGCAAGCATATAAACATTCAGAATGTTTTAGTATTGTTTTGAAATTGTAGCCTTTGAATTTGAGATTCATTTAAAACATGAATGCTATTATTTAGCACACGAAAAGTCAATCAAATTGAAGTAAATCAGTCACATTCTGATTATTACAAATTTTGATTCATTTGAAGGAGTGAAAAAAAATATTCATGAACTTGTCGTATTACTAAAAAAATAATTATTTTTCTATTTCATAGGATATGTTATAATTATAATTTACAAAGAAACACCTATTAAAAATCTCCATTAATTGAAAATAATTCAATTACATTTTCAAATTGTATAATTTATTTATAATGCAATAAACATTAAAAAATTCTAAGTTTCCTGAAAATATTATTTATAAAATGTTGAAAATATAAAATACTAATAGAATAGAATTAAATTTTCATAAACTTGTATTACATTAAATATAAGATTTGAATATTATAATATGAAATAAAAATAAAGAAAGAAATATTTTTTAATTCTTTAAACTTAAAAAGTGAATGAACTTTTTTTTTAATTTGACTAAATTGATCAATTCTAAAATTACAGCACATTTTGAATAAAAAACTTCCTTTGAATAAAAGTTGTACGCATTGCAAAAATATATTGCATAAAAAGTAATTATGTCAATATTTGAAGAGAATATATCATTTATTTTTAAGAGGTATTAAAAATTTATTTCACTTTATATTCAATACTTTAAATTAAATTAGACACATTTCAATTCCTGCAAAAGTTCATTTCATCCATACTTAAATATGATTAGAATCATTCTATAATGTTATTTTCTTATTAATAAGGAAAATGAATTTCCTTTTTAATAAAAAAGTGAAAGAGCTTTCCTCGAATTTTCCTCATTCAATTATTTAATACAAATTTCAAGAAGAAAACTCCAACAACTATTTTTCTAGAAGAATGTTTTTTATCAGAAAAATTGAATTCAGTTTCTTTCCGTTCCTTAATGAAAAAAATAAAGTAATATGTTTAAAAAGATTTATTTAAAAAATAAGTCTTTTTATTTATTTATATATTTTTCTTTTCACATCTTATTACTTTCTCATATGATGATATAAAATACATAAAATCTATTTAAAGAATGATATCAAAGTGGATAAAAGCATTTTGATTCTTTTATTGTGTATTTCATATTTCGATGACACATTCTACAAATCTGTTCTGAATAAAAATAAAATAAACTCTTATATGAATTAAAATAGATTCTTCTTATTAAATGTAATAATTTTATTTTATTCACATATTTTATTTAAAAAAATTAATCTGTTTTTTTTCCTTATATATTTTTCTTTTGCTTCTTTGTACTGCCTTCAGTAATTATTTCAATTCTTAAAATCTATCTTAAGAGCCGTATAAAATTAGATAAATATATTTTTCAATGCCGGTTTCTAAAAATCTTTTGAAATGAAAATAAAATATAGCTTAATATCATTATATTTTTAAATAGATTTTGCTTATGAAATGCTATATTTTTTATTTGGCATTCCAATTTTATATAAATTACACTTTTTATTATAAATTTGTGTAAACATGCTACTAAATATTTCATATAGCACAATATTAAGCTTTCGAAATGTATTTAGATCAAATATGACAATCAAAAAGAACTTTGCTTTTAAATGTTTAATTTTTCTGTAAATTTTGAACTTAGTAATCTTATTTTAATCTGGAATAATAGTTTATTAAAGATTGTGACTGAATGTCTGTCCGAATACTGTATAGGAACAAAAGAAATACAAAAAAATCAACACACAAATTTAGAATATTATTTTTAGAATATTTAAAATATTATTTTTAAAAGCAAATTATAAATCTGCATCAAATTTTCCATTCTATTTGCAGAAAGAAAACGCTATTCTTCCATTAAAATGGGAACATAAATGAACACATGCATTTAGTAAATTAGTTGTTTGATATATATTTAAACAGAAAATGTAGAAACTGTAAATTTTTAAGTATAATTCTTCAAAAAAAAAAATTTGCTAATATGAAATCACAAATTTCTCCTCTAGAATAATAACGAATAAAAATTATATATTAATAATTTTTATCCATTATTATTATAAAAATATTAAAAACATAATTAGACTTTTTCGGTGATTCTAATATTGAATAGATGCTTAAATACATTTGCCTCGAAGCAACTACTCTCATCCAGAAAAAAAAATCGAATACAATGTTAGCTATTGTTTTTGTTCACTCACAAATTAAAATTCTGTATGATAATAATATAATGAATTATTGATGTGCGCCCTAAAGCTGTAAAAATGAAAAGAGAATTTTCAAAGATATTTTGAAAATAAGATAAATAATTGCCTGGAGTATCACATTGGTTTTGTTGTTTCCTTTAAAGTATTAAGAATGGATCAAATTTTTTTTCTTTTGATAATTGTTGAAATTGAAATTCTTGTCTCAAAATAAAATGTTATTAATTTAATAAAAATAAATTCTTAGATATAAGGGTATAAATAATTATAATGCATTTAAATGTTTATTCAATTTAGCATTTAGTTATTAATTCAAGTGGGAAATAGTTATTTAATTGTAATTTTTAAATACATATATGCATGTTTTTAATTAGAGGGAAAATGCTAATTCAAATACTTTTAAAACTTTTTAAGATGTAATTGATTCGAAAAATAATAGTGCATATACAAAGAAATCTTGATTTATACAGAAGACATTGTATTATATCTGTATGTATATTTCATATTTCTTGAACATGCGAACTTGAAGAAATTTTGCAAGTGTGAAAACAGAAAAAATACTTTCATATGTTTTTATACTTGTTAACTTTTCAAAGTATAAAAATTTATGAAATATTAGTTAATTAGATATTAACCAACATTTTACCTATTTTCTGATTTGAACCAATTTGCTACTATTTTTTTAAATTTCATTTTTATTTTAATACACGTTTTTAATCCATGCTTTCACTGGTTTTATAGTACATTATTGAACTGAATTGTTATGGTTATTAATTTTATAGTACTTTACGTTTAAATATAATTAAACTCAAGGCAAAGCCAATTGCTTCAAATAAAACAAAGGCAGAAAAAATGTTTTTAAGCAAAATAATAATAATAATAATATTACTATTAAAGAACAAGAATCGGAGATCTTTTGCCAGTATGCTTTCGAAAAATTCGAAATGAAAGCTTAAAAAGTAAATAGTTAACAGTTTTTATGATGAACAAATATTAATTTAATTTCATGTTTTTGTTCATGAAACGTTAGCTATGTAATCAATTGATCAGCCGATGAATATTTTACTATCTTTGAAACATTTCTATAATTTCTAAATAAAAAGTGTTGTTTGCCTTGAAACTGGGGATAATAAATCTTATTACAAAAGTAAATAAAATAATTAATAAAAAAGTAAACTAAATTTAAAATTATTAATTTATTCAGCAATTCTATTAAAAGCCATAAATATCATAGAAATCTATTTCTCTATAAATATAAAAAAGAGACAATTAGTGTGTCAATTAAATTTGTGTACAAACTGCCTTTCTGACAAATATAAACCACTTATAAGTCTCCTTCCCCATGTCACTTTTTCTAAAGAAAATATCATTCTTTTATGCTTGCTAGTAATCATCAGAGAAATTCTGAATCAACGTTTCTCGTGAGCCATAACTGCAGCGACTATTCAATTCAGGGAGTGACTCATCACAGCCATTCCGTCTCATAAGGAAGTCTTACTTTACTATCATACTTGCTAGTAATCATCGGAGAAATTCTGCAGCAACGTTTCTCGAAAGTGAAAATTGCAGTTGCTATTCATATCAGGCAATGACTCATCACAGCTTTTCCGTCTCGCAAAAATGTCCAATTGTTGTTGCATTTATTGTATCTGCAACAAAGAAGATTCTTGTTACGAGGTTCATTTCAGCCATCAAATGCATTTCATAAAAAAGAGCTTTGAGCGTCTTTACCGGTGGAAGATAATGCACGTTAAATCAGGAGAGCTTAGAGTCCAGCTCACTCAGTCCATCATTTGACGAATAATATGTCCACTTCTGCCTGAACAAGTTTACAATACTGTAAAGGAACTCTTTTACATTGAAACCACATTGGCGGCCTCATTTCCTGGTACATGATTGGTAAAATCATGGACAAGGTACCGATTGGACATGATTGGTACCCTGGTAGAATCTGCTGGAATACATGGATGCTTCCAATTATCGTATCTCTGGATATCATCTATCACTTTTTCAAGTCAGTACCATTAATTATGAAACACCCTGGGTAAAATAAAGCAGAAGAAATACTGTTTTTGCCAGTACTGCTACTTGGAATGTTTATTAGGTATTACAATTCAATAATTTTTATATATAATATTAAGGTCGTTTATTTTTCAAAATCAGATGGACCAGAAAAAAAATCCAAGAGTGGAGAACTAAATGAATTTATTACAAAGAATTATGATATTATATTATGTATCAATATGATACATTTTCGGTATAAGGGCCTTGAAGATTTAGGCGTTTCTCATATTGGTAAATGGGTTGTCGCTCTCTTTTTCCAAGAATGTTAATTATGTGAAAATGGCCTTAACTTTCCTTTGAAACCCCTCATTCATCTGGAAGCGTTGACCTCGTAGCTAGCTTTTAAATCCAGGAAGTAGATGAAAATTACTCGACTCTAAGCTAGATTCTTGTCGAAGATAGACTAAGGCACATGGCTATCATGACAAATTTTATTTGACAAGTTGAACAAGTGATTTGAAGGAAATGGAGAATGCTAGAATTCTCAGTGATGAATTAGCCAATCAGCATGCTGAATTTGGACTTAAGAGAATTAATGCTCAGGAATTCTTGCTCCATGTTCTTTCCTTAACAAAAGGAAAACGAAAAGACTTTCCTTTTCATCAGAATTTGAGAAAATAACTCTCGTCCAAATATAAAGTATAATTTATTTTTGAAATAAATTAATGAATCTAAATTTAGTTTATTAAAATGAGAGAGAGAGAGAGAGAATAATTAAAGAAAACTGATATCTAAATTTATAAATAGGATTTGGAATAAAATTTTTAAATATAAATTATTATATTTAAATTATTATATTTATAAATATTAGGTAGTTGTTATAAGTGATACACAAACTGCAACCATGTTAACAAATTTTCATGATTCTTGCTATAAAAACATTATTTTTATGTTTTTTAAAGAATCGACTAATATACACGATAAAAAGTATATATTTTTACTTTTTATCGTCTCTTCGTTAATCATCATATTAATTGTTACTATAACCTGTACGACATTGGCACATTCTTACTGAAAGCCTAACAACAGAGTTGCTAAAAATAATTTACTCATTAATGATATGAAATTGGTTAAATGATATTATCTTCTAGAAAAAAAAAGGTCGTGTCCCTTTTATGAATATACTTTGAGAATTCTTGTTTTTCTCTCAGGTGTTCTTTTTTTCCTTAAGATGCTAATTGTGAACAAAGCTATTTTTAGAATCGACCAATCTTTTATTCTTGAAGTAATTAGGGAGATTCAATTATCCGATCAACACCATGTTATTAGATTTAGATTTAGGAGAATATTAGAGATTGAATTGAACGATTATATTAATCACTTAACTTAACAGTCGAATGGATGACTAAATAAAGATGATGATAAGAAAAAAGAAGGGCACAATGAGTTGGAATAGCGATAATGATTTAAGAATCTTGCTAATGTTGACAAATTACTTCCTTGTCATCTGGTTGGGGTTCAAAATAATGAGTTCTGTCCCAAAATAATCCCAAACTCTCTTCCAAACGAGTTGTTGATATATTTAATAAAACCCATTAACGTCGAGTTTCATGCAAATGGATCATTTGATGTCATCAATTTCTTGACTTTGATTCATATTAAAAAAAAGATTTCTGATCAATTAAATGAATGACTCGAATGCTGTAATAACTTGGAAGGTAATCAGAAAGAAGAACCTTAGAGTAATTAAGCACTTGTCTGCTTTCAATCAAACAAGACGATTGCTATTTGTTTCTTTCATCCCTTTTATTTCTTAATTTTATATTCGGCATTGTAGTTTCCTCTATTAGCAGATCACTATTTGACTCAATTTGATTTCAGGGATTAAATTTTATTTAAATATGAGTGAAAATAGACGATTGGGCAAAAAGATTTTTTTAAGTTCATATATTTCTGGACTTTTTATTGTACTGTAAAGTCTCGATCCAATAACAGGTAGCGTTATGATCAAATTCTTTATTTACAGCTTTATTACATAAAAACAACTCTTTCTCATCTAGGTTAAATGAATGATGCTATTTATAGCACGAAATTTAAACAAGAATAGTTCCTCGAACAAATTTGGAGAAAACGCCTTCACAAGAACAGCTAACAGGCGGTTGGCGTCTCAGGCTAGTGCAGGGTTAGCTCTAGGAATCCACCGAATTTCCTTCGGGTTGAATTTCTCTCAGAAATTCACTTCATACCAAGCTCCTCTCTCTCCCTTCTTCCGAAAAATCTCACCTTTTATCTTTCTCTCAGACTCCACCTTTCCTGTCCACTCCCTGTTACCCAATCACCGTTCAGAATAACCTGAATCGTCTCTGGTCGCCCGTGGGAAATGTCCATTGATGATCCACCCTCCACAATGGGAAAAATGAAGGACATCTGGACATCTGGAGTGTTTGACACTCTCGCCTTTCGAAGACACGATTTATTTCCCTGGGAAACGCACGTGTGGTTCCTTATCTGGATTAGCACTAATTGGCCAGACGACCGTACTTAAAAGGAGGGTCTTAAATTTGGCAATCTGGAGGCACTTAACACTGTGGGAGTTTCGTTGATGAAGAATGGCCCGGAATGTAAATTATCGAGTGTAGGAAAAAGGATTGTCACAGTGGTCACCCAGGGAAGAAGCTGAATCATTACAGTACCTGCCGGCGCCCTGGCCTAAGGGTAGTGCGTCTTCCCCGAGATCTGGGCTTCCTAGGCTCGAATATCGGTTTGGGCATTGTTGTGCTCTACCCTGTGTAATATTTGTGAGGTGTATGAAAGAGCCCCCCCCCTCCCTCCTGTAAAAAGGGGTTGGGAAAGCGAATATGAGTGTCATCTTCTTATGAGCTAGAAGTCAGATGTCTGCTTTCGGGTGCTCTTGTGCCTTTGCCCTCAGAAGTTACTGCACACTCGGCTTAAATCGCTGATAGTTCGTCAGACTTATAAAGTGCCATAAGTAACAACAACATATTATACCTACACTATCACTTTATCTTTGCATCTAAAGCGTATTACAAATGATATTTTTTTATTCCACTGCCAATGTGCACAAGATTTACAGTTAAAACTTTCATTTATTGGTCTATGACAATCATATCCGTGATATTATTAACAAAATAACAGCCTATCTGGAATAAATTTTAGTTGATGATTCACATTTTTACGTTTTTTTTTACAATAACCATGTATATTTTCGTGTAATAGAGACGCTTCCTTTAATTTGGCAAGCCTAGGATCAAGTTCAAAGGTCATTCCAATAAACCATTGATTAATTGTGGATGCACTCTCTTTCAACGGGATTTTAATACCATTAATATTCCACAATGGGAAAATAAATCACAAGCATAAGGTTTGCAACTAAGCAAAGGTAAATAATATCATTTCATAAAATGAAATAATACGGAGAAGAGATGAACATTTTACTCAAAAACTAATTCACAGAATTATGCTATATAAGAGCAAACAGATACAATAAAGGATCTGTTTAGCCTAAGTTGTTGATTTGGATTCAATTAGAAATCTTCATCTATCGTTCCAAAGACCTATTTTGCATAATGTTTTGACATTCCATCAATAGATTGTCTACTCTGGACTTGATGATATTAAAAGCCTTTGCTATAAGAGAGTCAGTTATCTATACTTATAATAAAGCTCAATGTGTGTGTGTGTGTGTGTGTGTTGGCGCTCTACAGGCCAGACCGTTTGACATACAGCTACCAAATTTGGTACATGTATATCTTGGAGGTTGGGAATGTGCACCTGGGGTTTCTTTTTTCGAATTTTTAATTAGAATTTTAATTATTAATTAAAAACTAACTTTCCCGCCAAAAAAATCTTCCATTTTCCCCACCGCCAACTTTTCCGCCAAAAAAATCTTCCATTATCCCCAGCGCCAAACGAGAAAGGCTTCAGATTTTTTTTCTCCCAACAGTAATGAGGCTAGGGTTAAAATTTTTCGGCGGATTATTTCAATCGGTTCTGTTTATTTTCTTAATGTTTGATGCATTTAAAATTAAACATTGTTAATGAATCAATCTTTCAGATTCATTCTGAAGTACTTTTGAATTAAAATAAAACAGAATAAAGGAAATTAAAAATTTCTAATCCGCATAGCGTTACCCCAACTGGCGTAGAAAAAATCACGTATTTGCGTTACGTAACCGGCGAAGAAACTTCACGCATGCGCATTCTGTTCTGATTGTTGCCATGACAACGTTATCAATGGATGATTTAAATTATTTTGGGGTTAGTTGCATGCTTTTGTAAGTAAATTGTATTTATGTTAGTTATATATTTTTTGTATATGCTTATAGTTTTAAGTACATCGTTTTTTAAGTAGTTTTTTTAAAACCTGTTTTCAACCGTTTATTTTAAATGATTCGTTTTATTTTCTTAGTGTTTGATGCATTTAAATTTAAACATTGTTAATGAATCGATCTGCTCATAATGAATCTAAGAAAATTTTGTTGACCAACTCTTGAGATATTACATAAATTTAAAAAGATATTCTTTAGTGCCCATAAAGATTAAACGCTGAGTGACTCTATTTTCAGTAATCAGATTATAAAAAAATGCTTTGTTTCAGTAAAAAATATTATTATATTAATTGAAGATAAATTCTTTCCACTTTAATTTAAAGCATAAATTCTACGGGTGCTAACAGAAAATGAGAGAGATACATATTACGTTATGACTGAAGGCCTTTATAATATTATGAATGAATTATATGATAATCAAAATTTGAAGTTTTAAAATATTTTGATGAAGAAGCTATTAAGTAGAAATTGCATAAAATATTTAATTATTAAAATTTTAACGAACATTAAGATTGGCGAACCGGCTGGTCGCCAAAGGCGGCTAGTATGGAAATATGTGCACACTCATCACCACAGGATGATCTATTGCGGGTACATAAGCAATTAAACATAGGCGACAGGCCTTTAATGATGAAATGACATAATGTGTTGAAAGATATTGGATTAAGGATTGATATTTGCTTAGAACACGAATTACAAATTTCAGCACCGTAATTCAGATCGTTTGTGTTTTTCCTTTTAAGTAATAAAGGTACGCTTATCATGATGTGAGAATATTTAAAGACATTGATTTCAATATTAACAGTGGAACTGTTTGTTGCCACTTTTGATTCATGAGTAGGTATTTCAATATTTTCAATATTTATTTTTTTCAATTTCAATATTTTCAATATTTATTTTTTTCAATTTCAATTTATTTTTACAACAATTTCAATATTTATTTTTTTCAATTTCAATTTATTTTTACAACAATTTCAATATTTATTTTTTTCAATTTCAATTTATTTTTACAACAATTTCAATATTTATTTTTTTCAATTTCAATTTATTTTCATTGAATCATTATGAAATAAACCAAATACAAAATGAATCGTATTCATATTTAAGATAGGAATAATTACATGAAATTAATTCTGTCTGGAAAGACAGATTATTAAAGACAAAAGTTTCACTTCTTGGAAGGGAAACAGTTTGCTTACTCATTCCTATCTATAAATGTCGAATAACACCATCATGTTAATATTCATTGAATAAGTAATAAATTCATCACTTGCATTTATATAAATGAGATGGCAATATGTGCTCGTTACTGAGGAATAATTCTTAAGTAATGTTAAAATAATTATATGGATGAATTTGTTTATTAATGTCAAGTAATGAATAAGTAACTAATTCCTCATTTGTATTTACACGCCTCTTTTTTTTTCAGCAGCGCCATCTGGGGTCAAGAGTACGACTTAGTTAAACACATGTCACAACCCTTTTTAAGGTGCGGACTTCATTCATGCATTTCATTCACTCATCCACAGATCGTAATTTAGACCTGAAGCAGAGAACGATCAACCCTGATCCAGCACCCTCAGGGGTACATATACCGAGTATAATGGTACATTTATATATACCGAGAAGGGAATATGTACTGGTTGCCGATTAATAAATATTTAATAATATTAAAAAAATCATTTGGATGAATTTATTTATTAATGATTTATTTAATTATTATTAATGTTTTAATTCGAATGAAATTAAAAACTTTAAAGAACCTTTAAATATTTGATAGCTCTTTGTACTAAGAAATAATATTTTGGTTTGAAGATAATTCGTTCTAATAAATTATATAAATGTTATAAAGTGATTCGTTTTTTAGGTGTTTCTCCTCTATCAATTGATATTATATTTTGAAATATTTTTCTAAAGATAGTTTTAAAATGGGAGAGTTTTGTCTTTTATCTGAAATATTTGCATATAAGATAAGTATTTTTTAAATCAAATAATCAATCAAAACCAAAGTGATCAAAAATCACTTTCTATCAATAACTATGCATATAATCTGCCGCAGTAAATTTTTATGAAAACTCCAAATACTGATTATGAAATCAGGCATTTGTAGTGAACATTTTGTAAGGGAACTAATTGTTCATTTTGTGTTTCAATATAATTGATGAAAATATGCTACTTAGAAAATCAGTTTGTTTAGAACAGTCAAACATTTTCTCTATTCTTTAATATAATTCTGACAAAACTGAAATGCTAAATTAAAATAGAAAGATTTCGATTCTTCACAAGAGAATTTTATTTCAAATCAGTGTCCTCTTAAAAAACGTACTGTTTATGTATCAACTCAAAGAAATTTATATGCAATTTTTGTTCATACATTTTCTAATCACTTTGGTGATGAATCTGATAAATTTCGTAATGAATCTAAAAATTCAAATCAATAATGAATGTGATTTGAATTTTGATAAATTTGAGCAGATTTAATACATTAAATGTATAAGAGAAAAATTTCGGAAGTTTTATATTTTACCAGAATTGGACTAGTAAAAATATAATTTAAAAAATATCTATTTCAATCTTTGAAGAAATATAATTTCATTAATATTCATGAGGGTGAAACAAATAGAGTTAAAAGCTTATAAAAATTTAATAGTGATAACATATTTAATTATTAATTAATTAGCTTCGGTGGTCATCATATACTTTGCATTAATTTAATTTTTCTACTCAGCTTAGAATTTGAAATTTATTTAATTTTTAATAAAATGAAACCCTTTATTGCTAAAAGCCCAAGGACTAAATATAATATCGCAAAAAAGCAGTACAGGTGAAATGAATCAATATTTGAACTACATATCAAAACAAAAGACGAATGTGATAACGAGTAATAAGTGTTAATTCACGAATGAAACTTTCTCTTTTATTTAAAAATCTTTTCAATGGCGTTTCATTACACAGATTTTTTTAAATAATTATACTAGGCTAATTATAAAGTATAAAAGGATATCATAATCTTTGCAATAGATTATTTTGATGTTATTGGAAAACTGTGTATTAAATCATTGCTGAAAACAAAGTGCAACATAATTAATTCAAAAATCAAATTTTAATCAATAAATGAAAGAAAAGAAACATATATTTTGATATAAACTCGGAGGAACAATGGAAATAGTTAAATTGTATTGAAAATATGTATTACATCTTAATAAACAAGATTTATTTTAAAAATAGATGTTTTGTTGATGAAAAACAAGTTTTCTAAAGATTTGATTAAACAAATGAATTCCTTCATTCTCATAATATTTATAAATTAAAATAGAATATTATGTATTTAAAAACTTTTAAATACATTCAAAATAAGAATAAAATTACAAGCCAGTAAAATTTCCGTTATTAAAATATAATAGAATTGAGTGAAATATCTAATTAATTGATTAACTCTAAATTAAATTAAATTTTTCGACGAACTCTCAAACTATAAAATGTTTTATACTCTAGAGTAAGTTCTAACCAAACTTGTTTATTCTAAATTTAATGATTTGCCTTTTAGAACACATAACAAGTACACGCACAGTCGATTGCATTATTAATAGAAATTAATAAGATTTTTTAAAACATTTATCTTATACAAATAACAACAATCTATTAAGCCTGAAGAAGTCGCAAGGGAACATTGACATTACGCATGATGAATTTAATAAACATGCTCCTTGTTTTCAGAAATTTTAACTCAAAAATTAAATAAAGTTCAGTTTAATCGTTATTTTGTTTATATTTATATAATATCGATTGTGTTATATTAATTCCTTTAAAATGTATAAAGTTATTTTCAATGCATTAAGATCATACTTAATTAATAATCATATTTCTATTTAACTAAATCTAATGAATGCAGCATATATTACTGTCTACCAGCAATTTAATTTTCAGTTAAGTACTTTAATTCTTTGGAGGAATGCAATTAATTGAAAGGATTTGTTAGCTTAGGATTCCATTTATTCTGTTTTGTACTGTTTGTACATACAAGCAATTTGAACAAATTCCATTTCCAATGTAAATAGTTTAGTGAACAAATTTGAAAATTAGAAGTTCAGCTGCACTTTATTTGGAACCATCAAGTTATATGGCACAAATATTGCCTTAAAGTATTGTCTAACCCCATTTGCATTTATTGATCTCTTATATGCAAATGCACCAAACAAAATTTGAAATTAAACGACACAGAACAAAATACTAAAACTTCTAAATTATTTGCATAAAACTTTCTAAAGGACGAAACAACCCTCCCCCAGTATTATTTCTCGATATTAGGTACAAGTGTTCGAAAGTGCATGGATACAATCGATCATTTAAATTCAGGCTTTAGGGCTGTGCTTCGAACTGTGGAATTACACTACTTCAAAATGTGATGTTAATCTAGAAACAGACTCATTCAAATGCGATAATGGAATTGTTATTTCATGGCACTATTCTTAATTAAAGGTATATGGATGAAGAATTTGCGAATGATAATTTTACTTGAACAGAAATGCATTTGAAAATATAAGGTTAATGAAATAATAATTGTTTCGAATTTTTTACAATAAATATTCAAGTAACGAAATAAATATATCACATATATTAATAACAAATATGATAACATATTTATAAATTTTGTTTAATTTTTTCTGCAGCATTTTGATACTCTTTTTCCGAAGTTATGTAAAATTAAAAAATAAAATGTTAAATTATATTTCAGATATTGTTATATTAAGATATTTTTCAGTTGTTTGTGTTTGAATTGATACAGACTTTGTTTCCCAACGAATTCTAAAATTCCGCGTTTTTGCGCATGCGTTAGGATGGGTTTAATTCTTCAAAATAGAGATGAAAAGAAAGATGAAAGGAGGATTACACGTGCACAAATGAGGTGTAAACATTACAAATAATTCACAATGTTGTCAGACATGCTAATTCACAATAAAATATTTCAGAGCAATTTTTATTTAGTGTAAGAGACGTAAACATTAAAATATGATTAAAAAATAGATTATTTCTCTTCTTAAAAGTTGCTAATTCACTTTTTTACAATTTAATATATTTTTTGTATGTTAAAATGCTTCGCTTTCATATGCTATTGAATTTTTTTGACAATATTTTGTGATTAGCAGCTGCGAATAATTAGAAATTTACTCTATTTAAAATATTTTATTTTCATTTTAGGAATTGCTATAAATATGAAAGGTTTTAAAAATATTTTAAATAATATTTTTTTCAACATTTTTATTAATGATTTTTTTCTAAAATATATTATTATTTTAAAATTTATGGTTTTGTTTATTCAATTAGCCAAATAAGCAATCAATAACGCAATTTTGAATTAAAATAAAATAACACGGTCAGAAACGACATGGCATTTACACACACGTGAAAAAAATTAATAAAAAAGTATCTAATAGGGCGGAAAAAAATGTCGAAGAATGACGTATATCAGCCCTTATCTCACCCCTTAATGAGATAGAATCGTCGAAAAATGGTAATCTGAGAATATTGAAACGAACAGTATATGTCGAAGAGTTCCCCCTTTTTGGAAGTTTTCTATAATCTCCATAAGAATAAAGCATATTAATACAATCCATTAGAAACAAATGAATCGAAAACTTAATAATTTTTTTTTTGCAAATAAATGGTATTTTTATCAATTCTGCTGAAAATTAATGATCTTATTTAATTTAGCGTAATAAGAATTGGATTTAAATAAAGAAAAATGATTTTTTCCGCAACCTTTTTTTGTTGCTTGAAAATTAAATGGAATTTTCAACCTTAAGGGAAAACTATGTAATGGGAAAATTATGTACTTTGAAAACAATAATTTGGAAATATTCTGTTTCAGGATGAACTTTTTCCACATTTTTGTGTACAAAGCATGTTTTGGCTCATTAAAAGTTTTCCATTACTCCCTCAAAAATGGTTTTATTTTATAGAATACTGTTAAAAAAGATTTAACGAGAATTTTAAAAAAGAAAATAATCATCATTAAGAGATATAATCTTATTAGTAAGACCATATAATAATTAGACACCAAAATTCACTCAATCTCGTAATTTCTAGAACTCATTAATAATTTTTCAACTAATTATTAATATAACTATGGATATTTCGCATTATGCATTTTGAAAAATAATACTTTCTTCCTTTCCATCGCATATTTACATTTACCTTCAATTTATAAACAATTATTTAATTTATATTAATAATAATAATTTTATGTATAATTTATTTAAAAATAGAAAAAATAATAATTTTATATATAATATATTTTTATATAAATTTATTAATTTATAATTGTTATTTTATCTTCCAGTATAAGGAATTCGTAAAGATAATAGAAACACACATCAATATTATTTTCATTTTATAATCAACAAAATCATTAATCAACTAATTATTAGAAAAATTTCAAATGAAATATTCTCTCACTCGCAGTAATTTTTGAACATGAACAGTAAATACAAAGTAAAGATAATTCGATAAAAATTAAAATCAGAATGTTTAAAAAAATAATTTCAGTTTCAAAAAATGTAAACACATTCATAAGTAGTAAATAAAAATATTTCCTTAAATGCAAATATGGAAAATAGGCCCACATTTCTTTATATCATTGAAATTTGTTATTTCAATAATTTTTAAAACGGACTTTTGAAGTTCAATTTTTTTCTCTCGTCTTTAGTATTTTTTATTAACACATATATTATTCAAATTATTTCGGTTTGTTCCAAATGAAAGCATGAAATTATTTTAATTTCGTAATTATTATTTTTGCTAGTTAAATAATTTTAGAAGTATTTTAATGTCTTAATGCATGTTTTGAAATTTTACTCTGACTTTCCTATATTCAAAATTTTATACATTGTTTATTTGTTAAATTTATTTAATTATTTATTAAAATTAATAAAATTTTCATTTTAAATGCTTTTTTGTTTAATATTTCACTTTTATTTTTTATTAATTAACTAAAAATAATTTATTAAAACTGTTATCTGTCATGAATGGATGTTCATAGTGAGTAATTTATACTACGTATACATCATAAATATTAATAATTATTATTATGAAAATAATTATAAATTGGAAATTTAAAAATCATGTGCATTTTAATTTTTTCTGAAAGAGAATAGAATTACTTCATACAACAAATATGATTTAACATTTCAAAACAAAATACATAATTTTTAGTATTATATTTTTAAAAATTTATCAAAAAATTAAACTTTACAACACTTAATGTTAGAAATTTATTCCACATTTATTTTAAGAAATTTATTATTTATTTTTCCTTGAAATTAATGTTTGAAAATAATAATGAAATGTTTGCTGGAACGTTCAGAATACTTTAATAAAATTTCTAAGCATTATCGAAAATCGATTCCATAAGAGGCGACATACAATTGACCATTATTGTTTAGAACTATGAGCTCTTTTGTTATGTGAAATATGTGAACTGAATTACTTGCATCGGATTTCGAAAACTGTAATCAGAAATTCGTTTTGCGCATTCTCGTGGCAAGAACGAATATTCAAGGAATCAATCAAGAGTTGAATTCGATTAGAGCCGAGAAGTCATTTCTGAGCGATACAAAATTGCAAATGGTGAATTGAATTATTGCAGATGTCACGGGCGTTTCTATGTGTACCGAAATAAGGATACAAGTTTACAAAAAGTAGCTTTGAAAAAATAATAAAAAAATTTGTTATGATAAACGAGTTTATGAAAAGAAGTTATAAATCCTTATTTGAGACTCGCTTTTCCGATTTTTTTCTTCTTTTTTTTTCCTGCGAAATTGAAAACGATCGACTTTTTCCAACATCCAGCATAAGTCAGATGTCACATTAATATTCCTTTTTCCTAGATATGCGCTTCCATTTCTTGAAAAAAGATTTCACTAATATTTCAATTTTGGTGAAATCTTTCCCTTTGTTTCTTGTTGAGTATGCATTAATTTAAAAAAAAAAGTAAAACAGAAGTGTAAAAGGATAGAAAATGAATTTTAAATACTCAGACTACACAATTAAAAGTTTTCAAATTTGCTTATTACCTTCCAAATAAAATTTCTAGTTTTGGTTTCATTAGTTTCTAAAAAAATTCATTACTTTTGGCTAGTAGTTTTTTTTTCTTCATTTTTTTCCATTTTGATTCAAAATATACATTTTTAACAGATTTTTTTATGTAAAATCTTACAAATATACACTCATTCCAGACTTTCTTCTGTAATGCTCTTAAAAGTATTTGAAAAAACTCCATATTTTTTTAAAGCCTTTAGAAATTAAATTACGCAATTGAATTTCATATGAGGTAATGAAAATAAAATCATTTCTTAAGGAGGGATATATAAATTAATCGAGCTTTCACACTGAACCGCTTTAATTCCATTTTCTCGCCCAAAGGAACTTTGGAGAGGTTATTTATCTAGCTTGTGAGAATAATATGGATAGAAAACTGTTTATTAATGTTCTGAAAACGAAACTTCATTATCATCAATGCAATTTTTCTATAGCTCTCATTTAAATAAACTAAGAAATGCATTTATGCATGAACAGGGAAAAACTTCTAAAAGTGGAATGAGAATGCTGGAGAATTGGGTGAAGGGACGTCATACATCGTCAACCTAATTATCCAATTCGAACTTTTTTTCTTTGCTTTGCTCTTATCTTTAATTAATCAACGTTTGAAGAAGATATTGTTACGGAAATTCCGGGACTCTTTTCATGACTTGTTGGTGGATGAAGGAACACCCCATTAGTAACGAACGACGACTTTTATTAAAAACACACGACTCGACTGCCTCCACAATAAACACCGGGACTTGGCTCACAACTCAATTCAGCAATAACTTGAGCTCCACACAAAGCTTGCTCTTCGCTGGATTGATGCAACTATTTGCCGTTGATTCTCCATGATTCAATACACGACTGTCTTCGGCTTGAGACTGTCGACCTTTTATATTTCCGGAGCTGGGTAGAGAAGGTGCTGGAACAATCAGGCATATCACGGTTCCTATTAGCTCTATCATCAAAATTCGTCGCCAAAAAAACGCCAAATTCGTCTCCAAGTCGCCAGATGGTCACCAAGCTCTGAGATCACTGACTCGGCTCCCGATCAGCATCCAACAGAGCTGATTGAAAAATGGTCTTTTCAGTGACTGCACTAAACGTGCTGAGAAGCAACATTGCATATTTGTAACAATATAAACAACTCAGTCAAGAAAAGTCAAAAAGGAAATAATCTGCACAAAGGGAAATTGTATTTCATTGATGGAACACTACAAAAGTAACACTTTCATATAAATCCCCAAAATTACCCTGGCAATTTCTCTCCCATCCCCCTCCCTCAAAGATTTTCAAAATGCCATTATATGCTGAGTAGCCAATATATTTGGAAATATTGAAAGGATCAAAGTTTTTTCGTTGTGTGTTTCTGTTATTAAATGGGCTAAATAAAGGGAAAATTCAATATTTAAGGTAAACATAAATTGATAGAACACTATATATCTTATAATTTTAAATGAGCTCTTCTTGTATGCATGTATATATATATATATATATATATATTTGTGGGAAATGGCAACGACCAGCATTGATATGAAAATATATTTATTATAATTAAAGGACAAAACATTACTATACTAACATAAAACATATAAAGATACATGAGCGTGAGCTGTACGTCTTACAGGCTCACTTCCCAACTCTAGTCTAGAACTACGTCGCAGGATTAATTCACATGTTACGTCGCGTCTTTCGTTCAGGGACCCGTCTCGTCTCACATGTCTTGACTGTCGTTCAGACCCGTCTGATCTGCACTCCGTCTAACAAGCATCAACACCTGTTGGCCAGCAGAGGGCGCTCATCATCAGGCGTTCGTCACTATATATATATATGTGTGTGTGTGTATGTGTGTGTGTGTGTGTGTGTGTGTGTGCGCGCGCGCGCGTGTGTGTAATATATATTATTTCGTGTATCTCTAAGGATTTGGATCAAATTTTATATTTAGATAAGTCTTGGCTTTTTACTTTTATCTATATACTATGTGTTTTTCCTGAAACACAAAAAAAAATTCTATCTTTTATAACTAACTATTAGAATCCTTTTCTATCTACTCTCATGCTGACAATGTCATATAATGCCATCTCGTAAATTTTTGGGGTACTTGCATTGTTCCCATAGTGGTACCTCAAAATTTTTTGAGATGGCGCTAATGGATGCGAGATTAGGTAAGACTGAAAAATGTTCATACGTAATGTATGTGATTGGTATCTAAATATTTTCTTCAAAAGAAACAAGGTATTAAAAAAACCACGCCGCGCGAAACTCGGTCTTCCAGCTATTATTTTTATTTGTTTGAGGTGTTAACTCTGAAGAGAAGGAGTATAAGAAAAGCAAGAAGGTCTGGCATGTTGTCTGAAAGCTCAATCATAGGGAACAATGAAATTTTCTGTATCAGGATTTGTCAAACAATTATTTATTCCAGATATATATTTTCCGTTTGGCTTCAAATTAGACGGAATTTGGATTTTTTATGCATCAAATTGGATTATTTTTCGGTTGGAAAGAATTTTAACACCAAATCTTGAATAATTAATCTTGTATTTTGTAAAAGAAAAGTATGACGTAATTGCATATATCATAAGATATAAAGTAGATCAATGCGATTACGATTATAAGTCTACGTCATTAAACTGGGATAACCGTGGAAATGACAATGTGGTATTAAAAAAAATATTATTATATTTATAAAATCCTTCCAAAATATGAGAACCATCTTTCATGTCAAGTAACTCGGAAGAACATATCTTAAATTTAATGATCATAAAAAGTTTTATACCATTTCGAAGACATGTATAATTATATGTGGACTACAGACGAACTAATAATTTGTAATTTATATGCAGTCTTAATTTGTTGGTGCTTTTCCAGGTACAAAAAATAAAGTTGAATAACTTCTGGGAATTATAGATCTATTCAATTCATCAGATGTTAATTGATTTTTTTGGACGATATCTTCCCAATGAAGTAAAAGTTTTCACAATATTTCTTTAAATTTCCCCAATCACGAGAATTTAGTATTAATTTAAAAATAAAAAAAGGTATATATGAAAGAGTTCTATTTATTAAGTTATAGATATTTTTTGTGGCAATTCAATATTGCAGTGAATATCGCATTGAAATAATATTTCAATTGTTAATTTCAATTTCCAAGAAGCTAAAAACATTCATATAAATACTAAATTTCAAATGTGTTACCAGGTGTATTTTGTGAAATTAATGGAAGAGAAAATATTTCATTTAAAGCCATGTCTATTGATCAAAAGTGTCTGGTCCAAACTATTATACAATGTTTATATTTAAATATTGAATACTTTGAATATTATTTTAACCATATGCTATAGTAATAACTTCAGAGTCATTATGCAACTGAATATCTCTCTATATGTGTCTTTGCGAAAATGTCAGATGTAAAAAGGGCATTATTTGCTGAATAAAGTGTTAATTAGCATTATCGAAAGACAATGGTAACAGGAGTCTCCCCAGAGGAGAAGTTCATAAGGAGATTCAAAAGAAAATAAGAAAGTAGTAAGGAAGCAGATGGTATGGAGAAACTTAATTATGTCTTCAAGGGGAACACCCACATATTCAGAATAATTTTGCATTAGTTATAAGTCTGAACTATTTAGGAATAGTTATACCAGAAAGCTATTTAAAAAGAGTTTGAAATTAAAGCTAATGTTGAACATATTTTGGCATTTCTAATTAAGAATATGGGCTAAACTTGGAATAAGTACATAATAATGTACATTACATCACTTTTGATAAATATTGCAACAATAAAATTAATCGAAGCCTCATATATCACTGTTGTGGAAAACAAGAAAAAATGATTGGAGTCAAATTAAGCGGAATCAGGTAATTGTAATGCAAACATTTTAAAATTTTATGGAACTAAATATTCCTTAAAATTTTAAATAAATAATAAATGAAGTAAAGACATCATTATAAAGAAGAATTACAGTTTTTTAAAGAAAATGATAAAAAGAATTCGAGAATATGTAAGAAAATATCTGCAAATTCTTTTCATAAACAATGATTTACAAAATGGCTTACATGAGAATTTGTTGCTTTTTTAATCCTTTGATACTAGTATATGGTGACTTTTGATACTTATATACTTGAATTCTAATCTTGATACTGATACAAAGCACATGTAATTCGGAGATAAATTTTAAGTCTTGCTTAATCCACAACTCCTGACTTTCTGCATTTGTTAAGTCAAAGTTCATTATTTTCATGCTACAAGAGAATATTTCTGAGTTTTCGAATATATGCAGAGAAGATTTACTTAAATAAATAAGACAAGTTTACAGTTTTCGTATAAGAAGAAGTTAGATCTGTTTTAATATTTAAAAAATATCATATTGAAGTTTTATATATATTTTCACTAAGTTGTTACTACTAAATGTATATCTTCAGCTCAATATTGTTTTATTGAGAAAAAGTCAGCATAACCTAATTAACTGCAGTAAATATTTGAGACTAATAAATTTTTTAAATAAAATTACGAATTAAATCAAGTTTGGCTTATTATTAAATATAATTAATTTATTCTTTTCTGATTTTACTTAAATTTGTTTAAAAAATAAATATATTTCTCAACGTTTAGAATCAAACAAAATGATTTTTTTTTCACAAAAATAGCAATGCTATTGCAAAAATTATTGGCCTACTAAATTTGTACCATCTTTTTCTGAATTATTTCAAATTATAATAAGCTTTCCCAAACGCGCTACATTATAATTTTTTATTTATTTCAAATTGGTTTTATTCCAAAAAGTTCAATGACCACATATTAGTTTTGCTTAATTAAAAAGACTTTTTCTTCATTTAAAAATGCCTATCAACTTGATGCTACATATTATTTCTTCAACTCTGCATTATTTGTTTTTATTAATGAAATCGATTTCAACAGCTCGACTTGTTTTTATTTCAAAAAAGTCAATAAATATTAATTAATTTTACTTCACTGAAACGATTACTTCCTCACTTAAAAATAGTTATGAAATAGATACTATAAATGCGGATTATCTCTTCATTATAATATGCTTTCATTGTGAACTAGTGATTTTTTTTAAACCTAGAACAAAGTTTTGGGACTAACGTTACCCCCGCGTAGGAAACAGCTATTTTAATTCAACTATCTTAACTGAAGAAACTCCGTATTCAGATCACAAAAATACTCTATTTCATTGTAATGAAAATTATTTCACAAATTCACCAGTGTTTATAGATTTTTTTCGTATCAACGGATATCCGATTTGAAAGATGAAAGTTGATTTCTGTTTATAGTATATTATTATAGTACATTTATTTTCAATGAACTACGAATATCTACCTTTCGAAGGATCATGTTATATAAGTCACTTTTAACCATTCACATTAAAACAAAACTTAATGTTTTGGTCTTTCATAAAATAAGACAACCCTTAGGACCTAAACTTTTCTCGCATATTCTCTAATAAAGTGGGCAGGCCAGAGAACGCCTTACATGATATTGTCATATAATAGTTACGAAATATTAATATTTGATTCTAATAGTATTTTTAGAAAATGTCCGTCTGTCTGTTTGTGACAAAGATAAGTCAAAAACGCTTTGAGCTAGATAAAAGAAATTTGGCATAGTGTCTTTACACCAAATTTGGAAATTTCTATCAAATCACTTCATAGCAGGTCCATCTGTCCAGCTGTTCGAATACAAGATAACACGGTAGTGACAAAACGAAGACATTTAGATAGGTGAAATTCGGTACATAGATTTAGCATCTGCTGTGTTGACACCTGTCAAATTGTGAGCTAAATTCAACTAGAAGTTGACTGTCTCTCTGTATGCATTTTTAGAAATATGTAAACACGATATTTCAAAAACTCACTAAAACATATAAAATTTTATATGGGAATTTGTGACTACAAGTGTAATTATGTGTCAAATGTTTGCTTTAATCTGCTAAGAAAAACGCGTCTAAAACACAAATTCCATTTTTGGAAAGTATTAAAACAGAGATTAATCGCCAAGAATGACAAGACATATTCAGTAAATATACTAAATTAACGCCAAAACTTAGCATTTTTTATCTGTTTTACGCCAATGCCATGTAAAGCGTTCTCAGGTATAACAAATTAATTTGAGTGTATGTGAAAAATTTTGGTGAAACTTCTCCCGCTGTTTGATAAATGTTGTGTTGAAACATTTTTTTTATTTTAAATGTTGCCTATGCTCATATACAGAAAATTAAAAAAAAATGAGAGGAAATTAATTTTCTATGAAATACAATAAGTTCAGCTAAAATGTTTAGTCAGTGCAGCCACTTCTTTCTAACATATGTCACTTACAATGAATTACTATTACATTTTTATTCTCAGCGCCAAAGTCAGAGACATTGTTAATATAGATACTAATGTCGTTTGATATAACTATTTGGCCCATACAGGTAATTATTCCATAATGTCAATGAATTAAAAAAAAATGTTTTAGGATTTCCGATTCCAAATCTTACTTTTTCAGGTATTTCGTACATTATATGATAAACATTTAATATATGAAATACATAATACATTTCTTTTTATACAACTTGCTATATAAATTACAAATTATTATGACTTACAAGCAACATAAATTTCGAAATTCTGAGCCAAATAATTGAGAACCAAATGCATTTTATTCCTTATGAAAAAGCAATTTTGTAATGTTTTTAATATCCTTTTTTTTGTGTTTAGACATGAGGATGTATCCAAAATTATCAAAAAAGGGACAATTTTTTTTATGGTGATTATTTTGGTTTGGTTTTGGTTTTGAAAATTTTTTAGCTTAGTAAACTGATATTTGAAATTTCGTGAATACAAAATTAGAGGTTTTTTTTTCCATATTTGTTTTAATTAATTTATTTTTTATTATCAAATCTGAAAAAAAATATTATAACTATATAACATCATAATTATTATTTCATTTTTGCTGAACTAAATTTCGGTAATACTTTAAAATGATAAATTTTCATATTATTTTATATTATTGCCAAGACAATTTGCCCACGTTAATCTAATTTAGAGTCCACCATTTCATTTTCATTTTAGTTCAAACAAATTGAAATAATTTTTAATTTATTTAAACATAAGGAAATTCATTTCTGAAACACATTGCACATATTTATTTATTAGTATCGAAATGAGAAAAATATTTTAAAGTTGAATACTTATATAGATACAAATAACTACATGAAAAATCAAGTTATTTTCATAGTAAATATAACAGGAGATAATAAACCCTGAAAAATGATGGAAACCTACTTTTTCATCGATTTTTGCACTCGAATTTCTAAGGATTGCGCATAAGACGCAATAATATATAATTCTTAGCTTTTTGAATATACTCATTACAGGGAAAACCATAAAAAAATATTTTTTGAGCCAGAAATTGGACATCAAGACATAACTTTATACCCTCACTCCTTTGAACAATATTCTTTTATATTTGTTGATACTAGATCATTTTTTCACATATTCCCTCAAACATACGCAACTTTCAAGGGCCTTAATTTCTGTAATCTAAATTAATTGCCTGATTAATCTAAATAGCCATGATTTAAATCTAAATCGTATTTGTCATTATCATTAAATAATATCTAATTAATTTATGCTTGAATTAAAACTTTCCGATATCCATATAGTTTAGAAGAAATTATCAGTTATATTGTCTACTTTTATAATATACCTATGTTATGTCAATGTAAATATTCAAATCAAAACAAAAAACATTGTACGAAAAACATAATTCATCGGATTTTTCAGTTCATATCAGCTCAAATTAAATATCAATCCAATAATAAGTGTTCAACATTCCGATAATCTGTGCACATTTAATCACAGCATCTGAAAACACGCTCTTTACACTATCAGAAGATGAGAGCAAATAGAAAATAGATAATCAGACCGCAGCTTAAAACGAAAATTCCTTGAATGGAAGTAACCATCATGTAGCGCCTGTGGAAAAGAAGAGAAGATCAGTTACTCGAAATGTGAAAAAGTGCATCACCTTTCTAAATATCAAGAAATATTTTCTCACATATTTGTGGAAAAATGGTAAATGTATAATTATAAGTAAAAAACATAAAAAATCCTTAAAATGTCGTAATAAATAAGAAATTTGTTTCTTAAACGATTCTTTTAGATCAGATAAGTATGTGATTTTCTTTCATTTGAGACACTTAAATGTTCTCAAATGGAAAACCTGCCTAAATAAAATGCAATAAACTCCAAATGTTTAAAAAAAATAAATAGACTTACCATTGAATAATTTTTTGTCTTTCCGATGGAGATCTTTTATCTATTTTCAAATCGTAAAATGGACATACTTCTGGAGTTTTTTTTGCGATATCTCGTAAAGTTTCATCTTTGAAATCTAAGCTCAAATCCTGAAAGTTAATTTGGCGTGAGAAAAAAAATGTGGCATCACAGTACAGAGTTAAAATATAGTGCTATTATAGGTTATATGATTTGCATATAGTTCTCCCGTGATTGTGATGTCGCTTTCTTTTAGTACGTTTTGTCATAATATATTATAAATAAGAACTAGGAGTACCCGCACATCGTTGCTGATGGCATAACAACAAAGAGGAAAAATTAGCTTGCAACTTAAGTCTAGCCTCCACCCGATATGATATGGGCATGTCACATAGCATCAAACAAACATAAAAATATATTTAGAAATCATCAAAAATAACTAAAAAACAATTTTATAGCATATATTCTGAAATATTTAGACTGTTAAAAAGGTAAAAATATGATACAATGGATGAAACAATTTACTATAATCTGATAATAGAAAAACTGTCTTAAAATTTAAAAATATACAAATAAGTTATTGTACCCTCTGTTCCACACTTGTTTATCAACTCTGTGTAATCTGATATGAAAATAAAATTCAGCTTGGTTCGTAATGTTTCTTTGTAAACTATATTTTCTGGGCTATCACTTCGCTTTTTATGAGATTAATTCTGTCTCTTTCATTCAATTTCAGTGCGATTTAAAGAAGGACGGTTACTTCCCTGAACAGAAAACTCTGCTTCCCTAAGTGCCGATATTCTTTCTCTGATATTATCTATCTAAAAATTGCTTTTCTCTACATTATACATTAATAAGCGATGCGTTTTGGCATTTAATGTGCTCCGGCCAAAGTTGAATTTCCTTTTTGGGGTGCATAAGAAATTTTGAATCACTGTTTAAAATCAGACATAAACAAAGAAATTTATCTCATACGCATACCACAGCTCTTGCTATTTGTGCATGCGCAGTTTGAGGTTTTCGCACATGTGCGGGTAAATGCAAACGACAGATACTGCTGTTTTACGCATGCTCAAATCCTAGAAGGAAAATAATTAAAATCGCAATTATAAAACTCCTTTTTTTATTTTGATATGACTTCAATGTACTGCCATTTTCTCCAATAACTGCCCTACAAAATAATATAAATATCTCCAATATCAGTTAAGTATTTCTAGAGTTTTTCGCTTTCAAACTATTTTATACTATGTATAATCGTTCTAAAAATTCTTAAAAGGAGTTTAATTCACTCACTTTTCTGTCTTCAGGATGAATCAATTTGTCAAGACGTTCCAGGTTATTCCTTTCAAACTCGAAATCATTAAAAACGAAGAAATCATATGATGCCATAATGTTATCAAAGAAACGGTAAAGGGAATACAATCTAAAAAAACATATCAATGATCAATAAAGAAAATAATTTACTGAATAATTAATTGATTATATATAAGGAAAATAATTTACCAAAACTCTATAATATGAAACCAGTAAATAAAATATTACTCGCATTGCATGATTTTTATGTAACTATGACATTAAGTAATCAATATATGAAAAAAATGTCAAATATAGACATATTAGTTCCTTTCCATATTCTAAGATCATCTTATTATGTATCATTACATTATGTTATTTTTGAAAATTGATTCGCTATACATAAGACAAATCTTAAATTTTGTTACTAAATAACTTAAAAGTTCTTTATTTCATAATTACATGTCACTTCTATTTATAATGTTACATTGTAAAGTAAAATGAATCATGTAAATATAAATAACAATTAAAGTAATTCATAGAGATGGATGACAATTTATACTGACTACTCAATTGATATACAAGTTAATTTTGATCAAATTTTCTAAGCTAAACATTAAAGTAGCTTTTATAGCGCTATATATATATATATATATATATATATATATATATATGTGTGTAATGATATTTTATACTTTAATTTCAACTTAATTAATTTCCAAGATTTTATCTAAATTTAGCCCATAGTAACTTCATTCTAAAATATTCCCTTATTTCGTGATCCAATTCCACTTTCTCTACTTAATTAATTCAAGAGAAGCTTCATAAAATTGCTTAATCAGCTAAACGCCGATACTTCCACACGCTCGGCGTGAAGGGGTAAAAATGTCCAGTAAGCACATTCTTTCTTAAAAGATCCCTGTGTTTCCCTTACATGTGATTGATATGTGTCAGAAATCCCTATCAGACTCTTAATAATATATTAGCACTGTGAAGAAATATTTTCCCTATCAAAATCTAAGGTTATATAAGGCAAGGGATCATTTATTTCGGCCCTTCTTCCTCACTTCAGCTTTTGTACTGCGCTGTGGTGGACGTCTTCTCCGCGCTTCTGCTTGTAAATAATTATGCTTTCCCGATGGATTAAAAAGAATTTAAAAAGATAAAAAGTTTCTTCACTGTCTTCAAACTGCATTATGCTTCACAACAAATAATGTCTCTCTCTCTCTCTCTCTCTCTCTCTCACACACACACACACACACACACACACACACACACACACACACACACACACACACACACACACATATATATATATATATTCGAATCGTTTCGAAATCGCAACTAAAAATTATTTCCTATTCAAACTGAAACCAAAAAAAGGAACAGGAAAAAAATTCATAGTATTTAGAGAGCTCAACTGCAACTACTTCTAAAACACAGATGAATTGATACAAAAGTATTCAAATCAGGTTAATAGGATAATCAAAAAAATCAAATAAAATTAAACCAAATAAAAAAATATAAAAAAGAATCCGGCCTGAAGACTTTTTCAAGGGTCACCCTCAGGCAGGGATTAAAAGAAAGGGATTTTTTCTGTGAAGGAAATGCAGACAAAAGTCTAATAATGATTCCTCGTGACCCGAAAATCCCCTGAAATTAGGCCCAAGAGATATACCATTTTAACAGAAAAGAAAATACAAAACAACAAATTAGAAGAAAAGAACCACTACTAAGTAAAAATACAATAACAATAAAAACAAAAATACCATAAAATAACACTAAAAAGCAAAAACGAAAAGACAAGCACATACCATCAGCAGTCAAGGAAATTTTAAGCTATCGATTGTAATTAAAGTTTTTTAAAAACACAAAGCTAACGGTAATTTAGGTAAAAAATTGTAGGCTCCCAGCGCCATCTATTGAGGGATCTAATATGAAAGGAAAGTTCTATTTTTATTTAAACCAAAGGATTAATCCCAAACCATACCTTGTTTAATTAAAAAATTGACATTACAGTAATTCCTAGGAAATTCATTTTTAATCAAATTTTTAATGAGGTTGTTTGATGCTTCAATAAAGGAATTTTTATTATTGCAAACCCTTTTGATCCTGTTAACTTGTGAGTAAATAAGATTTTTGAAAATTTTAGAGTTTAGATTGGAATGGTAGTTACATAGTTTTGTTATTTTAAAGTTGAACTCATCCCTTTTATCGTATATACCAACTATTGTTTTATCATTAGCAATTTCGATTTTTAAATCCAGAAAGGTAGTCTCAAGTTGATTTTTATTTGTTTCTGTTAGAATTAAATCTTTTGGATAGCAATTAGTAACAATATTAGTATCGTCGAAGTTAATCAAAAGTAGGTCATCAATATATCACCACCCGTTTATTAAATTATATTTAATTATTTTTTTCTCATATTAATGTTGGAAAATATTAGCTAAAGCACTTGAGAAAGCTGTTCCCATTGGAATGTCCTTAACTTGTTTATAAAAATTAATACCATTAAAAACGTAATTTTCAGTAATATTAAAATTACATAACTCAAGCCAGTTATTTTTATTAATGATATTTTCCTTTAAATATTCATCATATATAAAAGTGCAGACCTTTATTAATTTTTCATGAAGTAGATTAGTGTATAAATTTTCGAAATCAAAAGTATTTATTAATGTTGTTTGTTATCTTTAAGAAAATCCAGTACTTCTTTGTTACTAGAAATAATAAAGTTGTCTTCATCTTTTATTTTGTCCAGGACAATTTTTAAGTATTTTAAGAATTGTTTACCCGTATAGTAATTATAACTGCCAGTGCTGCAGGTCACAAATCTGAATTGTAATGGATTTTTATGAAATTTAACTGTTGTGAATAAATAAGGATAATTAAAAGAGCAAGTCTTAGTTTTTTTTTTTTTTTTTTTTTTTTTTTTTGCGAAAGCTAGCATTCTTTTATCTAATTCCTTTTTCCCGGTGTTCTTTAAGTTGCGTTAGAGTTATATTCATTAATTAAAATCTCTTTATAATAATATTTACAAATTAAACAGAAATTATTTGCTGATTTATCTATTACTGTAATAACAAATTTTTCTTTTAAGTTTTTTATTTCGTTTTTCAATGTTTTTCTAAAATAAATCCCACGTTCTTTAGATCTGTCAAAATCATTATTCATTTTTATTTTAATTTCCTTTAAAATTCTCACTTTTCATTCTCCGAAACATTCCGCAGGCCAATGGTATTTTCTAGATAATTTAGCAATAAAAACATCCAAATCATTACCAATAGAAATCAAAATTTTGTTATGGTTTATTTTTTCTCTTAATCTAAATTTTGTTCCTCTCCCCATCAAATCTCTTAAAGAGTTGGATTCAATAATTTTTAAATTACCTGTAATAATATGACCTTTATCAACATCTATAAAATCTTTATAGTTTTCTTTGTTACAGTAACAATCTGTTTTATTTATTTTATCTAAATTTTTGCTATAGTAATTATAATTACAAATTTTTTTCTTTAAAGTTGAAGTGTAACTAAACGCTATTGAAACAGTTGTTTTATCTGATAGAGGAAAAAATATATTAATATTATGTATAATTTTTTGGTAATTTAAATATTCGAAGTAAATATCCAAGAATTTAATCACACAGAATTGTAAACATTATTTTTATTATTAAAAAGTAAATCGTTTTTTCCAATGTTAAGCTTACATTTAATAAGATCTAGAATAATACATTTTGTGTACGAATTTTTAAACTCTAATTCCCCGAATTTATTATTTAAAAACCATTTAATTTTATTATTTCTAAGACCAAACATGTATTTCCTAATTTTGTGAATGCTTTCACTATTGTGTTCCAGATTGCAGTAATTTTGAAATTCCTCAAATATAATTTGAAAATTGCCCCCTTTTCCTTTACCTCTTTTAAATCTTTTAGAATAATTATCCTTATTTAGAAAATTTTTAAATATGTTAAATTTGTTATAAATGCAATTATTGTTTAAATCTGCATAACTTTCCCCATTTAATTTACTATTGAGACCATAAGGAAATAGTTTTCAGGTTGCAAATATAAATGCTTTCCAGATCTAATCTTTTGCTTAATTCGTTAATATTGTCTTCTAAAATGTAGATATTAATATTGTTAAAGGTATGGTTTTGAAAATGCTCCAGTTCGAAGTCAGTGGTCCTATTTTTTATGAAGTTTTTGTTATATATATATATATAAATAATATATATATATATGTAACATTATTTTGATTGAAGCAGAGTGCAAGTTTGAAGACATAGATGAGACGTTGTATTTTTAATTCTCTTTAATATCCATCTCGGGAAAGCAATTTATTTACAAGCAGACGCAGCGGGGCACAAAAGCCGAAGTAAGAAGGAAGCGCGAAACAAATGATCACTAGTCTTACATAACATAGGATTTCTGGCCACGGGCCAATGGAATACATATGCCGATCTCTGTCAAGGGCAACTAAAGTATCACTTTCATTTGATACGTAGTACTGATGGTGCATTATTTTTTCAAAGGGATTAATTAAACCGAAAGTGGAATTGGATCACGAAATAAGAGAATATTTTGGAATGTAGTTATTATGGGCTAAATTAAGATAAAATTTTGAAAATTAATTAAATTGAAATTAGAATTAAAATATCATTACATATATATTGCAGGGAAAAGAAACCGATGCTTTTACGATTTCTCTAATAAATTCTATATTTTATATTGTCAAAGTAAGAATAATTCTAGAATCTCAGATGTCTCAAGAGCCTTGAGATTAATACTATCTCTAAATATACAAAAGCAAAAATATGCAGCGATATTTGAAATTATACATCAAAATGATAAATTATCAAAACACGAAAAAAAGAGAAAAATTTGCAAAAATGAAATTCTGTATTGGATTTTAGCGAAACTTATAGTATTTTGCGCCCTTTTTAGTTTCGTCTAATAACCAGAAAAGCAGTCACAATAGCAACGAATTAATAATGACATAGGAAAAACGAAATTCATGGGAATAAAATAACAGATACATCTAAGTATTTGTACAGTCATTAAGATTCATTAATTAAATTCATTAAATAACTTTAATTATATCCATCATCAATTCAAAGAAAAATAACATAATATAGAATACATCTTTTTTAATAATTCTGATAAATGATCTAATTCTAATAAGAAAAGAAAATCATATAAAATAATTTAGAAAAAATTTCAGAACAAATAAAGAATTGAAAAAAATGGAATAAATAGAATCACATTAAAAAAAATATGAATCAAAGAATAAATAGAGTTCTGGTAAAGGAAGTGATCTTACAGATATAGATAGCAATAGCAAATGCACAATGAATTAATGTAGCACAGAAAATTTCGCATGTACAGGAATTTCGCAGGAAATTTTGCATGTTCTAGAACGAAATGAGTCCATTTTCATTTAAATTGTTTTAAAATTTTTATAAATTTGTTCGAATGTTTCAGCTAGAGGGTGTTTCAAAATTAATGCAAGATTTGAATTTGCCACCCTTCATGTAGTAAAATATTAGCAACTCTAAAACAATTCAATTAACTCTAAAATAATTTAAAATAATTCATTTGACGGTTGAAAGTTTAGGGTTAGTAAAAAGGGAGCGCTACACATTACAACAACGATTTTTTATAAAATTTGTATTAAATAAAAAAAAACTTTTTTTATTTAATACAGTTTTTTTTTCTTTAAAGTGTTATATTTTTATTGAATCGTAAAGTACACAGGATAGGCCTATGTATGGAATAATACATAGGGTAAATGGCCCCACGGATTTGCTGGCACATATGCACTCTTTTGTTCACGTTCATTTTGCAAAAATGTAACTGAATTTCATTGATGCAGCGTTGAATTTCCTCCTTCAAAGAACGCTTGTTTGTGGGCTTGTTGCATAGATCTTTGACTTCAAATAACCCCATGAAAAGAAATCCAATAATGTTAAATCCAGCGATCTAGGGGGCCGATTTTCAAATTTTTGAACTGTAATCTCCAGTCTTTCATTAGTTTTAAAACATTGTTCAACATTGAAAACATGTTGTTCTATTATGTAACGTTCCATCTTTACTAACCCTATACTATCAGCTGTCAAATGATTTTTTAATAAGAATGCCAACACTACTGAACGAATGATGGCAAATTCAAACATTGCGTAAATTTTAAGACACCCTTTATTACAGAGGTAATGCTTCTTGTTGTACAATATAATTCATTAGCATGCGATACAATATTATATTTATTTTAATATTCAAGAATCTTATAAAATATTGTAAATATTGTTTAGTGTCATGCAATATTGTACAATATATGTACGTTATTAGGGTAAGAACGGAAAAATGAAAGAATGTAATACTAAAATAATATTTTCTTTCAAGAAAAACTTACTTGGGTTTACCTCCGAAAAGTTTTAGCATTCCATCCAAAACAATTGCTGGTATATAATGATGGTAGATTGCAATCATACTGTACATATATCTAGACGGCTCAAGGATACAAGTGGTCAGTTTCGAAAATGATTGTGGAACAGGTCTCTTTAGAGCCACCTCAACCAAAGTCTCCACGTATTCCGAGAGCTTGATATGAAAGTTGTCAGTAGCCGTGACGTTAATTATCAATGGAGTCGAGCATCTAAATGATAAAATGCATGATAACCATCTTGTAAGAGAACAACGTAAGACAAGTAACAAAATTTGAATTAATTTTCAAATTTTTATCTTAATTTTGCTCATATTAACACTTCATTCTAGGATGGTCTCTTATTTCCTGATTCAATTCCCGCTTTATATTTAATTAATTATAAACGCGCTGTATAATAGTTCTCCCTTCAACATTTTAGATAACATTTAGATTAGTTCTCCCTTCAACATTAAAGATACCTAAATGTTTCTAAATCGACACGTGTCAAAGAAAAATCACAATTTTCTGTCTGAAATTTCTGTCTCTTCTGCACTTGTATCGCGATGTAAATGGACATCAGTTTCATCATTGCTTCTTGTACATAATACCATAATACATCTCCCTCTTATATATATATATATATATATATATATATATATATATATAAACGAGAGAAACGAAGAGAGAGAAAACCCTTGAAGATTTAAAAATGTTATTCCATCACGGGAGGCATAATTCATGTACAAGCAAAAAGCGACGCGATACGACAATATACAGCACGGCACAACAGTTGGTTTTATAATATGAGATTCTGATAGGGAATTATAGGTATCTTTTAAAAAAATTTGCATAGCTGACAAATTTTTATCTCTTCACTCGGAGCATATAAAAGTGTTTATTAAAGCAGTTTCACAGAGGTCGGGTTGCATTAATTAGATACAAAAGGCAGATTTGTATCAGGAAATAAGAGAACATTTTAGAATTAAATAAATATTGATTAAATCAAGATGTAAAGTCGGAAATTAATTTAATTGAATTTAGTTTAGTTAACGTCCCGTTGTAAAGCAACACTAGGGCTATTTTAGGTCGGACCTAGTAATTTTGAACCACGGTCAGACGACGAGGACGACACCTGAGCTGGCACCCCCCTCTCCACGCCACACCACACCAGCGGGAGGACGTTTGGCATGACGGATTTAACGTGCAACAGACTCCCTTACACGACGGTTCTTCGGTGGAATCGGGTCTCGAACCTGAAACCCTACGGCTCACAAGCTGAGATCCTAATATATATATATTCTACGGATATATATATATTAGGTTCTGTTCCGTATATATATATATATATATATATATATATATATATATATATATATATATATATATATATATATATATTGTTACGAATCTGTGATGCGGCTTCCCAGCATAGTGGGTTCCATAGGAGGTGCCAGAGCTTGGCGACAAACTTGGAGACCATTTGGAGACATGGCGACGAATTTGGCGTCTTTGGCGCCAAAATAGATTAGACCCGAAACATCGAGAATTTTCCCGATCCGTCCATTAGGAACCGAGATACGCCTCGAACGTCCCTGATTGGCTGAGAGACTTCTAGCCCCGCCTCCTGAAACCTATAAAAGGAGCTGCTGCTGCCGGGGAGTCGTGGTGAATTGAGTCGTAGTCGGAAGCGACAGAGAAGTAGTCGTGGACCAGTGGAGTCGAAGAGTAGTCGGGATCGACGATAAAGAACTGGCCTTCCAGGGATAAGCGGAGCAGCGACGGAGTGAAACTAGTGCTGAACTAAGCTGTGCGCTACTGTCTGCAGTAGAGACTTGTTGTATGCTGCACTCTCGGCTGAAGATAATCGTCTGTTGTGCTGTATATAGTTGCCGTCTTTGTGCTGTCCTGCGTGTCTTCGTGTAAATAAACGTCATTGTTTTATTTTCTACTACCGCCTGCTGATTGAGCGTTCTCCACACCATATAACTCCCACTATCCAAGCGAACCTGGAAATTTCTTAACAATATATATTCTGTAGAAGTTCAATCCTTCTGTTCGGTAGAAGTTTCAATCCCAGCATCTTTAAAATGCAAGAAGGGAATATCTATGAAAGCAATGTTCGTGTAGTAATTATTTCTAAGATGGGGACTATCTGAGTCCATATTTCACTTGATCCCTGAAATATGCATTTTCAATTTAATTTATACAATTCTGTTTGGTAAATAGTTTTTCGTAAAAATAGGACTTACAATTTATAAAAATTATGTTAGTAAATTGTGTCGATATATTAATACTATATAATCCATAATCAGATATAGATGAATAAAAACAATCATGAATTTTTAGAGCTATTTTACTATTAATCAATTTTTTTCTCAAATAACTGTTAAACACGCATTCATACGACATAAAAGAAACTGTCAAAAATCCAAGTGAGTGGATTATCAAGTTTTTATAAATGTTCTGGCCTTACTCTTTTTAATTTTTATTTTAAATTTTTTTTATTACATTTGAATGTATGGTTTTCTCTCAGTTTTGTTGGCCGATTGACTTTAAATAGGTTTCTATTAATTTTTATAAGCATTTTTTTTATTTTGTTATATTTTTAGGGAACACAAAATTATTGATCATTTGTTCAATTTAAGTTGGAAAGGTTTTTATTTAGGTTTTCCATCCAACGTCATAGTTTCCAACAATTAGTGAATATCTTTTTTCACAGGGGTGCAGCTAAAAAATGATTCTTAAATTTGTAGTACCTCTTTTTCCATTTGAGTAGAGAGCGCCCCCTTGTGGCGTTTTACAGAAGACAAGAAGTTCAACGGCAGACCTGCATCCTGAGGTCGACTTTTTTCCTATGCGCAACCCTTGCGCTAAAGCCGAATGCTTTCGGCTGGAAACCATGGAATCCCTCCACCATACTGTTCTTTAACCTAATTTTCTATGTGTGTCTGTTGTAATAAGTGTTTGTAAATTTTGTAGTGTAGCTTTGTTTGTGGACATTAAATTAGTGTATTTAAAACCAGGCAGTTCCTTAGAAAATCACAACACACCTACTATAAATTGTACTATCAATCGACATATCTCCGGAAAAACCAAAATAAATACCCAAATGTATATCATATTATATATTGTTACATTTCTAATGTTAGTATATTTTTAGGAGTAACAAAATTAAATGTTTCGTTTTTTATGATGTTCTGCGCAGTGACAATTAAATAAAATATTATTTTTTTTTAAATAAGCGATAATTGTTACATATTTTGAAAATTTGTATAATCCAATATAAATATTCAAAAATTTGAGGCATGAATAAATAATGAAATATCTAAATTATAAAATGAGGATAGCAAAATTCGATTGATAGCAATCTTACAAACAAGGTTAAAACAATAACAGAAAGGTTATATAAATAATATTTAACTAGTATTCACATAAAGTCAATATATTGTGTAAGGTATATGTTAATGCCACATTATAGCTCATACATAAGTTGTCTGATAATGCATACTTCCACCAGGATTAAAATATAAGCTAAAATTTAGTCACAATCGAGATGTATTTATATTAATAAAATTTTATAGCAGGAGGAATCTCATGTTGTATTCGCAGTATTAATTTATGGTTGCCGTTGCTTCATACTTAACACGTTTTTCTATACTAGATGTAGTGAAGCAAGATGTTAGATGGCATGTTCATTTACGATATCCAAATAACTATGATGGCATCGCACCATGGCACCATCATACGACATCATAAAATGTTAATTAGAAACAAATACACTGAAGAGCCAGAAAAATACACCAATCTAATATCGTGTTCGTCAACACGAGCAAGCAGAAGTGCCTCAACACGGCGTGGTATGGATTCAACTAAGTTGGAAGATATTGTAGAGATGGTTCACACCAAGATTCCTGCAGGACAATCCAGAACGCCATGGGAGTGCGAAGTGGTGCAGATCTCCTAATGAGAGCAAGTTGCCAAGCATTCTAGTTATGCTCGAAATTGTTCATATCTGGGGAATTAGGTGGCCAAGAGAGGGAACGAAATTTAGAAAAGTGATCCTCGAGCCACTAGATAGTTACTGTAGACACCGGTGGGATGATGCATTATCTTATTGGAATTGTTCACGTCCGTCGGAATGCATATAGGACATAAATCGATGCAGTTGACCAGAAAAGATATTAACGTACCACTGACCTGTCATGGTCGTGTGTACACGTATCAACCATCCCATTTCATACCAACTGCAGACCCCCTTACCATCATACAGCCTCCACCAGCTTGAACAATTCCCTGTAGGCATGAGGAATCAATGGATTCATGGAGTGTTCCCCGCATCCATATATGGTCATCCACCTGATAGAATTGGAAACATGACTCGTCAGACCCAGTCATTAAAAGTCCAATGAAGGTGTTGGCGAGCTCTGGCGAGGCTCAGAATTTTGTGCCACTGAATCAACAACGCTTCACGAATTGGTCTGCTGCTGCGAAATCCCATCTCAATTAGGGTACGTTGCACAATACGTACACTGACACTTGTTGACCAAATCCGCAGCAATTTTAGGAAGTGTTAAACGTCTATCTCGTGTAACGAATCTTTTCAGCCGTCGGTGATCCCGTTCTATCAGGATCTTTTCCCGGCGTCACCGCTGCCGGAGATTTGAAGCTTCAAGCGGAAACATGATATTTGGGGTACGTCCTTGAAGTGGCCGTGCGCGAAAATCCAAATTTCATCGATTCTTTGGAAATGCTGTGCACTATCTCTCATGCGGCGACGATTAGACCCTGTTGAAAATCACATAAATCTTGATAACCTGCCATTGTGACAGCAAGAACCGATATAATAGCCACCTCAGGCACCTGTTGTCTTATATATTTATTATCGGCCGAATCGCGTTACGCTGATTGATTGCATATCTCCATTTTTTGCATAAGAGCGGCTGTATCAGTTTTTCTGGCCCTATAGTGTTAGTGGAATTTAAAAAGTAAAATGAATTTTAATAAAAAGTAGAGTAAACGGAAGTAGAATTAGTGTATTACCTTTTTAATCCTACACAGCATGCTGCTAGAATATGAGTATTCCCAACGATGTCTACTGGTACCAAATTTAGTTTGCAGTTCGGATCCGCATGGACAACTTTAACGAATCCTTTTCCTACCTTTAGAAGATATTTAATTAAAAACTTATCACGTTTCGCATAAAAAAACGCTTTACATTGTTTTAAAGGCAGACTATAACTATCATACATTAATTCAGAAAAATTAAAAAATGACAAAAAAATTATAAAATAATCTCTATTAAAAAGTAATAATTTCATTCATGTTGAGTTTTAAAAAAAAGAAAAAAAAACCTCTCTATGAACAGATAATTGACGATACTATCTAATTATTGATCGAATTATTATATTGATGACTCGAAAATTTAAGGGCTATTAGAGGAAATGCTAGAAAAACGGAAAAAGGCAGAATCGCATTGGAATAAAACTGCTTCGATAAAATTCCTTTAACTGGTTTATTTTAGGAATATGGCCGGGATACCCTGGTTGGTGGGGCGTTGGACTCGCATTCTCCGTGTGTGTGGTGGCTGGCGCACGTGGTCTGAAAGTCCTCCATGTCTAGAGTAATACTACTGGGGGTACTGGATCAGGGGTAACCGTTCTCTGATTCAGGTCTAAATTACGATCTGTGGATGAGTGAATGAAATGCATGAATGAAGTTCACCCCGTAAAAAGGGTTGTGACGCGTCAGTAGCTAAGTCTTACTATTGGCCCTAGTTGGCGCGACTGGAAAAAAACATGAGACGCTTACTTGACTTAAATCGCTAATAGATAACTGTCAGTGGTGCTTGTGAAGTGCCATAAATCACAACACTTTATGTTTTACATTTGGAAAACAGATGCTTGCATCTAATTAAAATAAGTGTGCGAAAATGTAAATCATTCAGAGTTTTAATTATCATTCCCTTTAGAGACTGAAAATGGAATATTTGCCATTATGAATTGTTTCGCATGTTAGGTTGCACATTTTTTGTCCAAGTGTTGAATGTGGTATTTTGCCATCCTAAGGTATATCCTTATCGGAATAGCAAAGATTTAGGAAACCAAATTAAATAAATTTAGTTTATCTTGTCATGAATTTAAGATTTTGTTACTTATTTAAAATACCTAAATGCGCATAAATATATACTTAAAGAACATTTAGATATTGGATTCTTCATTGATTGGATGTCAAAAAAAAAAAAAGAAAGAAAGAAAGAAAGAAACAATGTGAAATTTTTTTAAAGGGTCTATCATTACCTACAACTTTGCTATGAATCAATGAAATCTGAAAATAATTACATTTAGCAAGCGTAGTGAAATTGTCAGATCAATGATAATGTTAAATAAAGCATTTCCCTCTGTTATTGGTATGACATCTTTACGTCTTCGAGATGGAATAGCCTGATGGGCAGGGAGTTGGACTCGCATCCGTTGGGTATTGAATACGAATCCCGCCGGCAGAAGACTGTCCGTGTATAAGGTGGCTGGTGCCCGTATAAATCTGTCGTGGTCCCCCAGTCCTCCAAGTCGAGACAATAGCAATTAGAGTACTGGTTTAGAGGTGATCATTCTCTGATTCAGGTCTAAATTACGATTTGTGGATAAATGAATGAAAAAAATGTATGAATGAAGTCTGTCCCGTGAAAAAAGGGTTATGTCGCATGAGTAGCTAAGTCATGCTCCTAGATGGCGCTACTGAAACATGAGACACTAAAGTTCTCTGCTTAAAATCTCTGACTTTTTCTGCGGGTTTGTCTATGACAAGTACCATAAGAAACAACAACAACGTCTTCGAGAATGATCTAGAACTTTTACGTCCTGTGGGGCAAAACATGATTTGAATATTTTGTAGAAATCGCAGTCATAACAAAGAATATGTACAAAAGTTAAAACGTCTAAAAGTTTTTACACAGTTAGGATCAAAAAACCTTTGGTTTCATGTGGCTCATCTGGGATTTATGCGCAAGATGATGGTTACAATAGCTTGCGAGATGCAGTATTAGTATGCCTTTAGAATACAGGGTGTTCATTAATTATTGTCGGGGTTTCCGTACCTCATAACTTTCGAATAAAAAATATTTCGCAAAAACCGATTACGTATTCGTAAATTACAACTCAAAGAATTTTATTAATGATATTAAAGTGTAAAGCTTGCACAATTTGCACTTTGTAGGCATTCAGCTGAAGGCGATTATGTATTCGTAAATTACAACTCAAAGAACTTTATTAATAATATTAAAAAGATTAATGAATTTGCACATGGCTTCCCTTCGTGGCTCGTAACACATCGAGACGAAATTCGATTTCCTTCCAAGTGTTCTCCAGCATTTGTGGGGTAACATTTTGGATCGCAGTAACAATTCTGCGCTTCAGTTCATCAAGGGAGGGCAGAGGGGTCTTGTACACAATGTTCTTGACAAACCCCCATAGAAAGAAGTCCCGCAGTGTTATATCTGGTGATCTCGTATGCTTGTCGCGTTGATTTTCGTGGACTGCGAGTAAACGTTTCTTGGATGCGATCAACATTTTCCTGCGAAGTGCTCGGTCTTCCCGCTCCCTTTCGGTGTAGAACGCTACTAGTTTCCTGAAATTGTGTTAACCAGCGTCTGAAAGAATTATCCGAAGGAGGATCTTTCTTGTACGTGGTCCTGAAGCGACGTTGAGTAGTTATAACTGATTTAGTTTCGAAAGACCAAAAATATAAACATTGCTTTTTCTTGCACGGCCGCCATTTTTATTTATGAAGTCATAATTACCCAGACTGCAAATGTGCTAAGATCGCATTGTTGCCACGTAAAATTCTTTGAGTTGTAATTTACGAATACGTAATCGGTTTTGCGTAATATTTTTTATTCGAAAGTTATGAGGTACGGAAACCCCGACAATAATTATTGAACACCCTGTATTTAAAGTTAAGTTTTTTAAGGGATTATGAACTGAAGCTATTCGCTCTTCGCCTATGGAAATTTATACAGCTATTTTGTTGTTCTATTGTAAATTTGTGTTTCATTGCTTTGTATATTTTATTTGATTTATTCTGCTCTTCAAACTAATTTAATGATCATTATCAATGCATCTGTCTTCTGAGAGTCTGTGACCGCAAATTCTATTGTGAAATTCATTTGTTTCTCTGTACTCGATTTGTTTTAGAATGTTGCAAAATGAGAACTTTTAGAGTATATGTGAAGAGATTATGAGACGCGTTAGAATAGAACCTGGGACCTTTGGGTTAGCAGTCCAGTAACATTCCGATTTTGACAAAACAGCTGTTCGAGCAGAAGTGCTGTTACTGGCTTATATGCGATTCACCACAGTACTCTCCCTCCAGTGAGGCGAAGGGGAGACGAACGATATGGCATTCAGTGGTGATATATTTAGTAGCTGTTGTCTTAATGGGCCGATACCCTATTTTGAATCGCGCCAAGCGTTATGTCGAGCGTTTGTGGGTGTTAATGCGCCAAGTGTGTCTGGCGACTTTGGGGTTGCTGCGTCACGTGAGTCTGACGACTTTGCTGCGCCAAATGAGTCTGGCGACTTTAGTTGCGGGTAGATGGCGCCACAACAGCTGTATGAAGGTTCAGCGTCCGAGGTCACCATTTAGCGGTATCAATAGCTTGATCACGTCCGGGTCACCAATGAAGAGGTTATGAGACGCGTTAGGATAGAACCTGGGACCTTTGGGTTAGCAGTCCAATAACATTCCGATTTTGCCAAAACAGCTGTTCGAGCAGAAGCGCTGTTACTGGCTTATATGCGATTCACCACAGTACTCTCCCTCCAGTGAGGCGAAGGGGAGACGAACGATATGGCATTCAGTGGTGATATATTTAGTAGCTGTTGTCTTAATGGGCCGATACCCTATTTTGAATCGCGCCAAGCGTTATGTCGAGCGTTTGTGGGTGTTAATGCGCCAAGTGTGTCTGGCGACTTTGGGGTTGCTGCGTCACGTGAGTCTGACGACTTTGCTGCGCCAAATGAGTCTGGCGACTTTAGTTGCGGGTAGATGGCGCCACAACAGCTGTATGAAGGTTCAGCGTCCGAGGTCACCATTTAGCGGTATCAATAGCTTGATCACGTCCGGGTCACCAATGAAGAGGTTATGAGACGCGTTAGAATAGAACCTGGGACCTTTGGGTTAGCAGTCCAGTAACATTCCGATTTTGACAAAACAGCTGTTCGAGCAGAAGTGCTGTTACTGGCTTATATGCGATTCAACACAGTACTCTCCCTCCAGTGAGGCGAAGGGGAGACGAACGATATGGCATTCAGTGGTGATATATTTAGTAGCTGTTGTCTTAATGGGCCGATACCCTATTTTGAATCGCGCCAAGCGTTATGTCGAGCGTTTGTGGGTGTTAATGCGCCAAGTGTGTCTGGCGACTTTGGGGTTGCTGCGTCACGTGAGTCTGACGACTTTGCTGCGCCAAATGAGTCTGGCGACTTTAGTTGCGGGTAGATGGCGCCACAACAGCTGTATGAAGGTTCAGCGTCCGAGGTCACCATTTAGCGGTATCAATAGCTTGATCACGTCCGGGTCACCAATGAAGAGGTTATGAGACGCGTTAGGATAGAACCTGGGACCTTTGGGTTAGCAGTCCAATAACATTCCGATTTTGCCAAAACAGCTGTTCGAGCAGAACCGCTGTTACTGGCTTATATGCGATTCACCACATATGTATTAATCAAAAGAAGTATCAAAAGTATAATTAATTCAGTAAAATTAATTAAAAATGCAACTTATTGACAGATACAACTACCAAACCCATTAAAAAATTTCATTCTTCAGATAAAAAAACGAACATTAAAAATATGTTTATAATCTGAATTTAAATGCTTCATAAAATGACATAAGAGTGAATATATATCTTACTCCAATACAAAGTCTTTCTAAGCCAGTATTTCCTTCTTCATAGCCCTGAGAAAAGAGATGAAAATAAATTTTATTGTCTTTACATAATACATTTGAATAATATTTTTGCAAATATATTTTTTGTCCAACAGTCATAAGTTTCTAAGATTTAGTTTATTGAAATTTGAAATTCTCTTAAAACTATTAAATTTGTTATTTTAAAGTCATCTCTTCATAAAGTAATGAATTATTCTGACACACTTTTTGAAAGATTTCTTGTAAATATGGAACTGAACGAAGAATTCGTCTCTGATTGCTCACTTTTTCAATAAAAAGAATGTTACAGCAAAATTCTGGCCTCTGACTAATATAATGTCTTTACTTCTGTGAAATTCATGAAATTAAACAATTTTCCTCTTAATAATACCAGCTAAATAAAACCTAAAAAATAAAGAAATTCGCGCTGTCGCCTCTAAATGAGCAGACTGCTTTCATAAAGAAAATTTCTGATAAAATAGACTACAGTTTCTCATACTATAGCGATGTTATGCATGCTGTAATTATGTATTATATGCTATAGCTATAATTATGTATTATATGTTATAGCTATAATTATACATTATATGCTAAAACCATTTTATAACATCATCTTTTATGTGAAATCTTATAGCATGCATATCATTGCTATACATGCTATAAGTATATATTATATGCTATAACCTTGTTATAACATTATCTTTAATCTGCAATGTTTTAGCATGCATAGCATTTCTGTACATGATATAACTATACATTATATGTTATAGCCAAGCGATGTTTATATGTTATATGAATACACATTGCCTATAATATAACATTATCTTTTAGGTAACCGGTAGGAACATATGCTTTTAAATATAATATGATTATTTTTAAGATTAATAAGATCTGGATGTGCCGGGTTCGAATCCTGGTTCAGGAATAGTTATTCTTTACCCTGTGTTCCATGTGTGACAAAGTCCCCCTGGATAATAAAAGTTTTGATAAAAGAGGGTTTATCTTTATTCTAATTTTTTTCAGGACTAAAAATAGGCTTTCTAATACATGTTAACTAACTCAATAGATGGCGCTGAGGCTCTCCAATTGTTACTTAGATTGGCGAAGCACTTTACGGGGAGGGATATTACAGGCGCAGATATGGACGCAGGAGGCTTCAATGTAGTTAGGCGTGGTGCCTTTTTTGTAGAGTAGTCTGGAGTTTTATCTGCTACTGCTATGTTCTTTCCTTTTTGCTTTAATGATATTTTTGGTTTATGAATGATCTTTTGAAGTTTGTGTTGTGTTAGTGTAATTTCGCTTGGATTTGAAAGTTATAATTTATTGTTTTATTTATGAAACTAGTTTATTTCTAAGGCTTAAATTTCAGGGATATTTTGAGTCACGAGGGGTCAATATTTCTGGACGAAAGTCAGACACCTCACAGAAAAAATCTCTTGTTTGAATCCTTCCCTGACGGTGATCTTGAGAAAGTCTTTAGGCGTGATTCATCGTTTTCTTTTCTTTTTTTTTATTCTTTTTGCTTATATTAACTTAATATTTTTACTAATTTGGTTACACACACACACACACACACACACACACATATATATATATATATATATATATGTGTGTGTGTGTGTGTGTGTGTGTGTGTGTGTGTGTGTGTGTGTGTGTGTGTGTGTGTGTGTGTGTGTGTGTGTGTGTGTGTGTGTGTGTGTAATCAGATGGCAGTTTCGAAGACAATAAAGAAACTTTCGATTTCTTGACGTCGTTTTATTTCTTCTCGGGAGAAGTACGCATTATGTACAAGCGAAGAACACACACACAACACAGAACGACACAGAAAAAAATGAGGGAAAAGCTCTTCAATATTTTATCCATGATCTTATATAACATAAATTATTAATAGGGAAAATATTTCTCCATAGCGCTTATATACAATGAGATTTCGATCGAGATTTTCGCTACACGCGCCGACGAGGCAAGGGAAACACAGGGAATTTGTCACGTCAGTGGTATTTTGTCCCTTCACTCGGAGTGTGGGAACGTGAGGCTTTTTGCCAATTCAGCAATTTTACAAAGCTTCTTTTGAATTAATTAAGTAGAGAAAGTGGAATTATATATATATATATATATATATATATATATATATATATATATATTATTTAATTAATTTCCAAGGTTTTATCTTAATTTAGCCCATAGTAACTTCATTCTAAAATATTCTCTTATTTCGTGATCCAATTCCACTTTATCTATTTAATTAATTCCAGAGAGATTTGTAAAATTGCTGAATCGGCTAAAAGCCTAACTTTCCCACACTCCGAGTGAAGGGACAAAATACCTCTGACGAGACAAATTATTAAAATTAATAATATATATATATATATATATATATATATATATATATATATATAGAGAGAGAGAGAGAGAGAGACATAGATGGGACATTTTACATTTTTAAATTCATTTTAATCCATTGGAAAATCATAATTATTTACAAGCACAGATGCGGACAAGGCACGTCCGCCACATCGCGCACAGTGTGCCACAAAAGCAGAAGTGGGGAAGAAGGAAGAAATAAATTATATCTCGTCTTATAAAACCTGAGATTTTGATAGGGAAAATATTTCTTTACAGTGCTAATATATTATTAAGATTTCGATAGGGATTTTTGCTACAGGCGTCAACGAGATAAAGGAAACACAGGGATCTTTTAAAAAAGAATTTGTCTCGTCAGAGGTATTTTGTCCCTTCACTCGGAGTGTGGGAAAGTTAGGCTTTTAGCCGATTCAGCAATTTTACAAATCTCTCTGGAATTAATTAAATAGATAAAGTGGAATTGGATCACGAAATAAGAGAATATTTTAGAATGAAGTTACTATGGGCTAAATTAAGATAAAACCTTGGAAATTAATTAAATTGAAATTAATGTTAAAACATATACATATATATAAAGTTAAAATATATATATACCAGTATTTAAAATGCAACTTCTTATCAAATACTAGACCAAACCCTACAAAAGGGACACCGTCTGCCAGTCTGCCCATGCATATTTTTCTGCGCGTGCAAATATAGTAACTCCAAAGCGCAAAATTTTTTAAAAAAGGAAATTTTGTCAATGGACTTAACAACGGTTGTAAATTCTTATTAAAGTTTGAATTAAATTTGTCAAAATTTTGAATTTTTTTGAATTTGTGGTTTTTACATTCTCATGCATATAATCTCAATGCTTCAAAAATGCAATGACTTAGATAAATAAATTTAAGTAGTCACGTCCGGGTCACCAATGTTGCTATTGGCGATAAGTGAGGATCGAACTCGCAACCTTTGGGTTCGTAGCCGAGTAACAAGACCACTAGACAAGAGAAGTTTCTCATGTCTCGTAGCTGTTATCTGGCTTATAAAGCGTCACCACAAGATCATTTTATTAAACTTGTAGTTATGTGGTAAATTTTGATTCTATTTGGTCGAAAAAATGTTGTTTCTTTACGATAATTTCGTTTCTTAAGTGGGGGACTTTGGTGTGGATGGGGTTAACTATTTGGCCCAATGTCCAACATTTTACATGAGGAGGTGACACTTCTATCATGGAATATGTGAGAAAATGTTGGGAACACTATTCCTATAGATTTTCTTCAGTTATGCTAAATTTTTAGACCCTGTAAGAATGATGGATAAAAAATCCGTTTAAAAGAGTAAAATAGTTAATATTTCTACTTACAGGTAGTGGACTTTTGCAGATATTTATGATTATAGACGGACGGACGATTGCAACTGGTAAATCTGTCGCTGTATCCATAATCAAGTTCTCAGCAAGACACTTACTGAAGGTATATGCATTCGGCCAGGGTGGTTTACACTGTGCAACCAATTCCTCGAGTTTTTCGTTGTCGTTACTTCTAGTAAATAAATTACATACATATTAGTTCGAAAGAGATACCAACAATTGTAGCGACTGAAACCGAAATTATAAATTTAGAACGTAAATTTTACATCTTTCAAATGTGAAAAAAAGGGGAAATGATGGATTGTTGTCAAAACTGTTTAGCTTAGTTATATTAACGACCTGTTTTGAAACAACACTAGGGCTATTTTGGGACGGACATCGTAATTTTGAACCGCGGTCAGATGACGAGGACGACACCTGAGCTCTCCACTCCACACCACAACAGCGGGTTTGGTCAGGGCGGATTTAACGTGCAACTGACCCCCTTACACGACGGTTCTTCGGTGGAATCGGGTCTCGAACCGGAAACCCTCCCGTTCCGAAGCCAAGACCTTACCACCAGGACACCGCGGCCCCTTGTTGTCAAAACTGATCTTCGAATATACGATGCCAAATAACTGTAGATGAAAAACAGCTTATTAAGTAAGAAAATTGCCGGCAGAGGTTGTATTAATAAGAATTTTAGGTTCTTACAAGACATTCGTTTTTCTTCCGCAGATTTTACTATCTAAAATTCAAAGTACTAAAGAAAGAATATATGTGGGGCTTAGAACAATCATACTATATGACAGGTCAAAATTAGCTTTGATTGTAGCTAATAAATGGTCCTATCTTAAAAAATAAGCTAAGAAAGCATTACAATATTTTAAACAGCTTAATTAGGCAATAATCTTGTTAGTTAATTAAAATATCCGGATTTGATTACCTTATTTTGACTTAATGAATTTTCACTTTTTTTTACTTTCTCGTACATAATGTATTCTAATCTCAAAGAACTAAGAAAATATTTTGTAATTATATCCGTCTGTGAGCAAACGACATTCCGGCCGGCCTCGAAGGCACACGCAAAAAATTGAATGACCAGATAGCCGAGCAAATATCGGCGGAAAATAACGTTGAATACTAAGGGACATCACCTCACAAGGGGGTAGCCATCCCCACATTACTTTATGCAGACACCAGGGCGGCGGGAATTCTCATCCCCATGTCTGAGGTGCATCCTGTTAACTGTGACCATGCAAAAATTTGAGCATGATAAATCAAAAGTATTTTGCATTAGACGAAAAAAAAAATTATTATTATTTTGTTTTGTTTTTACACTGAATTTGTAGATTTCATATAAAATTTTGAAAGCAAATCTTTCCCATGCAATTTAGCTAGCTATACGCCGGTCTTATGGCATAGGGGTAGCGCGTCTTCCCCGGGATCTGGGCGTCCTGGGTTCGAGTCCCGGTTTGGGCATGGTTGTTCTGCCGTTGTTCTATCTGTGAGATGTGTGAATGTGCTTTCCTGTAAAAAGGGGTTGCGCAAGCGAGTGAGTGATGCTTGAGTAGCAAAATCGTGCTTTTGGCCCTAATTGGTGCTACTAAAAAAACAAGCGACGCCCCCACCCCCACCGGCTTAAAATCGCTGTCTTTGTAACAGCGGCCTTGTCCATGACAAGTGCCATAAGAAACAACAACAGTTAGCTATACAAATAAAAAACAATGTTTATAAAACGTCAGATATAGACGAAAAAAATTAATGTTGATTTTTAACGTCTAAAACGTAGATTCGTATCGAGTTTTGAGCTTCGTATATCATGGATTGACTATTAATCGCTCTAGGCATTTGCATACAAAAAACGCAATGACTCGAAATAAATTAAATACATTTTAATGACACAATTATGTTTAAATAAATGAATTTTGGTGTATAACCTTGAGATGTGACATAGAGTAAGCGAAAAAATTTCGAGAACGCCTTTTTGCTGGTTTCATATAATAATTGAGAAAATTTAGCGTAAGTTGAATGATTGAAATCTTAATTCTCTGTTAATGTATTCGAAACATTTTTTCAATACATTTATAGGATGAAAAGCATTTATTGCATGTATCATATTTCATAACTATACCTGTCGATAAATAAGACCACAAATATCTCTGAAATTTGTGTGTTGTTATCTCTTCAAACATTTCTTCTCTTGTTATCGCTTCAAACTGTGTTGTTATCTCTTCAAACACATTAAAGTAAAAAAAAAATATTTATGATTTGTAGGAATATTATTATTTACATTTAAATTATTTCATATAGCAATATAAGTCATCTTCATAAAAAAATGAAATTATTGTTTTTATTGCTAGTTTATTTAAAATAAAGATTAGAAAAAAAAAATCGATTTTCTGAGGTAAATGTGAAAGCGACCAAATTATCTATGGTATCCGTATAAGAAGTGTTGCGAATTTCAAATCTGATAGTTAAAGTAAAATCGGAAAACAAAACCTCTTCTCAAATCTTTTAAAAAAACATATAGCATGTATAATTTTTTTGAGCATTAACCATAACTATTCCAAATTTAGTTTGAAATAATAGTAATCATAGTCCATTAGGAACACTTTTCGCAAATGTTCATTCTTTTCATAAAACAACGCTATAAAGAAATTGTGAAAAAATGTTTCTCAAAATTAAGACATGAATAATAAATAAATGCAAATGATCATCATTTTTTCATTAAACCAAGACTAAAAGTTCAAAAAATTAGAAAAAAAATCATTTAAAAAAATGCCAAAAAACAGCAGAATAGGCAATTTAAGTTTTAGAGAAAAAAAGAGATGAATTGGAAAATAAATGTCCTATATAGAATTGAAGTTCAATTTTTATTACTATACCGAACTATTAACTAATCCTTATTCATTTTAAAGTACATTTCTAACATATTTTTCTTCCCGGGATTCCTAATTTTCTACCATTTATGTCCTTCTATTTCCTAATTTTCTACCATTTGTATGTCCTTATATTAAATTAATTTCCAGACAAAATGGAGATAAAATTATCATGGTTATGCCAAACTGAAGTTAATGAATAGTTAGGGGAATGTCCATGCGATATTCAATGCAATTAAAGAACAATTTTCAAGTAGTAATAATAATTTAATGAAATAAATTCTGAGGCAATAAGCAGTATTTTTTTATTCTTAGAAATGTGTTTTTTAAATCACCCATTTATCTTGATTGAAACAAAAATACAAATTCCCAATTATTACTTATTCTTATATATTCTATAAAATTTGGAGAATACTGGGGTGATAATAAACTTTTTCTGTAACCAAGACTGGTACATAAATAAATTTAATTTATGCAATAACATTGTTTGATGAGTCCCCCAGAACATAATTAAGCTGCCACATAAATTACATTATCTTTCTCATAATAACATTTAAAATCTAAGAAAACGATAACATATGCGAAATTCATTCTCAATTGCCTTAATGATCCTTTAAACAAATGAATAAATGTCCCTTAGTATAATAAAAATGCTAAGAAATAGTTTATGATATTTCAAGATCCCATTTATAGATATGCCTTAGAATTTCTGTTGATAATATATTCCATAATAAAGGATGTCCATAAAATTAAAACAAGATTTGAATTTGCCACTATTCATGCAGTAAAGTGTTGCCATCCCTATTAAAAAATCATCTGACAGCTGATAGGTTAGGATTAATAAAATTGGAGCATTACACGATAGAACAACATGTTTTCATTGTTGAACGATATTTCAAAAAAATGAAAGTCTAAAAACCACAATTCGAAAATTTGAGAATTGCCCCCCTAGATTGCGCATTTTAAAACCATTGTTTTTCTTTTTATGGGGTTATTTAAAGTCAAAGATCTATGTCAACAATCACGCGTTCTTTAAAGGAGGAAATTCAAAGCTGCATCAACGAAATTCAGCGGCATTTATGGAAAATTTCTACAAGAGAGTGCGTAAGTGCCAGCATAGCCGTGGAGGCCCTTTGCCCTCTGTGTTATTCCATACATAACGATATCCTGTGTACTTCACGATTCAATAAAAAGATAACAATTTAAAAGGAAACAAAAAATTCTGTCTTTTATTTAATTCAAATTTTGCGTTGATATGTTGTTTCATCGTGTAACGTTCCATTTTTACTGACTCTAAATTATCAGCTATCAGATGGATTTTTAATAGGGTTGTGAACATTTTACTGCATGCTTGGTGGCAAATTCAATTCTTGCATTAATTTTGGGACACCCTTTATATGTGCCCGTATTCCTAAACAAGTCTAAATGCATAGCTTTACATTAGTGGTTATTATATGCACCACATATCAAGGTTATAAATACTTTTTGATATTGAAATCTGTAAATATGTCTCATTTAATTTAAAACCCTAGTCAAATGTGAGAATTTTTCGTATAGTTTGGATATGCAAGTGAGGAAAAGTGTCAAACAAAACTAATCCGAAGGAAAATAAATAAAATGGATGTGGGACGAATGAAAATCAGTGTAAAGATATGTCATAAATTATTATATTTGTCGTTTCCTATTTTATAATATAATTATCGGCAGATAGTATGTCCACAAAATCCCTTCCGACCCTCTTAATTTATAAAAGGTTGCTGCAGTATTCATAAAAGTGGTGTGTATGTCTAGTAAAGTAGTCATATACTACTGAATGAAACCGTCCGTGTCACTACCTGGTGGAAAATTGCGGAGTTAGCATTCCTATCTTGAAAAGAGAAAGAATTAGGAGGGGGGGGGGAAGTGATTCATAAAGATGTAGAGCATCACCGATTTGGTACGAAAAGACTACTTGTAGATAGGGATGACGAATATTTTCAGAGTGGTTATTACGTAACCAATATCAAAAAGTCACAAATACAAGTGATCAATACTTTTCAAAGAGGGGTGTGATTCAAATCCTTGATACGATCTTACTGATGATATTTCGATTACAGGTTTTGGATCAGGATAGAAAGTAACAATCAATGCGATATCACTGAAATTTACCGGAGCGGTGACTTCACTGGAAAGTAACAATCGATACGATCTTTCCAATGGAAGCTCTCGAAAGAAATCTGTGATTGGATTGAAAAGTGAACGGACCGGTTATTGGAATTATCGTATCGTATCATTGAATTGCATATCACTGAAATTTATCGGAGCGGTGATTTCACCGGAAAGTGCGAGGCTTCACTGGAAAGTGCGAAGTCACCGCTCCACTTTACGGGAGTGCCCGATATTCGTATTTGATGATGCACTATTCCATGCAGATCATTTTTAATCGCTAGTGACATGATTGACTTTGATTACATGTACTCTGTTTACTGCTGGCGCGATCTATTGGTAGAATTTAGGACTAAAGTAAACATTTTAAAGAAATGACATATATTTTTAACTCATCTTTTCCAGAAAATGGTTCACTCTAATAAATAAATTAAATAAATAGTTTTGAGAAAAAAAAATAAAATTGAAGAAGTAAGCTGAAACAGATAAATTAATTCAATCTCACGTTAATTAGATTAGTAAATTAAGTATTAATTACAATTAATAAATTTTATATTTAATATTAAGTAATAATTTTTAACTAATAATATGATTGAAATAACAGATATTTGGAACGCATATTTAAAAATAACAATAGCAATATTATTTGTTATTCAAAAAATCGTAGATTATGCATCTCTACTTGTAGACATCAATGCGAAGAATAGAACGATTAAAATGTGTATTTGTTTTTCGTGAATTCCTTCACTGTGGCGTCACAATACTTGAATGGAAGAAGAAATGATTATCTTTCGAGCAAAACACACAGTGTGCTGTGGTATCGCTTGGGAATCCCTATCAAAAGCAGTACATTTCCGCCCCATTTCATTCTGTTTTCGAAATAGGAATGCTAACTTGGCAATTTTTCAACCAGATGGCATCGTAGATGATTTCATTCAGTTGTGCATGGATACTATACCTAGACACCACTGTTATGAGTATGGCATCAGCTGTACTGAAGTTACGAGGGTGGCAAGGGACTCTATTGGGCATACTGTTTATTGGTTAAGCTTATTTGTAATGTTATTTTTAACCATTATTCATTCTTCCGTTTTTGTTTATTTATTTACAGTGGGAATGAACATATAGGGTGAGTGTAAACTTGCAGTGTAATTTAATGCTCACTTTATTTTATTATCATTTAGTGTTATAGATCATGATTTATGTTTCAATTCGATATTGTATTTGAATAATTAATAATTTTGCAGCTTTATAATTCATATATTGATGCATATTCCTTTTTTCTTCGTTAATGTTGACATTTACTAGAAAGAAACCAGGGGGTGTAATAACTCCAAAATTTTCTCGCATTCACTCTAATAAATTTGTCATGCCAGGTAATACTTTACATGGTATGGGCGTACAATAGTAAGAAAAATGTTTTCGCAAAAGTTTAGCATTTTTACAGAATTTATCGTGTGATACTTGGTGAATTATTTGACGATTAATCCCTAGCAAGCGTAAATAATATACAAAAATCGAATTTGTGCTTTAGACGCGGTTTTCTCAACCGGTTGAAAACAAACATTGACTCAAAACTGCACTAGTAGTCAAAAAACATCATACCAAATTTGATACATTTAACTCATTGTGGTTTTGAATTATTGTGTTTACATGTTTCTGCAAGTAGATAGCAACTGTAATGATTCACCTTCTTCCCTGCTTGACCATGGTGACGTTTCTTTTTCCCACGTTTCACAATTAGCATCCAGACAGCAGTATCAGCAATGGCGACGCCCTACCGCAGTGTAAGTGCTTCCAGAAGTGCCAGGTGGTCAACCCCTTTAAAGTAAGGACATCTGGGCAATTAGTGCGAGTCCAGATAAGTGACCCCACTTGCATTGTATTTGATACAGATGTAAACCTGCATTCTTTACATTGTGGAGGGTGGCTCCCCAACGGATTCCCACGGTCGACGGTAAACCAGTGAAGTTGTTGCTGAACGATTATTGGGTAACCGGGAAAATGGTCCGATGTGAATGAGGGTGGGAACAGGATAAAAGTGCGAGGAGATTGGAAGAGAAGGATCGTGGACACTGAGGCAGAAAGCGGAGTGTCCGACTAGAATTCCACCCGAAAAGATTCGGTGGATCCCTGGAGCTACGCCTGTTTGCGAGAACGCTACGAGTCGGCTAGCTGTTTTCTTAAGAGGTTTCTCCGAAGTATTCGAGGAACTATCCTTGTTGTGTCGAATAAAAATCATTTAATCTAGAACTCATTTAACCTAGATGATGAACTGTAAATTTATGTAAATAAAGCTGTAAATAAAGAATTTGATCATAACGCTACCTTTTATTGGATCGAGACTTTACACAACAAACTGTTCAACACCTCATTGGATTTGAAGTGGGGGAGGAGGTGTTGAAAAAGTGGAATTGAAAAAAAAAATAACGGATGTCCACACTACAAATGATACATATGTGTACCGAATTTTATCCATCTAGCTCTCCTCGTTTTGTAATTATAGTGTTATCTTATATGAGAACAGCCGGACAAACAGACTTCCTCTGAACAGATTTTACTCAAAATTTGAAAGGAATCTGGAAGTTTGGTGTAAAGACTGTATACCAAATTGCAACCATCTAGCTCAAATCCTTCTTAAATTATCTCTATCACAGACAGATAGACGGACATTTGATGTAAAGACTGTATACCAAATTGCAACCATCTAGCTCAAATCCTTCCTAAATGATCTCTATCACAGACAGATGGACGGACATTTGTGTTTTTTTGAAAGCAGGGAGATCTAAAACGCGGATATTCGTCATAATCACGAGTTCGAATTTTTTAACGACTACTATACCTACTCTATACTATGTATATAAGAAAGTAAAAAAATAAATTTTAAGGCTTATTGTAACTTACTTTAAGGCTTCGATAAATTTCTCAGCTCGGAAAGGTAGTCTATAAATTTCTTCCTTTAAAGTAACGCCGATGCGATTGCAGTTACTGTATGCTGTAGATGTGAACACCAAAGCCTGAAAAGATATATATATCATAAGTGTTGAAAAGTATATTTCGTCAATAAAGTATATTCACTCTGCTTAATGAGTGTAAATTAGATTTGCACGAGTTTGTCTCTGAAGTCTTAGACATTTCATTATTAGGTCTATAAAATATAGATAAAAATTAAGATCTCTATTAAAGTTATGCATCAAATTTACATAGTATACTATTTATTTACATAGTAAATAAATAGAGTTCACTCGATTTGTTATCGTTCTGTATATTCATAAATAGAACATAACTACAAATTATGCATATGTTTCAGAATTTATGATATATAATAAGTATATAATATAATAAAGTATATATAATATAATATAGAATATAACTACATTCTGCTATTTTCTAACTAGTTCTAAAGTAGTATATAGAATATAACTACTATCAAGAGCGATTCATAAGTAGAATATAACTACAATTTCTGCATATGTTACAGAATTTACGATAGAGTTCACTCGAATGTTATTCATAAGTAGAATATAACTACTTTCAAGTATATATAATATAATATAGAATATAACTTCTTTCTGCCAATTACTAACTTATTCTAAAGTAGTATATAGAATATTACTACAAATTCTGCATATGTTACAGAATTTACGATAGAGTTCACTCGAATGTTATTCATAAGTAGAATATAACTGCTTTCAAGTATATATAATATAATATAGAATATAAATTCTTTCTGCTATTTCCTAACTAATTCTAAAGTAGTATATAGAATATTACTACTTTCTAAGTAGAATATAACTACTTTCAAGTATATATAATATAATATATAACTTCTTTCTGCTATTTTCTAACTAATTCTAAAGTAGTATATAGAATATAACTACTTTCTAAGTAGAATATAACTACTATCAAGACCGATTCATTAGTAGAATATAACTACAAATTCTGCATATGTTACAGAATTTAAGATAGAGTTCACTCGAATGTTATTCACAAGTAGACTATAACTACTTTCAAGTATATATAATATAATATAGAATATAATTTCTTTCTGCTATTTCCTAACTAATTCTAAAGTAGTATACAGAATATAACTACTTTCTAAGTAGAATATAACTACTATCAAGACCGATTTATAAGTAGAATATAATTACAAATTCTTGATATGTTACAGAATTTACGATAGAGTTCACTCGAATGTTATTCATAAGTAGAATATAACTGCTTTCAAGTATATATAATATAATATAGAATATAAATTCTTTCTGCTATTTCCTAACTAATTCTAAAGTAGTATATAGAATATTACTACTTTCTAAGTAGAATATAACTACTTTCAAGTATATATAATATAATATATAACTTCTTTCTGCTATTTTCTAACTAATTCTAAAGTAGTATATAGAATATAACTACTTTCTAAGTAGAATATAACTACTATCAAGACCGATTCATTAGTAGAATATAACTACAAATTCTGCATATGTTACAGAATTTAAGATAGAGTTCACTCGAATGTTATTCACAAGTAGACTATAACTACTTTCAAGTATATATAATATAATATAGAATATAACTTCTTTCTGCTATTTTCTAACTAATTCTAAAGTAGTATATAGAATATTACTATTTTCTAAGTAGAATATAACTACTATCAAGACCGATTCATAAGTAGAATATAACTACTTTCAAGTATATATAATATAATATAGAATATAACTTCTTTCTGCTTTTTTCTAACTAATTCTAAAGTAGTATATAGAATATTACTACTTTCTAAGTAGAATATAACTACTTTCAAGTATATATAATATAATATATAACTTCTTTCTGCTATTTTCTAACTAATTCTAAAGTAGTATATAGAATATAACTACTTTCTAAGTAGAATATAACTACTATCAAGACCGATTCATTAGTAGAATATAACTAAAAATTCTGCATATGTTACAGAATTTAAGATAGAGTTCACTCGAATGTTATTCACAAGTAGACTATAACTACTTTCAAGTATATATAATATAATATAGAATATAATTTCTTTCTGCTATTTCCTAACTAATTCTAAAGTAGTATACAGAATATAACTACTTTCTAAGTAGAATATAACTACTATCAAGACCGATTCATAAGTAGAATATAACTACTTTCAAGTATATATAATATAATATATAACTTCTTTCTGCTATTTTCTAACTAATTCTAAAGTAGTAATATAGAATATAACTACTATCAAGACCGATTCATTAGTAGAATACAACTACAAATTCTGTATATGTTACAGAATTTACGATAGAGTTCACTCGAATGTTATCGTTCTGCATATTCGTAAGTAGCCGAATGTGACAATGTGAAAATCCAAACATTTGTATTAATTTGGTAGATGTTCTTCTGCCTAAACCCTAAAAATGGGTCAAATTTTAATCCAACGATTCGAAACGAAAATATTTAAATTGCTGTAATACAACTCTACTATTTTAATTTTATATGAGACAAAAGCAACACCAAATGAAATAGGGGCAGTTGCATTTGAAGATAGGAGACGCCTAGGAAAGCAGTAGATCTAAACCTCATTGAAAAATATGTACAATATCAAGGTTAAGGTCACCCCAAAACGTTCTCGCGTACTCTCTAATATGTATATGAACTCTAATATCGAAATACTCTCTAATATATAAATAAATTATGCTATTGAAAACCATGCATAGCATTGGTGTACAATATTCACGAAATATTTACCTTTGGCATGGATTACGATTTTTTTTTAAAAATCTATGCTGTCATTCCTATCGAGTGTTTTGGCAATTAATCCCTGGTATGCAGTGAAAAACTATTAATATTTTTTGACTTATATTATGAAATATTGCTTTCAGTGTTGATATCTTTATAAGTCACGGTAAATTTTCTTATTGAAAAGTTATTTTATAAATGATAAGAAAGAAAATTAAATAATAAACAATCTACATAAGAACATAATAAAAAATGAATCTACATCTACGTTTTTGTTTCTTTTACAAGCTCCATACTTTTTGTTTACGAATTTTCGTTTATTTTTAACTAAATGTCATAATGTTTCATATATAAACGCATTTCAAATTTATAATCACATAGAATTCAAAAAACAATGGAGGTCACTGTATAAAATAGGAATATGACTTAATTATAAATATGCAAGTGCGTGTTATCCTAAAAATTTGTATGAATATAAACATTCAGCTTCATCGAATTGAAGGTGGCATTTTTCTTCATTGTATCCTTCATAGCTCAAGAGTAATGCATATTGTTAGAACATTTTTTTTATGAACAGTGCATAAGACATTCATAAGGGATATATAAACATTCCATGGAATTATTTTATGCGTAAATTCAGGCTTTATTACAATTAATGTAAATTAAATTCAATATGATAAGAGCCAAATTCTGCTTACTTCAAATTTCTTTATTTTCCTGCATAATTCAATGACACTATTCAAGCCCAAAACAATATTTTCAAGCATAAACCTAAAATGAAAAATATGTATGTTTATTCATTCGTTTATAAAAAAGACGAGTAACTGGGAATACATTTTTTTCATTCTTTTTAAAAGATGGTTCTATAAACATGCCAATTAGTAGATATTCAATCATAGGAACATTTTTAACATTGAGAAATTTGAATTTTGAATCATGTTTTTTCCCCCTTATTTATTATCATAAACAACTACCGCTATTTTACTTTTACTTGGAAGGCGGGCGTATTACACTCTTATTTTGTTTAAAAACTTCATGTTATCAAACATTTCTATCTCCAGGAAACTTAATTGCACGCATATTTTCAAACGCTAGCGAACCGCTAACCTTTAGCATCTTTTTTATTTGAATAAACCCACTTAAATTGCCGTCAGATGATTTTGTAAGTCCCACTTTCACTATCCCATTGACAAAAATCGCTTTTTGATGAGCAAATTAGCTAATAATTTGGGGGTAAATTCCAGTGCGATATTTTAAATTTAAATATATATAAGAACAAAATAAGATGTCGGCGACCTGGCATAGGGGTAATGCGTCTTCACCTTGATGTGGGTGTCCTGGGTTCGGGGATGGTTGTTCTTTTTCTGTGTTCAGTCTGTGAGGTTTGTGAATGTTACCCCCCCCCATGTAAAAAGGGGTTGTGCAAGCATTATGACGCATCAAATAGCTAAGTTGTACTACTTGGTCCTAGTAGGTGCTGCTGCAAAAACAAGAGAAGCTCACTTAGCTTAAATAGCTGGTAGGTAACTCTCAGCTGGCTTGTAAAGTGACCCAAGTCACAACACAACAAATCAGGATGAGCTAAAAATCATAATTCTCCTCCTCCATAATAAGATACTTTATTGATTAATCTATTATAAATGGCAAAATAAATATCTTCAGATTGTTTTTAATTAGATTTTGACAATATTTTTGTAGATATATTTTGATCATATTAGCAATTATGCTTTAAATAGAATGCGTATATGTGGACAGTATTTTAAAAGGGTTTTTATGATACAACTTCTGGAAAATTTCTGCAAGTTTAGGACTATTTTCAAATTGATGAACACTCGTCAGTGGAATGAACATCATGTGAACCCTGTGCGCTCCTTTGATCATTATTCATGTTCAATATTACCAAAGCTTTCTTATTTTTCAAGAGACATCTGTTGCTGTTCAAAGATAAAGTCATATCATTGACTCTCCGACCCACCCGAAGGTAGACGGATAAAGAAAACTGAATGACCGGACCACCGCAACAGCAACACTAATAGGAACTGTGGTTGAGTCCTAAGGACCATCACCGGCCACGGTACAACCCTTCCCGAAGGAAGTATGTCCCGTCATCGATGGGAGGAGCCAGATCCCCACATTTTCGTGTACCCTCCAGGGTGGCGAGATCCAACCACCATACCGGAAGCATCTCATTCTCTTTTCGAGGAGCTCCCCCCGGGGGTCGCTGTTCAAAGATAAAAAAACAAACACATTTACCTTATTACTTGCAACGTTAAAGCTGATAACCGTTGCATTCGTAAACCAATACTAAGAATTACTAGTACAAAATTAGCAAAGACAGATTTTTAAAGTAAAAATCATCTGCAGATATAGAGGTTTACAACTCCTCTTATATTTCTCCAGTAGGAGAAGAGTGATATATCCTTTGAAAATCCAGCGGGAGTTGTCACCAAAAAACTTTCTCGCATTCTCTCTAATAAACTTGTCATGCCAGAGATTGCCTTGTATGTCATTGGTGTACAATAATCATGAAATATTAACCTTCAGTTTGAATATAACATTTTAACTGAATTTGTCCTGTCATCCTTGGCGAGTTATTTGGCGATTAATCCCTGGTATGCGGATAATAATATCAGAAAATAAAATTTGCGTTTAATACACGTTTTACTCAACCGATTGGAACGAGACTTTGACACAAAACTGTGCTTGTAGTCATAAAATCCTATACCAAATTTCATATATTTTAGTCACTGCGTTTTGGAATTTGTAGTGAATTGATATGCGCGAGGATGGAACCCGGGACCTTTTGGCTCGCAGCCTAGTAACATGACCACGACACAAAAGCAATTGCTCGGGTAGCGTAGCTGTTTACTGGCCTATAAGCCAATAACTACAGACTCACCCGACAGTGAGTCGGAGGTGAGGCGAACAATATGGCGGTTGAGTGGTGATGACGTGAAGATTAATGTTTCCAGTTATCACATGAGTGGTGGTGACGAGCTGTTGAGTCTAATGCGCCTGTACCCATTTGAGTAGAGCCAAGCGTTATGGCGAGCTGTGACAAGTGTCTACACTATAGATGTCAAATCTGTCTAAATTTATCGATCTAGTTCTCTTCAATGTGTAAGCATCGTGTTATGTTGCATGCAAACTGCGGGACAGACATATTTCCTTTTAACAGATTTTACTCAAAATTTCATAGAAATTTGCGAATTTGGTGTAAAGACCGTATACCAAATTTCAGTCGTCCAATTCAAAGTGTTTTTGTTTTTCCTTTATCATAGGCAGACAGATGGATATTCTCTAAAAATGTGTTTTTTGAACCCAGGGAGGTCTAGAATATGGAGATTCGTCAAAATTCCGAATTCGAATTTTTTGACAATGACTAAACTTTCTTTTTCTACGTGGTCTGCGGTGACCTGGTGGTAGGGTAACAGCTTTGGAACCGAACGGTTTCAGGTTCATGAGCCGATTCCACCGAAGGACCGTCGTGTAAGGGGGTCTGTTGCACGTTAAATCCGTCATGACCAAACGTCCTCCCGCTGGTGTGGTGTGGTGTGGAGAGGGTGTGCCAGTTCAGGTGTCGTCCTCGTCATCTGATCGCGGTTCAACATTACGAGGTCCGTCCCAAAATGGCCCTCGTGTTGCTTTAAACGGGACGTTAGTATAAATAAACTAAAAAAAACTAAACTTCTCTTGCTACGTATATGAGAAAAATTGAAATTGTTTAGCTTTCATCAAACAACATTCCATACATACATCTTCTAGATGTTTAATTTGTCATTGAAGATAAGGATAATAGATTTTCAGTAAATGTAGTTTCTAGAAATAGCCTTTTCAAACATCAACATAACCTTCAGTTAATTATTTTTACAGAAATTGAAGATAATAAAAATCCATCTTTTTTTAGAATTAGTATTTGGATGATAAGGACCAATTCTATATTATTCCTATTTTCTTTCATTGTAGCCATAATACACCCCCCCTACTATATCTATTTTCATAGCATTTTTCTTAAATATTTATATAAACAGCTTTTATAATAAATCTTTGAACATAAATTCCTATTCGTTGATATTATATCAAATTCATTACTTACCTCAAAGGTCTGTTGAATTGTACATTAGCTGCACAGTGCATCACAATAGACACTTCTTCAATTAGCAGTCTTCTATCATCTTCACTCAATCCTAAATTCGGAAGATTAATGTCTCCAGTCATCACATGCACTTTGTTCAATACCTCTTCATTCTCTTCCTTCAATTTTTCGAATATCTTAATAGCATAAATCAAAAAACATTACAAAAACATAAAAAGATCCATCTACAAATACAGGTGGATATCAAAATAATGGAAACATCTGTGAATAAAAGTTACATTTTTGAATGCCTTCGTAAGCATTAAAATATAATAAAAGCCACCAGTTGTTTTATAAATAGCGATGTATATATTCTAGCAGTATGAGTCAGCTTTAATAAAGTTCTGTAATTCTTGGATTTTTTTCAAAAGCGTAATATGTCGGATCTCTCAGATATTCAAAGAGACCAAATTGTAGAACCTCTTCTAGCTGGAGCAAGTGTGACCGAAACATCCCAACTTTTAGGTGTTTCTAGAGTACGGTGTCTAAAGTCATGCTCATAACAGCATACTCACAGCGTGGCAAGACAAGCTCGGCAAAGCAAAATAGCGGGCGGAAAGAGAAGCATAGTGAAAGAGACCCATGGGTATTGAAGCGGATTGTAATGTCTGAAAAGCGAACAACTGTAGCAAAATTTGACCACATAGCTCAATACCCATCTGGATTCTCCAGTGTCAGTGATTACGGTTTAGAAGGCACATTCATAAACAGATCATTTATGGCACAGCAGCAATTCCCAAGCCACTTGCCACAGATGTTAAGTCTAGATGTCGTATGCAATGGTGTCACATTCACAAAACCTTGTCGATTGATAAGTGGAAAAAAGTAATATGGTCTGACGAATCGTGTTCACACCTTTCCCTACAACAGGAAGGGTGCATATTTGGAGGACACCTGCTCAAGCGTATGATAATGATTGTCTCTTTCCAACTGTCAAGCATGGAGGTGGATCTGTCATGATATGGGTAGCCATGTCGTGGGGTTCTGCTGTACCAATCATAACCCTGAAAGGAAGGATCACTGGGGAGAAGTATAGAGAAATTTTGGCTGATCAGGCCCGTCCTATGACGCAAACTTTATTTCCTGCAAGAGATGGAAATTTCCAGGATGATAATACAACTATCCATGCAACGAGACTTATCCAATCATGGTTTGATGAACACGAGGATGAAGTTAAACATCTGCCTTGGACCACACAGTCACCCGATCTCAATACAATTCAAAATTATGGTCTATTTTAGAACGTTCAATACGGTATCGATATCACCCACCGATATCTCTCCCAGAACTTCTACAATATCTTCAGGAAGAAGGGTTTAATATTTCTCTAAATACTATTCAACACTTTTATGAATCGATTACTACGCGAATCCAAGCTGTATTGCATGCCAAAGGCAGTCATACACTATACTATTTAGAGATTCTTTATAAATCTAGGATGCTTCCATTATTTTGACCTGTTTTTGTAAAGACCGTATTTAAATATTGCTGAATTTGAAAAAAAAGGGATTCAATTTAATGATAAGTTTGTTTGGTTAAAAATGTGACTTATTTTCGAGAATAGAAATATATATATATATATTGCCCTTTTAAATAGTTACTTATTAAAAAAAAGCGCTAAAAAATCAGTCTGTCGACGAACTGAAAGAAGATGAGCTAATCAACACTCGATGCTTTATCAAGACAGTTCAGCCGAAAATTATGAAATTGTCAATTTTCTTAGTAATATTCAAATCTTCATAGCTCGATTACAGAGAATAGAAAAGTTTTTGCGATTTAAAAGTTGGTATGTTAGGATGTATCTCAGAATATGATTCTCTAGAGTCAAATGACTGTATAAATTTTAGATTTCGTAATTTTCTTTCAGAAGTACATTTTTTGATTGAAATAAATTACAATATTTTAATTTATGCCTTTTAGAATATTTTGACAGTAAAATATAAAACTAAACTTATGATGCTCATAGACAAAGTTTTTGAAAATTTCTTGACATATATCATAATTTTTTTTTTAATTATGTTCACGTAAGTCTTCAACTCAGAACAATTTTTTCTGTGATAATATTTAAAAAAACACACATCTGATTTCAACAAAAGAATTTTGCATTAATTGAAATTTAATCATTTCCGTTGTAAATTGAAACTCAAATTTCATTTGAGTTGACAGAAAATTAAAGAGAACGAGTATAGTGCAATGGGCATTTTAGCGTAGGGGTGCTGTCATAGTATAAGTTATATGTATATATATATGAAACAGTTAGTAAGCATTAATAGCTATGTATCAGATGTCCGTCAAAGCCACCTAGTAATTAATGAAAAAAAAACATCTTAATGACGAAAACATTATTTGTTTTTACTCATAATATACTCCATAAAGTTCTTCCTTTTCTTGACATTTTTATTTGTTTCTAGCTACCCATGTGGCCCCAAATACTAAATGAATCATTAGAGGAATTGATATTTGGTGCAAATGCTTTTATTTCATTAAGTCTCTTAATTTTTTAATTCAGACATTAATGAGCTAAAAGTTATAATTCGTTGTACAGTTAAAAAAATAATATGATTACTAAAGATTATTCTTATTTAGTTCTAAATATGTTTAATACTAAGAGCAAAATATTTTGTAATGATTTTTTCCTTACTTTTTTGCTAAAAATTTCCTCCTTTCTAGCCGTCGGTTCCACATTTTTCTTCGATCTTAAGAGTATATAAATAGTCTTGATTCCAGGGCAGCATCTTAGTAAAATTTCCAATAAAACCTACAATTAAAAAAATCGTATATTTTAGTATATGGTTTTATTTTGAGAAAAGTGAATAATCGCCTCCAGCTTTCAAAATCGCAAATTTGAAGATTTTACTGTATTTTGGCCTGATTATCACATTATTGGCGCCATATAAAGCGCCAAATAAATGGGAGACTCTTTTCATTAATTTTTATTACTATTAGTAAATATCTTTACCTAATTCATGACTACGAAATAGAATTGGAATTATTTGAAACTATCTCACAAAAATATCGAACAATTCTTATCCTCAGTATCTTAAATATTTTAAGGCAAAGTTAGTAAATTAAATTGCTTACAAATATTTGTGTTACAAATCTGTAATATTGCTTCCCAACATGGTAAGTTCAATCACTGGAAAGACCGTTTTATGATGAGCTCTGCTAGATGCAGATAGGATAACAAATCACTGATCTCAGAGCTTGGCGACAAAATTGACGATCATTTGGCAATTTGGCGATGCATTTGATGACTATGGAAAGAAAGTAATGGAAATTTCCAGAATTTCGGCGATAGAGTCAACAGGAACCGAGATACAGCCGATTGTTCCAGAATTGCTCGCTCCGGGTACTGATCTTTAACATGGTTTGTATCCTGATATATAACAAAATTTCTTGTAATCTATATAATTTCTATTTTAGTATTTCTTTCTCAGACACTGGCAAACCAGAATTGTAAGTTGGATTTTAGCATTTAACATGTAGACCTTTATTATTATTTGTTTTAACAACTGTTTGGAATAGATCCAGTGGTGGTGATGAGGGGGGGGGGGACGAAGAGTGTTCCACTGCAATGCCGTATTATTCACTCACAATTTACAAACTTTAAACCTTAGTCTTTATACTAAAGAAAACAACATTAAAGAAAGAGACAAGTGAAAAAATAATCTTTGGTCCATTCACACATGCCTAAGCAAACACATATAACATAACTCCATTGTTTCGCATTTTTTTTCTTCAGGTTTTCCTTTTTATTTGTTAAATCTTACAACATTATACATTTATTTTTGAAACACTACATTACATACAATTTTAGGTTGATATTATCGCTTTTATATTCAAAAGTCTTTTATAATCTGCTCCTGATTTCACCATTTGCTTGAGTCAGTATGGCCAAATATTGGTTTATGCACCATTAAAACTGCTAACAAACAAATACATAACATAACAATACTTCACGCTCCGGCAACTATAAGCAACTTTATCTAAGCAATGACGTTAACTTGAGTTTAGTTTAGTTTCAGTTATATTAACGTCAGGTATCAAAACAACACTAGGGCTACTTTGGGACTGACATCATTATTTTGAATTGCGGTCAGATGACTAGGACGACATCTGAGATGACACCCCTCTACAAACTTCCACACCACACCGGCGCTAGGACGTTCGACACAGACGGATTTAACGTGCACCAGACAGCTAACACGACGGTCTTTCGGTGAAATTAGACCTCTGGCTCCGAAGCCGGAGGGCTAAGGCCTCCTCCTAGCTAGACCTTACCACTAGGCCACCGCGGCCTGACTTTTACTAGAAAGTAGAAGACAAATCACAACCTCTGAGTATGATTATCAGCCCGACAGACTACCGGGTCTGAATCTAATTGCTTATAATAAAAAAAATCAAGAAATATTGATGAGTATTGGATACAGGAAGCTGGAGTTATATATACAGGACTTTCACTCTAATCTGGGCTCAACAGCTAATTTTTAATCCGTTTTTATTAGACATATATGACTGTCAGGAAATTGATCTAAATAATATAATGGGTTATATGTTATGTAGTTTGAGTCAATAAAAGCTCCGATGAATTACAAATAGGGTATTTGACTACGTTCGAGATTAATGTTCTGAAAAACGTTCGAAAAATTTATATTTTTAAATATTTACACTAAAAAAGATTGGAAAAACATACATGAAACCAAAACTCTTCTAGTTTAGAGACTTATCAAATAATTGAATTAAAATTAAAATTAAATTAAATTTATTAATTAAACTTAAAATTAAATTAAATTAAATTTATTAATTAAACTTAAAATTAAATTAAATTAAATTTATTAATTAAACTTAAAATTAAATTAAATTTATTAATTAAACTTAAAATTAAATTAAATTTATTAATTAAACTTAAAATTAAATTAAATTAAATTTATTAATTAAACTTAAAATTAAATTAAATTTATTAATTAAACTTAAAATTAAATTAACTTTATTAATTAAACTTAAAATTAAATTAAATTAAATTTATTAATTAAACTTAAAATTAAATTAAATTAAATTTATTAATTTAAATTAAATGTAAATTTAAATTAAATAAATAAAATAAATTTAAATTCATTAAATTAAATTAAAATTAAAATTACTTAAATTAAATTAAAATTAAATTGAATTGAATTAAATTAAATTAAAAATTAATTAAATTAAATTAAAATTAATTAAATTAAATTAAAATTAATTAAATTAAATTAAAATTAATTTAATTAAATTGAATTAAACTTAAAATTAATTAAATTAAATTGAATTAAACTTAAAATTAATTAAATTAAATTGAATTAAACTTAAAATTAATTAAATTAAATTAAATTACATTAACATTAATTAAATTAAATTTAAATTTAATTTAATTAAAATTTTGCTGATAGTTTAAGAAATATATTATTTAATTCCTGAATTAAAAAAATAAGCTGTATTTCTATTCATTCTTTAAATATTGGATTTTAACTGATAAATAACACGAAATTGTCATTTTTTTTTTCATATTATGAAGCCCCATAATGTATTTCTAAATAATTATATTACTTATTCTCTATTTCAAGAGTTGCAGAAAATATCGAAAAATTATTGTACCAAATATGGACCCAAATTATGCTTTAGATTTTAATTTATGAGGATTCTCGTAAGAAAATTTACATCATATTCTATATTTCAGAAAATAGCATTTAAAGATGCAAAATAGTATTAAAGTGTTTGTAAATAGAAAATTTAAAATCGATGTAACTTTCAAAAAATAAACTTATAATTAAAATTCGAATGCTTTTTTTATTAAAAAAACCTGTTGAAACATTAAAACTATTAAATTTTAATGAAATCAAAATTTGGCAAAAAAAATCGACTTTACAGCGAAGTTACCTATATTAAATTTTTTTTGTAGAGAACTTCGGTCTTTTGACTCATATTTAATTAAATATTCTTGAGACAATAACATTTTAAATTAAAAGAAAAATGTTTTACGATTGAAGTTTGAAATTGAGTGAGTTATGAATAGTTGCATATCATTATTTTATAAAAGCATACCAATTCGAACTACTGCATTACCTTTCTCAAAAAAAGATATCCCGTCAGAGTCTGAAATGTCTGCAGGATAAATTAGTCTAAGGTAATAAAATTGTGTCTTAAAATAACGATATAATTCCTAACTCGGTCAAATTTGGCTGTAGATGATATTCACATTTTGTTTCATTTAAAAATTGGAATGTTTTTTATAAATCTCAGAAATGATTCTTTTGGACGAAAAGACTGCATAAAATTTATACTTCATAATTTTGTTCAGCAGTACATTTATTGATTGAAATAAAACATATATTATTATTTTTGTCCATTAAATCTTTTTCAAAGTGAAAATGAAAAACGAATTTTATAATATATCAGTGAATTCTGTATTGAATAAGCTTTTGAGATATTGCATAAATTATATATAAAAAAAATTATTCTGTAACATATGTAAGAATTCACAGCTGAATTTTTCAGCATGTTAAGTGTTGAACTCTTATTTTCTCTACTCATATTTTTGAGATACATAAAATATTTAATCGAAAATTTTAGCGACCATTAGTCCAGGCAAAGCAAGTCGATCGCCAAAGACGACTATTAATAAGTAGAGAATGTTTAGAATGTTTCAATCAATATCTATCAAATTAGCAACTAAAATTATTTATTTAGAACAAAAAATGTAATTAGTTTACTCGATTTACTGATAATGAATTTCCAGCTTTTTTAATTAATATATTATTAAGAAAAAATTCCTGTGTTTAAAATTTTAAAACACTCTTTCGTAAGATAATGTCTAAAAACTCAGTTATAACATTGTATCCTTACAAAGTAAGTAATTAATTATTAATTTAAGTAATTAATTACTAGTTTAGTAATTAATTTAGATATAAAGTAAGTAATTTAAGTAATTAATTATTTAAAAAATAACTAAAAAAGAATTCTTAATAATTTCGTTTAATTAAATATTGAAATTTCTAATAAAGATATTTTGTAATAAATGATTGAAATATATGCTAATAAATGAAATTATTCAGAATTTGTTTTTAGTTAATTTTTATATAAACTAAAAACGAATTCTCGATAATTTTATTTTAAATAAAGAAATAGAACTGAAAAGAATCAAATGATAAAAGTAAACATCGGATTATATTTTTCATAACTTCAGTAATTTCATCTTAAATAAAGAAATAGGACCGAAAATAGCCAACTGATAAAAGTGAACATCGAATTATATTATTCTTAATTTCAATGATTTAATTTTAAATGAAGAAATAGCGTTCAAAATAAACAAATAATAAAAGTTAACATCAGCTGATATTTTTCATAATTTCAATAATTTTATTTTAAATGTAGAAATAGAGTTAAAAATAATAAAAGCAAAAAATGAATGTTGGCTTATATTTTTCTAATTTTAGTAATTTAGTAAAATAACGAAATGATAAAAGCGAACATCAGATTATGTTTTTCATAATTTCATTTTAAGTGAAGAAATAGGGCTGAAATTAACCAAATGATAAAAGTGAACATAGGATTAAATTTTTCATAATTTCAATATGTTTTTCAAATAAAGAAATAAGACTGAAAGTAACCAAACAACAAAAATGAACATCGGATTATATATTTAAGTGTCAACAATACTTACGGAACCAACAAATCCGGTAGTTCCAGTAACGAAGATACTCTTATTCTGGTAAAAATCTGCAACTTTGGGCAAATATTTATTTTCAGCTGTTAATCCAAACATTTTCTAAATTAAAAACCTGTTATGACCTGTTCCACCTTGAGACAAAGAAAACATTTAAATTATTATTGTTTTAATACTCTAATCATATCGGCCGGAAAAAAATACAACTTAAGAATAAAATTAATTTTATTTTTTTAAAAATAACAAAGTTAAAGACAAGGTTATAGCAATAAGAAATACTCATAATTACACTTCAAAAATTTATATATATATAAAACGCTAATCATTCATTTTACTTATTGTAGAATGGCAGCACTGAAATGTATATCGATGGAGGAGAGTTGCAGAATGCTGGATTTAGCGTTTTTACAGCTCCACTTGATTCCACATTTCGCTAATCAATGGATTCGAAGAATAACATTATAAATGCTGCTCGCAATGTCAAACGTTTAGTCAGAGGAAAGAAAATGCAAAAGAAATAGTCGCCAAACAGATAATTTAATCAATCGTGAGAATAGGTTTAACCGTTACTTGATGCATACGCGTATCGCCTTACTTCTGGAAATAGATTACCATATTATCCAATATTATTAATTTTACAAAGGAGGTTTTTGCATTATCTTAAAACTAAAAAAACTACTTCTTTAATGATATCGATTCCTTTTTTTGTACAATTTTTTTTCTACATTTAATAAAATTTTATATTTTAAATTACAATGTTATGATAAAATTCAAACTCAACCATCAGAGCATTTAATCGCTTGCTTTCGCAAATATTAAAATTTAGATTTTAAAATTAGCTTTCGTTGGACATTGATTTAAAAGTAGGAATTTTGCTTCCGCTTTTATATCGTCGTATAAACAGATTTTTAAAAAAATGTATGCCTACATTGATTTGGTTGATTCAAGAAAGCTCTTTTAAATTTTCTAATTTTTATAAATCTAATCTTACAGAATCCAATAAGATTTTTTATCATACCTAAAAGGATTTAATTTTTTTATATAAATCTAACCTTATAAAATCTAATTTTTATAAAATTGAAAGGAAATGTGAATATTTTTAAAAGCAAAATTAAAACTGCACATGTGCTAGCTAATCCATATTTTCGTTTTAATATTTTTAAAGTGAGATAGATATATTAAGAAATTTACATAAAATATTTCTGTTGCTTTTCATTAAAATTCAGAAAATTTTGGACAATGCCACGAACCGTGACTAGTTGTTCTCTAAAAGACTTGTGGTTTCCAAAAATATCTATTTTTAAAGCTTGAATCATTAAAAGGTTATAACGATTTCTAAAGACAGTTAGAAAAATATTATATATATTTCAGACTTATAAAGCAGGATAAATAAAAAAAAAAAAAATTAGTATGTAAACTAAATAAACTAAATAAATAGTTATTTATTATTACTTATACAAGCATTTTATTTCAAGTAAAATGTTACTTAATTTACAATTCAATTAATAGACTCCAACCATTATTTTTCTTAGTTTATCTTGTAAAGTACTAATATATAAAATTTAATATATTGATTTATAAATATAAATAAATTAAAATATATATATTAATGTTATATAAATGTTTGTTATATGTATACATATGTAATTAACAAGAATAAATGTAGCACATATTAACAAATTATATTTTAAATATATATATATATATAATCAAAGATATAATATAGTATATTGTATGTTATTAGATATAATATTTATAAATTTTTGTTATATATTATATTTTTTATATTTTTCTGGTACCAAATTTACTATAATTTATGTTACAAGCTTACTTCAAGAGCATGGATCGTTTTATTACATTTTTAACATTTAAACGAATTATGGACAGACATTATAAAATTCAAATTTCAATATCATCAATTTGTAAATATCCGTCGCCGTATAATATTTTTACAAAGCAAGAAATCGGTATGTAAATCCAATTCAGGATAAGATTTTGTAGACTACCGTATTTTCAAGACGCTCAGTTATTAAAATATTAAAGAGCAATAACCAGCCAATTCTTAGAAAATGATCCTCAAACGTGCAGATTAGTGTATATATTAGTAAGGCGCCGCGCAGCTGGCAGACAGCTGATTCGACAGCTGAAGATCTTTGCTTAGCATCCTTGAGTCGGGGATTCGATTTGGAATAAAAATTTTTGAAAGCACTTTTTCAAATACATAATTTTTAAATAATTGCAATCGATATATTATTCTTTTTTATATAAAAATAATCATTTACCACATACTTGAATTATAATAAAACTTTATTAATTAATTAATTAACTATTGATAGAAATGATGATTTGCTTATTTATAATTTCAATTTATATTTTATATTTATTTTTAAATTTAAAAAATAATGATAAATTTAATTTTAATTATCATAAATCACTTGTGGAAAGATTTATTTAATAATTTTTGATTCCTAAAATACCTTTCTCATTAAAAATCTTTTCTAGGAAATTAAATGGAACTAGAAAGGAAATGGTAGAAAGAATTTATGCAATTCCCACTGAATTTTGTCCTGCAGATGTCAGTATAAAATATTTTTCCTATTAGTCGTTTATCATTAGTTCGCAATCTTTTCTTTTATTGCTGTTTTGTGTGTTTTGGTAAAAGATTTTAGTTCGCATTCTTGCTTGCGCTGCTTTTTAATTGCACCTTCTTGCGCTTTCATTAACTTAATACCCGCTTTTTACAGTTTGCGTATGCATTTAATAAAATATCGTCTGTCCTTTTCAAATTCCAAGATAAACACGTTTTAGAAGAGTTGATAATTTTAAGATGATAAAAGTTATTTATTAATTATTAATTATTGTTCTTAAAGTGTTACTTATAATTATAAAAATTTAGAATTTAAATTGTGATTATGAATTAATATTTATTTTGGCAAAAAAATGAAATAATATATATCTTGAAATCTTTTTTTAAAACTGTAAATTTAATTTGCAATAATCTTGAACGAAAACTAAAATATACTTTTCTAAGAAAAGCGACTATGTTATCGAGTTAGGAGTTTTACCGCTTAACGTCGAACACAAATTATTTGTACATAAGGTATGTTGAGTTTCTAGGTTAATTTTTTTCATGATTTGTTAGATATTGCGATTTAATATCTTGTTTAAGAAAGCTCCAAAAAATATTTTACATTCATACTAAGTATCATCTAGTACTCAATTTTCCATCCAATGTTAGGGAGCAAATGAAATTCTCAATGTTACGGTAAAAGTTTTCAGTGTTGATATATTTCTCATTCTTATTGAAATTCAACTGGGATTTTTATACAAGTCTCTCTCTCTTTCTATATATATATCCGTATTTTAATTTCCAAAGGGTAAAATATGTTATATTTCGCTCATGCGCAGTTCAAATTTATTTGTTAAAATCCCTCATATGCCCTTATTTGCTTAAGGTATGCCTATATATGCTTCTGTAGGTTTTATACAGTTTAATTGAATCTGTATTTTACATTAGATGAAAAATTCAGAACTTTTTCCGAAAATGCCAGAATACATTTGATCATATAGAGTATGTCACCCAAATTCTTGCATTTTAAAACTCTTTATTTTGTCGCCAAATTCTTCGCCAACTGATCTCTAATTGTATATTCAAAGGTGGAATCATTTTCCATTACGAATATTGTAATTCTCTCTTTTCAGCGAATAGACAGGCATTGCGGGATGCCAGTATTATAGATTAAATACTGATACCCTGCATTATTGGCTTCCTGATTAAATACTGGTTCTGGTATCCTTATATAAAGAATAGGACAATCAGATTTGGTAAAACATTTCATAGATATTTATAATATTGATAGGAAATTTAAAGGGTGCATATAAAGTGTTTTTTTTTTATGGAAACCGTTTGTTGCACTGCGCACGTACAAATATATTGGAAAAGCTGTGTTTGAAAAGTTTGAAAAACAGGTTTTATTATTATTATTATTAAATAAATATATGTAGAGAGAGACAGAACTTGTCGCGTTTTGTGTTCAAATAAACATTATTTGCGGGAAGTTATATTACATTATATCATTGCTAAAAATCCACAATAAGAATTCATTTGATGCGATTGAATATTATGGTGAACATACATTTTAGAATACAAATTGAAAAAAGGGATTTCGACGGTTTTAAATTGGTAATTTCAATACGCATAACAAGGAGAAGTGGGAAATACGAGAGCGATTGGAAAGCAATATTTCATGAAATCATAAATGATGAACGATGAAAACAGCATTTGATAGTTATAAAAAAGTATTGAAGGAGAAATGTCGAGTGTTGCCAGATAATTAAAAAAACTTTAAAATAACTTTGTTCAGATATGTCGTCTCATTCGCCTTATTTACCAGATGATGCTCCTTCGGACTACTTTTTGATTTGCTTCTTGAAAAGTGGCTTTCTTAAAGACAACTTTAATTCCCAAGCAGATATAAAAAATTGGTATGATAGCGGAATTTGTCTATTGTTCGAAAGATAGAGATATATTGCAGCTTATGAGCGGAAATTATTTGAATAAATCAATTTCTAATTTTTTGACAAACAATTGTTTTTTTTTCCTCTTTCAATTAAAAATTGATGGGTGTCATGTTTTATATATATTCACTGATGCAGTATAAACCAGATGAAAGATTTTCGACATCTAGCATGTCTTATTTTTACATACATATGCACAGACCATTTTCTTGGAGTCAGATTTTGCTCAAAATTTAATAAAGATCTAGAACTCTTTAAATATCACATATAAAACATCTGCCTTCGACTTTTCATTTCATTTTTTGGATCATCGAATTCACAAATAGAGAGAATTTCAAAGGGTTTTCTTTTTTACATTCGTGGAGGGAAATAAACTGTGAGAATTCATCAATTTCTGGAAATTGAATTTAATCCATATTTTTTTCTCTTTTTGCTTTTTATATAAGAGAAAGAAAAAAAATGTAAATCGATCATTTCTACAAAAATAAAGAAACGCTGTCTAGAGTAAAGCTTCTAATAATTGAATTGCCAATAGATTATAATCAAAAAGGCCAAATAGGAATTATTTTTTTATCCGAGCATCTTTTAACGATAGCAATGGTTAGTAACAAATATAAAACAGCAAATAATTTTTTATTAGAGTTCTTTAAAATTAACCTTGAGGTTAGAGACTTTATATATATGTATAATCGGGGTGACCAAAAAATTAATATTTTATGTTTTCACATGGAGAAATAATTGTTAACGAAAATTTAAGAAATAATAAATCCTTTTGATGTATTTTTAATTCCCGCATGGATCTTGAAACTAATAAGAATTGGTGAAAGTATAACCGGGTAGAAAGTATAACCGGTTTAATTGACTAGAATTTTTTAAATTATATCTCAGACTAGATACTTTATTTATTCATATATAATGGGGTAGACCAAAAAATGCATCGAGAAGCATTGGTAAAAAAAAAATAATAATAATAACCAAAATTTAATAAACCATGTAATTTCTTGATATGTTTTTATTTATCGCATGTACTTTGAAATTAATAAAAAGTGGCGAAAACTATTTTTCATTAATATTCAAGTACGACCAGGTAGAATTTAATTTAAAATATTAGAATATATATATATATATATATATATATATATATATATATATATATATATATATATATATATATATATGGATTTTAACTGGCTTGAAATATTTTGTTAAAAATGTAAAAATAGTAAAGACGAGTTCGTAAATGGCTCATCTAGCAAAGACGGGGGGGGAGATGAAGGGGGGGTTGAAATTTTCATTTCCCTATAACTTTCTTAATATTGAAGACAGGAAAATAAATCCAATTAGCCAAATTAGAGCCTTATTAAGACGAACAACTTTTGTATCTGAGGTTTTTCGAAAACCGCAATATCTTAGATGTTAGGGCCTGAAAAGTTATTTTAACGCCCTCATTTTGAGTGTTTCTAACATCAATATTTTTTGTTGTTTGATAGTAACTCAGATGTAAAGGAATCTACCTTTGCCTTACAGGTTGCCAAGAGGATATTTTTTAAGGGTTTGAATACCCATGGATGCCCTTAAGTTAAAAAAATTACTTTAAAAAATAATGAATCTTACAAAATTAGGACATAGTAACTTAGTTAAATCTTTTCAAAAGAAGGAGAATATTTCAAGTAACTTTACGGATAGATCTTCGATTTATATGATAAAAAGTTTAAGGAAGGAATTTTGTACTCACTGATATCACAAAATGAATAACAAATGAAAATTTTATCTGAAAAAGGAAAAGTCTGGAACTTTTTCGAGTTAGAGGAAACTAATTTTCTCCGGAACTTCAAAGTCTCAAACTACAAATCTATTGTTAGCAAATATTATCAAATTATAGGGTAAATATATATATAGGGTATATAGGATAATATATGATTGTGGTATATATAATTTTTCGCTCCTTAAAGAAGTTTATGGATTCCATTTTATATTTTTTCTTCTGTTTAATTTATCTTTTATTTATATTTCTTTTATTTAATAGAATCATCCACATTTAGTATCATACATCAATTTATTGTCCTGAAACTGGAAATGATAAAAAATAAAAAAATAAAAAATGTTAGATTGTCGTTAGCAAGAATCGAATGCACTGCAGCTATAGCAAAGAGCGCATGAAAAAAAAATCTCGATTCCCTCGTATATTTGCTCTCTCAGGTCTCGAATCCCTATCATAAAATCTGCAATTTATCGGAATGAAGCAAAAAGTTTCATAAAGACAGGAAAGAAATCAAAAAGCGGTTTTACAGAAAATGGAATAACAAATCCACAATCATCAAAAATTGAACGTTGAAAAGGAAAACGAAGAGTCTAGAAAATGACAATTATAAGGACTAATTATATGGAACATATCATTTATAACATAAGATAATTTAGATATAAATGCATAAACCAACATTTATCAAAACAGAAGTGCCAAACTATTCTAATTTCAGTTATTTATTCAAAAATGAGCATTTAAGAAACGAAATACCTCCTGGGATGTGTGATCAATATAAAATTACTAGACAACTAAATATGTGTTATCTTAAGTCATAAATACTCTTGGTTTTGCGGTTATCGTGCTAAATTATATTCGGACACCCAGACAGACAAACTTCTAATAGACTTAATTTATCTATAAAATTTATAGAAATCTACAAATTCTACACCGAATTTCATCTATCTAGCTTAAATATCTTTTGAATCATCGTGTACACAAACAGTAAAACGGGCATAATTCAAAAATTGTATTTTTCGGTTCAGGCAAGTCTGAAAAGTGGATATTTGCTAAAATCTCGACTTTTACTTTTTTTTTTTTTCACGATATAATTTTTCTTTCAAAATTAACGATATAAAAATTTCTCTTTTGTATCATTCGTATATGAAAAAGGAAAAAAAAACTGGATTTCCCTTTTAGAATTATTGAATATAAATAATAATTGCTAACAATAAAATAATAATAAATTCCAATTGTAAGATAAAGTAATTTTCAAAAAAAGTTCTTTTTTCTTTGTTATCAATTATCTACAATTCGAAGTCGTAAATTCTATCTGTTTCTACGAAATACATAAAGCAGGATCTTACTTACCCCTTCAAAAGAGGTGTCAAACCTCTAATATTCGTGGCGAATCTAGATTTGGAAGAAATATAGCTAAAGTTATTCAGAAAAATGTTGGCCTTACGGTATGTATTACTGCTTTTAAGCACGAATTTGTAACCAAAATCCAATATTGATATTGAAACATATGAATGGAATGTTTTTAAATGTAAAAGAATGCAAAGGTAAAGGAGAAATTCACGTGAGCTGGAAGCTCGTTTTCATCAGTCACGTGAGCTGGAAGCCCTTATCTTTCACAAATATTTGATAATGGATTAGGAATATTTTCAAGGACTTAGGGTTTTATAGAATTAATCTTATCTTCTCGCATATGATATCTACGAAAGAAAAGTATTGCAATCGGCAGGAAATTCGAAATGGAGAATTTTAACAATTCGTCATTTTTTTAGACCCCATTTCAAAATAAGAAAAACACAGCCTTGGAATTATGCCAGTTTTTGAATACAATAATTCAAATCTAGAAAGATTGGTATATAGTATTTGCGCCAAATCTATAGAGTTCTGTAAAATTTAGAACAAAACTCATGTCTATTCAGTTGTCCATATGAAATTTAACATAATAACTGCATAGGGAAGAAAGGAAGACGTATAATATTTTATACGCAGGTTTAAAATCTAGACGTGTATCAAATTTGAAAGTAAATTCATCAAGGTTTGGTTTGGTTAGATTAACGTCCCGTTTGAAGCAACACTAGGGCTATTTTGGGACGGACCTCGTAATTTTGAACCACGGTCAGATGACGAGGACGGCGCCTGAGCTGGCATCCCCCTTTCCACACCACACCACACCAGCGGGAGGACGTTTGGTCATGACGGATTTAACGTGCAACTGACCCCCTTACACGACGGTTCTTCGGTGGAATCGGGTAACGAACCTGAAACCCTCCGGTTCCAAAGCCGAGACCTTACCACCAGGCCACCGCGGCCCTAAATTCATCAAGGAGTTGGCCGTCTATACATCTGTAATTTCAGAAGCATTTAAACGTAATAAGATAAAAACTGAATTATCTAAATACTTGAAATTTGGTTAAAAATTTTGTGATTATAATTGAATTTTGTTTTTAATCTGTTGGGAAAAGACTTCCAAAATATATTTATTTTTCTGGTACTTGTGTATCGACCGCATTCCATCAATTATTTGCAAAAAAGAAATCGCCAAGGATCATACACTAATTGATTTCAAATTAGAATATTGTTAATTATACTCATGTTCATTTATTAAAGACTAGTCGACTTTAGTGACCAGCTGGTTCGCCGGAAATATATTCATTCACCAGGATTTATATTTAATTTTAGAAGAACTGTTTTATTATAACTTCCTGATCATCATTTCACCAAATTATATGATATTAAAGCACTGATACTTTAATTGCTTTAGTTAAGTTTTGCTTATTGTTTACATGAGCCTTTCTAATCGAAATCTATCTCATGAAAATCGTAGAATTATTAAAAACGTAAATGTTCAGTCCATCTATCTTATGAATTTCATGGTTTTGATCCTTCAGTTTTTTTTATTTGTCCAGTAAATTACACAGATATTAAATAAAATTCTTCTTTTCTAACTTTCAACATTAGAAGGAAATCATGTGATCGGGTAGTTGATGAAACAATGGAAACAGCACTTCAAGGCAATAACGTAATCGATTGTCGGAAATTAAGCAAAAAATATTTTAGAAACTACCAAAAATCAGGGAAAAAATTTGCATTGTTATTAAAATGATGTCATTAAAATTATACGTAGTGAAGTCAAAAATTATCTACACTTTTTTATTGTACAGTTTATTAACATGAAGGTAGGGTTATACTAGGCACATCCCTTTTCTACATAATCTCGCTCCTTTTCAATGCACTTGGTCCAACGGTCAACAAGCTTACGTATTCCTTCCAAATAATAGATTTTCGGTTGGTCGTGAAGCCACTTTTGCACGGCATTTTGCACATTTAAATCTGAGCCAAATCGGCGACCACGCCAAGGATCCTTGAGTGGCCCAAACAAGTGAGTCAGATGGAGCTAGGTATGGGCTGTAAGGAGGGCGTTCCAATAACTCAAATTTCATCTTGCTGATGGTTTAAATAGTGTGATGAGCCGTGCACAGACTTTATGAAAACCGAGCTCGTCGTGGGTAATTTGATGGGCAGAGCTATTACTGGTGCTACCTCATCGAAAGTGATTCACTTATTCGCCAGAACCACCTCTCTAGCTTGCTGAATGTTGTCATCTGTAGTGGAGGTTGATGGCCGTCCTACTCTTTCTTATGCGTTACACTTTTTCGACCCCTTTTAAACTTCTCGAGCCACAAAAACAGTTTGCACTTTGCATAGTGCACTTTCCCCATATTGCGATGATAGTCTGACCCTTTGACACCCTCCGACCAGAGGAATCGGGTCACATCTCCTTGTTCCTCTTTGGTGCAAACTTCTAAGGGAGCAGTCATGATATATCTGCAACAGAAGGAAGGAAAATGGTGAATTATGATCACACGTTCATAGCAATACCACAACAGTATAGCAATAAAATAAGCGCGGACAGAAATCAGTGTGAACAATTTAAGTAGAGTTATGTCAAAAGTGTAGGTAATGTTTGACTTGCCCTCTTATTATTTTAAATCTTGAAATGGTGCAAAATTTGAAGATAGTATTTTTGAAAATTACTGCGAAAAAATACCAAAATACAGCTTCATTTTTGATTAATAAAAATTTCGCTCCGAGGTGCACCTTTCCACCATATTTACCAAATTTGGTAGCTATGAACCCATTTATCTGACCTGTACAGTGCGAGCGCATACATATTGTTCTTTGTCATTTGTAGAGATAAAGGAGAATTATTTCGAGAGACCACTTCCGCTGGTTAATTTGCAATAAGACATAGATTCCATATATTTCTTGTGAATGTCCAGGTCTTTTCTTGTGAAGAATTCCATTTCTTGCATATTACTCGGGTCATATTGTTTTCAGCTATTAAGAGATAGCTCTTTATTATCCTCGTTATGTTGACATTTCTAGCTATCGATAGCATTTACAAGGCTTGGTCGAGGTACGGTATTTTTTTTTTTTTAACATTCTCTTTATTTTTTTCGCATGCATTAAAAGTGACATCTTTTTTCTTCTTTCTTTTGCATGTACTATAGACAAAATACTGTAATCGAAACAAAAAAAAATCGAAATCCAGACTTCGACAAATTTGTCAGTTTTATGTAGAAGTCAATGAGCTCAAACACACACATTTGGAGGATATCCATCTAAATGTCTATAACGCTCAAGTTATTTTGAGTTTTGTGCTCAAAATAACTCAAAACTGCTTTACGTTAGGCTGATGAAATTTGCTATACAGTTTTTACACAGAATTTGTAGATTTCTGTCAGATTTTAAGCAAAATCTATTCACAGAAATTCTCTCTGTCTGTCTGTTGGAATATAAGATAACATAAAAACTACAACACGAGGAAATCTAGATAGGTAATATTCGGTGCACAGATTCAAACTCTAACTACTTTCAGAAGAATTCAGTCACAAGTGCTCAAAAACACAATGACTTAACTACATCAAATTCATTATGGAATTATGATGTAGAATTTTGTCAATTTTTTGTTGGGAAAAATGCGTCTAAAAGTCAGATTTGAATTTCGGATACTGTTAACTACGTGCCAGGGATTAATCTCCAAAAATTCATCAAGGAACAAACAATAGATCTAGAAAAATGGGCTGAATTCGCGCCAAAGGTTAATATTTCATAACTAAGGCATGTCAGTTCCACAGAAAGATTTTTCTGCGATACTGCTTTTATTAAAATATATACAAGACAAATTGAAGGAGACCACTACTTCTGGTTTTTATTTGTTGTGTTCTAATTATTTTTAAAGCTTCTGTTGGTAACTTCTCTTTTTAGCTTTATAAACTGATTTCAAAGGCCAGGGTAACCTGGTTGGTAGGCGTTGAGTTCGCACCCCTCTGGCCGAAGACTCTCCGTGTGTGTGTGGTGGCTGGTGCACGTATAAATTTGCTATGGTCACAAAGTCCTCCATGTCTAGAAAAATACCACTTAGGATACTGGTTCAGATGCGATCGTTCTCTGATTTATGGCTAAATTGCGATCTGTGAATGAAATGCATGAACACGAAATGAATACATGAACTCGTCCTCCCGGTAAAATGGGTTGTGACTAGGGATTGCAATACCGGGATACCGAATACCGGTATTTTGAGCCATTTGTACAGTTTTGTAATACCGGTATTTACAAGTTTAAATACCGGTTTTTCGGTATTTACTAGAAATTTTTAAAATTGTCTCTACTATATGTTCAGGGGTCGCGAACATAGCAGAATAGTATACGTTTTTATTTTTATGTCTCCCTAACGGGCGAAATTAACTAACTAATTAATGGCTTAATTAATTTGCTTAAATCTAAATTACCGAAACATGGATTATCTCTGAAAGAAGAAATTGTATCCTTAACGACTGATGGAGCAACAGTTATGAAAAAAGTTGGAAAGTTGATTGGTTAAAATCAGCAATTGTGCTATGCACATGGAATTCAATTAGGAATAATAGATATATTATACCAAAAAATAAAGAACAGAAGAATCCAAATACTGTTGATATAGAAACTTCGTATTCCAACTTTGAAAAGAGTAAGAGTGATATTGACGATGAAGATAATGACAATGTAATTGTTGAAGAAGATATTGCTAATGAGGAGGAAATATTAACCTATCAAGAATTGCTTCCTATAATTTATAAAGTTCAAAAAATTGTTAAATATTTAAATGTTCCGCTATAAAAAGGATATATTGCTAAAAGATGTACTAACTGAAAATAAAACAGAATATATGTTAATATTAGATTTTAAAACACTTTGGAACAGTTTACTCCTCATGATGGAACGATTTTTGAAATTGAGAAATCCAATTCAAAAAGCAATAATCGACTTAAACCTGTAAATTAATTTTTCAGGTAGTGAATTCGACTTAATATCCAAAACTATATCAGCTCTACTTCCAATAAAACTGACTATTGACATCATATCGGAGAAATTCTAATTTATTAACAGCTAATGCAACAATAAGTTTCATGTTGCAGTCATTGAAAGAACAGCACACATCACTATCTGAAAAATTAAATATTACATTGAAAAATCGAACATAAGAAAGGCATACCGAAATAGAAAATGTCTTACGGTATTTACATAATTATAATGGTTTTAAAAATGAAAATGAAAAAGAAGAAAAGAAAATAACCAATTCAAATTTGATTAAGTTTAGAGTAAATTTTCTAAAATATTTTACGCACAAACGTATCCACATTTAGAAGAATTCGGTTCAGTTATCGAAGATTATGATGCCACTACTGTCGATAATGAAAAGGGATTGTCCCTTGAACAAAAATTAGAATTAGCGATGAATAAAAAATTTCAATGAACCAAAATACAATACAGAAATCAGGTATATCCAATACCATCCAACGAGAAATCGATTTATTTGAAGATGAGGGATTTAGAGGTAAATACTTGAAAAAAGTATATCGCGCATTGCTAACAGTACCACCAACTAGCTTAGATGCCGAAAGAGCGTTTTCGACAGCTGGTAATTTTTACACAAAATTACTTTTCAGGCGTAATGACAGTACAATTCATGCATTATGTTTTTTAAGATCACATTTCAAAAATTTGTAATAGTACCACAGACTGAATAGTGACATTTACACTTTTTTTGTGATTTAAATAAATAAGATGTTACTTTACTTTTTTGTGATAATATACTGTTATAATTTATAAGTTACAAATTATTTTGTGTGTTATTTACACTCTCTAACAAAACTGTCAAATAAAACAAAGAAACAGCTGTGTTTTCTTTCTTTTTCTAAAATTTCTAATACCGGTATTAAAACCGGTATCCCGGTATTAAGATTTAAAAAATACCGAATACCGGTATGGAAATTTTGGTCCGGTATTGCAATCCCTAGTTGTGACGTGTGAGTAGTTAAGTCGTACTAGGCCCTAGTTGGCGCTACTGAAAAAATTAGAGACGCTCATTCTGCTTAAATCTCTAGCAGATAACTATCCGCGGGCTTGTAAAGTGCCATAATTCGCAACACAAAACGCATAAAATAATTTCTGTTTGAAATATTTCCTCTAGATTTTATCTTTGTTTTTGCATGTTACATATAGGAATATCATCCAGGATGAACAAGACAAAAATGAAATAAAATAAAACGAACTTGAGATATCTGGAATGAAATTTCAACATTTTTAGCAAGGATTTGTAACAAAAACGAAATATTCTGATTGTAAGAGTTTATTTATCTTTTTACTTTCTCGAATACTTAGTACAGAGAAAGTACTGTTATCGTCAAAATATTTGAACTCGAGATTTTGAGGATTTTAGAACTCTCTGAATTCGAAAAATACATTTTAGGAAAATGTCCGTGTATCTGTGACAAAGATAACTCAGATACACTTTGAGCTAAAAGGATTAAATTTGGTACATTTATTTATACGAAATTTTGAGTAAATTTCGTTCAGAGAAAGTCTGTCTATCCGGCTATCCGTATATAAGTTAACACGTGAAAAAGATAGCTAGATGGATGAAATTCGGTACAAAGATTTAACATGTATAGAGTATCAAATTCAACAAAGAGTTGACCGTCCGTAGGTCTGTACTTTCAAAAATACATAAATACTGCAACTCAGAAAACCCAATGACTTAAATATATCAAATTAGTTATGGGGTTTGGTGATTACATGTGTAATTCTGTATCAAATCTTTGTTACAATCGGTTCTTAAAAATGCGACTCAAACGCAAATTCAATTTTCGTATATAGTTAAACGCATGCCACGAATTAATCATTCCGACAGATTCAGTAAAAATGCTATATTCAAGCCAAATGCTAATATTTCATAAGTACTGTAAGCCAATGACATGCAAGGCGCTCTCTTGGATAATATCTTTATTAGAAAGTATGCAAGAAAGTTCGGGAGATCACTCTTATTGCCATGCTATCAGCCGCGTGCATGCAGCCGTTTTAAATTATACTTTCTCCCATGCTAGCTTTGCATTTCAGTAGATGTTGTGTGAATTGTAGTGAAAGCTTTTGAACCTGTGTGTGTGTGTAATTGTAACTGTTTTTGTTTGCTTCTCAAATTCCCCTCATTTTCAATTTGTGTTTCTTTTGAGTTTCGTTCTTGGAAATATGAAATTAAAGTAAGAAATCCTTTACAGAAAGGTTGTTTTCCACCATGAACAGAGCCGGGTTTCTCTTCTAAGGGGCTTAGGTGCAAGAAGTTTATTGGGGCCCTAATTTTTTGTAAAGTCCCCCCATCAAAGAATACAAATCTGAACATATATTATTAATGCACATTTATTTAATGCGTGATTTTTTTTTTGATAATGCATGTATTACTTTAGAAAAATTACAATTTTTTGCAATTTCTTTTTCGATGCTAAATACAGCAAGCGTTCGGAACACTTGCTTGACCTAAAAGAATTCTTTATTAATTTTAATTTGCTAAAATAGAGCTCAGCACTTGCTGAAGTAACTGGCAATGTAAAGAAAAATTTTAACACAATTGAAACATTTAGAAATAACTCATTGCAATTATTATTTAGTATGCATTACAATAACTAAATAATAATTGCATTCAAACTGCATGACTAACAAATTTCTTGGATTAGGTTTTCATCTACATCTGTGTTATAAAGCGTTACACAGTTTTTCGAACATTTCTCTAATTCATATTTTGTGTCTTGTGACAAAGCCTGACGACAGCTACGCAAATACCTTCATTAGCTCTTAATCTCTGACATAGAATAAATTTCAATTTTTCTGGTGTCTTTGTGGTTTCGTCAGATTTAAGACTGAAATCATGTATAAAGCTTAAAGGATAAATGTAGGAAGAATGTATATAAATTATTTATATCATCATTTTTCAAAATATTAAGTTTTTTAATGTATAAAACATTATTATTTATTAAAGATGAGTTTAAGAGAAAATGAAAAAAATCTACAACATACAAATTATATTTAATACATTCCATATTATTAAATTTCAACAAAATGAATCATTGCATTTCAATTTCTAAGTTTTGGTCATTATTTGCGCCACTTGAAGCTTCAATTCAGTTTCTGGATACTTTTTATAGTAAGACACAGTAATTAAAGTTTTGGTAAGACTTAAGAGTAATGTCCAGTTACTTGCAAAATATGACAAAATCGTGCTAACTTTCTGAAAACTCGTCAACTGTCAATCTAATAAGAATGGGTTGACGGTTTGTCTAGCCAGGCATTAATAATAGTTAAAAAATATAGTTTATACATAATAGTTTTATAGCTTGCTCTTATAATAGTTTTTTAAAAAAAAAATCGAACTTCATATTTTGATGAATCAGCACGTTTGCTCTTATAATAGTTTTTTTTTTTAAAATCGAACTTCATATTTTGATGAATCAGCACGTTTTAGATCTCCCAGAATCTGAGAAACTTGTTTTTTTTTTAAAAAACAAAATCACACCAATGAGTGAACACAATTATTCAAAAGTGTTTTCATCTTGATGGGTGAAACTTTGTATATGGTCTCTACTTTAGAGTTTTAAATTTCTATCAAATTTTGAACGAAGTGCATTCAGAGGAAATTTGTCAATTCGGTGATCCGAAAATAATTTACCACGATAGCAACAAAGCAAAGAACGCGAAATGAGTAATATTTGATGTACAGATTTAGCATCTGATGATGTCGTGTCCGCGTTACAACGGAAAGATGATTCCAGTGGCGTCTGAGAGTAAAGACCCCTGAACTCCCGAGGGCAGAGGTTTGACTTCCAGCTCATATGAAGAAGGCACTCACACACTCGCCTGCACAACCCCTTTTTACAAGGGGGGGGGGCTCTTTCACACGCCTTACAGATAGAACACAGGGGAAAAACAACCATGCTCGAACCAGGACACGAACCCGGGACTCCCAGATCATGGGGAAGACGAGATACCCGAGACAGACCGTCTGTCGATCTGCCCGTTCACAAGCGTGTAAAAGTAGTAGCAGTGGCTTAATCTAATAATGAGTCATTAAAATAGTTTGGTGTGGAATTTTGAGTTTCATTTGGTTGACAAATGAGCGTCCGAAATGCATACTGGAAGCACTAAACGCTCATGTAAGAGATTTTGAAAAGTGGTGCTTCTTGAATTGATGTTTTTTCTGCATTAGTTTCGAGTGCATTTTATCTTGCAGCATATTTTTGTGCGAATTTTCTCTTTTTCTTTCACTTTTCTTTTACCTTCCACTTCCTTTGTTTAACTAATTATTACACTAATATGAGATGGTAATTTATCTCAAATACAGCACAGGGTAGAAACTTATTTCTTAACATATTAAATAAAGGAAACTTGTTCTCAAATTTTACTCAACACATATTTTACAAATTTTAATCAACTTCAATCTCGATCGATAGTATTCAATTCCTCTTGAAAAATCTAGTTAATATTCGAAAAAATATATAAATTAAACCCCACAAAATTTAAAATAATATTAACTCCTCTCTTTGTATATAATATTCTATGCTTGATTATTAGATTTATTCCATTGTTAACTTGGTAATAATCATTGGTTATACTTCAGTTGTTATTGGATGCAGAAAGTTTCAACAATCACTCTTATTATTGTTGTTAGCAGAAATATTATTGTTTAATGTTAAACAAACGCGCAAAATACAAACGATATAATAGACGAAACAATCTGCTGCTTCTGCTGCTGTGTTAAGAATCATTTCTCTTTTTGCAACTGATCGTTGTGTGACTTTTTTTTTCTGTACTATGCTTGGTGCGTTTTCTAAACATTTCAATGAGGCTACGGCCATCGTTGGATGGATCGTCCTATGGACGATCTGGGAACTGTTGAAATATTACATGTTCCCTCACTTACCGTCAATCGGAGTTCTGTTTTTCGATCCCAATTCGGATCAAGATGTTGATATACCATCTCATCCACTTGCGACTAGAGTAGAATCCGTCCCTCCTACACAGTATTTAGGATTTGCCAGGCTTTAGAACTTCCAGTGAAACTGACTCCATCTGCAATCCAGAAGTCTGATAACCCTGTTGAAGAATCATATATGCTGTGTTCTGCTCTGGGTGTGCCTGCACGGATGGCTCCTGTCGGAGTGTCATTTGTAGAATCCTTTGTGATCTACCAATTCTGCTTAGCCTTGGATATTCCAGTCAGGTACCGATCGCAGAAGGACGCAGTTTAACATAAAAACTGTCGTCGGCTGCCCGATGCAGTTTCCAGATCATTACTGTCTTCGGATGCAGCGAAGGAGGGTGGGTGGGCGGAGAACAAAAGTAGCCCACCTCCACGTGGTGTTCCCTGGGCAACGGTGCAGTTCTTTGGAAATGCATCGGCTAAGAGGCTACTCAAATATGAAACAAATAATGAACGTTTTATTTAGTTTGACAAAACTATATTAGTTTGACAAAACTATACACCTAATTTTTGATTTTCCGTTTTAATGCCATAAAATTTCATTACAAGCAACAAATTCAGAACATGCAGAACGTGTATTTAAGGTAGCAAAAAATGTAATGGCTTTTAAATATACGTAAGAATTAAATATTTTTTTATCTAAAAAAATTTTTAATATGCATTTGACAAAGAATTGTTGTAGAACTCACACATACTGAAAATCAGTAGCGTTGACAATCATAAATCTGATGGAGGAATTTTGAATGGCTTAAATTTGAAAAATTACAGTGGCAAGAATTTACAAATTCATAACATAATTCGTCATCATATATTTATAGCCATTATATGACAAAGTAGATTAAAGGCCTTATGGTCAGAGCCGGCCTTCTCTTAAAAGGGGCCTGGGTGCAAAAAATCATTTGGGGCCCTAATTTTTTTTTGTAAAGCAAAGAAAGAAAAGAAAAGAATTTAACATATTTTATTAATGCATATTTATTTAATGCGTGATTTTCTTTTTCTTTCTTTCTTCTTCTTTTTTTTAATACATCAATTATTTCAGAAAATTTACATTTTTTTGCAATTTCTTTTTCGATGCTTAATAAAGCAAATGCATTTAAGCGTTCTGAACACATGCTTGAGCGAAGATAATTTTTTATTATTTTTAATTTTGCTGAAAGAGCGCTCGGCACTTGCTGTAGTAATTGCCAACGTAAAGAAACGTTTTGACACAATTAATACATTTAGAAATAATTCATTATAATTATTATTTAGTATGTTACAATATGTCTTGTGCGTTATTTATATCTCTTTCATTCAAAATCAAATCGCGTAACAAACAAATTTCTTGAATTAGGTTTTCATCTACATATGTGTTATAAAACTTTACAAAGTTTTTGGAACATTTCTTTTATTTATATTTCTCTAAAGTTCTTATATCAGTGATTAATTTGAAATCAGAAATGCTATTTAGTATACTTTTAAACCCATCTTCTATTTGTACAATAACAGTATCAATGACAGTGTTCAAAAAAAAAAAAAAAAAAACATCTAAATTCCACTACCGGGTATTTTTATAACTTCGGAACATAATCTTTTCCTTTTTCGAATTCGTTTTTCAGGAAGATGTTCATGTTATGTGCTAGCAATTCTGCTTTGTCGAAAATTGTGTTATAGTTTGTTCTTAAATTTTGGATTTCAGTTTTAATCCAGAGTCCAGAACAACTGTTTCTGCTTGAAATAGGTTATTGATAATGTTAATTTTTGGAAAACATTGCATACAACACTATTAAGCATAAAATAAATAACATTTCCTGCACCTAATAAATTTTTAGCTTCGGATACCGCTCTATTATCGTTATTTACATCATTTAAACGTCAATAAATTCTTCTAAGGCATTACAAGTTCCCTCAAACTGTGTATGCAATGCTTTCACCTAATCTATTTTGGTTTCCCAACGAGTGTCGTATATTCGATTAAGAGTAATGTTTAAATGCTTTGCCGAATTTTCCATCTTTTGTTCCATTGCAGAAAATAAGCAATATAAATGCTGTAATATCCAAAAACGTTTTTTTACTATATATACTTCTGGAAGCGGCATCACAAATTAATAAATTAAAGGAATGTGATAAGCAAGGAACATAAATTGCATGCTGATTTAGAGAAAGTATTCTAGTTTGCACTCCTTTATATTTCCCTTTCATGTTACTACCGTTGCATATGCTTGCCCTCTACAATTCAATATAACGAATTAAATGAATAACGAATTAAACTAAATGAATTAAAATGACAACTAGAATGCTCATGATCTTGGATTTGACAGCTTTCTCCAGTTATTATAGCCACCTATAAATCATGTGGTTTGGCCATTTCTTCTTCTTTTGGAAAACAGTATACAACAAAAACAAAACACGGAGTCTTGCATTTTTGAATAAATTAAGTTGTGTTTCACCATTTGGCATTTCTTTAAGGTAGTACATAGTGGAAAACGATCTACCTTAGCATTTTTAGCAAAATATCCCTTGTGTTGTACAGGTCTGCTTTAACACAAAGCATTCTAAATTTATCAGTAATAATACTTGACCATAAACCAGGATCTTTTATACTCTGTTAATCGTATTTGTTATTGTCATTTTCGTCATTATTTTCTAATCCTGTCATATTTGTATAAACACACGGTTCTTCAACGAATTTCACCGTTTCAACATTTTAATTTGCAAAACTGCGCAGCTGGAGTAAAAATTTCTTCCCCATTTGAAGTTTGACTTGTAATTTCTAAAGTTGAAGCAATTTCTTTTCCAGAATGACTTCGAAGCCAAGAAAAGTGATCTACTTATGACTTCTTGTGAAGTTTAGCTTTTGTTCTTTTTCCTTTTCTAATAATAATCTTAATAATAATCTTTCTAATAATAATCTTAATAATAATCTTTCTAATAATAATCTTTAATTTTCTAATAAAACCAAGAAAATTGATCTACTTATGACTTCTTGTGAAGTTTAGCTTTTGTTCTTTTTCCTTTTCTAATAATAATCTTTTTTGACATCCAGATGAGATAAGTGACTGTAAATCTACTTAACTTTTATTAATAATATTTGCACATTTGCACTAGACTATAATATATACTGTAAACTTCGAACATTTCGAAATCCATCGACTGCTCCGTTTAAACTTCTTAATTAATTCTTCTTATTCCAGCCATGGCCGGTGAAGAAGAAATGCGGTGTGCATTGCTAGGAGTTGTTCGTTTAATTTATCTACGTTTTAATTTTTGTTTCAACAACTTAATATAAATAAATATGCACAGATGCACACATAAAATATATTATATGAGATGAAGAAAAAAAAATAGATAGTTGATGATTTATTTACAAGTCCATTTGAACTCAGCCTCATCCTCTATTTCTGGGAGCCGCATGCGCCCAGTAGCAGCGCCGTTCTGTCTTAACATGTCTGAATGGTATCTCCTTATTCATAAATGAACTCTCCACCCCCTTTAAAGGTATCACTGTGATCGTTTCTCAATAACAACGTAAGTCGAAGCGCAGCCAGCCACGTGGAAAGTAAACGTATACTTTCAGTATGTGTAAACGCTATTATTGTTCTGAACACTATTTTAATTCTTGATCACAGAGGTTATATAGCATCTGTGGCGGATTGGGATGAACAAGGATAAAACCTGGAACCTTGTGGTTCGCAGCCCAGTAACATGACCACGATACAAAAGCAATTGCTCGTGTAGCGTAGCTGTTCACTAGCTTATAAGCTTTCACCACAGACTCTCCCTCCAGGGAGTCGGAGGTGAGACCAACGATATCGCTGTTGAGTGGTGATGTATTAGCTGTTGAGTCTAATGCGCCTGTACCCATTTGAGTAGCGCCACAAAAACTGTACGAAGGTTGAAGGTTCGTCGTCCGGGTCACCAATGAGGCGGATTGGGATGTGCGAGGATAGAACCTGGAAATATTAACTTTTGGCGTGGATTTAACATTTTTATTGAATCTATCATGTCATCCTTCGCGTGTGTTTAAGCGATTAAACCTTGGCATGCGGTTAAAAGTATCCGAAAATCGAATTTGTGTATTATACACATTTTTCTTCACCTGTTGAAACAAAAGTTTGACACAAAACTGCACTTATAATCTTAAATTCCCTTACCAAATTTGATATATTTAGGTTACTGCGTTTTTGACCTATTGCGTTAACTTATTTCTGAAAGTACAGAGTGACCGCTGTCAACTGTAATTGAATTTAATTCAAAATTTGATGGATGCCTACACTACAGATGTTAAATCTGTGCACTACATTTCATTTATCTAGCTCTGTTCATTTAATAATTATCGTGTACACTTATATTAGAACAAGTGGGCAGAAGGGACAGATTTTATTCAAAATTGATAGAAATATGCAAATTTGATAAAGTCCGTATACCAAATTTCATCTATTTAGCTCAAGTCATTTTTGGGTTATCTTTGCCACAGAGAGATAGACAGACGGATATTTTCCAAAAATGTGTTTTTCGATCTCAGGAAGGACTAAGATTTAGATATTGTTCAAAATCTCGCGTTCAAATTTTTTGACGATTGCTATACTTTCTCTGTAACGTTTATACGAGAAAGTAAAAATTTAATTCATTTGTTTCATTCATCCGTATCCTCATCTTTGGATACGCATTTTTTAAATAGCACGTCAAAATTCATTTTAAAAGTGAAAATTTATCACTAAATTAAGCTAAAAAATATGAATTTTACAAAAAAATCCGATATGGTAAAATTTTATTTAATATTTTTTTTTCCTATTTCAGTAAGTAAAAATTTGTAAGAAATAGTAAAAATAAATCCCATATTGTTTTTTGATTGCATACTTGTGGTGTGAATAGAAACTAAGTCACGGAGTAATCCCAGTTCGTGGTCTATCACTGTGATATTATAAATTATGATGAGGTACATGCGTCATTAGGATCATACAAAAAACTATTATCGTTTCAAACTCAGACGCAGCTGGAATTATGTTAACATCGCTCTTTGGTCTATGAGGAAGTGTAATTTCTATCTTAGGTCACGAGGAATAGGCAGAATTGGGGTAATCTTTAACAATTTCTACTGAAAATATTACATTTTACATTTTTTTCGGAATTAAAATTATGGCGCTCATTGTTTGAAGATCGGAATCAATTACGGAAGAATTTTAATCTCGTGCTATTTTTTTGGCCTATTATGAATACACAATTCAGCTGTTTTGTATTCAAAATTTCAAATTCTATTCATTTAAATTTAATATATTGGTAGAATTTGAAATGCTACATATTATTCAAATTTCAGTTTTAAGATTTTAGTGTTCACTCATTTTATAAGGCAAAAATTTTAAATTATAATGAATGTTATTGGTGACAACATATTTTTATATTTTAATAGATTCAGTTAACTTTTCAAGGCATGAAGCTTTCATCTAATTTTTAAAATCATTTGAATCACTTAAAAACAGAATTATAAAATTCTTCTTTAAAAACAGAGGTTTCCTACAAAATTGACATGAAAAGAATTAAAATATAATTTTAATGAATACTTGCATGAAACAATGGACACCGTTTTAAAGGACTTATTTCAGCCTGAATTAATAGTCAAATTCTTATCATGTTTTCATTTTTTGGCGATAAATGTAGGAATGTAGTCTAAGAATTAGAATATTTAGCTTGGTTGCATCTGTAAATTGTATCCCTTATATTTTTATTATATTTTATATTTAATTGAGAAAACCAAATAATTAAACTAGGCTTCTTCAGTAATAATCCCTTTTATTTTAAACTGGGCTTCTATTTCATAGCAATCCAAAATAAAAGTATTCATTTTGTGCAGTTCACTTCATTTTCCGATCGACTTTTCAATTATTAATAAATCAAGGTCACTGGAGTGTTGGCTACTTTATTATGACTGTGGTAGGCGCAACTTACAGTTATTTAATATACTAATTAAAAAAAAACTCTGAAGCTCAAAATAAATTTTATTTTAAACTTGTCACATAACTTGTCACTTGTCACATTTATTTTAACTTGTCACATAATGGTACATTATTTAGAACTCAAATTAGAACAAAATTCTTTAAATCTTCTTTGAAATGTGATATTGCTAATAAAATAAACATGAAAAGACATTCAGAAATTAAATAAAAACAAAATTGGAAACAATAAAAATTGATGTTGCCATTTTAAAAACTGAAATAAAAACCAAATTCTATAATTCTTGTTTAAACCTTGATGTTGCCAACAAAATAAACAGAAAAAGAAATAAAATATAATTTTAATAAACATTTGCATAAAACAGGATTAAAATCATTTATTTCAGTTTGAATTAATACATAAATTCTCGTATTTCTACTTTTCTTAAATAAATTTAAGAATCTGATTAAATATAGTACATTTTGTTATTTAATTATAAATAAAAAATATCCATGTGAATCTATTCAATCATATAGTTTTATTTTAAACTATTACATTTTCTTAGTTGATAATCTCCAATTACAATAGTTTTAAACACTAACTTCTTAGAAAAGTAAATTGACCATTTAAAATAATATACCTATTCTTTCAAGAATATAAAACTTAAAGAACTAAGAGAAGTTTTAAATTAAGTATTTGCTTAAAGCGTTACCTACTTCAAAAAAACATTTTATAAAAAGACATATATTTTCTCAAAATGATACAAAAAAAAAATATGATTCTATATTTTGTTTCTGAAAATTAATTAATTCCTTTTAAAATATTCTGTTGGGAAAAGAATTGTATTGGCTCATTTTGAATAGCACACCGTTAAATTCGGTTATTTTCTGCTAGCATACTACTTTCTATACTACAAAGAGGGTCCCAAGAATTATTTGTTTTGAAAAGTCACATTAACAACGAAAACAGAAGCATTTATCGACTTTTTAAAAGTAAATAAGGACTGTTTATTATAGCGAAATGGTTGCACATTTCTCAAGTGCACATTCATCCTGCAATCGGAGACGATATCCTAATCTTAATTTATTAAAGTTTTAGTTTGTACGACGGCAAAGTAGGAATGTAAACAATTGATGCATTTCAAGATCTTAACGATGACGGTTGTGGTTCAAAATGAGACTCTATTTATTTTACGATTCATTTCGGTAGTAATATTGTATTAAAAGGAACGTATTTACTTTTACTTTGGTGTATTCATCTTGATATTTTTATTAAACTTAGTTCGCATTAATTTCCTAAGAACTAATTTGTAGTAAAAATTAAAACAATGACATATGAATACCCCAAAGATATATTCAATATTTTCAGAGAGTGTTTATTTTGGCGACATTGAAAATTAAGAAAAGTAACTGTTTGTATCAACATTAAAATACTTTGATTTAAATTTTCGACAAAAACATTAAGAAATTCAATTATTTAATTGATTTTTTTCGTCTTCATCCAAATATATATAAACAAGTAGTCTTTGATGATCAGATTGTTTAGACAGATAGATTGTATAGTTTATCTGGAATGCAATTCTTAATTTTTTATAAGACTCAAAAATACAAATTTAATTAAATTTAATTCTATGAAAAAAAAAGATAAAGTGAAAATCCTATTTTGAAATGAATGACCAAAGAAAGCCATTTTTAATTGATAAAATTACAAAAATAATTAATTATGATTTAACAAGTTAATTTTTCAGCAAAGGTACAATTCTGTTTTGACGGTGACCAAAAAGCGCCAAGAAAAAATTTCGCCAAATTATAAAAATATACTTGATTGCATATATATATATATATATATATATATATTGAAATTGAATTCCCAAATTGGCAAAACTTTTTCTTCCTACTTTTTGGTCACCGTTACCATCGACAAGTACCGGTATAAAAGACTTAACATGTACTTTAGAAAATAGTATCGATTTAAACCAATATGAAGTGTGTTGATATACTATTGTATCAATGATGTGGTAGAACTTGATGTTCCAAATGAAACTTTATCATTGAATGTAAAGTTGCAAACTGAATTAGGATCAACATTTAGAATTGCATTCGCCAAAATGCACACACATACAAAATAAAAAAAGTACTAGTAGGAGAGATCCCCTCAAAACTTTTTCGCATACTTTCTAATAAAGGTATTATCCACAAGAATGTGGGTCACGGTGTTTTGGTGGTGAGGTTTCGACTTGTGAGCTGTAGGGTTTCAGGTACAACACCCGATTCCACCGAAGAACCTTCGTGTAAGGGTGTCTATTGCACGTTAAATCCGTCAGGGCCAAACGTCTTCTCGGTGGTGTGGAGATGGGGGTGACATCTCAGGTGTCGTCCTCGTCATCTGACAGTGGTTCAAAATTACGAGGTCCATTCCAAAGTAACCCTAGTGTTGCTTTATAATGGGACGTTAATATAACTAAACAAAACTAAAACTAGCCGAAAGAATGCCTTTGCATGGTATTGTCGTACAAAAGTTACGAAATATAACATTTAGCATGAATTTTGCATTTTTATTGAATCCGTCGGGTGATATTTGGTGAGTTGCTTGAAGATTTATCCCTGGCAAGCAGTTAATAGTTCTCGAAATCGAATTTATGTTTTAAATCCGTTTTTCCCGACGTATTGAAACAAATGACTGTGTCTTTGAACTGTCACTTTTACGTGCTGCTAAGATTACTGATTGAGAGCAGGTCAATCCCCTGTCTGGACTTTGCTCAAAATTTGACAGGTGTTCAGAGAAGAGATAGTAATCCTGTGTACCGAATGCTATCGATCTAGCTCTATCTTCGTTTTGTATAGCTATCTATCTATCTATCTTCATTTTGTTGTTATGATGTTAAATTATATTTAAACAGCCGGAAAGACAAGTTTCCTCTGAGCGAATTGTTTCCCAAATATGACAGAAATCTACAAATTTGGTGTATAGACCGTATACTAAATTTCATCCGTCGAGTTCAAACGTCTAGCTTTTTGAGTTATCTTTTCCACAGACAGACATTTAAAAAAAAATATGTTTTTCGAACTCAAGAAGATTCGTCAAAATCTCGTGTTCGAATTTTTTGACGACTGTTATACTTCTATGTTATGTATATGAGAAAGAAAAAATTAGGGTTTTTTTACATAGATTCCGGAGGACCTGAATTGGCACAATAATATGCTTTCTTATTATTGTCAATTAACATTTTAATCTTTATAATATTGAACTTGGTAATTAATTGGGCATTTTAATGTTATGTAAAATCGTTTTTAGTTTCCCACACTATTAAAAATTCTTGTATTTTTTCATTTATGAAATTTTTACCACCTTTTTTTTAAATCATATTTTTTTTTTAAAATTAATTGTAATTGTCATATATATATATATACATTGTTAAGTAAGATAATAAGAATCGTCGAATTCAGGAAATCCTTTCCAATCGCTCTCTTATCGATCATTTAAATATCCAGAAAGAACATTACTCAATGCTTTTCTTTCGTAAATCGGTCAGCTGCGGTTATTTCACGCGGATTTTATGAATTTATTACACATGGATCAACGTAGATTTAATATTTAACATAAGCCATATACCTACAACTTTGATATTAGAATGACTTATGGAAGAATTAATGGCCAGCTGTGCAAATTGTTAAAATGTAACTCGTTATATACATTTGAATATATGTAGATGAATACTAATTCTATATATTATAAGGTGAATACATTTGTTTCCTGAATGATGATTCAAATTACGTTCATTTAACAAATGCTAATTGCTGATTATAATCAGGTATTTCCTTCTTTTCAGGTTAACAACATTCATTTTATTGTTTGGATTTAATGGTAATACTTTTCAAATTATATCTATCTATTACATGAAAAAAATACAGAGACATTTCGTTTGTGATTGGTACATGGTAGCACTCACCTACCCCAAGTCATTTCATGGTTTTTTTTTTTTTTTTTTTTTTTTTTTGCCAGCAGTGATTGAATTGAATATTTAATGAAAATTATTATTATATAGTAGTAATTATTTATATTATATATGTAAAAAAATCTTTAAATAAAGCTTTAATTATATAATGTTTATAAATTTTACATGAAAAAAATGTTTATTTATTTTACATGAAAAAAAATTATGTAAACATTTCGTTTGTGAGTGGTAGATGGTAGCACTCACCTACCCCATGACATTTCATTTTTGTTTTGCCAGTATTGATTGAATTGAATATTTAATGAAAATTATTATTATATGGTAGTAATTATTTATATTATATATGTAAAAAAAAACTTTAAATAAAGCTTTAATTATATAATGTTTATTTATTTTACGAGAAAAAAAAATTATGTAAACATTTCGTTTGTGATTGGTAGATGGTATCACTCACCTACCCCATGACATTTCATCTTTGTTTTGCCAGTATTGATTGAATTGAATATTTAATGAAAATTATTATTATATAGTAGTAATTATTTATATTATATATGTAAAAAAATCTTTAAATAAAGCTTTAATTATATAATGTTTATAAATTTTACATGAAAAAAATGTTTATTTATTTTACATGAAAAAAAATTATGTAAACATTTTGTTTGTGATTGGTAGATGGTAGCACTCACCTACCCCATGACATTTCATTTTTATTTCGCCAGTATTGATGGAATTGAATATTTAATGAAAATTTTTATTATATAGTAGTAATTATTTATATTATATTTGTAAAAAATCTTTAAATAAAGCTTTAATTATATGATGTTTATTTATTTTACATGAAAAAAATTATATAAACATTTCGTTTGTGATTGGTAGATGGTAGCACTCACCTACCCCATGACATTTCATTTTTGTTTCGCCAGTATTGATTGAATTAAATATTTAATGAAAATTATTATTATATCGTAGTAATTATTTATATTATATACGTAAAAAAATCTTTAAATAAAGCTTTAATTATATGATGTTTATTTATTTTACATGAAAAAAAATTATGTAAACATTTCGTTTGTGATTGGTAGATGGTAGCACTCACCTACCCCATGACATTTCATTTTTGTTTTGGAAGTATTGATTGAATTGAATATTTAATGAAAATTATTATTATATCGTAGTACTTATTTATATTATATATGTAAAAAAATCTTTAAATAAAGCTTTAATTATATGATGTTTATTTATTTTACATGAAAAAAAATTATGTAAACATTTCGTTTGTGATTGGTAGATGGTAGCACTCACCTTCTCCATGACATTTCATTTTGGCTTTGCCAGTATTGATTGAATTGAATATTTAATGAAAATTATTATTATATCGTAGTAATTATTTATATTATATATTTAAAAAAACTTTAAATAAAGCTTTAATTAACAATACAAATTTGTTTAAAGCAATGTTACTTGTTCATTCTATTTTTATACACACCGTTTGTGGCAATACTAAGGAATAGCGTTCCGGTTTGTTTATGTTTTTCGATTAACGAAAAATTTTTTTCTCTCGGTAAATATTCTGAGTACACTAGCAATATATTTCGGTATTGTTTCTTAAATAATAATGGAACGTCCAGCGATATCAGATAAAGAAAAAATGCGAAGAAAAACCGAGGGAGAATCTGACATTTTGGAAAGAAAATCTCATTGTGAATCTTCAACGTTTTATGGTAAAACTTGAAAATTTGATTCAGTATTTAGATTTTGGAGATATAAAAAAATAATGTTCTCACTGTGGGCTTTGATTTTTGAATCGGAAGTTAACTGATCAGAAACGAATGGCCAATGGAGTTTAAACTGGAACTAACAAACATCGGGGTAGGTGAGTGAAAGCGACCATGGAGCAAAGATTCTATTTTATGCAATAATTTTAATTAATTTCAGAATTATTTAAGTATATTTTATAACAATTCTGTTCATTGGTGAGATATTGAATACGCGAGTTGCAACATTATTAAAAAAATTTTTTGTCACAACATTATCCCTGCTGTACGTTAAAAAAATGAATTTTGATATAAAATAAAGGTTAACAAATGACGCCAAAAACAATATTGTTACAAACTTGTAATTTGCTTCCCATCACGGCTAGTATCACCGTAAGAAAGGCCCTTTGTAAGATCTGTCCTGTGCGTCAATGACCTGTGAGCTTGGCGACCATTTGGCGACTTGGCGACGAATTTGGCGAGTTTGGCGACTAAATGGATACTACTGGAAAGTTCGAGAACTTTCACGATCCATCCACTAAGACCCGAGATACAGCCAGGTACGCCCTGATTGGTCTGAAGACTCTAGCCCCGCCTCCCAGAACTATAAAAGACGGGCACTCAGAAGCTACGAAGAAGTGCGGCAAACAAGGGCACATAGCATCTTACCGCGGCTGCGAGGCCTTCCCAAAAATTCAGTCTGCGAGAAAAAATAGGGACAACTATTTTCACAAAAATCAAGCTCTGATCAGGCCAAATGTCAGTTTTGCAGGTCTTTTTAAAAACACAAGCCATCATGAGATAGCGCCTCCATTACACTCTTACCACACAAGCCCACCAGAGCTGGCGCCACAAACCTATGGTCACAAACAAGCCAACAACACCGTTTTAGAAGGCAATGATTTCGCTGACATTATAGAAGCAATGAAAGAACTGAAAAAGCTAACGACCGAGTACCCTTTACTCTTTTCACAGCTTAAAAAACTAAAAACCGCAAACACTGTTATGGAAAAACTGGATATACTCATGAAGGCATTCGATAACCCAAGTCTACCTGTCACTAACTAGTTTTCTCCTGCAATAGCCTTCGCATAGTCTATTAGAACGCAAATGGCATTAACAATAAAATAATTGACCTTCGTAATTTTGTAAATAAGTATAACCCCGATGTAATCCTACTGCAAGAAACCCACCTTAGACCACAAAGAAAAATTTTCCTGGCAAACTATTTCTCATATTACAGTTACAGAGCTAACCAGGCTGGCGGCGGTACTGCAATTTTAATTAAAAATGGTTTACCTCACAGTGAGGTCCCCCCACCATTACTACAACATGTAGAAGCTAGCGTGGTAAAATTAAATTTTAAAAATCAAGATCCAATAACCTTAATCTCTATTTATATCCCCCCTAGTGCAGATAATTCCAATTTTATTTTCGACATCGAAAACCTGATGCAAACAGGACCTAATCAAATAATTTGCGGAGACTTTAACGCTCACCACGTTAGCTGGGATTGTAAGCGTAACTGCCCAAAAGGTAATTCCCTAAAATCATTCGCCCTTCAGGCCGGATTAGACATTATAGCACCGTCCACCCCCACTAGATTTGGGCCTCAGTCAGCAATACAATAGACCTCACCTTAATTAAAGACTTCCTGTACCCATATGAAATTCACTCCTTACCTGAACTTAGCTCTGACCATAATCCCATCTTATTAAATTTTTTCTTTAAATATTCCCTGCCCAATAATCTTAATAAATTTAAAACAAACTGGAATAATTTTAAATTAACCCTCAGTCAATTAGAAACCCCAAACATTGATGAATTTACAAACCCAGATAAACTTGACCATTTTGTAAACATCTTCGAATCGCAAATTATTAATGCAAAAAATCTAGCCTCCACCCCCATTATAAATAGTCAAAATTTTATTGACCCTAAAATTAGAGACCTAATCAGGAACAGGAACTTTGCCAGGAAAAATTTTCAAAAAACCAGAGACCCAGTCTTCAAGAGACTAATGAACCAAATTAATAAGGAAATTGAAAAACTTAACAATAAAATCCAAAGCAATGAATTTATACACAAATTAATTAGTGTTAACACAGAAGACGGATCAATCTGGAAACTTGTCAAAACTTTTAAAAGTAAAAAACAAAAAATTCCGGCCCTTAAAGGCCCTGCTAGTATTGCAATAACTGATAAAGAAAAAGCAAACTGCCTGGCGGCTAGCCTTGAGAAACAATTTCAACTTAATGAATTGAGCAATTTCACCACAGAACATAATGTAAATAATACAGTCAAAGGCTTTCTCGACTCATTGCCACAAAAATTTATTGATATTCCCCCTCCCTCAACTGATGAATTAAAGGATCATATTAAAAAACTTAATATCAAAAAAGCCCCTGGCCTTGACAGTATTAACAACAAAATGTTAAAAACACTTCTGGACAATTACCAAAATTTTTTAATTAATATAATTAATAGCATTCTCAAATTAGGATATTTTCCCATGTCATGGAAAACAGCTGCAGTTATCCCCATATTAAAACCAGGAAAAGACCCAACTGATCCCTGCAGTTATAGACCCATATCCCTACTCTCTTCTGTCAGCAAAATTGCTGAACAGATAATTCTCAATAGATTAAATAATTACCTAGAAGAACATAATATACTAACACCTGAACAATTTGGATTTCGCCGTATCCTATCTACAACCCACCAATTAATTAGAGCAGTAGAATTCATTGAGGAAGGTTTTGAAAATAAACAAAAAACTGCAGCGGTTTTCCTTGACATTCAGAAAGCTTTTGACAGAGTTTGGCAAGATGGTCTTATATACAAGCTAATTAATTACAACATACCCCCACACCTTATCAAAATTATAATTTCTTACCTCAGTTACAGATCCTTTAAAATCAAGATAAACAATGAATTTTCGGAAGTAAAACCTATTCTTGCAGGTGTACCTCAAGGATCCAAACTAGGGCCAATTTTATTTTCCTTGTTTATTAATGATATACCCAAGCAATTTAACACTATGTTGTGCATGTACGCTGATGACACTGCAATACTAGCTAGAAACAAAAATCAAAATTTCATTACCATAGCTTTAAACCGACATATTAAATCTCTTGAGGACTGGTTCGTCGAATGGAAAATTGAAATAAATGCTAGTAAAACTGAAGCTATAGTTTTTAATAAAAATAACTGTAAAAAGAATTTCTCCCCAGTTAAAATTAAAAATCAAACTGTCCCGTGGTCTAAGGAATGCAAATATTTAGGTGTTATTCTAGATAGTAAATTAACTTGGAAACCACACTTTATTTACACAGCTAAAAAGTTTCGAGACCTAACTCGTAAATTTTATCCCTTAATTTCTCGAAACTCCAAAATGAGTAGACAAAATAAAATGCTTATTTACTCTGCCTACTTGCGTCCAGTATTAACTTATGCCTGCCCTGTGTGGGGATATGCTGCCAAGACTAATCTTAGACTTATTGAACGCCAGCAAAATAACTTAATTAGAAATTTCTGCAATATGAAATACTACATGCCCAATACAAATATGTACTTATGCCTAGACTATCCCCCTCTTAAAAAATTCATTAAAAATCTAGCCACTAACTTCTTTAAAAACATGGATAAGAATAAAAATGAAGCAATAGCTAAAATCCCTAAATATAAACCATCTACAAACTCTAGAAGACCCCGTAATATACTACTTTAATTTATCTCAGCCCCTTAGTTTTTCTTCCTAACTTTTATTTTTTCAAACTCAAATTAAACAGTATCTCAATAGCCAATTCTAGCTCACAAGCAGTAAAAACTTACTAAGCCCAACGGCAGCGTACCCCCCACCTCCACCCTCACCCTAATATCAGACAATCACAATGAGTCTTGACACTCGTCATCTCCAAATTTCGTCGAAGACGGCCACGGCAAAGTATAGACAGCAAAGCACTGTGAAGTCTCTCCTTACCGGGGATAAGCCCCTGCCGGGGCTAGGCGCCCCGTCAACCCAACCATCAAGCTACGAAGAAGTCGTGTCGTGTGTATCGGAAGAAGTTGTGAGGATCGTCAAAAGTTGTGTGTGTGTGTGAGAGGAGTCGGAGTCGCCGACAAATAAGAGGTCTTGGAGGATTAGACAGCAAGAAAGCTGCTGAACTATAGCAATTAAATGCGCTGAGTAATTACGATTGATCGACGGTATTTTGCTGTATAGAAAAATTTTGTAACAATATCATGATAGAGGTGCAGCTTTCTTTTAACTTTTTAATGTTTTGTTATCCTGCATTTATGGATCGGATTTTATTCAGTTAAAAAAAATGTATAAACAAAACTTTTTTTAAAAAAATTACAAAAAATTATTTTACCAAAATAGGTATCTATCTCAAAAAGTGGATATTTGAGATAGATACACTCAATATTTTTAATTCTTATATTGCCATCTTCATAAAATCGTTTGAATTTTATTTCTAATCTCATTCTTTGGAAAGTTGCATTGAATTTTATGTTCGCTTAACACACTTTTAAGGCTATTCTAAATCTTTCAGCCGTGGCACTTGAACTAGGAAATAAGCAGTCTATGTATTTAAAAATAAACTATCCTTATTTTAATGCTTCATAACATAAGACAAATTGAAAATTTCATGTCATTTATCAATCGAAGCCACTATTTAAAGAACGGATAGAAATGCTGCTTTTTACTGTTCATGAACTGTTTACTATATTTCTTAAGTTTCCTGCAAGTGAGCAAAATATTTTGTAAATTTTCGAACTAGAAGAGTTCTGATTTAGAACTATTTTAGACCCACATACGAAAACACTCATTTTTTCCATTTTTTTTAAAAACACCTTGGGGGTTTAACGTGTGTATTTTAGATTCATACATGTTTTTCAATCAATTTTATATAAAAATTCCAAAATCTATTTTACAGCGTTTTCCAAATGTAATCACAATACCGTCATACATTTGGACCTGACATTTCGACTCATAATTATTTAATACCCGATGTATGTTTCCCTCTTAAAATATATTTTGCAATTTTTTTAAGTTATTTAAAACGTTTTGAATTTCTAAACAATCTTCAATTTATCACTCTGCTTTGTTTTATAAATTACGAGTAAATTTTCTAAAATCTTAACAAGTAAAACAAGTCTTATAAATATTGGTTTGTATGACTTGCCATGGTTTATAATAAACCTGTCAAATAATACACTTGTCATGGTTTATAATAAACCAAATTACCGTCTTTACCAGATATATATATATATATATATATATATTGCTACTGATAATTTTGCAAAAATTTTTGTAGCAAAATCTTTGAAGTATTTGTTATTTAATTTTAAAATAAATATTAGGCCGCACATATATAATATGTAAAAAAGGAACTGAACCGATTTAATGTTTTGAATTTAATTTAAGCAAGCAAATTATACATTAAATGTGTAAATTTTTAGGAGGATTGCATATTTATGTATAAAAACTTAAATAACAAAATAAATGTGTAATGAATTCATTATCCTGCTTTTTACTTTTTATCGATAATCCAATGATTAATTTGTCTCTGTAATTATTTTCTTAATCTAGCGATAAAGTTAACGCTGATATTTTACCCATCATTTAATGATAAATCCGTCACGTGTTTGTCTCTAAAACAAAAACTGAAACACTAACTTTTATTTAAAATAAAATAAGTTTAAAATTATTGATCAATGTAGATACTGAAATTTATAGCACGAAAATTTTATAGCTATTATCCCCACAACTATAAATGTCCGAAACAGCATGTTTGATTTTAGAAGATTTAAAAATACTTATTTTATTTTATCTTGTTTTTAGTTGCGTAAAAAGAATGTACGTTACATCTAATTCCCTTTAAAAGCTACAACAAAAGCTTCTACATAAGAAAAAAAATCACTTTCAAGATCAAAGAAAGAACTTCTTACGAAAAAATTATGAAAGGACATGTAATCAACATCAATTACATAGTTCAGAGACACAAAGCTGGAAATAATTATTTATAGCACAAGAAACAGTCTCCTTTCCACTATTTTATTATTTATGCTACATATTATTTTGTTCCAAGCGACTCAGAATAGGGTTTTAGACAAGAATAGCTTGAATATCAGCAACAAAGTATTATTCTGCGTTTATATTTTGTCTCCACCGACAAAAAATTTATAAATACCAATCTATTTGTTAGAGTTTTATAGCGCAAAGGCAACGTCTGGTCATTCTGCTATATGGGCTTGGTGCTTTCTTAAATATTCCAGAATTTACTAAAGCATAAACATTTTATTTTAAAAGTTAAAAGTAAATTGTTAAAAAAAATTTCAAATAAGGTCACAACAAGTAAGGTTAAAACCATTAAAAAATAATTTTGCATTCGAAAGTTTCTCTTATAAGTCTACCAAATTATAGTGTGCATCATTAAAAATTTTTTATCCAGAATTATTAAAATTGATGAATTTAACCAGTTCATGTTTAACATATAAAAAGCAATAAACGTCGATGGAAGTTCCCAATTTAATAGGTTAATGTGTGTACAATACATGCCGCCAATCCTGAGCCTAGTCAATAGGTGTCAAATACTTGTCGCCAATCCTGAGCCTTGTCCGTAAGTCAGTGTGTGTTTAAAATACATGTCGCAAATCTTGAGCTTTGTCAATAGGTGGATGTGTGTAAAATACATACTGCCAATCCTGAGCTTTGTCAATAGGTGGATGTGTGTAAAATACATATCGCAAATCCTGAGCTATGTCAATAGGTGGATGTGTGTAAAATACATGTCGTCAATCCTGAGCTTTGTCAATAGGTGGATGTGTGTAAAATACATACTGCCAATCCTAAGCTTTGTCAATAGGTGGATGTGTGTAAAATACATATCGCAAATCCTGAGCTATGTCAATAGGTGGATGTGTGTAAAATACATGTCGTCAATCCTGAGCCTAGTCAATAAGTGAATGTGTGTAAAATACATGTCGTCAGTCCTGAGCCTTGTCAATAGATGGATGTGTGTAAAATATATATCAACAATTTTGAACATTGTCAATAAGTGCATTCGTGTAGAATACCTGTCGCCAATCCTGAACCCTGTCAATAGGTGGATGTATGAAAAATATATGCCACTAATCAAGGCTTATCAATAAATGGATATGTGTAAAATACATCCCGACAATATTGAGCTTTGTCAATAGGTGGTTGTGTGTAAATATATAACGTCAATCCTGAGTCTAATCAATAAGTGAAGGTGTGTAAAATACATGTCGTCACTCCTGAGCTTTGTCAATATGTGGATGCATGTAAAATACATGTCACCAATCTTGAACCTTGTCAATAGATGGATGTGTGTAAAATATATATCGCCAATCCTGAGCATTGTCAATAAGTGGATTCGTGTAGAATACCTGTCGCCAATTCTGAACCCTGTCAATAGGTGGATGTATGAAAAATATATGCCACTAATCAAGGCTTATCAATAAATGGATATGTGTAAAATACATCCCGACAATATTGAGCTTTGTCAATAGGTGGATGTGTGTAAAATATACGATACCATATTTTTCAATTAAATAGCAGTTCGGCGATTAATATTTCTATATTGAAAATGGTTATGTAGTCATATAAAGAAATAGATAGTTATACATAAAGAAGCTTATTGTAGCCTTCATTATCTCCTATGGTTTGTCATTTCTTTTTTATTTTCACAGTCGTGATGATATCATTCAGTGGAACGAAAAAATATTTCACGACAGTATCCTTCTTATCAACCAACCCTGTGGCGTCCCCGTTTCCTAATATACCTGCATAACCTGGGATCTACCGAAAAATAATATAATGGATAGTGAATGTCTTTTAAAAAGCATATTTTACTTACTCTATTTGCAACATTTGGTGGTAAATATATCCTCTAAGTCTTGTGATGAAGAAAATTCATTGGGACGAAGACCTGTCCTAGATATTCAAAAAACTTGGTCAGGAGTCAGTTGTGTCAGGAGTTTCTCGTCTTTTCGAATAACAAATAACTAGATAGTGGTCAACTATTCTGCAAAAGAATCTAATAATCAGAAATTTACTATTTTTATGAGGTCATTTAAAAACATTTATGGTGTATGTTATTATTCTATCGAATTCTACTTGTTTAATATTTTAGTTTTGGTGAATAATACTCACTAATCATTTCTTAGATATCCTATAACTAAATGAAACAGTTATTTTCTTTTGAATGTATTGTAAGCATGACATACTTAAAAGGGGGAATAATATGAATGTAAAAATACGCTTCATCCTGTAAAATAATGTGTAGGTCTTCCTCGGAGCCTTCTTAAATTCTTAAAGGAGCATTCCAAATTCTCCTTCTTCTTTTCTTAAATTCTTCTAAAAAGGATTAAACTGATTTTAAATCAAAGAAACTAATGGAAATCACCAAGCAGTACAAAATCGGGAATTCAATGTTACTGTCTTGAAAATAGAGAACATGAAATGTAAAAATTTATAGGGGAAGACAAAATTAATTCTTATTAACAAAATGTCAAGGCTTATAAATAACAAAAGATTTTTGTACTGCACTGAATTTCTTAGATTTACTGCACTGTATTTTCATTGCCTTTCTTCTTGGAATTTAATCTCAACTGCTCAGGAAAGAAGACATATTAAAAGCATTGATAAAAATGAAAATAATAATATGAACTTCCAAAACATATTTCTCTCAAAGAATCTAATTAATAATTTGTTTTATGTTTTATACTCCGTTTTAAAGTCATTATCAAAAAAAGGTTCACCTTCCAGAAAATTTTGTAAAGATGTAGATGTGCAACCTTTATAGATTAATCAAGAATTTCGATTATCTAAATATGATAGTTCAGCTACTTTCGGCAAATGTAGAAAAAGCATAAGAAAATTAATTTTTTAAATTAAAATTTACTGTTTTCAAATATATTTATACTCGCTGTTTCGAAAAAGGTATCAAAAAATTCATTCGGTCTTAAAATTACATTGAAGAATATTCAGATAATTCAGCACATTGAATTAGAACTAATTATCAAGAACGTGGAACGAAAATATTAGTTGCAGATAAATTATACCAGTTTCAAGGTTTTATATACACCAAATTTTAGGAAAATTTTTAATTCTCTTTTTTTCTTTCTTTAATTTGCAATATAAATAAATATTTTTCATTTATATATTGCCTAAAGTGTAGATATGGCATCATTATGCTTAAACATAATATAAAAATAGAGATTACTTGGTTCAATTTGAAACAAAGTATCATTATCATTTTACCAATTTAAATTTTGAACAGTTATTAAGAATGTAGAACGAAACTTGGTCCAATGTAGGTTACTTGGTCCAATTTGAAACAAAGTATCATTATCATTTTACGAATTTAAATTTTGAACAGTTATAAGAACAGAATTTGAAACAAAGTATCATTATCATTTTACCAATTTAAATTTTGAACAGGTATTAAGAACGTAGAACGAAAATATTTGTTGCAGATAAATTATACCAGTTTCAAGGTTTTATAGATTCGAAATTTTAAAACACTTTTTAATTTTTTTTTCTTTCTTTAATTTGTATTATAAATAAACATTTTTCATTTATATATTACCTAAAGTGTAGATGTGGCATCATTATGCTTAAACGTAATATAAAAATAGAGATTACTTGGTCCAATTTGAAACAAAGTATCATTATCATTTTACTAATTTAAATTTTGAACAGTTATTAAGAACGTAGAACGAAAATATTCGTTGCAGATAAATTATACCAGTTTCAAGGTTTTATAGATTCGAAATTTTAAAACACTTTTTAATTTTTTTTTTCTTTCTTTAATTTGTATTATAAATAAACATTTTTCATTTATATATTACCTAAAGTGTAGATGTGGCATCATTATGCTTAAACGTAATATAAAAATAGAGATTACTTGGTTCAATTTGAAACAAAGTATCATTATCATTTTACCAATTTAAATTTTGAACAGGTATTAAGAACGTAGAACGAAAATATTCGTTGCAGATAAATTATACCAGTTTCAAGGTTTATAGATTCCAAATTTTAAGACACTTTTTAATTATCTTTTTTTTCCTCACTTTAATTTACTTTATAAATCAACATTTTTCATTTATATATTACCTAAAGTACAGATGTGGCATCATAATATTCTTAAACATAATATAAAAATAGAGATTACTTGGTACAATTTGAAACAAATTATCGTTATCATTTTACCAATTTAAATTTTGAATAGAAAATGATTGATGATATTTCGGATAAGAGACATTATCACTTTCTAATGAAGAACTTAAAGTATCAGTAAAACGTTTACGTTGAGGAAAGTCACAGCTGAGGAAATTCTTTTTAATCTCAATGTTCCATAATCCATACATCTGAATCTACTATTTTCCATTATTTAATCAAAACTGTTTACTTTATATATCAAAATTAGAATAATTATCATAATTATTAATTTAAATTATTTACTTTTTAATTTTCATTGAAATTATTTTATGAAAAAGAGATCCAGTTTTCATTTCTTGACAATAAAGCCATAATCATCCCTAATTGACAAATTAGGGATGTTAATGCGATTTAAATAATTCATATTAAGGAATCAATTATTTTTAATGTGATTCATAATAATTCACATTATTCAAGGAATTAATTTGTGAAACTTAAAATATGTATTTTTTGAAAAAAAATTATTTAATTTTGAGAATTTTTTTCTTGTATGAACTTATAAGGTGTTTCAAATCATACGAAAGAGCATTCCAAATGCTGTAAAATGGCACTAACCCAGTTAAGAATGTTTCTGAAGCGTTTTAAAAAAAAAATGCTGCTTTCTGTTTTTAGTACCATTTATGAGAATTTTAGAGCTATATAATTCATAAACTTGGCATATCTCAGTAAAATTTCATATTTTTCTTATACTAATAGTACACCTGACCCAAATTTAAAGAAAACTGAGCTGGTGAGGATTATGGTCTTTTTCTGTGTTGAATTGAATTGGAATTACCCTAGAGTAATCTTGCGTGCATTAAAAATACGCAGGAATGGAGATTTCAAAGTACATCTGTATTTGGGGTAGATAGTGCTTTTTAGTAATACATTGATAAAGTCAATTTTAGATCATTCTTCAATGAAAATATTAGAATTTTCGAACTTGATTAAAGCGGTGTAGTAAGTAGAATTTCAAATAATAAGAGAATATTTTAATTTGCATACGATATGATACATATAATGTCAAGTAAATTTTACATTCTATTCCGAAGTTCATGAAACAATCTCATTTCACCTGTTCACTATAAATACAAATGATAACCGGTTCCATGGATTTAATTTGAATCCTATGTGAGGTGCAGTTATTCTTATTTCAAAAATGTTTTCATCCAATTATTCTATTAACACTATAAGGTCCGGAAGGGATATTTTGAGGGCAAATGAATCTCATATGTTCATTTTTTCTTGTTTATCATTTGATTTTTATTTGTTCATTGTCTTTTTCTATATTTTCTATAATATGTGGAACAAATTTATTTTCTTTCATTATGATCGACGCTATTAGCTTGTATAAAGACTAATCGCATTTGATAGTTCGACTGCACAATATCGCAATATGTATTTTGACGTCTAAATTACCAAATTTAGATCAATTCATTTGGGGGGGGGGATTCCTATTCATTAATAGTCAATATGAAAGTATTTCACATGAAACAAATCGAATCGAAACATAAAAAGAAGGGGATTCAAAATCTCACTAGAGTCTTGGGAAGATATAAGGACGTTTTTCTTCTTCAAAATGAAGAAATTTAAGAAAATGGAATTCAAAGAACAATTAATTTTTATTCTGATACAAGTTTTTTAGGAACATGGTGGCAGCGCTATATAGATTGAAGTACCTAGACAGGGTTCATTTACCATTAGACACATAACTTTTAATATTTGGCAAATGTATGGAAATTCTAAGTAAAAAAAAAAAGAATTCCGAAATGGGGTATTATTTTAGACGAATTAGACGCTTGCAATTCGAAAGGTATTTTGAAATAAAATTTGTGATGCGTGGTTTAGGACTCAAATTTTACTCATGAAAAGTGTCGTGCAATCCATCCAAAGAATTCTTGAGAAGTTTTAAAAATGATCTAAAGTTGACAAGATTCGAAAGACTTACAACAGATCGATAAAAATTCTTGATCATGTTTATTATCATTTTTGTTATAAAACAGATCAAAACACAACAGTGGAAAGGCAGTTACTCTAAGGAAAGGTACTTAAAGCATTTGCATATTATAATCCGCAATACCCGGATAAATTTGAGTTTAAAGTATGATTCGCAGCTCATAGTCAATCAAAATATTTTTGAATGAATTTCCGTATTTAGGAAATAAAAGTATTATTTAAAGCAAAACAAGAAATATTTTGATAAAACTGTTTTAGAACATATAGTAAGCATACTGGATAATTCTAGAATGAATATCAGAATTAATGGCTTGTTTACATAATTTAAACTAATCAATGGTTTATGGAGTATAAAAACTAAGCCTAATAAAATAAAGGAGAAGACATGAAATCACTCTATGAAAGCTGGATATTTCCACAATCAGCACAGTGAAATGTACAAGCCATCCTAATTACTCAAGGCTAAAAATGGAAAGTTGAATTCAAAAGAATTCTCAAAAATGATAGGACCATTCTTAAGGCGCCCTAAAAAAGAAAATAAATATAATAATAATAATAATAATAATAATAATAATAATATATATATATTAATTATTAACTATATATACTATATAAATCTAATAATATATATATTTTAAAAATATGTAAATTGTTAGCTATATATACTACAAAATATTGTTTTTTCAAAAACAATCATGAAAAATATAGTCCATGGGTCATTTAATAAACATGGTCAAAATGAACCCTCTTAGGGTTTCTAGGTACGTGAAAAAGGCTGCCCTTCTATTGTTACATGGAAATACAACAAAAAGAAATTTCTAAAGAATAAAAAAATCCTAAATATTCATTTAGTTAATTTACTTCCTAAGCAATATTAAGGCCAAGATGTATGTGCTTAATTCTATTCTAAATTCCCATTTCTTATAAATCATTTAATTACTTAAACCGATCTAATGGTTGAAGAGAGAGTCACTTGTGTATCGTAGATCGCAAATGTATCCAATATTTTAACTATTTTTTTTCGACGTCAGAGCATTTCACTCCTATTTTTTTTTTCTTGTAAAGTTTTTATTTATTTTTACAAACCTGGTATTTCTTTACTTTAGAAAAACTGGCGTAACTGGTCATGAATCGGTTGGAAAGAATTCCAATATCACTATGTCATTCCTTGTTGACATCTGTGACAAAACATGAGAAAAAAAGCATTTTTTTATTTTCGAAAAATGGATGGCATATAAATAGATAATAAAGAATTTCATAAAGATTGCATCTACAAATCAAAATATCACATCGTAAATTATTCATAACTTTTCATACGGAAGAAAAAAATGTTTTTATTCATTTAGTAGTTTGACTTATGCTTTCGAAAATGGAATGTTGTAAAAAATTTTACGCTCAATTCCTTATGCGCGAGGCTTTATGACTATTCCTTTTTAACTAAAAATAGTTGCATTGTTTTAATAGTTCTGTTATTTAATTATCAATCAATCGATTAATCTAATTAAATTTTGAAATTTTCCAAATGATACTTCATGTTGTGATTTGTAGAAATAATGATTTTAAAATATATATAAAAATACAGAGTTAAAAGTTAAAATAAAGTAGAAAATTAATTGATATTCTTTTTTTTAAATGTTTAGCAAAATAATAAAAATTTATTTTAAAAGACTTTTCTTATTATTTTTCAAGCACAGACATATAATAATAACATTTCTGATTATTTATGTAGAATAAAATATAAATGCAATTTATGGAATAGAAAATTTTGCCATCGAAAAGGAAAACTTACGCGCAATACTAGAAAATAAAATAAAAAAATGGTCCTAATAAAGGAATAATGATCTTTCTATGCATTAATTTCTTGCTCGTGTATTACAATTAATTTAAAACAACTCAACTTTTTAATAAAATTCTTTCAAACATTTTACTTGCTAGCCCGAAATATAAAATTTCTACATAATAATATTTCAAAATAACAGGGAAAATAAGAAATCCACAATAACGTCAATTTCTTGTTTGACGAGTATCATATTTTCAAGTTACATAAGGCCGTATTGTAAAACAAATCTTTAATCACTATCTAATGATTTGTTTGTTCCCATCGGGAAATAATTGGAACGGAGTATGTTCAGTCCCAAATCTGTTCAGCTTTCGGGGATATCTGCGTTATTAAGTTAGAATCAATAGTGACTTATTGCGTAGTTTAATTGGAAATTTCGTTAGGGCGCAATGAGCAGTTATTGAATCAACGAGTGGAAATAGGAAAAATAATTTGCTTGTAATTGTGATCCTGTGTGCACGCCCCCCTGATGAATTTCGAACGAAATTATCCATTCCTATATTCAGCGCTAGAAGGATTAAATACGATATTAAACAGCTGTCCCCACTCTTTCAACACCCTATGAAACAAGGCAGAGGAATTCGGTGTCTCTTGAGCTGAAAATAGGATAATTGGCATGGGAATTTTCTGCATCTTTTCATTGGCAACGGATTTCACAGTTTCTTGATTGGACAACCCCCCCCCCTTAGAATTGACGAAGAGCAATTCCCTGGAAATAAAATGTTAGGATCAAGTTTCAGCATCTGTAACTAATGAATGATCTAACCTTGGGATATTTTTCTCAAAATGCATGCTGCATAAAGTGCGCATGAGAATATAGAAAGTCACACAAACTTACTATAATATTCGATTTCTTATATCTTGAAAATTTTGCATAAAATTATATGCTGTAATGTTTTGCAATAACTACTTTAATAAATAATAAAAAATAAGATGGTAATGATTTGAAGCATATTTTACAGAAGCAAATACAAAAATAGAATATTTACATCTTCAAACGAAATAACGGGGCAGATATCCTTAATCTAAAACTTTAAAAATATTTATAATTTTGAAATTTTATTAGCTGTCATGTAATATAAACGTAAGTCAATGCATATTTCTCTAATGAGCTTTCGTCAATTGATACACTTATTGCAAATTACTAAATTATTTTAAATTATTATGCTTATATTATGTAATTCATTTATCTACAATTTTTAATTTTTATTAATTAGCATGTGATATGAATGTAAATAAATCCACATTTCTTTAATTACCCTTTAATTGATAATTTATTGCAAATTAATAAATTATGTAAAATTCTTATGCTTATATTATGTAATTCATTGTCTACAATTTTTAATTTTTATTAAGTAACATGTGATATAAATGTAAATTAATCCACATTTCTTTAATTACTCATTAATTGATAATTTATTGCAAATTACTAAATTATGTAAAATTATTATGCTTATATTATGTAATTCATTATCTAGAATTTTTAATTTTTATTAATTAGCATGAGATATGAATGTAAATATATCCACATTTCTTTAATTACTCATCAATTGATACACTTATTGCAAATTAATTAATTATATAAGATTGTTATGCTTATATTATTTAACTAATTATCTACAATTTTTAAATTTTATTTATTAGCATGAGATATAAATGTAAATCAATCCACATTTCTTTAATTACTCATTAATTGATAATTTATTGCAAATTACTAAATTATGTAAAATAATTATGCTTATATTACGTAATTCATTATCTACAATTTTTAATATTTATTAATTAGCATGTGATATAAATATAAATAAATCCACATTCTTTAATAAGTATTCATTAATTGATAATTTTTGCAAAATTAATAAATTATGGAAAATTATTATGCTTATATTATGTAATTCATTATCTTCCATTTTTAATTTTTATTAATTAGCATGTAATATAAATGTAAATAAATCCGCATTTCTTTAATAAATATTCATTAATTGATAATTTTTTATAAATTAATAAATTATGGAAAATTATCATACTTTTATTATTTTAATTAATAAATATAAGCATATTCGTTATTCTATTATATACATATAAAAGTTATTCAACATTCATTTAATTCAAACCTTCATTAATTGGTGCATTTATTGCAAATTTATTTAATATGAATTATATAAAATGACTGGACTTATATATTCCCTATACTCATTAACAATATAAAAATATACTGTTTTTTCTGAATACTAAACTCAACATAAGTCATATAAAGGGGGAACCTTTGATGTACTTGTATTTTTTAAAATTTTTCCCTAATGACTTTTTACATATTTTTTTTACACTTCAAATTATACATCTTGTTTTGTACATTCAATTTCCTTTTTTAAAGCAAATCATTAATAAACAACACAGAAAAACTGTAAAAATTTATCAGTTGTTGCATCTTCTAACAGTAATCCAAAGAAATGTTCTTAACTAAAGAAATGTTCTTAATTCATTCCTAATTAGATTCCATTGAAGAATAAATATATACTACCCGAACACTCTTTCTGAAAGTGTTTACACGATTTTAAACATATGTTTTAAAAAATTTAGTCAGAAGAATTATGAAAAATTACAGTGAGGAAAAAGAAAAAAAAAAAATGCTATTTGTAGGATCCTTATCTCTGCGATAAATTGTTTCAGCAATTCACAACATAATTCCTTTCGGTTTCCCCCCCCCCCCCAATTTTGCGTAAACTTCAAGGTTTTTTTTTTTTTTTTTTTTTTTTTTTTTTTTTTTTTTTTAACGAAAAAGATTGGAATTTATGTATTTTTAAGGCTCAGAATAAACTAAAATATTCCACTAAATTAAAAAAGAGTATTTCAGACGTAATTTCTGAATTCTCCAAGACAAGTTTTTTTAATTACATGCATGAATACGGCGCCTTAAGGAAGCAAGAAAAATTATTCGGGATATTTTTTTTATCTTAATTAAAAATGGCTTAGCATACAAAAAAACCATAAAATCTTCGAAACTATTTTCAGAAATAATTTTTGCAGAGCATTTTTTCATTGATAAGTAATTGTATGTTGTTTTCGAAATGTTTTCAGTTTTGGGTCTAAATTCATAATTTGTTGTGTTCATCTCTCTCATTTCTATATATACTGGAACATAGTAAACATTGATATTTTTTTCTTGTGATGAAAAATGTTTAGTTCATTCGATATTATAAAAGAATCTTATTTTTTATTTTGATATAGTTTCTTTCCTAAATTTCTAAGTTCATTGGAACCTAGCTTAACGAATATAATTCGGTCTCGAATCTTACTCACAATGCAAAACGTTTGTTAAGTGAAGCAATTTTTTTCGATTAAAATCCATAAAGAATAATACAATTCGTTTCATTTCGAAAAGATAAATATAACTTAAGAAAAAATGTAATAATATAATTTATTATTTATAATGTACATTTTTTATACAAAATAGTTGTCTGAATTTGTTTCTATCTGCACTTTAGATATATAAAACACTTTGAATATGTTTCTATCTATACTTTAGATATATAGAACACTTTGAATTTGTTTCTATCCACACCTTAGATATATAAAACACTTTGAATTTGTTTCTATCTACAACTTAGATATATAAAACACTTTGAATTTGTTTCTATCTACAACTTAGATATATAGAACACTTTGAATGTGTTTCTATCCACACCTTAGATATATAAAACACTTTGAATGTGTTTCTATCCACACCTTAGATATATAAAACACTTTGAATTTGTTTCTACCACACCTTAGATATATAAAACACTTTGAATGTGTTTCTATCCACACCTTAGATATATAGAACACTTTGAATGTGTTTCTATCCACACCTTAGATATATAAAACACTTTGAATGTGTTTCTATCCACACCTTAGATATATAAAACACTTTGAATTTGTTTCTATCCACACCTTAGATATATAAAACACTTTGAATGTGTTTCTATCCACACCTTAGATATATAAAACACTTTGAATGTGTTTCTATCCACACCTTAGATATATAAAACACTTTGAATGTGTTTCTATCCACACCTTAGATATATAAAACACTTTGAATGTGTTTCTATCCACACCTTAGATATATAAAACACTTTGAATTTGTTTCTATCTACAACTTAGATATATAAATTACTTTGAATTTGTTTCTATCCACACCTTAGATATATAAAACACTTTGAATTTGTTTCTATTTGATAACTATTTCGTGTAAAGACTTTATACCAAATTTCCCCAGTCTGACTCAAAACGCTTTTGGCATGTGTGTCAAAGAGAGATAGACAGACATAATGTCAAAAAATATGATTTTCGAACTCTAGGTAGTCTAAAACATGGTCAAAATCACGAGATAAATGAGATAAACGAGATTTTAATAATAATAATACTTTTTCTACATTAACATTCATTACTATATTTAGGTAATAATACAGTCTGTATTTTCTCTGAGATCAATAATGGAATTCCATAATTCAAAGAATTTCATTCGTTGCTGGAAAATGAAAACGATCGTTGTTGAAAATGAAAAAAAAATGCCTTTCTGTGGTAAAAATACATCGAATATAATGAAATCTAATACAACGAGTAAATTTATGCCCAATGATCAATTGTGAATATAAATAATTTAGTATAAATAATTTTAGCAAATTCTAATTGTATAATTTAATTTCTGATTTTTAGATATATGTATAAATGTAAGAATAAGTGAAATTAGAATTCTAAATTTAATAAGTAATTAGTGAATAGAATAAGGGAATTAGAAATTAGAATTTATTTCTTGAAGTTTTAAAAATTATTTTATTATTTCATTCATCACTGTGCTTTATCAAAACTGCTTTATGTTACGTAATATTTATTCTTATGTCATTAATAATTTTACCAAGATTAAAAAAATATTCTTTTCTTCATTTTTTTTTTACATATTTTCACATTTTCTACCTATGTTAGTATTTGTTGTATAATCATGGGAAACCTATTTTTTCCTCTTGAAGTTACAACATTATTAGCCCTAATAATTATTGTTTCGAAGTAAAATCAAAAACAATCTCCTGCGCTTTACGTAATCTTACAATTTCTCATTTGTTTCTACTTTATTTTGTAATTATTGGAGAAATTTTTTTCCCTTTAAGTTATATTATTATAGGTCGTAGCTCTTATTGTTGAGAAGTATAAAACAATAACAATCTTCAATAATTTATATACTTTCAAAATTTATTCATTGATTCTACTTTATTGCATAATCATGAGATATTTTTTTCTTTGAGTTATTGCATTATTGGATCTAATATTTATCGTTCGAAAATGAAATCTATAACAATATTCTATATTTTAAAGACTTACATAATTTCTTCTATTTATTATATAATCATGAGATACATTTTTTTCTAAGTTAAAGCATTATTGGGCCCAACACTTATCGTTACTAAGTAAAATTGATAAAAATCTTCTATACTTTACATATTTTCACAATTTCTCCTGTGTTTTTACTCTTTCATTAAATTATAGCATTATTGGCCGTCACACATACCGTTGCGAAATAAAAAAAATAAAAAAACAATAACAATCTTCTATAATTTACATTCTTTCACAATTCCTATTATATTTCTATTTTATTGTATAATCATGAGAGGCATTTTTTTTAAAGTTATAGCATTATTTATCCTAACATTTATCGTTGCGTAGTAAAAAACAGTCGCAATCTCCTATATTTTTTTATTTCATAATTTCGTCTATGTTTCTACTTTATATTGTATAATCACTAGAGACATATTTTTCTCTATAAGTTATAACATTATTGGACCTAATATTTAGCATTGGGAAACAAAATTTATAACAAACGTCTATACTTTACATATTTTAACAACTTCTTTTATGTTTTTACTTTACTGTACATTCATGAGAGACATATTTTTTTATTCAAATTAACGCAATATTGGGCTTAATGCTTATCGTTGGTAAATAAAATCAATAACGATCTTCGGTACTTTGCATACTTTCTCAATTTCGCCTGTGTTTCTACTTTATAGTGAGAGACATATTATTTCTTTACGCTACATTATTAGCCCTAATATCATTTCGAATTTATAACAATCTTCTGTAATTTACATACTTTCATAATTTCTATTATGTTTCGATTTTATTGTATTATAATGAGGAGCATATTCGTTTCTATCATAACAATTCTGAACCTAACACTTATCGCTACTAAGTACAATCGATATCCATCTTCTGCTTCAAGGATTGTGTTTGCCGATGCAATTTGATGCTCGTTTGATGGCAATCAAAAACTGTTATCGCAGCTGCTCCAGAAAGGGCCGGGGAGAATTGATTGAGAACAGCTCTTGCAACAGGATGTCATCTCTGTAATAATGGACAGGAAAGAGAGAGGAAATGTCCAATAATTTGACATAGGATTGCAAGCATTAGTGAATACATGCCTCATAATGATTTGTAAGGAGATAAAAATGCCACAAATTAACTCATTTTTTAATCGGAAATTAATAAAATTAATTAATTTTTTTAATATTGGAAAATCGGCAATCGTATATTTAGTATTAAATGGCGTAGTAATTATAATATATCTAGATATTTTTGTAGTATTGGAAATCATTATTATTGATTTCAAGAGCGCAAGTATGTTTGAAATTCAATTGAAAAAAGGTAATTATTGCCTTTTATTATTTTTACCAAAGCACATTACAAAACGTATTTTTTGGTTCTGTTAAGTAAGTGGTTTATTTTTTATAATAGAGCTTAATGGATCTTAAAAATAAAAGTCACTATTAAAATTTAATTCAGTGATAAAATAAATAATTTCACTGTGATGGTAATTTCACAATCGGGATATTGTTTTTATATTTTTCAATATTTTCCGTACATTTCAATATTTTATGTATTCCAATAAATGATGCCATTATTTTAACATTCAATAGCAAAAAATAAAAAATACATTTCTTTAAATTTAGTTAATATATGATTTATGTATGGATAGAAAAGATGTACATTAAAAACAATATTTTAAATGTTATGACTTTCAACTTATGCATTCTCTCTGCAAATTTTTATTATAAACGCTTGGTATAAATACAAAAATCATATTACAGTAATATTTACTCAAGATATGCTCTAATTCTAACATATTTATTACATCCATCCAAAATGAATGCTATATAGTAAATAATTTTCCAAAGAATGTGAATTCATAACAAAATATATCCTAACTCTTTTAAAATGATCTTTAGAAATATAATACATCTTGGTAATTACATAATAAGATTTATCTATAATTCTTAATTCACTTTTGTTTTATAATAAATTATACTGGGGCAGCAAAATTATATCATAAATTAGGTTTTAAAGTATTTGACTTAATATGTTTTTTATTATATTCATTTTAATATCAATATACAAAAATTTGAAAGTACGCATTACGAATAGATTACCTCTTTGTTCGACAGCAAACATTGTGTAAAATTTCTCAGACCCATTTATAAAATTTACTAACACAATGGGAAACAGAAACCGTCTTTAATAAATGACTAAATTTTATGAGAAACAAACTAGAATTTTAATTTAGAATTTTATTTTAATTTTAAAAATCTGTAAATCTGAAGTTTTTAATTAGAATTTCATTTATAAAAAAAAGGTGATGTAATGGCATTGTCTTATATGGATAATGGAATTTATTGAAAGCCATTATACTATTGCTTCCAAAATCAATTTAAAATTATCTACTGATCATAAATCGAAAAAAATCAAACCTGTAAGATAATACCGATTATGATACACAGGAAAAGTATAGTAATGCTTTCTTTTTCTTAATTGTGTATCTTACATTTATTGATGTGTGCTTGAAAGGGATCTCACGTTTACGTTCGTAAGTACAGTCAAACTACGAATTTTCTATTTTTCCTACTTCAAAGGCTCAAGAAATATAATGAATCATATTTCTAGTTTAGTTATATTAATGTCACTCTGTAAAGCAACACTACGGCTCTTTTGGGATGGACGCCGCAATTTTGAACCGCGGTCAGATGACGAGGGCGACACCTGAGCTGCCACTCCCCTCTCCACACCACGCCACACCAGCGGGAGAACGTTTGGCCCCCGACGGATCCAGCGAGCACCAGACCCGCTTACACGACGTTTTCTTGGTAGAATCGGGTCTTAAACCGGAAATTCTCAGGCCGAGATCTTACCACCAGGCCACCGCGGCCCGAACCACATTTCTATAATAATATATTATGATTATAAAGAGAATGAAATTTTTCTATTGAATAAATAGATAATATAACGACAAAATTGCAAACGGATGGATTTTTTGTTGGTGAGTAAGTATTGCAAATATTTTTAAATAAAGAAATACAAGTTATTAGACTATGTAAAACTAAAAACTGGAAGATAAACATCAAAATGTGAAGATTTCTCATAAAATTTTCTAGTTAAACTCTTGCACACACAAAGAAATATAATATTTGATATTCCATTCCCCCCCCCCCCTCTGCCTCCGAAATTTGGCTTCGGCATTACAATTTCATTTAGTTTTTATTATTAATATGTTCCAAATTAATATGATTATTTGGCTTTTCTTATTAGTGTGACTAAATGCTTTTAAATGCATTTTGCCTTAAAAATCATGCACTATTTCTGGGAATTAAAAGGGCATAAAGGGTTTTAATTATGTTGCATGTAAATGCCATATACTTAGATATCTAACCGTAAAAAACATAATTTAAGTTAATAATGAAAATAAATATATAAATAATTATAAAAAATTGAAATCCAGTCTATTATTTAGTTGAAAGGTATTTTAAGAAACGGTACCTATTTGCAGAGGATTGACGATAGATGGCGTCAGGAAAATAAATTTTGGATTATCTGTTGTGCTTTATTGACACTGATATGTGCAATTGTGCCAACTTTGGCGAAATAGCTGACCCATTATTGTTTTATCGATAAGAAGAAGATGAGTAGTGTGTTTGTAGAAAAAGATTCGAAGAAACTTGACGGAATTCAGAAAAGAAGATGAAAGAAATGAGTCTTTTGTATGCGAGGAATCAGAGATAATATCTGGGGGCATCAAAGAGTGGTGAGGTTAGATGTAGACAAGAACTCTGATTACTCATAGACGTTGGCGACAGCAATGGAGGAAAAGCTCCCGCCAAAGAATAACGGAATAGACTTCCAGCAGCACTGATAATAGATTGATAATTGACAATGTATAGTTTGCAAGTGGATATGAGATAAAGGGCTCACAAAAAGGTAAAGCCAAATGTTCCTTTGAATTTCTGATCATCATAATTAGGCACTATTATTTATAAAATTGTTTCTTTATTTGAATTTTGAGCATATATTTAAATAAAAGCTTCACTAAAATAATTGGATTGAATTGGATATGACAATTTTCTTGCGCAAGATCCTTTTCTAGGATATGCTGCACCGAAAACACAGTTCACTTATCAAGTTTCTATTTCGTTCCATTATATTCATCGTAAAAAACTGATAAAACAGTAGGTAAAAGTATAATAGTAATTTTAAATTTCACTAAAAATTCGGATTTTCTTCAAGAACGGGAATAAATTTGTGTGAGGTCTTTCTCCTATAAGGAAAGACAAGTTAAAATCGGAGGAGTTAAAAAAAGTCATACGGTTTCTGTGAAAATCAGAACACTCAATTAAAATCTGGCGTATAGTCAGTGGAACATTGCATAAACCGCACACAGGTGGGGATTCACCAAATAATAAGTGTGTGATACGTGAATGGCCGATACGCAGTCGAGTTAAAATTACATCAAAGTTTCTGTTGAAAGATGAAGTCCTTGTAGTAATATGGGGTTTTACTTCGTGGAGTTTATTATTCACTTCTTGATTCCAGTCATTTTGCCAAGTCTTCAACATCCACTTACGTAGTGCGCTCTTGATATCAGTATAATGAAGGGGCTGAGGGCGATACGTAGTAGCAAATTTAGCTGCAGTGTCTGCCTGTTCATTACCTGTTATGCCGACACGAGCTGGTATCCATGAAAACAAAATTCTAAAGCCCCTCCTATGCAGGTGGGATTGCAAACGCTTGATTTCCCGTGTAAGACCATGAGAATCCTTACCACCATTCAAGGATTCCAAAGCACTCAAAGAATCAGAGTAAATAATAGCTTTTACTGGATGTTTTTCTGAAAGATATTTTAGTGCCATATAGAATGCTATCAATTCAGAGGTAAAAACAGAGGTAAAATCATGAAGTCTATAACTTATAATGTCTTTCTCACAAACAAAGCCGCAACCATTATTTGTATCAGATTTAGAGCCATCTGTATAAATGGGTAGATAATCATGAAATATTTGTCTGTGGGAAAAGAAAATAGATTTGAAAATAAAGCTACAAATCTCTACTTTGTATTGATTCTTAAAAAGATTCAGATAGGTGATGTTATTGCAAATACAAGGGGGAGTTACAAGTGAATTACTATTGCTGACATCAAGAGTCTGAAATTCATCTGGAAGTAATTGGCGAATTCTTAGTCCCAAAGGAGGAATACATGAAGACCGGTTATTGAATAGCCTGTCCGTGCTGTGATCCAAAAATATTTTCCTCAAAGGGTTATTTTCGGTTGATAAAACTCGAAAATAAAAACAAAAGGATATCATATGTAATCTACGAGTCAAAGATGACTCAAAATTTTCCACATACAAACTCATAAATGGAGAGGTGCGAAAAGAACCTGAGCATAGCCTTAAAGCCTAATGGTGGATATAAGTCATGAAAGGTATGAAAGTCGCGGAAATCCTTAAACAATGCACCCATAATCCAGTTTTGAACGTATGACGCTTCTATATACGCGTAGTAAGCAAGTGCGATCAGCACTCCAAGCAGTGTTAAATATTTAAATATTTAGAGACTTGAGACAATTCTTCCTCAAATATGTGATATGGGGAAGGAAAGTCAATTTTTTGTCAAAAATTACACCAAGGAATTTGCATTCATTCTGCATGATTAATGGCGTATCTTGAATAAATAATTCCGGATCTGGGTGTAAGAATCATCTACAGAAATGAACACCAAGAGTTTTTTGAGCAGAAAAGGTAAAACCGTTTTTATTTGTCCAAGCTATCATATTATTGATTGCTGTTTGCAGCTGTCTTTCAATAAATATCATATCTCTAGCAGAACAAGAGATCTGAAGATCATCCACATAATGTGATTTATGTATGCAAGATGGCAAAACTGATAAAATATTAATTTTTAAGATAAATAGGGTTACACTTAAAACTGAGGCCTGAGGAACGCCTGCTTCTTTGCCAATAAACATCAGAATAAGTATTCCCCAGTCTAACTTTAAAATAACGATGTTCTAAAAAGTTTTGTATAAACATACGCAAATGTCCACGAAAATCCAGCTCAAATAGGTCTTTCAAAATCCCATATCGCCATGCTCTATCATAAGCCTTCTCTGTGTCGAAAAAAATTGAGACCAGATGGGGGCGTCTGAGAAAGGCTGTACGGATGGCACTTTCTAATAAAATCAGATTATCTGTTGTACAGCGGCCTTTACGGAAACCGCTCTGAAATGGTGAAATACATCCGTTTTCTTCCAAGATATAGATCAAACGTGCATTTACAATCTTTTCAAGGAGTTTGCACATGCAACTGGCCAATGAAATTGGATGGTAAATGAGAAGATCACTAAAACTTCATTAAGATAAACTGTCATTTCATTGTAAGTACGATAAATGATTTAATATTTAAAAAGTGTTGTATAAATACAGGGTATTTATAAAGTCCCGGACCCATTTTGATGTTTTATAACTCGTAAAATAATAAAGATATAAACAAACTTATGGCATTTATTGATGGAATAACTCATATATTTTCCTTTTAAGGTTTGAATATTTTTACTTTTGTAAATATCGTCTGCACGTGTGGTTATTTTCAGATAATTTCATTTTCCAGTCTAAATATCTGTACTTTTCTAAATATTGTCTGCTTATTAATTGCATTTTTCTCTCTTTTGTTTTTGGCAACTATTGCAATGTTATGTTTACTTTTGATGTGTTTGTTCTATGTAGTACTTTTGTATGTGATGTTTTATTCGAGTGGATATTAAGGAGAATGCGTACACCACAAGAGAAAGCACAGATTTTATGGTGGTTCATAGAAACGAAATCGATAGTGCAAGCACAGATAAATTTCAGAAGAAATTACCAAAAAGATCCTCCATCCAAAAACAGCATCTTGAGGTGGAAAAAGAATTTTCTAGAAATTGGAAGTATCGAAGATAAGAAACGTTCCAGACGTCCTTGCACAAGTGATTTTGATGTTGAGCGTGCCAGAGAGACATTTTTACACAATCCTAGAATATCTGTGTGATCAGCGGCAACAGAATTGGATATGCCAATTTCGACGGTGTACAAGGTTATTAAGAAAAAATTAAGACTGCATGCATACAAAGTTCAAATTGTTCAAGTTTTGGAACCGAACGATAGGCCTAGGAGGATGGCCTTTGCAACAGATATGCTAAGGAGGATAGAAGATGCTGCTGATTTTCTGAAGAGCATAATGTTCTCCGATGAAGCATCCTTTCATGTTTCTGGCATTGTTAATCGCCATAATGTGCGCAAATTGACGTTCTTTCAGAAATCCTGATAAATTTATGCATCATTATAAAAGGAATACATCTATTATTCCTTGAAGATATGTTTTATTGATTTTATCTTTCTTTCTTATCAGATTGATTTGCAAATTTATTCATTTTCCTTGTTGTTACAAAATTGTTTACCGCCAAGGGATATGAATATGTCATATTTTCATCGTTATAAAAGCATTCAGATTGTAAGCTGTTGATTAAGTTTTCTTTGCTTACATTGCTAACTTTATTTCTATAGAAATTTGATGCATTTGCATTATTTATTAACTCATGATTGTCATAAGCCTTATTTTCTTTTATGACTTTGAAATGCTAGTATCGAAACTATAAATGATATATTATACATTATAGATACATTATACATGATATAATGTATCTGATACATATAAATTCTGGTGTGTTTAATGTAACAGAAAATTTTATTAAATTAAACTGCTATTTGCTTTTTATCGTGAATTCTGAATAGTTATAGAAATTTTTATTTATTTAATTTTTTTTCTAATCTTAAAACTTGATATCTAAGGAAAAATAGACTCAAAAATAAATTACGTCAAAATATTTCATTTCTGCGAAAAGGGTAATACTGGTAAAATGAAGATTTTAGAAACAGGGAAAATCGAGCCAAGTAGTACAAAATTATCAAGAAATTCTTATATTTTTAATGTGTTTAAAAATGTGACATTTTTAAATATATTCCTATAACTTTTACATGCATTTTTTATTGATAAATTTATTCACTTAATTCATTCTAACTTTTTATATGCATTTATAATACGCATCAAAACACTTTCGAAGATTTTGTCGATTTGAGCATTAGTAATATATTTTTTCAGAGCATGCTGCTGATATGGATGAAGTGTAACAATAAAAAACAACATGGCTTAAACTTACTCTCATTTAACGTTATTTTAATGATTAAAATGCCTAATACATTATCGCTACACATAGTGAAAGTGCATTTAAAAAATGATTTACAGTAAAATAAAGATAAAATTATATAACTAAACAACATAAAAATTAGTTTGCATCAGAATTAGATTTATCGCAAACCAATGATGGATTTCAGCACATCGCTTATATTTTGTACCCATATTTTTCAAATTTTCCAACAATCCATAAGAACTGCTGGCAGTGGTGGTTTATTTTTAATGTATAAAATCTGGGACTAGAGTGTTCTTAGTTCGAGAAAATATTCTGCAGAATAACCCATTTGTAAGTACGTTTTTAGTACGCTAAATATATTTTGTTGCCATGATGCGAAAGATTAAAGAAGGAGTATCACTTTCGGTGCTATCTTCGTCATACGACAACGGTTCAAAAGCGTATGATCTGGCCCCAAATGATCCTAGAGTTACTTCAAAACAGAATCTTAATGCAATATATATATAATCTAATATATATCATCAGAATTTCTGTAAGCTTCTCAGTAAACTGAGACAAGACTAATTTCCTTTTCCAGAATATGTACTTAGTTCCAAATCCTCTTTATTTTCCCTTATATTCTATCAGATTTTCTTCTTCAAATTATCATTTTTCCTTGTTTTCTGTTCTTCTTTTCAATTCTTATTTATTATATAATCAGATTCGTTTTCAAGTTCGTTAGGAAGAGAGATTTTTATTTTTATTATTAAACGAGTCTTCCATTATTCTAAGATAAATAGCGAAATTACCTTCGAGGACGCATTCTGATATTTAAATATAAAGAGAAACTACATGAATGAAACACAAATCAAATTAAATCACGCATGCTATTATATGCTAAAACTTGTTCTGAGATTTTATTACTATTTGCCATTCTCATAGTTTCGGGTGATTTTATGATTACTAAAAATATATTGCCAATGATATACTGTTACATCAAATCTAAAACATTGACAAAAGAAGTAAAAAAATATCTTCGTAAAGCTCAAGTAACTTGTTTTAACCCTTTCCAAGGCCGTGGGAAATATGCTTCCCACCAAATTTATCAATCTTGGTATGAAATTATGTAGGTTGGCATAAGTTCTGACAAATTTTTTTTAATAAGTCAGAAACTTAGAGGCTTCAGTTCTTTATCTCAGACAAAATGATGTGTCTTGATTTGTTACTTAATTATTAATTAACCAAATTAATTAATTAATCAAATTAAATTTATCTAATAACTTAAATGAATCCATTTTCTTATTCTAATTTCAAGCCTAAAAATATTTTAACATAATATGACTGGAAAAAAATGACCTTTAAAGGGTTAAATCAAAATTTACGAAATATTTTTCCTCATTCACTGCATAAAGTACAGGTCACAACTTGCCCCAGTTACAGCTAACTCTGGGACGTCCCTACGTAGGTTAGAAAAAAAGTTTCATTTACAATTTTCGATGATAAGTTGTTTTGAAGAAAAATTGCGTCAAGACTGTACGCATTTTTATTTATCATATGACGTAGAGGCTTTCTACGTCATATCATATGACGTCAACCTCTACGTCATATCATATGACGTAGAGGTTGAAATTTTAGATTGGCTGATAATCAATCATAAACTTGTATCGGCAATTGCGAGTGGCGAATGCGTGAAGTAGTTTGCTTTTTGTAGTCAAAAAAAAAAAAATGCAATAACTTTAATATTCATATTCAGTGATGTGTATGGTGAAAATATAATATAATGTCAAGCTACTGACAAAATGGTTGAGAATGGATTTACAAATTTTGATGATGTTCAGTACGAGTTATTTCTGTAAACACCGACAAATTCTGGGACTATTGCTAGCGTGAATGACGTTGCCCGAGATTTCTTTCACGAACGCATTGAGAAACTTGTGCACACCTCAATAAACATTTAAATTGTTGTTGTTGTTTATAATGGCACTTGCCATGGACAAGCTTGCTGACCAAGTCGGCGATTTTAAGCGAAAGGAGAGTCTCTTGTTTTAGTAGCGGCAGCTAGGGCCAGGAGTGCGTCTTATTTACTCACGCATCACATTCGCTTACACAACCCCTTTTTAGAGGAGGGTACATTCACACATCTCAGAGATAGAACAGATGAAGCTCAACCATGCCCGAACCGGGACTCAAACCCAGGAAGGACGCCCAGATCACGGAGAAGACGCGCTACCCTTATACCAGGACGTTTAAATAAAAGAGATAACTACATAGAAATGTAAGATTTTGCGTGACTAACTCATAGATATAAATAATATTATTTAAACATTTTGATTTCGCTTGCTTTCTGAAGCAATGTAATTAATTTCATTAATATTAATTTATAAAATAATTTATTTAATTAGCTAAATTAATTTTATGACTGATCCCAGTGTATCATTTTTAAAACATATTAAATATTCACCAATTTCAAAAAGGTTATAACCCAATAATATTACAATAACTATTTCTTGAATATGTATATAGATTTATATAGTTTTTTTAATGATTTTTAATGGCTGCAGCAATTTTCACAATTCTAATTTACCCTTTTTGATATATTAATACAATTTCCCTTTCTAAATTGCTAAATATTATTCTCTTTGTAAAAATTATCATTTAAATCTGAAAAATAAATAAATAAATTAAAATTTACATTTATTTCATTTCTAAATTCATTTTAGATTTTAAATAGAAGCAGGCAACCGGAAAAAATGTACTCCTATTTAGTACTTCCAAGTTTTTAAAAAATACGTAATGGTATTCATATATCTATGAATATGCTATTATGGAACTGTTTTTACATAATTTTCTAAATGATTATTGATTAAGAAATCAGAAATTTTAAAACTAATATGCCTTTATCTAGTCATTATAATATTGCGAAATGTTTATATACACTTCATCAAAAATTCATCTTATTAAATACTTGTCATAAGTAATTAACCAAAAATTCACAAATATTGTATATTTGCATTAAATACACTAAAAGAGAAATATACATTCATATGCTTTCATGCAACAACTTTTTCTTAATATGAATTTCTCTCAAATCTCTTTTTTCGTGAAATGGCATTTGCCATGAATCATGACTCGCCTGAAGCAATGACATAACTTCAGTCAGATAAGAGTAAATTTGAGTGACATTTGACGAAAATTTCCAAGGGGCATGTGTATAAAATGGAATGGAACCCTAACATTTTATAGCAGTCGTTTTCATTTACAGCAGTATTTTTTCTTAAAATATCTACGGCATTGCCGATTAAGATTTATTTATAGTTCTTTATATATTATGCCTATTTAAGTCGAATTCATTCAATGCAATGATAAAAAAATAGTGACATTTTTATTAAAGTGCTTTAATAAATATGCCTTAAACTCAATGCATTACACCGAATACATCCAAGTTTTCTATGCCATACAGATAAATTAAGAATATTTTAAAAATTCTACTTAGTTTCCTGAATAATTTTCTGTTTATTAGATGTTTTTAAATTTCTTTCCCATACACTTTTATACAAATTTTTATTACTAATTATTTATTAAAGAAAAGATAACTTATACACTCCTACTATTAGTTCACACTCTCCCTCTCTCTCTCTCTCTCTCTATATATATATATATATATATATATATATTGTTTATATATCTTGTTTAAATTTTCAATCGTTAATAAAATACTTTTTATTCATCCAGTCAAGTTGAAATACATTTTTTTAAATTGTTGTGGATGGCATTTGATGATAATACATTTTTTCAAATATTGATTAATTAATTAATTTGTCCAGTAATTTCTATTTGGTAGCCAATTCTGTCACTATGTCGCCAAATAGTAGCCAAATTTGTCGCAAGGTTAATAAAATGTAACCGAAATAATTTTTTTTGATGACCTAAGTAGGAATTGACTTAATTTTTTTTGTATATATTATTTGTTTATTATAGTCTACCATACATTGATAAATATCTACATTAACATAAAGCAATGCTTTATTAATAAAAAAGTTTCCTCTTGAATACAATTTTTTTCAAATTTAGTGCACACATTTTTTATTTTATTAATGTGAATGCAAATATATAAATACAATATTCATTTTCATGCTTTTTTATCCTTTTTATATAAACTTTTTCTCAGGATATACTACAAGATCTCTGTTTGATTTAAGTTCGTCGAATTTCCATCTTCAAGAAGCCGTCATCGTGAAATTCCCATCAAGAAATTTCCAGCCTGAAATTTAGGAACAATTTTGAACAACAATGTCATATTAAAATTAAATTTTAGAGTTTTATACAAATAAAAAAAACTATACATTTAAATATTTTTAAAAAACTTGAGTGACATTTTGATATCTTGAACCTAAAATCAAAGAATTGACACTTATACGTTGAACCATGCCTCTACCCAGAACCAATGTTTAAGTGCCATTTCCAGAAAAAAAATTACAAAAGAATCCTTTTTCATACACTGTGTTAAATTTTAATGGTCGAAATTGCTACCTTTACCTAAATTCATTTTGAAATTCTTCGCAAATAAATGATTGTTAATCAGCTTTAAAATCTTCCAGTCTTCTTGAATCCGTATAAAATTTAGTTTTTGACCAAAGCTACATATTTTATCTTTTTTCCGTCAGTCAAAAAAAATTTTTTAACTATATTTTACTGTGTTTTTGCTTCTTGGTCAGCATTTAGAAACTTGTTGAGATTAGTAAGCAACTTTGAATGTCTGGGTAGTATTCGTTAAATTAATTTTACTATTTCTGCATCGAACTTTATTTGCTTGTGAAATTGCTTTTCCTTTTCTATATTTATCTTATTCCTTTGAAAGTAATGGTACTAATACTCTTTATGTCACGATAATTCTTTATACAGATCTCCTAAACCATATGTAGAAAGGATACGTCTCATTGATGTAGAAATATAAGTTTAATAAGTTTCTTTTAAAGTATTATAATTTTTATAATGTGATTAATGAATCCCTTTTCATATCATGATGATCACGATCTAGATGCGATAATTATAATTACGATCGTAAAATCACGATCTTGATTTTGATCATTATAATTACGATCGCAAAATCACGATCTTGATTTTGATCATTATAATTACGATCGCAAAATCACGATCTTGATTTTGATCATTATAATTACGATCGCAAAATCACGATCTTGATTTTGATCATTATAATTACGATAGCAAAATCACGATCTTGATTTTGATCATTATAATTACGATCGCAAAATCACGATCTTGATTTTGATCATTATTATCATGATCTTGATTTTGATCATTATTATGACGACCTTGATTTTGATCATTATTATGACGACCTTGATTTTAATCATTATTATGACGACCTTGATTTTGATCATTACTATCACGATTTTGATCATTATTATCACGAACTTGATTTTAATCATTATTATCACGACCTTGATTTTGATCATTATTATCATGATCTTTATTTTGATCATTGTTATCACGACCTTGATTTTGATCATTATTATCATGATCTTGATTTTGATCATTATTATCACGACCTTGATTTTGATCATTATTATTACGATCTTGATTCTGATCATTATTAAGAATCAAGCAAACTAGAATAAGATGTTTTGTTTGATTTAAGATATATTTAAAAAGGATTCAGCCAGTACACACAAATATCGTTTTGCTCCATATACTCAGATAATATATTAAAGGACGTTACCCACAAACTTCTAATCAGCTAAAGAGAACCATAGATCAACCTGCATAAAAATGAAAAGATCAAATAACGCTATGGATTATTTTCTTAAAGAAGGATATTATATCCAATCATGTATTTGGGAATAAGGGTGCTAATGTTATTATCTACTTCAGTTGGTTCAGATCAAATCTCATTTCACACGAGACTGAATCTTCTATAATGTGAAAATATAACCGACAAAACTATCTTTGATATTACTAATTAAAATTACACCAATTTACATAACCATAATGAAATCTTTACTATTGTTTTTATATTGATTAACATTGTTTGATATCAAGGAAACCACTTTTAAAATTATACAAAAGAACTGTATTTGAAAAAATAATGACGAAAAACGTTAGAATTGGAAATCTGTGGTTCATGACTTTAAAACGAGAACCAAGTTTACAAAATGGGATGCTTAAAAACTTTAACTATCCTTTTGAAGGTATCAGATTTAGAAAACCTTTGGTTTATCAAAGGGGGTTTGAACTAATCGAAAAAAATAATCCCTTAAAAAGAATTATTAAAAGTATGAAATAAAGCATATCTATATAGTAAAAGTATGAAAAAAGTGTATGTAAAAGTATGAAATAAGCCTTTGTCATGTAGTATTCATACCTTCTAAATCTGGTATGCCTAAATCACTTTTGCTGCTAAATTTGTAAATTCAACCAATAGAAAGATATTTCTACTGTTGAATGAATCCTTAGTACACCAGATGTTCTATAATAGGGATTTATTGCTTTGAAGTCTCAGAGATAAAATATGTGAACTGTGGGGAGGATGGATTTTTCATTTTTGTTTCTGTCAACATGAAAAATCGATTCAGATGGCTAAAACAATGCACGATATTTTCTACACAGTTCTTAAAATGCTAGTTGCCGAAAATAAATGTTCAGAATACAAGTTGCAGTCAATTCTTGTAAACAAACGATATGTGGGAAGGAAAAGAATGCAATTCTAAAAATTCTGTTCACTCTCTTCGCTTAGATAACTGTCTTATGCGATGATACAGGCAAAGATAAATGACTATATTAGGGAAGGAGGCGTTTTATGTGCTCCAATTTGGGAATTGATTTTCTGTTGTTACACCCCTTTCCTACCGTCTTTTCTAGTAAGAATAACAGAGTGAGTAGAGAATTTATTTGATACCAGAAGCTACGAGTTTGTTCTATAGTATTTGATGGAAGAAGAAATTCCCTACTGGATACTTCCCATGAAACCAATGACTATAAAAAATAGCAATAATTAATTTCATAAGTTGAACTTGATTTCTCTTTTCCGTTTGAATAAAGATTGTTTTTTTTTTTCGAATTGTTTACAATCAAGTTAATTTTAATAGCATTCAGTGCAATACGTTTTGAATCATCCTGCATTGCTAGAAGACGCTTCTTATCTCAATATTACCATTTTTTCGACCTTAACGGAAATGTCACGGAGTTTTTTAACCAAAGTTCTTTATCTTCGGGCATTTTCTAATTAAATAAAGATTGTTTTTCCCCTTCGAATCGTTTATAATGAAATAAATTTTATTAACATTCAGTGCAACAATTTTGAATCATTCTGTATTTCTGAAAGACGCTTCTAATTCCAATATTGCTAATTTTAGGGAAATGTTACGGAGTTCTAAAACTCAAGGTTCTTAACCTCCGGATATAAAAAGTGAATAGATTAATGATATGGCAGTGAAATTACTTAATAATTGGTTTTATCCCATATGATTTCAAATCTTACTCTACTTAAACAATCAATTAATTTAAGAAGAAAATATGCAATAATTTAATTCTTGCAATATGTAAAGCCTTTGTCAATGTTTCCTGGATTTTGAATAATACCAATAACAAATATACAAAATGATTAATTGAACTAAGGATTCGCTGGAATTAATTTTTCAAGTAAGTTTCTTAATGCACAGGCTACTACTGTTTTCTACAAAAATTTCATAAAACAAGGTCACTTGTTTTTTTGGAGAAGATGGAATGTAAGCTTTAATTATTTAAATTTTTTTGAAATATTTAAAGAATACATTTTATTTTCATGTTTACAAAAAGAAATCATTTTAATTCTTACTAAATTCAACCACGATAATTCAACGATTTCTACTTTCAAATAATCTCGACCCTGAAAAAATGTATTTTTGAAATTATGTCTCTCTGTCAAGCGATATCTGAAAAAAGCTTTAAGCTAGAAGGATAAGATTTGATATATGAACTTTACAAGAAGTTTTCATATTTTGATCAAAATTTAAATGAACTCTATTCAGAACAAATCTTTTTCTCCAGCTGTCCGAATGCACTTTAACATGTTGACTATTAAACGAAAAAAGCTAAATGAATAAAATTTAATATCAGAGTTAGTATCTAAATTGAATGCCTGTAACAAATGTTGACCCAAATCAGTCAAAAAGTTAACAATCTGTCTGCCTGTAGTTTTTCATAACTGTAAACGCAATAATTCAAAGCATAAAAACTTAGATGAAATTCTATTCTTTGTTTTCAATTCAAACTATAGATCTATATAAAAATTTAAAACCATATTTACGAAAGGGTTGATTGTCAGGTAACATTCCCCGTTTCCCAGTACTGATAAGACATTTACAGCCAGCTGTGTCATCGCTGTTACTGACTAAACTCCTCGAGATAGCCCAGATGGTGGATCTTTTCACCCGGGTGGTCTCGCATCTGTTCATTAGTGACTACAGTGAAAAACCACATGTGGAATTCCTCGTCCAAGAGGTAGTGATAATACCTTCATAGAGAAAGGGGTATCCAAACATCTGGATGCTAGATGTTTCTTATTGTGAAAGGGCCTTCCCACGACCCACTGGCGCCGCTGAGAGAGCATATTGCTGAACCCCGATTGGCCGAAAGAGAGCTCAAATAACCATTGTAAATTAAGTATCGGAAATTGTCGCCGAAATAAAGTGGGGATTTTTTTTTTTTTTTTTTTTTGGAAAAGAGAGGAAACGAATTGCAGGCGAACTGTTGAACTACGCCCACGAGTTCGGAGTCCGAGAACCAACTAAGTTTCAAGAAAGCCTTCGACTTTGACTGTTGTATCTCCTACTACAGGTGTACATAACTGTTTATATAACCAAGACTAGAACAAATTGTTCTTTGTATATATAGGGCTGTAAAATAAAGAATTGTCTGGAAATTCTGCTTCGTTATTTGATTAGTCTAGATCAAGACATTACAGTCTATTAGTTTGTACAGTCACGTGCATGTAAATGCTTAACTCGAAAGCCCAATGACTTCAATAATTAAAAAGCGGGAAGAAAACGAAAAAAAGTAAGATAAATAAAATTTAATATGCAGATATAGTATCTAAATAGAGCATCTGTAACAAATGTCGAACTAAATGAGTCTTAAAGTTTAACAGTCTATTGAACTGTACGTTTTCTTGAAGGTAATAGCAATAGTTTATTACGCATTAGGTTCGTAAAATTTGCCTCACCGCTTTAACATCGTAAGTATAGATCTATATAAAAGTTTGGAGCCCCATTTGGCGAAGTTTTAATATTCTATTGATTTCTACATTAACAGGAATGTAAATACGATAGCTGAAAAGCATAGTGACTTCAATAATAGAAATTTAATATCATATTATCTGAGCACAAATGTAAATCTATGATCAAGTTTGGTTTCAGTTCGTGTGAAAAAAAGGCCTCCAAAATACACATTCGATTTTCTCATACCTGTATATAAAATGTATCCCAGCGATTAATCGTTATAAGCCGCACCCATTCTTATCTACCGATGGTCAGTGGCATGCTTTTAATAATACATCCGTATTACCTTTATTATACTTCGAAGTACGCTCCTGCCAAGTGCGGGGTATTGAAAATAAATATCTGAGCACTTACGAAGTTTGGGTTTTGCACAAGAAACACAGTTTTATATAGGAGAGTGGAAGGGGACAACATTTTTATTTTAGAATGTTTAGAATATTTATTCTTGCTAGTAATTATTCTTATATCTGTAAATAGTTTCGATGCAAAATTGTTTCTATATTGAAGGAATTAAATGCGCCATTTCACATTCTATTTTGTCTATTTTTCCCTCTTTTATATGCTTAACTTTCTTTAATATAACTTCTTTAGCATAAACATGGAGGTGAAAATTTTTTTGTGGGCTGAATGTTTTAATAAGAATTTAAGTATGTAAAACAGAAATTCGAAGCAATGAATTTATTTTTAAATGGCTGCCTTTAAGATTTTTCTACTAATTTAATGTGCTTTCAAGATTAATTCAACTATTGGTAGGAAAAAGTTTGCAAAAAAAAAAGAAAAAAATACCAGCAATTGGAAAAAGGAGTTCTAAAAATAAATAAAAAGAACCTTAGAAGGACGTGGTTAACTTAATTAATCGGCATGCTGTTGCTATTTTTTCCCGCAAAACGTTCGGCACACATTTTAATATTCCTTAAGATTTGAACGCAAAGTAATTAATCAAGAAAATTGCGCAATTACAGATGCTAATTGCCAATAAATTTAATAAAGAGAATATTGTCGAGAGAAAAAAAAAATCCCACAAGCAATTAACATTTTATTAAGACTCAAAAGGCAAAAACTTACTAAAAAAAGAATGAAACTGAAAACATTTCGTTGCAATGTATATTGATTTCATGAAGTTATATTTTACAGCAACAACTATTTTCGGTTTATGCAAACAGAAATTACTAAGTATTTTTTCAGCAGAATTTTCTGAATATTTATTTAAATGGAAATTTCTCAACGGTATTTACCATGTCTTGTAATAAGCAAATTTATCCGACAATTAGGTGAAATTTCAACACTTCAAACTTTAATTCGTTGTCTACCAATATTATTTAATGATACATTTCTTCTTTTATAGTTAGGCATAATGTATTAAGTCTTCTGTAACACATAATGCAATGCTAAGACTTTAAAGTAAAAAAAGAAAATGTCGTTTAAAAGGTATATGCTGAAATAGAAAACTTTTCACAATAGTATTTTTTCAAATTCCAAATAGAAGGAATGTATCTGTAACATATAATCGGAACGTATTCCTATGAATTTGGACGAGTTCTGTTAAAATTTTTATTCTACAATTTAATAAAGACGATTTTAATCGTAGATCAAAGTTTACTAATATCCAAAATTTGTTCTACACATTTTCAGAATTTTTTTTAAAAAACGAAATTCAGATTAGACTATTTTTATATGCATCTGTTCACAAGCTTTCTCATATTTCAGGCATAAAATAAGTGCATAGTGCAGCAAAAATCTCTATATAAGCTATGAATATTTTCCAGCATCGTATATAATAAAAATATCTATTTATGCTTGAATATAATATCCCATAAATTTTCAAAATATGAAATGAAATTCATATGGAGCATTTCAATGGCATTAAAAATTTTTACTAGATATCACGATCGTTCATATTTTTTAAAAGGCATTTAGAAACTTTTTGAATGTGATCCGAAAGATACCGAATATAAATATTTCACTTATAAATATCTTTCTCTTGATTTTATGTATAAAATAGTCTTATAAAACATGTTTGTTTGAAATAGTTTAAAATTATAATATTTGCCTGTTCAGCAGACTATTTTAATGCTCAAAGTGCAATCTTGATACAAACTATTAAATTATTACAAAAAATTATACTTAGTTCAAATTTTGGAAACAAATAAGCTTTTTCTCTGATGTAATTTATGCTATAGTGGTACTTTTTTACAGAAGGATAACAAATATACATGATAATTTATGAGTAAAATTTTAGAAATTAAAATAAGATAATACATATCTCAGTAATTATAGTAAAATAGCATATAATTTAATTCTTTTAAAGAATATTTCATTTTACGTCTGCTGTAAAATGGCATTCTCTAACTGTTTGTATTTATTATAAGGGAAAAACTCTGAAGAATTAATTATAACAAAAATAAATTATTTCAGATAATTTTGTTTTTCTTAAATAGTAAAAGAACTGCAGAATTAAATTAGTTTTAAAAAAGTAAATGAAAAGAAATAATTTGTAAACTAACTTAATAATTAAAATATTCTGAAAAATTTAAATATTATAAATACATTAATTAATTTAATTAAAATCCTGATTTCTTAACTTTCTAATAAAATGAAAAATATATTAATTAATAAAGTTGTTTATTATCTGAAATATTATAGGACACTTTTTTATATTCAAAATGTCCATAAAAACATTAAAAATAATCAGACTGAATTATTCGAAATTACGTCTTTCGTAAAACTTTGAATTATAATTACTGGCAACTTGAATGGCTAAATAAATGAAAGCATCATTACCCTTTGTAAAAAATTTCGAATAGATTTTTAAATTCAATAAAATTAATTAAAATATACAGAAAATAATTAAAGTACTAGTATTTTGTTATTTTCTAATCAGTTTCGTGTGCCTTCATGTAGCAGATCTTTTTATAACGCAGAGATCCAATCCCAGATTGAAATATAACGCCATGCAATCCTGGTTAGGCTGCTCGTAACTTCCGCCATAATATAAAGTGGATGTTAACTATAATTTAATTTATACAATCTAATTTTCCAAAATTTGTCAACCCACAAAGTTGTGGTTTAAGAATTCATTTTCATATTCATAAAATTGATACAAATTACTATTTTCAGCTGTACAGCATATTGTTTAGGATTTGAAAATGTTATGAAAGACAAAACTTTGGATTCGTTGTAGAACATTTCACTAAAATTTCTATTTTTCCCGAAGCCATTTATTTACTAAAATAATTTTTGTATATTACCAGAGCTTTTTTTTATATGTATATTTTTCAAATTTCAAATAACTGAAAACTCATCTGCTTTTTCAGTGATACTGAAGACAATGACCTGATATCTATCAAGCAATCTTTACAATATCTGTGAAACTTATATTTCAAATTCGTAACTGATGTATTATAATCCTTTACTCAATTTAGTGCCAAAGTATCTAATATAGGGATGGCATTTTCTTTATTATCATCCGATATTCTGCGATATCTCTACGACATTGTTTCATATTCTGAATACTGTCGTAAATATGCCTTAACAATATTATTAGACATTTTTTTTATCTGTGACTCCATTATTTATTATAAATGTGACATATTTCTTTATTAACCCTTTCAGGAAATCATGGGAAGCATGCTTCCCACCAAATTTTTCAGTTTTTGTGTGAAATCATGTAGACTGGCCAAAGTTCTGACAAATTTTGTAATCAGACAAAAACTTAAATGATTCAGTTCTTTATCTCAGATACAATGGTATATCTTAATTTGTTACTTAATTACTAATTAACTATATTAATTAATTAATCAAATTAAATTTATTTAATAAGCTAAATTAATCATTTTACTTAAGCCAATCTTAATCCTAAAACTATTTTAATATACCATGACTAGAAATAAAATGACATTTTAAAGGGTTAATCATTTTGTATTATACCATTAAAATTTGTAGACGGCCTTTTGAAATACTCTGTATATATTCCTAAAATTAAAAATAAAATTTTGTCTCTCTTCTAAAATTAATGCATTTGCGCTTTCAGGAATGAATTCATTTTTAAGATTTTACATCGAATTCACATTCTACAAATATTGTTATTAATTTCTATAGCAGGATTGAAATATACATTGAATAGTTTTCTCATTTAAAGAATAACATTTAACCGATAAATCAGAGGTAATCAAAACCGATAATGATTGGTAAGGAAAATATTATATATTATAATCTCTTTACGTACTTAAAAAATGCTTGACGTTCTTAACCCTCTCACTTTATAAAATGCTTGGTCTTTTTTTCCTTAGCAAAACCAAACAAAGAAAAAAATATTTATATACCTGCCAGAAGCGGATACATTTTTCCAATGAAAAAAACTGAAAAATGTAGAAAAAAAAACACTTCAGATTTAGCCCCAAGTGACAACGTAGATAACCGTGCAACAACCTAATTAAAATCAGTGGAAAAATAGCTTAGCACTAATTAGGCCAGCTTTTTTCGTTTTAAGCTACATAAACAGCAGTAAAAAGAATATAGGATCAACTGAATTAATTCGTTTCGACCCCCCCCCCAAGATTTTTTCTTCTTTTTTTGTATACGTTTGTTTGAAAAAAAATTATCTCTTCTTGAGCAAAGATTTTTCCCTTCACGGTGTAAACAAAATATATCAGAAATAGAGAAAAATATTTACATTTTCTGCTTTGTTTTTTGAAACAGTATTTTCAAGCGTTTATAATTTTGTTTGAATCCTAAAACTGCTTTTTTCTTACTTTCGCTGATGCTGCAAAAAAAAAGACTCAATCTGACTGTAAAAACATCACTTATATTTATTTGTAGAATTTCATTTGTTTTTATGTAAAATTGCTTTTCAAATATTATTGAATCCACGGAATATTCTTTGCTTCGCTGCTAATAGAGTAAATTTAGGAAATCATACAGTATTTTCGCATAATTCTTTTTCTGTCGTTACTTTGATATTCTGAAAGGTAAGGATGAGCACTGTGAAAATTATTACGAAGTAGATATAATCATAATCATTATTCATTTATTTGGAAAGATTCGATGCATCACTGGTCCCGCTTAAAATCTAAATTCTAAAGTGTTTGAGATATCATATACATTCTTTGTTCCAAAGATTCTAATAAAAAGATATTTGCAAACATATCTTTTTCAGACACTCTTGAATTTCTGATTTCCTAAAGTTGATTTTACTGCAGATGCAGATAAATGTCTCAACAAGTTTTTAAAACTGACTTATCAGAGAATTCTTTGGAGATATAATTCAAGTGAAGAAATTCGAGAACACAAATTAAATACAGCGACTTCCGTACTCAACATCCTTTCTAGCTATGGTATGTCTGAAATTGACATTTCATTTGCATTAACGACGTAGTAATATTTAAAATTCTTTCAAAAACTGTTTATATAGTGAATGTAATATCTGGATATAATACCTGTAAGGCGGCTGTATCCACTTGTACGAGACTCCCTCTACTTTTGCAAACATATGGTTTCCGTCTTAGGAAATGGAATTTATATACTCACAAAAGTTTTAAATGAGTTCAAAGGATACTGTTCACAAAATGCAAACTAAAATAAAGTCGCGGAAGAAAATTTTAAAGTACTTGGTCTTATCTAAGAATCTGCTTCTTTTTAGATAAGTGTCTTAGTATTTAGTCTTATCTAACAATTTGGTCTGATCTAAGAATCTAATATATTTAGCTTTGAAGTAATGTTGAATCTGTAGCCAATATTCATTAAAAGTCAAATTTCGTCAAAATTCGTACGTATATTTGTTCCATTTTATTTATTTATTTATTTTTGTTTGCTTCCGTTATATAGATGAAGATATGTTATTATAAACAATGGCTAATAAAAGGCGATTGCCCCCCCCCCATTCCTTTACTTTTTACTAATGAATGAATTAAAATAATATTTAGAGAAATAAGTGGATATAAGAATTCCACATCCTATTACACAAATTTCAAATGGTGTTATTCAATTACATGCTTTAACGTACAATCGAAATCATTTACTAAATAGTCTCAAAAAACTCGTATACGTTATCTATCTCAAAATAAAGTTTATGTTTTGTATTAGATTGGTAATGCCATTCACTTTATTTGAATCCCAGACTCTGAGCAATAAAGTAGATATTCTGAAAAAAACCATGAAGCTAACAACCATCTATACAGGGTGTCTCAAAAACCTTGACCGCGGTTTTTATTCCTTAAATATTGATCATAGACATATACTTTAAATTACAAAGTTGCGTAAAAAAGGTGTAAAATGTTATGAAATCGATTAAAATTTTCAGGGGATTAAACAACAAAAAATACAAAATTTAAATTTTTATATGGACCCCGTACAAAAAACACTCCCAGTGAGTAAAATGTGCCCCATCCTCTAATAAGGTCATGTACAAAATTTCAGCAATTTATCACAAAAAGTCTCAAAGATATGAAACTACTTAAATGCTGACTTAAACTACTTTTTGATGCCTGGATATGAGTTCGCAAAGAGGAAAAATCATGCCGAATGTTCGTGTTTTAGGGATCGTACACAAATTAACAAAGAAAGTAATTATTAAATAAATAAATAATAGTTTTGCTATTTATTGGTTCAAAAGTATTAAAAATTTGTAGAAATAAAAACTTAAAGGAAAGATTACATAAAGGAATGATTACATGAGGAAAGATTACATAAAGGAATGATTACATGAGGAAAGATTACATAAAGGAATGATTACATGAGGAAAGATTACATAAAGGAATGATTACATGAGGAAAGATTACATAAGTCTTTCTACAACTTCATTGACTGTGCTATTTTTAAATTATATTCTTTAATTCATGATATGAAATTTTAAAGTATTTTTCAGGAAGTATAGATTTTAAAATTTGTATTTAAATCTAAAGATATGAAGCATATTTTATTTTCTTATGATGTATTCCTGTGTCGCGTCATCTGCATCTGCATTTTAATTTTTGACTGACCCTTCACCAATTTTGTTTTAACATATCTTTGAGAGTTTTCATGATACAATTCTGAAATTTTGTACCTGACCTTATTAGAGGATAGGGCACATTTTACTTACTGAAATGTTTTTGTTCGAAATACGCATAAAAATTTAAATTTTGTATTTTTTTTTAAGTTTAATTCCCTGAAAATTTTAATCGATTTCATAACATGTTGCACCTTTTTTTACGTAGTTTTGTAATTTACAGTATATATCTGTGATCAATAATTAAGGAATAAAAGCCACGGTCAAAGCTTTTGAGACACCTTGTATATATAAAACGCTTACATGAACGCAAAATCAGGCCGAATTTATTAATCGCCGTTTAGCAACAGTTCAACCTCGTCCGGGAACATCAACATGTGAGTTGATAAGATTTCAAACGAACGCAATTCTTGCATCAGTTTGAAAAAAATTTTAAACAAAAAATTAATGGTTAAAAAACGGACGAAATTTTTTACGATGAGTTTAAGCTGTGCCATATCGAATTTAAAACGAAATCTTCGAAAAGGAGAAGATAGGTTGAATGAAAATGCTGAAGAATCATTCATAAGAAGATCCAGTCGTAATGAACAGAATAAGGTTGAACGTTTTTATGTACGGAGGAAGTTTCCAAACTACAGGAGCATAGTTGTGGAACTATATCAGTACTCTGTTCTTTTTGCCAGACACATTACTGAGGGGAGAAAGAAAATTCAAGTGGCAAATACAAGAAATGTTGTCATGATAAAAAAAAAAAATTGTTTTGGAACATGTGTTGAATCTACAGGAAATATTGAAAGATTTACTGATCAATCGAATTCAATCGAAGGAAAAAAACTATTGGAAGCATATAAGAGAATATAATTCTGCACACAAAGAACTTGGATGCAGGTGATTTTTGCGATTGTATTTTTTCTTTATATTTTTTATTTCTTTCATTGTTTTATCATATTTTGGAATAAATTGAATCTAAATATATATGTTGCTAGACTAAAGTGGTTTAAAAATGGCGAGTGAGCTTGGATTGCGAAGCGATCCGAGAGGAACTGCATTAGCAGTTCCTGAAGACTGGTGAGCATAAGCTAGCAGGAAGCGGAGCCGCCTAATTTTTTTTAATTGACACCTTTTTTATGGAAACACTACAACAGCGCTACCACTCTCGCTAAACTGAAAAAAAATTGTAACAACGTTGCCATTTATTCAAAATTTTGAATTACAAACGTAAATATAACCACAGCTTTATTGGTGTACCATCATTTGCTGTCGTCAAGGGAAAAAAAGGTGAAATTAATGTAATCTGTTAGTCCAGATTGCTAAAACTGAATCCCATCGAGCAAAATTGCCCTTTTGCGGTTAGAGTTTTGTGCTGCTCATCTCTTGGCAAATTTATTTTGCACTGTCTTAAAACTTAAGAACAATATAAGTTTGTAATTTTCGCATGGACTTATTCTAAGGTTGTTCATTCATGGCTTACATCATATCTACGCAAATAAAAAAAAACATTTCTTGCCAAAAGAAGTTTTAAAATTTTTGAGTTTTACTATTCAGACATTGGATAATTCTACTAATATACTAAAACTCTAATGTCATCATGTGAACTAATCAAGATGATGCGGAAATTCGAAACAACTGAGCAAATTGGTATTCTTCCAATTGGGGGATGAAATAAAATATAGTCTTCTAGTCTCAAATATGAGTCTACCGCGGTCAAACAAAAAGGCATTCTTCACGTGGTGGTGTGCTCATAATTGTTTCCACCTGTAGGACATGCATATTCCACTAAATGGAAAACAAAAACTTACGGTGGATTTTACTTTTTTATCACTACAAAATCAAGTATGTATTGTTATTACAGGGTGGATACACAGAAGTTCGAAAATTTTTGCACATCAGTTCCTTGCTCGAATGGTAGTTGACGTCACTTGGACATGGTACATTCTGTGGACTGATGAAGTCCACTTTTTTCTCAGTGGGCAAGTAAGTGCTGTCAAATTCGAGCAATGGAAACCATCTTGCTAACCAGGAGCTGCCATTGTATCCTGAAAAATATTTTTTTATTATATACTGTGGTTTTATGGCTATCTATATCATATTACTGTATTTCGTTGAAGAAATAACTGCAATGGAATTCATACCTATTTTGTCATTTGACAATGGCATTGTGATATGCTGAGGTTTATAATCCCATATATTGAATAGTATAAATACTTTCAAGACATCAGGTTCTGAAAACCTGATGGAGGAGGATGGCTCAACTCCTCACATCAATCACCGTTAAAGCAATTGTTAAGAAACAAATTCACAGATGCGAGGGTAATCAACCTCCATTGTCCAATAACATTGCCTCTTCATTTACCAAATAACACTTCTGGGACTTTTGATTGTGGGATTTCTTGAAGGACAATAAAGACAACATCTAACATCTAAGGCCAGAAATTATTGAGATCTGAAGGACAGCATTCGGCAACATGTTCTTGACATTCTAACAGATTTATTGTGCGCAACTCTGTGAAATATCGTTCTGCGATTAAAGCATTGCTGATATGAAGAAGGTTATAAAGAGCTTTTACTTTATTATTTTATTCAATATTGATAAAACATGATAGGTTTTATGTATAAATCAGCGCCACCTACTGATAAATCTTATACTACTTTTTTTTTTTAATAAAAGCTGCGCTCATTATTTGAATTATCTATAGTTAAATTTTATCTATTTGGTCCAATGGAATGCATTCTGAAATGATAAACTTATTTCTTGTTAACCCTGTATGTTAAGATTGCTTGGAATTTCTTTACAAAATTTGGGGAAAATATCAGTGATTCATAAAGAACTATATAGTTTCATTGCACTGTAATTAAAGAACAATCTATAAAATATTATGTGTCGCCTGTAATGTGATTGTATAAGATTATTTTAAGTTTTGTTAGACAGTCACAGATGTTTTAAGTGTGACCTTACGCATCGACCTTACGATTTGCTAAGATGGTGCGTGTATTACTCTTACTATTTTATAGTCCCTTGAAAATGTACACTTCTGTATGAATCACTCTGTATAATTGGTTGTTCGGGGATGGGGGGGGTATAATGCTTTATAAGCTGATATCGACTATTTTGGACTATTTAAACTTTATTAATCATTATTGCGAAAGCAAAAGAATCGGAAATTGGAAGCGTTGAAAGTCGAACAGTTATTTGAAATATGAGAAATATGGGAAATGGGATTTCACCTCTTTTATTTTTTATTTTAAACATATTTGCTTGAATTATGTTGGACATAAACTTATAAGATGAATACTTTTTGTACTATCTCAGATTCAAAGGTACAAAATATTGAAAACACTTCGCTTTAAGTTTTTAAAGTGGACACAAGCATAAAAAAATCCAGAAGGAATCTGCCATCATTAAATTTTATGATTTCATCAGAGTTAGAAGGGGGTAAGGGTCTGAAATCTAGATACTGTAAAATTATAATCAAAACAAAAGTTTCTGTCAGAAAGTGAAAAACTAAGAAAAACGTCGTTTTATATGTTTCAAAAAGCATGCTCTGAAATTTGGTAAGATAGCAGTGGAGAGGTTCGATAATGATGACGGACCTTTTTTGTATTTTAAAGATTTTATTGATTCTCCTCTTCGGGAGTTTGTTTGAGCCTTGCCTTTCGGCGTGCTGCTTCGTCGATGATGTTACAAAGACTGATGGTTTTTTACATGTACCGCTAGAGGGCGTTACAAGTGAGAGGCGGGGCAACATGCTTACGTAACAAGTAGTACATATTACAAACTTATAAAAAGAGATAAATCTCATTCCATAAGCTTGTTGTCCCATTAAAGTTTTGCGCTTAATTCTTTAGCAGTAACAAAAGATTTTTCAATCAGATTAAATAACAATATTTAGTATATAATAATAATAATTTTATATTTTAATGCAAAACCAAACAAACATTAATTCTATTAATTTAGATTTGTGCAGTGATTTAGTTTTCACCTATAATGAGCTTACTAAATAAGCATTTAGGAGCTTACTAAATATGAATAGCAAATCCAATTTCAAGAATTTAAATTACGAGAAATTTTAAGTTTTTTTTCTTATATATTTTTTTCCTTTTTTTCCGAAATTCTTTTTATTTATTTTCTGAATTCATTTTATTCCATTAAAGAACATTTGATTTGATGAGATTAGAAAATTTCTAAAGAGCCTTATCACATCTATTTGTAAAAACATTAAGTATCCTCATAACCATATACAGCACTGCTATTTATTTAATGTTATTATCTTCAAAAGGTATTCTTTAAATAAACTTATTATAACTTTAATTACGATTCGCTTTAAATGTAGAACAATAATTTTCAACTGAATGTCTATTTTTAATCTTCACAAAACGCATTAGGGAGAATTTTATTAAGATTTGGCTTCGCTTTAAATTTAATGTTATTGCCATTAAATTTTCCATAAATTCAATTAAGATATTTTATTACATTGATACATAAATGGCTTATAATCAAGGTTATTTAAAAAAAACTTCCATCCACTTCAGTTTTTAGAAAAGACAAAGCCTATTAGTTATAATATCAATGTAAAAAAAAAATGATATAAATTTTTTTCATATTTAATTCCTAAAACCTGAATAGAATAGTCTATACTTCAAAAAAAATCCATCGATTATTCTAAATTAAAAGAAAACTCAATACATATTTTTACTTTTACATAAGAATTCTCTTCAGTCTACTATTTTTGTATTTTTTTAAATCCCATAATCCTTTAATTAAAAATGTAGAAAAAAAATGTGTATATAATTGGGGAGTAACATCCAGATAACAGTGCATTAATTAGTTTTATAGAAACGTAGATAGCTAGTAATTTGGTTAAACCTTATTGCTCCCAACGTAAATTAACATCGACCATTCTGCTTGGGCAAAGGGATTAAATTATTTAATTTACGATTTTTTTTTCTCTGGTTCTTCATAGTTTTTTATGTGAACAAGATTATAGTGCAATTCGTTCTTTGATTAACATCTTTTTTCTCTCTTTCAAATCGACTTATAAAGAAAGAACATCCAGGAACAAAATAACAAATTTGTCCTTAAATGTATTTTGCATTAAAAAAATCATTCTTTCTTTTTATTGCAACGGGATGAATAGTTTAATTGATTTAAATCATGACTGAAATGATCAAGATTAAAATCTTCCAACACGGGTTCTAAACAAAGTTTTCTTTTAAGCTTGTTTATAAAAAAAAAAATATCATTTTTTTGTTATTGAATGAAATATCTGCACGTACAGCATTGAACATGCTTGTGACTAGAGACTAGATTTAAAATGGTTATTTATAAAATCGAATATGAGAAGAATTTTCGGAAATGCATTTGTGAAGCTAATCCAGACAAAAGTAAACATTGCATTATTTATGTTACGTTACATCTTAAAGTAGGATAATCAAAGAAATTTAAAAGTTCTCATATGTTTGCAACTGAAACTGCTTTTCTGTGTTCTCCCATTTTTTCGAAAATTTATTATTTTAATACTTTATATTGTATAAACAATATTTTGCAAAAGAATAAGAAGAATAAATGTCATTCATAAATAGTAAGAATAAACTTCATGAGAATAAACGTCATTCATAAATAATAAGAATAAACTTCATGAGAATAAACGTCATTCATAAATAATAAGAATAAACTTCATGAGAATAAACGTCATTCATAAATAATAAGAATAAACTTCATGAGAATAAACGTCATTCATAAATAATAAGAATAAACTTCATGAGAATAAACGTCATTCATAAATAATAAGAGTAAAACCTTCATGAGAATAAACGTCATTCATAAATAATAAGAATAAACTTCATGAGAATAAACGTCATTCATAAATAATAAGAATAAACTTCATGAGAATAAACGTCATTCATAAATAATAAGAATAAACTTCATGAGAATAAAGGTCATTCATAAATAATAAGAGTAAACTTCATGAGAATGAACGTCATTCATAAATAATAAGAATAAACTTATGAGAATAAACGTCATTCATAAATAATAAGAATAAACTTCATGAGAATAAATATCATTTATAAATAATAAAATTAAACGTTATTCATAAATAAATTTCATAAAAATAATTTTTATGAAATTTTATTTTATTTCTTGTATGTGTGAAATAAACATATTTTCAAAATATGTTTCAAGAAATTCTAGAAATTAACTGGCTCAAATTCATATGCAAGACCCAATTCTTTTATTTATTATTATTATTTTTTTGAATTTTTAAGAATCACTGTAAAACATGAAACTGGTTGCATTCGAAATGCTTAGAAATGCTTGCTTTACGATCGAATTCATCATTCATAAGCAATAATACAAAATATAGATTAAGAAACCTGTTTTTAGAAATAAAAGAGCAAGCAAAGTACAGCATATTTCTTTGTATAGGAAATAGATAATATATTTTTTAAGCCATCCGCAAAATAATGAAAAAAAGTTAAACGTAGTTAAGTAGTTTGATTAACTACTAAACTAGAAAATAAATGCCCTATGATCCTTTTTAGTCAAACTATTTTCTTTCCAAATTTTCAAAAAAAATTTGGCTTTTAACTAGTATATTTTCATTTTATTAGAGTATTTTTAAATCTATTTTATGCGAAAATTCACAATTATATATATTGTACATCATTTTTCAAAATTTTCATCCCGAACGTATTCGCATATCTTAGTGATGAACCTATTTTTTCAGTGTTAGATGGTAACCATTTAAACGCTCGAAACTGTCCTAACCATGACTTAAAATTTAATATAATTAAAAAAGCATTTGTTTCTAAACATCTGTCTTTCTACTTTTTAGATAAGTAAAAAAAAAATGCACTACCATGTAATTTTATGAATTGGCTCAATCTAGGAACTTTCTTAATTCACTTTCAAAAATATTAATTCCTTTAGGGCTTTCAATGAGGTGTATTTTTAAATAAATAATTTAAAATAATATCAGGAATGCAATTTATTAAGATAATTATGCTACTATTAATAGGATAATAATGTTTAATAGATTAATGAAGAACATAATTAAACGAAGAACAGGAAACAAATGCCAAATTTTGGTTGTGGTTAGAAAATTGCATGTTATAAAATAACGCTTTGAATGAAAATGAACTCTTAACTTATTTATATAGGATGTTCTAACATTTATTTTCAATAAATATTTTTAGTTCATTTCGCAAAAACAAAACTGTCATTATTCGCATGTGTGTGTCACTTAACACTAAAGTTTAGTTTTTTTCTAATTACGAACTTTAATATGCCCATTATAGAGAAAAAATAATGAAACTTCTAATAGATTGTTTACACATTTGAAACATTCAATTCTAGAATGAAAAGAACCTACAGAAAAAGATTTTTATATTGGTTTTTACCTAATTACAAAAATATTATTTACTAATTTACTACACCCGTTCTAGTGCAAGATCTTCTTTTATCAGAAATCTGTATCTTAAGATTATAATTAAAATCCTCAATAAACATCGAAAGAATTTTAACTTCATTTAAATGAAGATATGAAGAAATATAAGAAGTTCGGCAAATCCCTTTTCATTAGAAGCCAAAAAAATTAGCCCTAACTTCAATAGATGGCGCCACAATAGGCCCTTAATTGAAAAATTCCGTTGGAAATATAAATCGAAACTGAGGAGATTTATTTATGTAAAAAAGAAAAGTCGTAAGGATTACAGGGAAGTTATTAAGATTTATTGTGCCTTATTTTAAGAAATAATTGTGTGTGTGTGTGTCATTAATCAGTTGATTTATATAGAAACGATTGTACATTTCCATCCATGAAATTGTTACGTAGGCATGAAATTCATATATTAACATTTTACATCATTTACACAAAAATTCCTGTGGTTTATTTGGGGGAGTGATATGCTTACCTTTGTTAAATAATTGTAATTTCTGTTCATTAATTCAATCATAGACTTTAAGAATACTTGATTATTTTCGTAACTGTCCTCTATAGAGTTTCCGATTATTTAAACAAAACATTAAATTAGATAGAATAATCAATAACTTAATTTTTCAACATTAATTTTAGTAAATTAATAAACATATAAAATTTCTAAAAACGTTTTACAAAAGCTGCATATGTCAAAAATATCTTCCTTTTCTTCTGTCTTATCCATTCTGCAAGATGCAATAAAATTGTCTGCCATAAAAATCCTCAAAACCAACTTGATCTTACAAATATAACTCTTACGTTATGTACTTAACGTTTTATTTATACTAATAGGCAGGCAGTTTAGATAGACAGTTAGAACAGATAGACAGGCAAATAAGTTTTATTAAAAATTTTACAAAGTTTTATTTTACAGAAGACACAACAGTTGTAAACGATATCCCAAAAAAGAACAGGAATGTTATTCTTATGAGCAATTTCCATCATGACAAAGAAGTTAGCAACAGACCTGACCAAATACCATTAATAATCTTTGATCATAATTCAACCCAAAGGGCTTTGGATACTCTTGGTAAACTATTAAACAAATACACTTGTAAAAGAAAAACAAATCGCTGCCCATGATAGTATTCTATAACATGCTCGATGCTTGCATTGGTTCTATGGTCTTCAATACATAGTGAATGGAACGAAAACAAATTGACAAAACGAAGGCTATTTTGGGAAGAACTGGGAAAACCGCTCATTTTTCTACCACACCTACCAAGAAGAGAGGACTCCATAAAAATAGTGAAACGAATACAAAGAAAAGGGAAAACGTACCATCGGGATCTGCTGAGATTACTCCATTGAGTGTTCAAACGTGCCAGGTGTAAGCTCTGTCCATCAAGCAATGACAACAAAATTAATATGTTAAACGACAATTGTAAGAATCACATTTGCAAATCTCATGTAATATATTACTGTTCAAATTGTAAAAAAAAGATCAATTTCGAATATGTTTCTGTTATTTTTATAGATGTTTTATATTATTATTGTAAGTATTGTATTATAATATGAACTTTGACAGCTCCATCTATTGGCACCTTTTGGAACTTTTTTCTTTCTTAGCCTAACAAAATTTCATTGCCTCACGATTATTCTGCTAAATTATCAAGTCATTCTGACCAGTAGTTTTAAAATTATCGATTTTTGAAATCGTAACTTTAATTATAATCACCCTGTACATTACTTTGTTCTCAATTTCATTAATTTCTGCTGAAAGCTGACTGAATTTTTTTCAAAAATTTAACCTTTTCTAGGGGTCATGAGAAGTAGAATTCCCACTAAATTAACCAATCTTTGTATGGAGTTATGTTGTTTGGTATCAATATTATGGCAAATTTTTCAATAAGACAGAAATTTAGATGCTTCAGTTCCTACTTCACACAAATGGTGTGTCTTAATTCGTTAACTTAATTATTACTTAACTAATATAATTGATTAATTAAATTAAATTTATCTCTTAAGCAAAATGAAGCACTTTTCATAAGCCAATCTCAATTCTAAGAATATTTTAATACACCATGGCTAGAAAAAATAGCCCTATAAAGGGTTAAAATAGTTAACAAACACAAGAGTAATTAAAATATATTTATAAAAAAAAGACAAGAATAGAAAATAAAATTTTAATGACAAAAGTATTTGCAAACATGCTTTCTCGACATAATCGATTCAAAGATGGAAGAATTCAAAAAGTACTTGGCCTCTAAATCTCGAATACTTTGTTCCTTCATATTCTCATTTTGACAATCTTAGGATAAGCAGATTTCTAATAAGCTACACTCTCTTCAATCAATATTATATTTCTGGCTTTCTATCCCAGTGCATAGGGCTAACATCAAATGAACTCCGCTCTAAATCGATCATATTCTCCGATTCAGCCACAAGCACTTCAATGTTCAAAATGTACGACGTTCCAAGCAATTTTAATGTACGTCACGTTTCAGTTGAATATTCTTTTTTTAATTGTTCTCGTCTATGCTTTTTTAATGCTATACCCATAGGCATAAGAGAACTGATGGGTGACAATACTCATCCTAATATTTTTTAAATTTTTATAGACTATTGTATTGTTTCATTTAATGTAGTTTGTATTATCGTTTTTTAAAAATTCCTTCATAAGTCAGTAATTAATATGCTCATATCTTTTACTTGAATGACTTTTAAAGCATCCGTTTCAAGGCATTTGCTTGCTTTTTGGAACTTTACTGTTTAGATCATTTCAAGAAGCTTTAAATATTAGAATAACTTTTTTTACCATTTGATTGGCACAGCATAACCAAATCTGCTTTTGTCTCATGAGAGTTTCATGAAAGAAAAATAGGAAGCAAGTTAGTTGAAATGATTTGACGAAGTTGCCGTGTAAGTTCTTCTAGTTGCTAGAATCCCCAGCAACGAGTTGACCAAACAGCATGCCAAGATTCTGTCTTTGTTGGATGAATGCTTTGAAATTCCTATTCCGTATCTTTTCTTGGCCACTTACGCGGGCAAAACATTCACAGATGCACGTGCCAAAACAGTCCACTAAACTCGCACTGAGGCCACACAAAGTATCCTATATTTTATATAAAACCGAAAAAAGAATTATATCTTTTAAATACATTTTGACTAATGACTGTGCTCTTTGGCAGATTGCGGAGCGCGAGGATAGAACCTGTGACCTTGTGGTTAGCAGTCCAGTAACATAACCATTATACAAAAGCATATTCTCATGTAGCGTAGTTGTTAACTGGTTTATATGCTATTCACCACAGACTCTCCCTCCAGTGAGTCGGTGGTGAGACGAACGATATGGTTGTTGAGAGGCGATGTATTTCTTTTAGCTGTTGTTTAATGGGCCTGTACCCAGCTGAGTAGCGCCAAACATTATGGCGAGCGTGTGTGGGTTGTTGCGTCAAGTGAGTCTGACGACTTTGGTTGTGGGTAGATGGCGCCCCAATAGATGCTACGAAGGTTGGAGGTTCATCGTCTGAGGTCACCAATTTCGCGGATTGCGATGCGCGAGGATATAGTCTGGGACCTTGTGTTTAGCAGTCCAGTAACATAACCATTATACAAAAGCATATGCTCATGTAGCGTAGTTGTGAACTGGCTTATAAGCTATTCATCACAACTCCTATAAACTATGTTCCGGCAAACATTCTCATTCAAGAAGATGCGAACATTATTTTTACTTCTGATGACGATTGGTGATTTTATGACGTCATTTTCATCACGTCACTGGTGATTTTGTGATAAAAGTATTTCGACGTTTATGGCACGTCTTTCCAACTCAAGTTGTTAAACGAAAACTCAAAGATCTTCAAAATTAATGAGGAGTGTCCAAGATATGATGAAGCTTGCTGGTTTGTTTATTGTTGCGTGTTGTTTTGTTTGTGTTATATTAACATCTCGTTTTAAAACAACTCTAAGACTATCATCTTGAAATGTGGTCAAATGATGAGGACGACATCTCAGCAGGTGTGTTGAGGCATTCCTCAAATCATTGACAGCAGCATTCTTCAAAGAAGATATCTGAAACATGGTACACTGATATAAAAATGTCTGATCCTTCGTTTATGTAGAGAAGTAACCGTGTTTAGAGAAAACTGTTGGCAATAAATCAACTCCGTTCTCGACTTTTGTGATTGGAGCTTGAGAAAAAAAGTTTCTATCCTAAGAAAAAAATATTCAATATTTTTTGTGAATTCTTTTAAAACTGAAGAACACGTCTTAAACATGAAAAACATATTTAATATTGGGCATTACGCTATTTATCAGTTTTTAAAAATTCTGTGATATCAAGAAATAAATTGTTACAGAATTCAGAAGAACTGTATTGGATGAATTTGATATACTTTCCAATTATTTCAAGGAGAAGATGTATTTGCTCGAGACAAGGACTGTCGCAACTGCATAGGAAATAAATAGAAACTGTCCTTCCAATGTTTTCGGTTTTGAAAAAATTCTGTTTGTCTGAACAATCTATTTTGTAAATTATTTGTAAATATCTAGAATTAAATTACCTTTATACAGTGAAATGCTATGGTTTTCATTTTGATTCTACAAACTTTTTGATAAGTTAATAATATAAAAAAAATATTTAAAACGTCAAGGTTTAAAACAATTGCTATAATGACGGTATTTTTTTTGTCTTATATCTGTGTTTACTATCATTTAAAAATGTAGTTCACTTTCAAATATGACATGAAATCTAATTATTAGAGCTCCTTTGATTTATATTTAGGATTTATGACTTATTAATAAAATGTATATGACTAATATTCATTATATATAAGAATTGATGCAAGCAGAAGAAAGAGTATTTCAGTACTTTAATATTTAAATATAGAATAATCTGATCAAGAAATACATATGGATAGTTTTTTTAATCAAAAGTGAACGTAGGCGCTTTATTCCGAAATACGTTCTTTTTTTTTCTAGAATACATAGTATAGAGAATATACACTAATCGTCAGATAATTCGAACTTGGGATTTTGATGAATTTCTACTTTTCAGACTTTTCTTGAGTTTTAAGAACACATTTATGGAAAATGTCCATCTGTCTCTCAGTTAAAATAAATAACATAAAAGAGCTTACAGCAACACGTTTGAAATTTAGTATACGATATTTACACAAAATGGGTGGATTTCTATCAAAGTTTGAGTAAAATCTTTTTTGGAGGAATTATAGCTATTCGTAAATACGTTAACACGATATTTACAAAACGACGAGAAAAAGATTCGGTACATGAATTTAACATAGACAAAACAAAACCAACAACGGGGTGACTGTTTGTCGATCTATTCTTTTAAAAAACATGTTAATGTGACAGTTCAAAAATTCAATGACTTAAATATAACAAATTATGTATGCGATATTGTGATTACAAGTGCAATTTTGTGTCAAATTGTTGTTTCAATCGATAGAGAAAAACGTGTCTGTAGTGATGGCATGTGATTACTATTAATCACCATGGCATGTGATTACTATTAATCACATACCATGGATTAATCCCCCCAAACTTCCAAGGATGACATAAGAGTTCAAAAAAATGCTAAATTTACACCAAAAGGTGATATTTCGAAACTATTGTAAGCCAATATCATGCAAGGCCTTTCTGGCGCAACATGTTTATTAGAGAATATGCGAGAAAGTTTTGGGGAAACTACTTCCACTAGCATTAAATTAATTTTACAATCATAATAATCCTTTTTCCTCTTTGTACCTACAGATCTTAAATTTTTTGTAGTAAGTCAATGTTTTCACTCTTGAAACATTCAAAAGCTTAGAACATATTTTACAAACATGAGCATATCCTTTGAAAGTGTTTGAAACGAGTAAGGATAAGTCATACATCTGACCTCCAACCCGCCAGGAAGGCACACGGAAAAATTACTGAATAATCGGACCACTGCAACAGCAACACTGACGGGAACTGCGGTTGAGTCCTAAGAGCCATCACCGGCCACGGTACAACCCTCCCCGAAGGAAGTATGTCCCGTCATCGATGGGATTATCAGATCCCCCACCTATTTGTGTACCCTCCCGAGTGGAGACATCCAACCATCATGCCGGAAGCATCTCATCCTCATTTCGAGGTGTCCCCCTGGGGGTTAACAAGCAAGGATAAGCTCTGCTTCAAGTGACACTGAAAAATATTTTCAGATAATTTAGCTTAATTTCTCAATAATAAGTATTTGTTCTCTATATTAATACAATTTTGAGTAAGATTGTAATATTTGAAAGCTAACTACTTGTATCAAAAATTACGGCATAAAGTGCAGAACTTATTGATGAGAAGGCACATGTCAATTCAGTGAAATGTTCAAAATTCAACCTGCTGATTTTGCTGAATCTCTTATTTTATATTGCAAAATACTTGACCTTTATTTTACTTGTAATTAGCAATAGCAACATCAATATTCTCAATAAAATTAGAAATAAATAACTTATTCTCATCACGCAACCTTATTGAATGAAGATAAATAAAATGAAACTTAAAAAGGATGAAAATTATGTAACCTTAACTCAAAATCATATTTAAAATACGCAATGAAATATTAGTAGTTCATATTTGATACAACCCTGCTAATTGCTTCTAACGCTTCCTACTGTAGTTCTTGAGCGGTGGTGGCCCGGTAGTTAAGGTCTCGGCTTCGGAATCGGAGGACTTATGTTTCGATACCCGATTCCACCGAAGAACCATCATGTAAGTGGGTCTGGTTCACGTTAAATCCGTCGGGGACAAGCATCCTCCCTTTGGTGCGAAGATTGGAGAGGGGCGTACCAGCTCAGGTGTCGTCTTCGTCATCTGACCACGGTTCAAAATTACGAGTTCAGTCCCAAAATAGCCCTAATGTTACTTTAAAATGGGATGTTAATATAAAACTAAACTAGACATTCTATAGTTTTTATTGTTTGTAATAAGATCCCAATAAGAAGCTACGAATCACAAACTTCATATACATATTAATGGCCATTGATCCTTTTATTTAATTGTTTTTTTTTACTGTATTTTCTCTCTGGACTTTATAAATATTGTGCCCATGTTGCAGATGACTATGATTACTGAAAATATTCGAAATGACAACTGATGTTTTAGCTTTTTTACTGTAATAAAAAGACATATTTTAACATTTATTGAATAGAAAATGGGCCTTATGTGTTAGCTTGAACATTCAGGATTAGACTGATTAATAGGCAATGAACCGTTTGATAGGGCTGCTCAAAATTTTGATATGCATCTTTATAATAAAGCCTTATACCAAATTTCATCCAGCCTTTTGTGAGCTGCCCTATTCTTCTGCGTGTGATCGGACAAACAAGCATAAGAGCTCCCCTTTTTTATTTTATTCAAAATTTGGTACATTTTTACTACGTTACATTTTTCTACATTTACAAAATACTACATTTTTGGTGGAAAGATCACATTTGAAATTTCATTGTGCTAACTTTTTCCATTTCCGGTTTAAGAGACAGATGAAAAAAAAAATGCAAATTAGTGGGGCGTGTTTTTTTTTTTTGCCTGTTTATTATTATTATTATTCTAGAAGCTCTAAAACACGTGTTTTCAGTAAATTCATGAGGTCAAATTATTAGACAATCATAGTGATTTTTATTGAATAATAAGTTTAAGAGAAAATAATAAATAAAAAAAATTCTTGTGAAATTAAGAAAAAAAAAATATTATCTTGAAATATGAATCATGCCATTACCATAAATATCATCTTTTTGCAGTTTGTTTAAACAGATGACGTCAATTGAATTTTCTCATATGAATCCACCTTTATTTCTGTAATTTAAAATCCTAAACTTACTTAATTTATTGATCTGATTAAATTATTCTTTAAATCCACGTGAAATCAAAGTGCAATATCTTTATTATAAAAAAGAAGCACTTCTCAGCTTAGTGAATTTCCTGTCTAATGAAAAATCGCTTCTACGTAAAAATGAAATTCACTCCTTTTTATAAAGCTACGTAAAAATGAATTTCACTCCTTTTTATAAAGAATGATCAATTCATTCGTTCAAAATGCCATTATGTGAGTTAGTTTCTTACTAATAAAATAAAATCTCGTTTGAAAGTATTAAAAACCAATGCATTTCATTCACAATAATAATATCTGTGTGATAATGTCGTATTTAAGACCAGATCAATTAAAGAAGCGAATTCAAAAATATTTTGTAAGACAATGAAATGATTACATTTCTAATAAAAAAATCCTATATCAGTTGGAATTTTAAAATAAATTTTCCTGCTAAAATTCATTCTATGTCACGTTTGGTTAATTTTTTGTAATCTCAGTTGAATAAAATGAAGGAAAGGCATATTTTGCTTTTAGCAATTTGAGATTTAATTAACACGATGTCATCCCGAAAATAAGTTTTCCACAACCCATAAAAAGAAACAAAACACAATAATCTGGAAATATTTATTGCAGATTAGAGCAATATACCAGTTATTTCTCAGCATAAGAACCACGCGGAATTGCACCATTTGTGACACCTTGAGATAAGTTTTTCTTGTCCAGTATCATAGATCTCTGTCGTTTAGGAGTGAAGCCAGCGTGTCACAGTTGTCTGTAAGTCTTTGTGAGAAAGTTATGCACGGACAGATATTTCTTCAGGTACAAGAACAGATGGAAGTCGTTTGGAACAAGATCGGAACTATAAGAAAGGATGGTCAAACATTTCCAAGTGAAACATCTGAAGCAAATGCTTATTATTCGGGTATAATGGATTTCGGCACTCGCTTCGCTCACAGTTTCCGGAACAACTGGTGTTTTGTGACGAGTTCATGCATTACCATTCGTGATTCCTGTGAGAAATGGCTACTGAGTTCCGCAAACGTAAAACGACGATTCTGCAGAATTTCATTGCAGCACCTGCTCCAACAAGACGGCATCGATAAGAAATGATCTGCCATAGCGCTGTTTGTCATGGGCATTTTGCCTTTGGAGAATTTTCTACCTCAACGTCCAATCATCTGCTTGCTCATCATATACTAAACACAACTGGCGATGAATTATATCGCCATCTTCTTTGCATTCAAAAACTTTAATACGAACATCATCTAGCAGTCGGAGGGAGAAGAAATAAGAAACGACATAATTTTGCGCAAATTACAAATGCCGCATACTATAGCCACACCTACAATCTATCAGATTTGCGCCTGAGCATTTTGTTCCTTTTGTAGTGCCATCTATTGACGTCTTAGGAAACTTTTTTTCGGATAACCCTCTATATTGTTCTTAATGGGTTGGCTTTTTCAGGCTGAGTTTTAAGCGATCAAAATTAATTATAATCAAAACGCACTGCCAATTTTGAAACTAAATTACACGCATATATAAAAAGCATACTGGAGGGAACTAAGAAAAATTCTAGAATTCCGTTAATTAATTAGTATCTCGGAAAATTTCGAGGTACTAATTAATTAACTAGATTAATCAGTTTTTCGATATAAACCAGTCTTCTTGAATAATTTCCGTTGAATCTAATTTTGTGAAGACGCGGTAATAAATAACAAAATTACAAAGATACCCCAATATTTTTGTTGACGACTTATCATTTACTTTATGATCAACAAAAGCGAAAAAAATTTATAAAGAAGTACAGGAGTCGAATGAGTGAATTCGGTACCGAAGTCTAATCTCCTCTCATTACAAATTCAATTCTGGTCAGACATTTAAAAAATTTTAAAAAAATGGGAAGCGAAAAGTTGATGTAACTTTTTTCTTTAGGGAGACGATGTAACTTACCCTGGGGAGCAAGATAAACCAAAAGAAAGACCTGGGACGTGAAGTATTTACTTACAACCGAGATCGGTTAAAAGTGGACAACACTTCTGGAACTGAAATGGTTTCAGAATATAAAAGATAGTCTTCAGAGTCTCATGCTCTGAATGGTTATTTTTAAAAACTAGTATGTGATTTGGAATACTATATTTAAGAAATACTTTCTCTAAATCATAATTTTAAAAATAAATCTTTTGTTTTAATGTCTTAGTATTATTTAAAGCTTGATACATCCTAAGTTTTACAGCTAAATTATACATTTCCTCTCAGTGTTTTACTATAATTGTCCTCTAAACTGTTTTCGAGTTTACTTAATATCATTGAAAATAAACTTTACACAAAACAGTGATTGAATTTTAATTTTTGCCTATATATAATTCTGAACATAAAAAATAGCACAAAAAATAAGAAAACTTCCTGCAATGAAGCTGTTTATTTATATTTTTATTTAAATCTGCAAATGAATCTTCAAATTAATTTTACAAATCATATTTGAAGAATTCATCGGAAATGTTTCATGCATATGTTGAATCTATGAAATTAAATTAATCATTGAAATTCCAAAGATGTAACGAAATATTCAAAATGTCCAATGGATTGGATGTAATGTTCTATTGTTGTGTCTCTTTCATTCCCCAGACTCAGCTCTTCTTTATTTTTTCTTGCGGAATTATATAAAAAAAGAAGTGTGCTAAGCCTTGTGACTCACATTAAAATCATGAAAAAGTGTATCGCCAATGTAATTAACTCCAGTTACATTGGCAACTATTTTGGGTGACAATAAATGAAATAAATAGGCTTAGAAGTTTGATGTAGCTTGGGCAACAGAAGCACGTGTAATAAAATATGATAAAAAATTACACTAGATGAATGTTTTATAATTGCTTCTTGAAAAGAAACCGTTCTGCAGCAACTTGCCTTACTATGGTGATTTAAGATATGTCACTATATGTAAACAAGTTATGAAAAATCTTTTATTAGCTGAAAATACATTTTTCATAAAGGAAAAGACAGAGTTAACATTTTAATGTCTTGATCCTGACCGATCAAATCAGAGAGAAGCACAAGAAATAATTCCTTTATTTACAGCCTTATATTGTACACAAGAAAAACTTGTTCTCAACTAGATTAACATGATTTACAAAATGTACAAACAGTTGAAAGTTAATCATGAAATAGTTCCTCGATCGATTCGGAGAATAAAGAGCACAAAAAACACTAACGGGCTGTTAACTCAAACGATTACTCCAGAGATAGCTCTAGAAATTTATCGATCTTAATCGAGTGGATCTTAACACAGAAGCCCGAATCACACGAACCTCCTCACAAAATCAGGAACACCTTCGAACTTCTCCGACTTCTTCTTCCATGACTCTCACTTCTCTCCACCCTCTTTAAAAAAAGTAGAGCAATTTATTTCCCTCAAATCCCCGCCTCTCATTTTCTCATTGGTGCGCTTAAGTTCCTTATCACCCAATAGCTGTTCAGCAATGCTTTCTCAATGTTCTCCAATCGATCGTGGGAATATCCGTTAATGATCCATCTTTGTAGCTGACCCTTCCTGATCACATGTTAATTATAGTCCTTCATAATGAAAAAAAAAAGTTTAATATCTGAATGGTTTGATGTTCTTGTTTCTTGAATATATGATAGATCTCTTTGACGACGAAACGCACATTTACGATTCTTTATCTGGATACAACTAATGACCATACACAATTATTCTATTGACGAAGGGATCCCCAATCTGGCAGTCTGGAGGCAATTGTCAATGTAACAGGTGGCGTTACATCTGGCCAGAATGCCAATTATCAGTTGTAGGAAACGGGGAACGTTACAACATGTAAAAGAAAGGAAATTTGCGGAGAGAATGAAAAATGTCCTTTTCTAAGCAATTCCTTCTTTTGATATTTATTTCTTAAATATAATATAAAGTCTCTCCATATATTCACAGATATTTCTGTGATTAAAATACGCCTTTCATTTGCTAATTTCTTCAAATGTTAATAATTAAGTAAGATTTGATGTAACAGTGAGAAAAACTACGAAAGTTATCTCCTATTATTACTTATTTATATATTATTTCATATAATAATATCGACTTTTTCTCTCTTATTGATGCAATCAGTTCTAAATTAACTTCGTGTAAATGAAGCAAATGTAGTTAGAAAATAACAACACTAAATAAAATAATGTCTCTCTTGAGTAATAAAACAATATAATGAATGTTATATTCCTTAATCCTCTTAAGCAATCGAAATATGTAATAATATCTCTTATTATTAACCATATTACTTGAAAAGACATAATAGTCTTTTCAACAAAATAAGTTATTTTTAACGGAAAATTACATCGAGTTCTTTGAAATCGAAGAAGAATATTTGAATAGTTAAGAATATTCCAAGGCAATTTAGTTAATGTATTTGCAAAATCAAAATGTTCTCTTTTATATTCATACATAAATTAACTTTTGATATGTTCCCCATGCAAACATAATTAGAGCGTTTTCATTCAAAACATTTATGATTCCGAGTAATGCTTTGAATAATGAAGAAAATTAGTAAATTTACTGAGAAAAGCGAAATAAATTTCTGCCGAATTTATCCTTCTGAATTAATTTGCTTCTTTGATTTCTTTCTTTAAGATATCAGTGTTTAAATTTGTCTAATGTTTCAGAAATTGGTTTTTAAAACTATGTGCATATAAATTTACATTTATATATCTATCAAGTTATATTTTATGAAAAAACATGTATAAATAATTCATTTAATATAGATGAATATAATAAAAATCAAACAGCGATTTTTTCGTCCTATTTTATTCCAAATATCAATAAGTTAAATATATCAATCAAATAATATCTGTCTTTGAAACCTGAATTAATATTCTGATCTAAGCAGTATATCTTAAAGATTAATTACTGCACAAAATCTTATTTAATAGAAAAATTATTTTTATTTGAAATTTTAAAAATCTGTATTAGTAATTTTTTGTGATATAACTATAAATAAATTATAATAAAATATAACTTTACTTGAAAATCGACCAGACTGAGTTCATCGCGGTCATATCGGCACCTCAGATATGAGGATGAAGAGCTCCAGGTATGGTGGTTGGTTCTTGCAGTCCTGATGAATACAGAAAACGGTGGGGGTTGAATACTTCCCATCGATGACTAGACGTAATTCCCAAGGGAAGGGTTGTGCCATGGCCGTTGATGGCCCTTAGGACTCAAACACAGCTCCTGCCAATGTTGTTGTCGCTGTGTTCTGGTCATTCAGCTTTTTTTTATGTGTCTACGGACGGGTAGGAGTAGTCAGCTAGGGATTATCTGAAAATCGATATCTTATTGTTCATATTATATGTAAGATGTATGGATCATATAATTTACAGATATTTTCCTGTTTATGCTGAACAGGATACCGTATATATACATGTATAATTTTACTGAATAGCAATTGTACCTAAAAAAATATTTTCCGTTACGCAGATGGCTAATTTTTAGAATGAAATTATTCCTTAATTTTGAGAATATAATAAAATTAATTAAATAAGATTAACGAGATAAACAAGATATTATTAAATAAGATAAACAAGTTATGTTGAATAAGATCTCAAATAGCATAATAAGAATTGATATTTAATTAATAATTGATTTGTGTAAAATCCATTCTGCTTTTTTCCAGATATAATTGCTTATGAAAAGTGCTTGTACAAGGTGCATCTCATTATAAATATTACAAAATACTTTCTTTTGAGAAAAAAATATTAAAAAAAAGAACCAATTAATAAATTAAAGAAATAATAATAAGTCTGCAATTGCTTCGTCTTTCAAGTGTGCATATTATACGAGTTCAATGGATTGTTTTAAGTTGAGATTTAAAATGTAAATCTTTGCTATTGGCATTTATGCAATATCTTTGAAAGGCAGAGTTTATTTACTCTTCATTATAGTATAAATGGAAGGATAACTATTTCGTGAAAGAGTCTTAGCAAGAGCGAGAAAATGACTGCCAAGACGAAAATGATAGTTTTCAGAAAGAAGAACAGCATTTGGTGCATTATGGAACAGAGATAATGACTTCCTCAAATAACTATTCCAATAAAATTCAGAAGGAATAACAGCTGTTTTCAGAAGGAATAACAGCTTTGGTGGATGCATTATAGATCGGCGATAATGACTTCCCCATACAGCTATTCCGATAAAATTTTTGCTTTTATTATTATTTTCCAATAAAAAACTCGCAAACCCATTGAAAGGCCAGCACAGCCTTGAGAAATTTGATTTATATTATTCACAGAATCGAGGTAAAAATGGTGGCAACATGCGCAGTAATGTATATTCATATTTCCAAAATTTGTAGCTTCACAAAAGAAATCGAAGTCGATTTATTTTGGCAATTATAACATTTTCTTATTTTTATATTTAGCGTATGAGAAATTAAAAATTTTCACTTAAAATAAGCAAAATTATTGATATACAAAATAATATAATACTTACATAACATAATACTATACTATACATAAGCTATACATTACATAACATAATACTATACATAAGCTTTTAGCTTGTTAGTATCATGCTCTGCAGTATTCTTCTCACGTAATATTTTTCTCCTTTACAATGAACAAGTCACAATCACGGAGCAGCCACGGAATAAAATGTCATCATATATTTGTATTTGAACAACCTGAATATATCATGTGCTAAATATTTGACTGTTTCAGAGCAATTTAAAACGACTACCTATCACTGTTGTAAAGACACATTTTTCTGAAAACTTTTGAGCATACATAATACATTTACCATGAACTAAAAAACATTTCACGTCGAAATATTGCAAATCATTAAAAAATATTTTTAGCAGAATTTTATATTCTGAGTGAAACATATTGTATAAATTTTTATTTAACGTAACATCGAATAACAAAATTTTTTGATACTGGTAAATACACCTTTAAAACCTTTTCTCGGTTCTGAATTACATTAAATAGGTTGAAATACTGAATTCCCAAGGCAAAAGATTTTCGCAAGATTTTTACACTTACAATAAAAATGTAGGTGTACACAAGAAAAGAATTGGAAAATATTACTATATTTTAAAGGAAAGTTTTATTACCCATATAAGAATAAAGAATACAGAAGAAAAAATTAGTTTTAAATCTAAAATGAAAATAAAGAGGAGGACGATAGAAACGGAATGAGTTTCAAGATGTGACGGATGCACAAAAAGATTCTATTCCCGGAGTAATTCCACTTCCTGCTTTCGAAATAAAAAAATAGTCTGAATTTTTAGATAGATATTTTATGTGTTTAATAGATATATTTATGTGTTTATATTCTTCGTATTTTCTTTTAAAAAAGCTTCAATATGTAAATTAGAATAATTATGTTCATTATCTATTCTTATAAAGTTATAAGAATAACTGAAAAAGCTTCAAAGTGTAATTGAGCTTTAAGACGCTTTAAAAAAGCTTCAATATTTAAATGAGGATAATTATGTTCTTTAGATATTCTTATAAAGTTATAAGAATAACTGAAAAAGCTTCAAAAGTGCAATTGAGCTTTAAGACGCTTTAAAAAAGCTTCAATGTTTAAATGAGGATAATTATGTTCTTTAGCTATTCTTATAAAGTTATAAGAATAACTGAAAAAGCTTCAAAATGTAATTGAGCTTTAAGACGCTTTAAAAAAGCTTCAATGTGTACATGAGGATAATTATGTTGTTTTGCTATTCTTATAAAGTTGCAAGAATAACTAAAAAAGCTTCAAAGTGTAATTGAGCTTTAAGACGCTTTAAAAATGCTTCAATGTTTAAATGAGGATAATTATGTTCTTTAGCTATTCTTATAAAGTTATACGAATGACTGAAAAAGCTTCAAAGTGTAATTGAGCTTTAAGACGCTTTAAAAAAGCTTCAATGTTTAAATGAGGATAATTATGTTCTTTAGCTATTCTTATAAAGTTATAAGAATAACTGAAAATGCTTCAAAATGTAATTGAGCTTTAAGACGCGTTAAAAAAAGCTTCATTCTGTAAGTGATGATAATTTTGTTATTTGGTTATTCTTATAAATGTATAATTTGTTATTAAGTGGGCGCATCATAAGATTTAAATGGATTGTTTTAAGTTGATATTTCAAAAGCAAATAATCGCCAAGTTAAGTTCATCCGATATCTTTGAAACCTAAAGTTTATTTACAATTCATTATAGTATCACTATAGGAATCACGTTTAAGTGCAGGACTCTCAGTAAGGGCGATAAAATGATGGCTGGGCTAAAATGGAGATGTAGTAGTTCCCAGAAGGAATAACAGCTTTGATGTTGCTTTATAGAACACCGATAATGACTTCCCCAGATAGTTTTTCTTGCTAATAAACTCCCAATAAAGTTGTCATTCTCCAATTAAGAAAACCCTGTATACCTAGGATAAAGCCAACACTGACAAGAGTTATTTGATTTCTGTTTTTCTCAGAATCACGGTAAGACGAAAGAATGGCAACAAGGATAATTACGTTCAGACTTCTTCCTTACTCTAAAACACTAAATGACACAATAATATACGTTTTGTTTTTTATAGTAAGATAAATAAGTCGAGTATATGTTTTGGGCAACTTGTTCAACGATTACTATCAAAATTTTATACATGAGATAATGTGGTCACAATGTAACAATGTAATGAAGCCAAAGTAACAATTTTTAACAATGAAGTCACAAAGTAAACAACATAGTTTACTTATGGTAAATAGTTATGTTCCTAAGTTTTTGCATTTACATACTCAGAGACATGTATTAACAAAAAGATAAGCATTCCGTCGACAAATTTGGTTCAAATCTTGCAAAAAACAACAACTCTAAATTAGGTAACGATATAAATTTCATCCACTTAGCTTCTTTCCGTGTTTCGGTTAATGTGTTTACATGCACAGATATAAATAAACCAATACTTGCTATAAATTCAGTCTAGCATTTGACAGAAACCTAAAAATTCGATCTAACAACGGCATATATAATTACAATGCTAGGACTCAATGCGTTTTTGAGTTGCCGGATTCACAGAGAGACAGATGGGTCTAATTTAGAAAATGTGTGTTTAGGTCTCATATATACCTATACTCGATATGTTTGGATATTATAATACTTTCATATTTGTATATTTCATAAATCAGAAGTTAAAACCTCTCGACCAAAAGGAGAAAAATTATTGTACATAATCTTGCAAACTTGTCAATATCAAGCATTGAAGTATTCTACACACGTAATTTTTTTTTCTTTTTTACGGTGAGCTAGTCACTGTGTAAAAAAATGCCATAATATCTTTACGTTTGTATAGTCTGAATGCATAATATCATGCGCTAAAATTTTAGATGTTTCAGAGCGTTTTAAAACCACCACCCATCACTGCCAAAACAATCAGAGTCGCCTTTTTTTGACATATATAATATATTCTTTGTATATTTCATAAATGATAAATTAAGCATGCTCATTTAAAATAAGCAAAATTAGTGTTCATAATCTTGCTAATTTGTCAGCTAGTTTGTTCTGAAGTATTCGGCTCACATAATCCCCCCCCCTTTCCCTTTTTAAGTGAGCAAGTCACATTCACGGAGCAACTGTGGAAGAAAATGTCGTTTTATATTTGTATTTGTATAGTATGAATGAAAAATATCACGTGCTAAAAACTTGATTGTTTCAGAGTGTTTTAAATGCCTCGACTATAACTACTGCAAAGACACATTTATCTATATATCATAAATAAGACATTAAAAAGTATCGCTTTATATAAGCAAAATTATTGTATATGATCTTGCTAGCTTGCTAGTATCATGTTCTGTGGCATTCTGCTCACGAAATATTTCCACCCTTTACAGTGAGCAAATAACGTTTCACGAAGCAACTGTGAAAGCAAATGCTGTTATATATTTGTGTTTGTATAGTTTGAAGGAATAATATCATGTGATAAAAATTAATTGTTTCGGAGCGTTTTAAAATCACCATCTATAACTGTTACAAAGACACAATTATCTATATATCATAAATAAGAGATTAAAAATTTTCGCCTAAAATAAGCAAAATTATTGTATATGATCTTGCTAGTATCATGTTCTGTGGCATTCCGCTCACGAACTATTTCCACCCTTTACAGTGAGCAAATAACGTTTCACGTAGCAACTGTGAAAGCAAATGCTGTTATATATTTGTGTTTGTATAGTTTGAAGGAATAATATCATGTGATAAAAAATTAATTGTTTCGGAACGTTTTAAAATCACGGTCTATAACTGTAACAAAGACACATTTATCTATATATCGTAAATAAGATATTAAAAATTCTCGCTTAAAATAAGCAAAATTATTGTATGTAATCTTGCTAGCATCATGTTCTGCGGCATTCTGCTCACGGTATTCTGCTCACGAAATTTTCCCCCTTACAGTGAGCAAGTACTCTTCATGGAGCAACTGTGGAATAAAATGTCATTGTATAGTTATATATACATTTGTATAGCCTGAAAGAATAATTCCATGTGATAAAATTCGATTGTTTCGAAGCGTTTTTAAATCAATGCTGCAAAAACATATTTTTCTAAAAATTCCTGAGCTTACATAATACATTTGCAATAAACTAAAATCAATTCATATTAAAATATTGTAAATAATTAAAAAATATTTTTAGCAGAATTGTATATTTTGCATCAATTATATTGTATAATTTTTTTAACATAATATCGAATAATAAATTTTTGAATTTGGAAAATGCAACTTTAAAAAACTTTCTCGGTTCAGCTTTGCCTTAAATTGCTGAAATACTGAAATCCCAAGATAAAAAGCGTGATTTTCACATTTACAATAAAAACGTAGATGTACACAAGAAAAGAATTAGAAAATATTACTATATCTTGAAGGAAAGTGTTGTTACTCATATAAGAAGAAAGAATACAGAAGAAATAAATAATTCTAAACCTGAAATAAAAATAATGTGGAGGACGACAGGAACGGAATCAGTTTCTAGATGTGGCGAAAGTATAAAAAGATCCAATCCCCTGAGTAATTCAGCTTCCTGTCTTCAAAATAATAAAAAAAAATGTCTGATTTTTTTTTTTTTTTTTGAAATATGGAAAGACAGTAAAGCCATAGATATATTTATGAATTTATATGCTTTGAATTTTTTTAAAACTTCAATGTGTAATTGAAGATAATTATGTTCTTTAATTATTCTTATAAAGAAAAAAAATCAAGGCAATGTTTTTTCAGTATAATCAGTGAAAAATTTCACTCCTTTAATGAGTGCATTGCAGTAATTATAAAATTGATCGCTTTTTATTGCATTATTATTCGGATTTAGTCTTCTCTCTGGAAGAATTCTATTTAAATGGCGCTAAATTTTTTGGTATCCCAAAGTACAAATTAATCATTTTATGTAAGCGTATAATTAAATGTTGTTTCCATTTAATATCTTCTAATTGTGATTTAGGAAGTTAATTATTTATATAAGGGAAATGATTATTCTTATAAAAGAAAAAGAAAGTCATATTTCATCAGTATAGTAGGTAAGTCAGCCATCTAACTCTCCGACCCACCACGAAGGCTCACGGATTTAAACTATAAAACTGAATGACCGGACTGCTGCAATAGCAACGTTGGCGCGAACTGTGTTTGAGTCTCAAGGGCCATCACCGGCCACGTTACAACCCTCCCCGAAGGAAGTATGTCCCGTCATCGATGGGAGGAGTTAGATCCCCCCACCTATTAGTGTACCCCTCCAGGGTGGCGAGATCCAACCACCATGCCGGAAGCACCTCATCCTCATTTCGAGGTGCCCCCCCCCGGTGGGTCCAGTATAGTAGGTAAAAATCCCATTCTTTTTCATTGTAATGCATTGTAGTCCCATTCTTAATACATTGCAGTAATTATGAAACTGATCACTTTTTTGCACGCAATTACTCTTTTTGTTATATGTTTACTGATGTATTTAATTATAAATATCATTAAATTTTCTGGTATTTCAAAGTGTAAATTAGTCATTGTATGTAATCATTTAATTAAATGATATTTTCGTTTAATAATATTTAATTATGATTCATAAATAGGTTTTAGTTAGTGTTAATAACACTAACAATCATTAAAATAGTAGCAATAACGTTTTATGAAAATAAGCATTATTCTACCTGAATGACCAATACAATTTAGTCGTGACTTCACAATGATAATAATTTCCCCGAAGAAGCACTTCAAATACGAGGATGAGACGTCATCATAAATGAGAGAATATTCTCTTTCCTGAGAAAATTCGGAAGCGTATGTGGGATTGGAAAACGGTCACATAGCCAATGGTCGAATGAAAATTCTTATGAGTATACAATGTGCGTTCGATTGCAATATGTTTTGGTAGTTTTCACTTTGTTATCATCTGCAATCCAATCTCTCAAGTGCTTCGCATGCCTAGATTGATTCGAGTTGTCATTTTGTGGTATGAATGAAAAACTAGAAATTTTGAAATATTTATCGCTCAATTAATATCCAAATCCATTATTTTTCAACCTACTTGTGGCCACAATTATAATGGATTGTTGATTTAGAAGAATACATCTGTGCAATAATTAGATCTGTATCAATAATGCAATTAAATTCAAATGGTTATTTTATTGCTTATGGATTGAATTCTTGAAACAACTGCTGACTTCATAACTGAATGCCAAAATAAGTATTAGTAAATAAATAAAATTATGGATTTAAGTTAACGAGACATTCAAAAAATGCCCAAATAACTTGAAATGTCTTCATTATTTTTTTTGTATTTTCACTTCCTTTATTTCCCATTTACTGAGTCAATGCTACATTTTCTTTTCATTAATGTGGTGAGATTTTCATAATGTATATTATGTCTCATAACTATATAAGATTGCATTTATGTTTAATTAACACTGGCATTCACCATTGTGGACTCATAATACTCTAGAAGACTCGTTACTTGTCGCGACTCCGACTACTCAACTACTCTCGACGACACACTGCAGCTTGAGGGTGCTGGTCTTTTATAGTTCCGGGAGGCGGGGCTAGAATTTTCTAGACCAATCAGGCGTATCTCGGTTCCTAATGGACGGATCGACAAAATTCTAGAAGTTTCGAGCATTCTCCATTTTGTCACCAAAGTCGCCAAATTTGTCACCAAGTCGCCAAATGATCCCCAAGCCCTGGGATCACTGGCTCGACATCCGGCAGCATCCAATGCGGATGACTGCAAAACAGTCTTTCTTATGATGACACTATACTTGCTGGGATGCAAAATTACACATTTGTAACAATGCATACACATTCATTTTTTATTTATATTATTATAGAAAATTCTCATTCATTTTTCATTTATATTATTATAGAAAATTCTCGCAAGTTCCAGTGTACCACTCAGTAACCAAAATCACTTTATTTTATATCAAAACACGATACATTGGCAATAAAACATGCAGAAAAAGAGCATACATAAATAGCACTCGCAATAAAAAGAAAATCGGTAGCGAGCAACAGTAACAGAACAAAGCGTTTAAAGAGAACTCGCAAGAGGGGAATTTTTCTCAATTACTCCCGGCTTTCGAATCATCTGCTACTTTCAACTAATTACTCGCTTGAGCTACATGAGTCACTTGCGACTCTCATTTCTGTTTCTCGGCGTTTTATACTTTCCGAGATTAGACATAGAAATTCTACAAGATTCCTTATAACTCGAATCGTAATGAAGTTATGGCCATGTTTCTTGTAGTTTCTGGGATCTTCTATTTCATCGCGTCAGTCGTCTATTTTTCATCTAGATTCATGTTGTTTCTGGAGCCTTCTGTTTTGTCGCCAAATGATCACCAAGGCCTGAGATCACTGATTCGACAACCATTCTACAACTGTTAGAGCTAAAGATAAAATAAGTTTCTTTACTATAAAAGCGACTGCAATATTATAATATTAATAATGTTGTTTTCTAAATTTTATGTATTCTAACTTTTGACACAGACTTTAAAAATTCTTACAGCATGCATTTAATAAAAAATTATTATTGTTATTATTATATTTGCTGAAAATATTTATATGTATTAAATTAATTATTAGAGACTGTGTATGGAATTTTAAATCCAATTATATTTATCGATTTAAGCAATTTATTACATCTATTAAAAGAAATAACATTTGAAAATAAACTAAAATTTTTAAAATTAAAATAAATATTAAAAATAATATTTATAACAATTTATGATCGCGAATTTTTCAATTACGATCGCTTTTTGTGGGCAAAATAATTTTTGACATCTTAATTTATTACTAGTCAAATATATAGTCTTAATAAAACTTATTTTTATATTACTTATCATCATACAATTGCTATTAAACTTAAGTTATGACACATAAAATGACTATCTTAGATTTTTCAAATGGGTTTTGAAAATAATGCCAGACATTCTTTAATAAATTGACTCAATAATCGTGCAGAATCATATTTTTTGGGACATATTGATCATCTAAGCTATTTTCTAAGGGACATAACGATTGGGACATATCGATCATCTAAGTTAGTGCAAGCAGAAAGACTCAATTTTTGAAGGAAAAAACGTAATATGAAATCGTGAGGAGATGATATCGAACATAACATGAATGTATTTGGCGGTTATAATGTTTACCGACATTATAACGTATTAGTGAAAAATACTATGTCAGAGAAAAAAAATCTTTCAAATGATAGTAAAAAATACTTTTAATTTTCCTTAAACTTAATGGCAAAGGTAAAACCTATTCAATTTTACTAACTCAGTCTCTCAGTTGATAGCATCTTTGACCTTTTAGATGCACAAATCTTCAAAAAGTTCGAATTTCATATCTAAATATTGAAACTGATGATATATGTTGAAATTCTCCGTTTTCTTTTATCATAGGGTAATTTTAAGCTAGATTTTATGGTAGAAAATTTTAATTTTGTGGTGTAATTGTGAGCATTATGATCCGTGCAGTAGAAGAAAGAGGACATATGTTTTCGGGGGCATTTCTTTAATGATCACATTTCACACAAAACACAAAAGACAAGACAAGATATTAATGCGCGCACATCTTACAGAACAGCGGCTCATTTCATTATAATTACATTCGCAGTGCACCATGGGATGCGTACCTAATTAGGTATCGCCATCTATTATCCCATAGAGTAGATAGATAATGCAACTGCTACAGTTTTGAAATATAAATATATTTAAATTAGCTTTACTGATGTATTTATCTAGCTTTAGCACTTACATAAGCATGACTCACAAGAAATGCTTATCAAAAATAATGCTGGCTTCAAAAGTTTGCGCACCTACTTTTCGAAGCTATGAAAATAAAATTCTAAAATTCATCCACTGTATATTAAAAAAAATACTCTGAAATTTGAGAAAATCGTTCGAGATCAAAGAACATTTTCTTTGATCTGACAACGAACTTTTAAAACTGATATTATCCACAATCCTACACCTTTGTCGCTTTTGAATTTCGAAATGGAATGTTTCGTCGCTTTACTTCTTATCTTTTGACATCAGATTTCTTTCAAGCTCTTCAAAATAAATTTCTTAAAAGCAGGTAATAAATGGTACCATAAAAGAAAAAAATAAATCCTTATGCAGATATACTTTTTTTTATTTCTTTCAAAATTATTTCGGTTCATTGAAAATTTTAAATCCATTTTTGAAGTTTTCTTTTGATGAGTTACATCGACTTTTAGTACTGTATATATTGGATGCTACTATCTAATAATTTTATTTTACAAAATTAAATTTAAGTTTATGAAAAAGATATTTTTTTAAATATATTTTCTTGATCATTGAACAGCTCCAATGACTTAGCACAAGGCTTTTAATTATTTGACCCACAGTTAGTTTACAGAAATACTGGAGTGTCTTAATTTTCCTCTTTTTTTATTTAAAAGATTAAAGGTGAAAATTATTTCATTCTATTCGTAAGTCTATGGTTAGATTCAATTTAAAAAGAAAATTCGACCTGACCTAAGATGCCCCAACACAAGAATAACAAGTAAGAAATAAATAATAAAAATAAGAAATAAATATAGTATCAATAAATATAAATAAAAATAAGGAGCATGTCAAGTAAAATAAAATACAAATAGGATACACAAATAAAGTAAATATATAAACAAAAAAGAAAAAGGAATACATATACTACAGAAGATAAATAATTTCGAAAAATGTAAAACTAATAAATGAAAATAATTATAAATTCACCAATAAAATAAATTTATATAAAACATTTAAAAAATATAAAAAATAAACTAATTATATACCAATATATAATACAAATAAATAAGTCAGTGTAGGAATTAATGAAGTTGATCTATTTGACTCAGTTTAATTGTCATGGCTAGGTAAGCGAATTCTTCATCATGTTTACTAAAAAGCGATATGAGTCTAAGATTTATAATGTCTAAATTTTTCAAGAGTTTCGGCTACAAGATTCTGTTATTTTTCCCAAATGGGACAATATGTTCAATTAAGTCTTTTATGTGTCCACAGACACATTTTATTGTTTATTGAAGAGTCATGTCCTACATTTACTAAAAATTCCTGAAACAACAAAATTGACTGATGTAGATTTCATTATATAAAAATCGTCTTACAAATCTTTGTTAAATATATGTTCATCTAGCAATCGTTTGTTGCAGTATCCCATTTTTTGTCATTCAATAATTATTGTATTATTCTTGTTATTTTTAGTTGCATTTTTGAATTTACAAAATGCCATTCACTTAGTTGTTTGGTTTCTATCTTCAGTTCATCTTTCTAGCGAGTTCATCTATTCATTCTATTCTGCATTTTAATGTGATTTTATTATTGTAAAAGGTGATCGATTTTTTAAATTCATTAATGAATAACCTATACGATGAAAGAACAAGTAAGTTCGATAACGAATAATGTGGTTATATTCTCTAAGGAAAGATGAAATATCGATAGCATAACGCAGCGGAAGCGATTACAAATAATTATAATACGTATAAATATAAATACAAATAATTGCAAAAACCAACAACACATTAGCAACTAGAAAATTGCTCAACGCAAATAACCAGGGAGCTCGCTCTGCGATCAACACTCTAAAGAGATAATTTACTCGGCTATTTGCTTTAGCGCACTAGCTTGTTTTATTCTTAGCGACAAAGCATCGAATATTCGGAAAGGATCTCGAATATCAAATCTTAAAACGGATTTCTTAATTCATTATAGAACACATTCTATAAAGGAAAACGATGCTATATTCCATAAAGGAACCCGAAATATAGGTTGTCAAAATTTTTGGATCTTTTTAGAACCTTCTTTTTTGTCTCTAATGTCACTAAATCTATTACCAAGTTCGACAAATGAACTGCAAGGCCGGGAATCGTTGGCTTATCATTAATCCAGAATTTGTTAAAGAGGCATCTGTAAATTTATCTTCCTTATAATAAGATTAGATTAGCAGAGAAGCAATATAAAAGATTCGCAACAAAAGAAAACAGGCACGTCATATCATTAAAAATCATTAAAAATTTAACTAATATTGAATTTCCCAGAAACTACTGCAATATTAATTTTTAATAAAAAAAAGACATGATTGGGGATTAATCCCTTGCCTAAAATAAAAATAGTCTTTCCGTTGCATATTAATTAACTCAATAGATGGCGCTGAGACCCTCCAATTATTTTTACTTTGAATGGCGTTAGCATAAACAGTTTAGGGCGCGGGAAACAAAAATGGGACAGCTTATGTAAAAAAATGTTTTGTCTTCTTCTGGCATGGTCTTTCCCTTTTGTTTTCATAATTGTTTATGAAAGCTATATGATTATTTTATGTTATTGTATTTTTGCTTATTAATGGGTGTATTCTTTTAATTTATTGTTTTTTTTTTTTTCTTTTCTGTAAAAATGGTGTATCTCTTAGGCATAATTTCAGGGGATTTTCGGGTCATGAGGAGTAAATACTGTTGGACAAATTAGTCTAGATTCCTCACAGAAAAAATCCCTTATTTTGAATCCCTACCTGAGGGTGACCCTTGAGAAAGTCTTCAGGCCGTATTCTTATTTTATTTGGTTTAATTTTGTTATTTTTTCCTATTAATTTGGTTTTATTACTAATTCTCTCTCACACTCACTCTCTCTCTCTCTATGTATATAAGAATTATTTATAAGATTTAATTCAATGTAATCGATAATTCATCCGGAATCATCCTTTCTGACATCTCAGGATGATCGATGTATTTTAATGACCAGCTGCCAGCTGTTGTAAATAGTAAATCTTACCTAAGGTCACTTACAAAACTGGGATGGACACTCTACCCACCAATCCTCCCACATGGCCTGTTACCAAGATTTGGCCTCCCCCTACCTAGAAATTTCGAGGATTAGAATAGAAACCATTTGTCCAGCTACTTCTCATCCACTGACTCTTGGTGTCATCCTAACGGACACTGCATAAGATAAAATTCGTCGATGATAGAAAGCTGTTGAAAGTGCAGTCAAAATGAGTTGTTAGGTATCACAGGTGTGCAAAATGAGATTCACGTAGCATTTACTAAACTATTTCCCCTTTTCTCATTATTCTACTGTGAAATGCAGTTCTCAGGACGTGTAATGTTATTCTAGGAAATTTAGCGACGCTAATTAAATTTTAGCACGAAGAGAGTTTCAGTCTTTTGCAGTAAATGCGACATTCCTATTCATACCACATACAGAATAATTGTGACAGCTGCAAATGTTTGTCTCATTATTGACCCTGAAAAGTAAATATGTATTCTCAGAAATTTTGCATATTCAAATAAATTTAAACCAACAAAAGGAATGATTCTATCAGTTTTATGATGTAAAAATCATATTAGACCTCGACCTAGATTGGACAGCAATTGATTGTCTTCTGGATTAATTCTTAATTGTAACCTCATTTCTATTAAATATCAGTACTGGGGCAAGATGGCATTTTTGCATTTTTTTAAATAGTAAAATACTATTAAATGTATTAAAATAAATATTTACCGTACTATATATATTTAATCATTAAAAAAATAGAAAACCCTTTTATCTTTACATTTGTATCACATCTTAACAAAATTGGTGCCTACAGATTAACTCTATGGGTCAGGTTCGTTATCAATGACAGCTGATTAAAGAGTTCATTAACCACTATCTAGGAATTCTCCACTGCAAAGATTGATATTTTTCAACAATTCGATTCAGCAAGTCTCTTTATGTACGTACATCGAATTTCGTACTGAAAATAGTAATAGGTATTGAAATATACTTACTTTTGCTTAGTGAAGACTCCACCTATCCACCCACCATATCCCCACCATGTTTTATGCACCCAGTTAGAACCATATATTAAGCAACTCCTAACTAGTCAATAGCAAAACAAGCCTTTGTCTTTCGGAGTTATCTTTAATATGAGCATAAGATTCCAAATTATAAATATTTCACTATTGCTATTTAAATATTGAGGTATTTTCATTATTTTTTCAAACCAATTTACCATTCAAATTCCTTAATTTATTTCTCCCTAAGAAATTATTTTATATCGAATGAAATATTTTGTTTTACTGAATTTTTTTTAAATACTAATTGTAGCAATGTCAATATCGTAAAGAGATCTTAAGCCAATGAGATGAGACTTTATCGGTTTTTAATAAAATAAGGTAAATTTATTTTATCTAATTAAACTTATTATCTGACTAAATTATCTTATTTATCTAATTAACTTAACTGGTTAAATTATTTTGTGTAACTAATTAACTTATCTGGTTAAAAAGCTGCAGGATTGTAACATTTGCGATAATGGAACAATTGTTTCAATAAAAGTTTTACTTGTATGTAAGTGGGGAGGGAAATACAGGAAAAAGAACTGTAGAATGTAAATTTCATAATAAATTAAAATCTTGTGACTTGAAACAAAAGTTAGTATTTAATGAATTGTGATTGTAATAAATACGCACACAGTATTTTTTTATTGTGTGTGTGTGTGTGTGTGCGTGTGTATTTCGACATTTTAATATAGTAACTTTACTTTCATGTAAGACTTTTACCACATAGCAATTCGGGTTTTTTTTCAAGCATTCATGTTTAAAATTCATGAAAATATTGATATTTTGTTGTTTATGTCTTTGGTTTGGTAACATTTTAAATAAAACAATTTTTGAAAAATATAATAAAGTTTCTGTTATAAAATAAATATATAAAAATGTAATAAAGTTATAAGATATTGAACACCAATTTTATGATAATGGCATAATAAATATCAAAGTTTCAGAGCTGTTCATTATATTTGTAACTATCTGTACAATGAAAGAATCCGCATTTCTAAGAATATTAGCAAATACAAAAAAAATTTATCGAGAAATCCATTGATAATTGTTAAATTAAAAATTAATAAATCTTCAAATTTTTTTAAAAACAAATCATGTTGTTATAAAAAAGAAATTATCTTTTGACGTATGAGTTTGATATAGTATTAAAATGACTCAGTAAAAAATGTATTGATTTCAATATTCTAGAATTTAAGGAACAAAATGAAGTCGAATATTTATAATAAAATTATATCTATATAAATATTAAACAAGTCAAACGTAAACAAAGAATGCCAGAGGATAATGTAATCACTTAAAAAATTCATCCTTTTGTAGCTTTTGAAGAATAATATATTGTTTTTTTTCCACAGTCATTCGCATAAAATAACAACACATTTTATTAGATTTTTTAATCAAAATTGTATACTTCGTTTGCAGAATTATTTATTGTTATTTTACTTATTACTTATTTTATATTTTTTCATATCTGCTCTTTTATATCATGTCGAACATATATTTTCCACCTTGTTTTTCAAAGTCACTTACAACATTGTATCACTAGAAAAATAAGTTATGTTCAGAAACAAAAGTCTTTCAAAAACATTTCCATATTCAAACTAAAAAGATCTTATAAATATATCAATCGCTCATTATTTACTATTTTGAAAGCGATTTCTATATTTTTCAATACGATGCTTGAAAAATGGCGTATCATAAATTTTTAGTTTATTTGGAAGAATTGGAATGAAAAAAATCTTTTTGTACTTTAAAAGGCAATATCATATCTTTAGTATTATCAAAGGAAAAATTGAAATAGTTTGTCCAAGATAAAAAATATATATATATTAAAATTCTCCTTTTTAATTCCATACTAATGCAGAAATCGTAAAAAAATACATTCTCTTCTTGTATTTGAATAGAAGCATTGCTGTTACTTCTTTTGCAAAAACTACAAAGGAATTAGTTTTAAAAGATGATTAGGATGTATTCAGCAAAAGATTTTATTATTGTTACAGCATTATCATTTGAAAAAAGTTATATTATCGATTTATTTATCGTTACACATCAGCATCAGACAAATAAGTCAACATGACAAATAAATGATAAATCACGAAATAAGTGATGGTCTACCGTTATTTAGCTATGAGATCCTCATTTTATTAAAACGCAATTGCAAATAAACAAGCAATGATTTCTTTCCATTGAATAGTAATATATTTTTTATTAATTAAAACTGTTATTTATTTCTATAGCTTAATACAGTGGATAAAAAAAGTATTGGCAATTGCCTATAAATGATCCTATTTGCTAACAAAGTATGTTTACAAATTTTATTTTAACATAGCGATTACAGAAGGAGAAAAGACAAACAAATATAACGAAATTTTCATTTAGATATTTTTTTAGTCAAAATCTACGAGAAAATCCAAAATTTACATGATAAAAAAAGTATTGGCAAAATTATGAAACTGACAAAATTATGAGCGAAAACAAAATCGGTATATTTTTAGTACTTTGTATGCATACCTTCTGCATCTATAACAGCTTGTAATCTATTTCTCATAGAGGAAACTAAAGTCTTTGTTGTACTGTTGGGAATTTTGTGCCACTCTTACAAGAGTAAACGTTTGAGGTCGTCTTTACTTGAAATTTTATGTTTTCTGATTTCTAGATCCAGCAGGTGCCATTAATTTTCAATTGGATTGATGTCAGGCGATTGAGGTGGGGTTGTTAACTGGCGAGGAGCATTGTAGAGTAGCCATTCACGGGTGAGATTCTCTGTATACTTGGGGTCATTGTCTTGTTGAAAAACGAATGATGTTCCTAAGCCAAGATTTTGGGCACTGATTTTTAAGTTATGGCGCAAAATATCAATGTATGTACCTGCTGTCATAATACCATCAGTAAAATACAGATTGCCAACTCCATTAGCTGCCATACAGCCCCAAACTAAGACGCCATGTTTTACAGTAGCAGTTAAATGTTGCTCTTCCAATTCAGTATTTGGCCTCCTCCACTCATATCGTCGTCCATCACTGCCGAAAATGTTAAACTTTGATTTGTCGGAAAAAATAACTGTGTTCCAAAACTTTTCGGATAAATCAACGTGGGATTTTGCGAAATCTAACCTCTTTCTCCTATTTATTTGCGAGATGAATGGTTTCGTTCTAGCTGCCCTTCCATAATAACGTCCCTCGTGTAAAACATTCCATACAGTCTGTACGCTGAAAGTCTTTTGCGAAGTGAAAGCAACATCTCTAGCTATCTGGGGTGCACTTATTTTAGGGTTTTTCTTAACATTGTTAATAATGGCACGTTTTTCTCTTGTAGAAAATTTTCGAGGTCGTCCACTTCTAGTCTTACTTTCCGTTGATCCTGTTTCCTTGAACTTTTTTACAACACTTCTGACAGTAAATAAACTTATATTCAACTGCACTCCTATAGCACGATATGTTAAGCCATCATTTCTGAGCTTAATAATCATGTTTTTAACTCTAACGTCCAGCTCCTTCGATTTCGAAGTCATTTTACTGCAGTAATCGCAAAATAATGTATAGACACTTTTGGAGTAGTTTTGCAGACTTTATAACGGTATAGTTTCTTATAAGTCGCAACACGTGACTTCAATGTAACAAAATTTGCATAGCAGTTAAAACTTTGCCAATATTTTTTTGACATGCAAATTTTCGATTTTTAAAGAAAAAATCGTAGAAAATGCAAATTAAAATAAAAGTTTTACTATTTTTATATATTCAAGATGTCTTGTATTTAATTAAGACAGCTAAAATTGCGTAACATTTTATTTATTTGTCAATATGAATAAATTAAGGGAATTGCCAATACTTTTTTTACCCACTGTATATCTCAGCCAGTTTGTCCACAATAAAATTACACTATGCAATATTTTTTTATCAATAACCACTATTAATCTCTTCTTTTTGTTTTTTCCGGGCATTTGAAATTTAAAATCACCCTTTAATTTTTGATTTACTTTTATATTTTTAGTGTTGGAAAGTGAGAACACAGAATAATTAAGCTATACTTGGATTTCTCCAGTATCTTATTGTTACAATAATTTTTACAATATTCTACGAAACTGCTTTTAGTGAAAAATTCCATTGAAAGATATCGTATACATGAATGGGTTAATATTAAATAATAAGTTTGATACCACGATGGTAAGTAACAGAGCGATATCTCGAAAAAGATACACTACATCGGTGTTTCTAAATGATATTTTACATACAAAACACATTTTTATAGCTCTTTCTGCCTCTTTTTTTGTTAAAGACTTTCCAGACCTCTATTGTGCATGTATGTGTTACTAAAAATATATGGATAAAGCATTAATAAGCAAGAAATTATTTATATTGCTAATAATTATTTATGCGTTGCAAATTAAGACGGATTTCTCATCCTAAACAATTTGACCGAAGTTGACTTAATTCATATCGATAAAAGTTTCTAACGATAAAATTTGTAATCGATTCGCTACTTTCTTCCAGATGTTCTCATGTGTTGAAATATACATAAACTTGCACAAGTTTGAAAACAATATATTATTTTTTATAATTTATTAGTATAATCATGAGTTAATTAATCATTTTGCTTTAATTTTTAAAAAGTAAACTTAACGTTTTAGTCATTGAAAAGGAATTTGAAAAGAATGGATTCCATCATTTCTTAATATTTATATTACTCCCACTATTTTTAAGAGAACTAATAAATTTATTTTTTTAAACTATTCTACTGTTTTTGAATTATTTATAAATTAATGACGCTGGACAAAGTGTACATACTTGTATGTACAGTATTTAAAACCTTATACCATTGCTCATGAGATTTGATTTGAGATTCATGTTAAAAGAGAAAGAAAATTTTTCGAAAACAAAATTGAAAATTAAGAAAAAGAATTGTGAAAAGGAAATAATTTCATTAAAACCAGCCCTACATTCATATGCAGCATGAATGAACTAAAAAATGGTGAATATTTTTAAGAATTTATAATTTGCTTTCTTGTGGAATTATTATTACATCCGGGAAGAGTGTTTTTGCAGATAGTTCTAAACAGTACTGAATAGATGATTGTTAGTGATCCTCGGCAGTGGAGATCACTTGGAGAAAAAAAAAATTATGGCTTCCCGAAGAAGAAGGAATTCTGGCGGTGTGTCAATTAGGAGCTAAGATACAGGATTCTTCTCGAATTTTCTATGACCCATCACAGGACCTATAAACGTAAAGGCTTTCATACAAAATATTGGCTAGTGAATTGTTTCTTTAGAGTAAATATAAAAGAAACAGAGTTCTTTTAGTTATTTCATTTACTTCTATTTTCTGTCTGATTGTTTCATGAGCGTTATCTTCACATGCTCTTTCACTTCGTTTTGCTACATGTGTTTCGTGAATTTCTTGTAGTACAAAGAATTTGAATTTTGCATGCGCCTTAGAAATAATTTCTTTAGATTTACGTCTAAATTTAAATATGTTGGCAGTTAAAACTTTTTAAATTCTTAATTGACTTTTTTGCATATTAAATTTTTTAATGATAAATATATATTTAAAAATGGGTAACATATTTTATATTTTCATGAAAAAATACTTTAAGACAATAATTATGTTAATTAATTTTTAAGTTATGAATAAAAATATAAAATTTTATTTTAACATTACAATGTCAAAAATTTGTTAGCTCATGATTTCTTGAAACGAAAACATTCAGTGAAAAAATCCTTAAAATTCTGAATAATCTCTCAAGCATCATTTCTATCTATTTATAATTCTTGTTAAAATGTCTTCATACAGTTCATAGAAATTTTTATTTCAGTTTTCTTAGTTCAAACTACGTTTAATTCAAAATATATATTTCTATGGAATGTAAAATAAAATAATAAATAAAGATGTCAAATTACTTTATTTTGGCATCGTTCATTGTACAGTGATATAAAAAGTATTATTCGAAAGGAATTAATGTACTCTTAAAGAATTTTGTTTTTGAAATTAAACTTTTATAAGGAGGCGTCTATGAATTGAAATAAGAAGAAACATCAGCATTTCCAACGGCAACACACAATTCTCAGCATGAAATTTCTGAACAACATCAGAGGTTCTGAAAACCAAACATCATTAGTCTATTTTTGAAAAGATAAAACAAATCTATTAAAATAATTTAAAAATTAAAAAGCAACTTCATGAAAAATACAGATAGATCCCTCCTTCAGTTAACCGTTCTATGTTGAGTTTATGATAATCAAACGTTTAAAACCATCTAATATTGAATTTGTCTTCTGCATATAATTTTTATTTTCATTTATCTATGCCGCCCTATGCACACCAGAGCAAAACTGTATAACATTAAACAAAACAAAAAGAAACAACTTTTAAAATAAAAACAATAAGAAAAAATTAGATGTAGTGGCATTGTTTATTTGAACTTTTATTGTGTACCTATGTTTTCGTTCATGCTTTTGCCATTAAAGAGCAGGATAAAAAAAAACTGTGTTATTATGGTTCGTTTTTTGAATTTGTTTTCCTGATTTCCATAAACATTGTTAAAAAAAATATAAGCAAATGTCTTAATGAAATAGATTTTTTTCGCAATCTTATTTAATTGAGTTTTCAGAATTTAGCGCTGTAGTTTTAAGTGAAGTAATTACTCCAAACATTAAAAACAATTTATATTTTTAATTGCTTAGAATAATTTAAATAGAAATTTCTTAATGTTCTAATTCGATGAATAACATAAAAAATAATTAGAAGATGTTTATTTTCTCTTAAAAGGCTGTTTGATTTTTATCCAACAATAAAAATACGAAGAAACAATTTTAAAAGGTAATTAGTTTTCTTTTAAGAATATATAATTTCAGAATAAAAATTTCAGAATAAGAAAAGATCTATTATATTTTTTAATCTTACTTGAATGTTTATAATACTACAAATATTTTTGCTTTCAATTTTAAATAAACAGCTTTTCATAAAAATAATGGACAAATGACGCATTAGTATTGCTTTTAAATACAATTTTAACGTTTAAAAACAATATTTTTTATATAGGCAAAATTTTTATATTAAAATATAGATATGAAATATCTGATAATTTCCATATCGCACTAATTTTGAATAAAATTACTAAAATCTATTTTATAGTATATGTAATATGCCTTTTTTTCTGCAACCAGAAATTCTTATAAATTAACCAAAAGAAATTAATTTATACTTATAAAAAAGCTCAATGTGTGTGTGTGTGTGTGTGTGTATGTGTGTGTGTGTGTGTGTGTGTGTGTGTGCGCGCGTGCGTGTGTGTGCGTGCCTGTGTGTGTGCTTGCGCATGTGTATGTGTGTGTATATGTCTGTATATATGTGTGCGTGCGTGCGTGTATGTTGGCCTTCTACAGACTGATGGTTTGATCTACAGCTACCAGATTTGGCACATGTATACATTGGAGATCAGGACTATGCACTTCGGAGCTATTTTTTTTAAATTTTTAATAAGAATTTTAATGAATTAAAAATTAAGCAAAATTTTGATGTTTTTTCGCTATAACTTCCGAAAATATTACAGCACAAAATTGATTTTTACATCATATTGAAGTTAAAAAAATAATCTTTCCACTGATTTCTAATGTTTTAACATATAAATTAAATTTCTATTTTTAATAATTTTTTAAAGTACTTTAATCATATTTTTCATCATTTATTTTACACAAAATAAAAATAAAATTTAAGCTGCACGAGCACATTACGCTCGCATTGTAAAAGTTAGCTTTTATCAACGTGTTGCCGTCAAATTAACAAAAGTTGAAATTATAAAATAAGTTAAATATTGCTGAAAATTAAAGCTAGAAAATTTTAATTTTCTGCACGTATCTATATGAAATAGAATAAATCTGAATAAAAAGTCTGATAATAAATCTGTCTTTTTTTAAAAAGAAATGAATGAGGGGAAAAGTTTTATGAGTCTCTTAAAATAGCTATATAATTCAGTTTTATTTAATGCATAATTTGCTATATACAAGTTATCAACTCTGATATCTGAGCCGAAGCTAATAAGAAATAAACCATTATCATGAAATTCTTTTCTCTCACCAATATTAAATTTGTATATTTTTACTATTTTTTCATGCTTTATCATTTTTTTTAAATTGTTTTCCTCCTAAACTTTTTTTACTAAAAATCTTCCATTTTACTAAAAACAAACAATAAAAAACACATCAGAAGACAATTCGAGATAAAGCAACTGAAATGAACATTCATCTAAAAAACTTATTTTGAACCAAATCATCGATTCGTTAATGTGCAAATAACTGAACCTAAAATGTTTCGCCGTTTCGTAAATTTGGGTACTGATCTTAACAAAAATAAATAATTTATATTTATATCTAAGTCTATATTTATAATAAAGATGAATATATGCGTCTATGTTAGCGCTTACAAACCAGACCGTTCGACCTATAGTTACAGAATTTAGCAAATGCATACCTTAGAAGTCAGAAGGAGAGATTTTTTTTGAATTTTTAATTATTATTTTAACTAAATAAAAATGAAATGTGATTTCTATGTTTTTCCGCGATAACTTTCGAAAATATTACAAAAACACTTTTTACATCAAATTAATGTTAAAAAAATTATCTTTTTAATTATATGAAAGTTCTAACCTCTAAATTATATTCCTATTTTTTAACGCGCTCTTGGGAAAAAATTTACTTTTATCAACAACATCACATTGACAAAAGTTTGAATTTAATAAAAAAAGTGAAATATTATTTCAAATCTAGAAAAGTGCAATTTTCAGCACGTGTTTGTAAGAAATGAAATAAATTAGAAGTATAACATTTTCTAAAAAATAGATACAAGTTGAAGTTTCCTATGATATTTTACAATATCTACATTCTTAACCCGCGAGCACTCGCACCGGGTATGACATGCCCGATCCATTTTCATTCAGCGTTTTTGTTACTTCCTGTTTTTCGGATTAGGCCAGAGTTTCATGTAGCTGCATCCAAGGCCACATTCTTTCATTAGGGGAAAAACCAGTTCTGTTCTAAAAATAGATTTTGAGAAAGAGGGGCTGGGGGCATGTCATACCCATGCGAGTCCTCGTGTTCGTCAAACGTTTCCATTTCTGTCTCTTAGTTTAGTGCAGTATGACGCGCTATATGAATTACGAGGAAGAAAGTGAATAGTTACGACATCTTATAGAAACTTTCTAGTGACGATGAACCGTTATCTGACGATAGTGTTGCCTCTGAGGATGAAAAATACTGCAGCGATCACGATTCTTCCACTGAAATTGAGACAGAAATAGAAGATGAATGTTCACTGTCAACAACAGATTGTTATATAGGTAAAGATAAAGTAACAAAATGGGAAAAGACAAAATATCGGCAAAATGTTAGGAAGCCTTCAAGGAATATAATTAGCAAGTTTCCAGGTAATACACCTTATTCAAGAAATGTCGCTTCTGAAAACACTGGGACTCGCTCTTTCAGAACAACACAGAAACCGTAAGCCTCAAGGAATAATAACAAATCTAAGCATTTCTAAGGAATTGGGATTTACTAATAGTGAACCGCCTGCAAAAAAGTTCAAAGGAAACTATAAACGATGTGCATTTTGTCCATGTAATAAAGACAGAAAATCAAGGTTTATGTGCCAAAAATGTGAAAGGAGTCTCTGTGTAGAGCATCAGTATGTAATTTGTAAAAATTGTCTTTAAACATGTAAGTAATTATTATTAAATTCACTTAAATTCTTAAATGCATTGTTTTGTAATATTTAACTACCTAAGGTTTGCTTATAAACAGTATTAATTAATATTTAAATAGCAGAAATGAATTAGGGTATGAGATACCCGGCGCGAGTTCTCGTGTTCGAAAATGGGTGCGAGTGCTCGCGGGTTAATTAAACAAATCAGCTTTATTTAAGGCACACGTGATTTAATATATATCCTATCAATTCAGGCACAACGACTAATTTGTAATCCTTTAATAATAAGTAAATAATTATATTTTATGTAACTTCAGTCAATAAATATTATAATTAATTGCTTACATATTAATAATTTTAATTTAACAATAAAAACAGGCGATTTTGCATCACTTCATCGATTGTGTAAAAGTTGATACCCTTATTAGTGCCCAGGGTTTCTCATTATGATTATGAAAATGCTTATTGTTCTAAGGTATTCTATCCAAAACTTCATAAGTCAATGACATTTGATAGCAGAAGATAGAAAAGTTCATTTACTTATTTAAAAGTTGAAGTATCAAGAATATTTCACAGAATATGATACTTTAGGATAAAATGACTGTATAAAATTTAGACTCCATAATTTTTTGAAGACCGATAGACCGAATTATATTTAATAGACAGAAAAAAAATGTTTTAATTCACATCAATTCCATCCTTTTGAAAGTAAAACTAAAAACTGAATTTTATGATGGACCTGAGACATTTTTGTTGAATATTTCTTGAGATATTACATAAATTATGAAATTTATTTTGCAGTATACATAAGATTTAAATGCTGAACGACTCTGCTATCAACAACATCATATTTAAAAAATGCTTGGTTTCAATAAAAAATAAGTTTTTTTTTTAAATGTTAATTGCAGTTTTATCATTTCCACTTTAAATTAAAGTTGAAATTTTATTTGAGTTGATAGAAATTTAGAGAGACACATAATACATTATGGATTAAGACATTTATAATATTATGATTGAATTGAATGATTATCAAAATTTGAGGCTTAAAACAGTTTGATGAAGAAGCTTTTAAAAGGCATGTTACATAAAATATTTAATTGAAAATTTTAAAGAGCATTAAGACTGGCAAACCGGCTGGTCGCCATAGGAGGCTAGTAATAAATAATATTAAAATAACAAATTTTAATAATTTTAAAGGAAACTTCTTTCTAAAAGAAGATTATATTAGACAATGTATGAGCACGTACTTATAATTACACATGTCAAGTCTCCATACGACTGAGAGGATGTCCCAAGTTTAAAATGACGCAATATTGATGTCATTCTGTATCGATTAAAACCTATTAAATTGTCACGGCTTTGTTTTCAATCATATCATTCTCAAGAACCATATACTAAGCCTGCATTAAATGTTTGCTTCATATAAAGTTACTCTTATAACGGGTTTAACATGGAAAACTTCTCAAATTTTCTCCAAAATTCCCAATAGCTTCCTAATCATGAACGGATTGCCTTAATTAAGCGGTATTAACTTAAACCGTATTGCTATATTAGGTAGACTCCTTACAGAAGGATTATCTACTGCAATGTTCCTCATGGCATGAAGGGGAAAGTTTCCGCAGTCTCTCTAAACACAAAACGTAGATCGCAAAACCGCCTTTTCTTCGGACGTTCATACACATATACGAAGTTAAATAGATCCTTTCAAATTTTTAAGAATAGGCTATATAGAGAGAAACAAGTAGACATTTTTTTACATTGTAGATGATTTTTGTATTTGCAAGACAAAATTCCATTGCAAATATAAAAGACAATACTGTCACTTCAATATTACAGATATATTTTTATCAGTGAATTAAATGCAGAAAAGGATTCACCAGATAAATCTAATGAGATTTAATGGAAATCAAATTCCCAACAGCAAGCAGTGTAAATGGTAATATAACAAATATATATCAAAACTACCTCTCTTTTGAAAATTATACAATATCCATACACATTTATGGTGTTAAAAACGTCATTTACAATTTTTAAGAATAATTATACATACAGAAACAAGCAATACAAGACAAAATTTCATTGCAAATACAGAGTGTAAGCGCTTCAGAGGTCTTTTAATCTATGAGTTAATTACAGAAAAGGATTCTCTAGATAAAATTTCTTAATAGATTTTATGAAGTAATATTCCTAGAAGTACAGTAGTATAAATGGTAACATAACAAATAGATTTCAAAAAACCTCGCTTTTAAAAGTTATACTATATTCATACACATATACATTGTTATTGTGGTGACGCTTTATAAGCCAGATAACAGCTACGAGACATGAGAAATTTCTTTTGTCTAGTGGTCTTGTTACTCGGCTACGAACCCAAAGGTTGCGTGTTCGATCCTCGCCTATCGCTAATAGCAACATTATAAACATAGTTTGCAATTTTCAAGAGTAGGTTATGCATGCAGAAACAAGTCTTACAAGACAAAATGTCATTGCAAATACAATAGACAAGCGCTACAGAGGAGTTTTTATCAGTACGTTAATTAAAGAAAAGAATTATACTGATAATACACTTAACGAGATTTAATGGACTACAAATTCTTAGCAGCAAAGATGTGTGAATATAGACATAGCTAAGTAGATCTCAAAACCACCTTCCCTTTGTATCATGTTTATTGGAATGTACATATATAGACATGTATATTGTTATTGTTTTTAAGAGTAAATTACATATGTAAGAACAAGACTTACAAGATAAAATGTCATTGCAAATACAATAGGTAAGCTCTACAGAGGAGTTTTTATCAGTAAGTTAATTAAAGAAAAGAATTCTGCAGATAATACACTTAACGAGATTTAATGGACTACAAATTCTTAGCAGCAAAGATGTATGAATATAGACATAGCAAAGTAGATCTCAAAACCACCTCCCCTTTGTAACGTGTTTATTGGAATGTACATATATAGACATGTATATTGTTATTGTTTTTAAGAGTAAATTACATATGTAAGAACAAGTCTTACAAGATAAAATGTCATTGCAAATACAATAGGCAAGCGCTACAGAGGAGTTTTTATCAGTAAGTTAATTAAAGAAAAGAATTATACTGATAATAACGAGATTTAATGGAATACAAATTCTCAGCAGCAAAGATGTGTGAATATAAACATAGCAAAGTAGATCTCAAAACCACCTCCCCTTTGTAGCGTGTTTATTGGAATGTACATATATAGACATGTATATTGTTATTGTTTTTAAGAGTAAATTACATATGTAAGAACAAGTCTTACAAGATAAAATGTCATTGCAAATACAATAGGCAAGCGCTACAGAGGAGTTTTTATCAGTAAGTTAATTAAAGAAAAGAATTATACTGATAATAACGAGATTTAATGGAATACAAATTCTCAGCAGCAAAGATGTGTGAATATAAACATAGCAAAGTAGATCTCAAAACCACCTCCCCTTTGTAGCGTGTTTATTGGAATGTACATATATAGACATGTATATTGTTATTGTTTTTAAGAGTAAATTACATATGTAAGAACAAGTCTTACAAGATAAAATGTCATTGCAAATACAATAGGCAAGCGCTACAGAGGAGTTTTTATCAGTAAGTTAATTAAAGAAAAGAATTATACTGATAATAACGAGATTTAATGGAATACAAATTCTCAGCAGCAAAGATGTGTGAATATAAACATAGCAAAGTAGATCTCAAAACCACCTCCCCTTTGTAGCGTGTTTATTGGAATGTACATATATAGACATGTATATTGTTATTGTTTTTAAGAGTAAATTACATATGTAAGAACAAGTCTTACAAGATAAAATGTCATTGCAAATACAATAGGCAAGCGCTACAGAGGAGTTTTTATCAGTAAGTTAATTAAAGAAAAGAATTATACTGATAATAACGAGATTTAATGGAATACAAATTCTCAGCAGCAAAGATGTGTGAATATAAACATAGCAAAGTAGATCTCAAAACCACCTCCCCTTTGTAGCGTGTTTATTGGAATGTACATATATAGACATGTATATTGTTATTGTTTTTAAGAGTAAATTACATATGTAAGAACAAGTCTTACAAGATAAAATGTCATTGCAAATACAATAGGCAAGCGCTACAGAGGAGTTTTTATCAGTAAGTTAATTAAAGAAAAGAATTATACTGATAATAACGAGATTTAATGGAATACAAATTCTCAGCAGCAAAGATGTGTGAATATAAACATAGCAAAGTAGATCTCAAAACCACCTCCCCTTTGTAGCGTGTTTATTGGAATGTACATATATAGACATGTATATTGTTATTGTTTTTAAGAGTAAATTACATATGTAAGAACAAGTCTTACAAGATAAAATGTCATTGCAAATACAATAGGCAAGCGCTACAGAGGAGTTTTTATCAGTAAGTTAATTAAAGAAAAGAATTATACTGATAATAACGAGATTTAATGGAATACAAATTCTCAGCAGCAAAGATGTGTGAATATAAACATAGCAAAGTAGATCTCAAAACCACCTCCCCTTTGTAGCGTGTTTATTGGAATGAACATATATAGACATGTATATTGTTATTGTTTTTAAGAGTAAATTACATATGTAAGAACAAGTCTTACAAGATAAAATGCTCTTACAATTACAAAAGGCAAAGCAGTGCAGATGTATTTTATTAGTGAATTAATAACATAAAAGGATTCACCAGCTAAAACGTCTAATGAGATTTTTCTCAACAGCACAGTAGTGTAAATGGTAGCACAAGTAGATCTCAAAACCACACCTAGGAACAAGTCTTGTACATCACATTACAAGTCTTGCCATTGCAAACACAAAAGGCATGAGCTACAGAAGTCTTTTTATAACTGAATTAATTAATTAAAAGGATTCGCTGGGTAAAACACTTAACGAGGTTCAACGGAATACAAATTTCCAACAGCACAATAGTGTAAGTGGTACTATAGCAAGTAGATTTCAAAATACCTCTCTTTTAAAAGTTATACTATTTCATACACATATATGTTGTTAAAAATACCATTTACAATTTTGAAGATTAGTTATACGTACAGAAACGAAATTTACAATACAAAATCCCATAGCAAATACAAAAAACAAGCGCTACGGAGATCTTTTTTTTCAGTGAATTAATTACAGAAAAGGATTCACCTGATAAAACGCTTCACGATGTTCAACGGAATGCAAATTCCCAACAACACTGTAGTATGAATGGTAAAATATTCATAGAATGAATCACCATGTTTCATCGTACAACGTTTAAAGTTTAGTCTACTATACGCCTACCAGAAGATTTCTTTAAAAATAGGTATTAAATAGTAATTATGTGGCAATTTGGGAACAATAAAAATACTGCTTGCTAATATCATGTATTTATAATTAGAATCTGTAATTAGGAATCAAGAATTAATTAAGAATTTGGAGATGTTCGTACATAAACCAATTGTACAAAACTTAGCAACAGCATGGCAGGCGTCTCCTGAATAAGCATACTATGAGGATAAAATGCTTTTATTTAAGAAAAGGTAACTGCCAAAACTATATAGATAAACTGATAGCAAACACAATATTGTGTAAGTATACACAAATAGATATTTGAAAAATTGATATTTGAATATTTGAAAAATTGAAAATTTCACATTATTTGTCAATTAAAATTCAACATTTAAATAATAGACAGAAATACATTTTATATTTTAAGAATATAGTATAATATATATTCTTAATTAATATAATTTTATATTTTATTATGTAATACATTTCTTAAGCTATCTACAAAATTTTAAGCAAATCATTTGATAAATCTCTAAACTAAAGAGTATTCTGAATGAGAAATTATTGAAATTCGTATTGCTTCCGATACACGTTAAAAATGTCACGTTTTGGCCGTGAATATATCTTTTACAAAAGGGTTAATTTTGTTTTACAGTATATCAATAATGAATTTTTAGTTAATTGATCCGTAAAAGAAGAATTATATTTTTTTTCATCAAAAAAATTTGCATATAAATCTGAACATACTGTGAAATATACTGTGAATCAAGTTTTTATTTATTTGTAATGTGAAATAAATAAAATCCTGTTATATTCATGTTGATCGCCATTAAATAAAAAATCACTGCTTGCCAATTTTAAAATGAATTCTTTTACTTTGCAACGGTCATTTTTTAAAATCACATGATGAGCCAATAAAACTATACATGCTTCACTTCGGAAAAATTTGAACTAAAAAGTGCAAATTAAGGGGAAACAAATCCTTCATTTTTTTTTTTCTAAATATGCTCAGTTTTCATTAATTTTTTGAAACTTTTTTGTTGCAGGTTTTGACATATTTGGCCATTCCATATATGCAGAGAAAATTTAACTTAAAGGATAAAGAAAAGTAAATGCGATAAAATGAACATCCAGTAATTGGTTTAAAGTGCTCTGAATTTCCCAGTGAATCTATTTCAATGTTATGAATACATTTTTGTATTTATTTATATTGAACCCTCTTATAATTCTTTTAAAAAGACAAGCACTCAGATTTTAATAGCTGCTGAAGTTTATGGTACTTTCAGCACATTAATTTTATTCTCTAAAAGAAAAAAGAAAGCATTTCCCCCCCTCACTTTGTAAAATCTTTCAGGCACGTCTATAAAGCTTTTGCACTATATTTTTCATTTACTTTGATCGAATCGTCAAATTAGATTATCCTACCTAAAGTTTCTCTCAAATTTTTGGATCTATTGATTGATTTAATGCTTAAGTAAAAGTAATAGAATAATAAAGTAACAAATTGATTTTCTTTGAGAAGAAATGATATTAAAGAGCAGTTTAATACTATGTGTTCGTTATTAAATTTATATTTAGTTATATTATGCATTTTTCGGTTTTGTCTTTGTTGTTCAGAATTTCCTATTTCATCTAATTTCTAGAAATGTTTTGTCTTTCTACAGTTGATTCTATAAGCAATAAAATGATATCATTTTTAATGCCCATAGCAGAGAAAAAACGGTTTATGGAAATTGGGCATTCTGAAGTAAATTTTCAAGCCTAAGTTATAATACTTTTTATTACAATATTTTTTCATTTCAAAATTATATATTTTTTTATTAATTTTTTTTTATATTTTATATTTTTATCAAATGTTTAGAAATAATGGTCAATTTGAGATCATGCGTATTTAAAATAAACAGAGTATTAATGGACATAACGTTAAATTATGGATAACATATTTAATATCATTAATGAAAGTGTATACCAAGGTTCGAGAGGCATTTAATGTCATTAAACGTTTCTTTCATTGTTTAACGTTACTTTCATTAATTTTCTGTTTATTTCAATGTAGGGTTTCATAACAATTAATCAATTACTTATTAATTAAAATAATAAATAAATTTCATCCCAAATATTTTTATGGAAAAATTTGGTGATATATATATTGTTTAAATATTATATGTTTTTATTTTACCAAACTTAAAAAAAATGGTGATAATATTAATTTATTGTTTTAATTAATAGTTAATTAAATAATAGTTCTGAAACATTAAATGCACATTTGATTTTTCAAATTATGCTTTTATTTTTTATAAATATTAACTTTTTTTTATTATTATCAAATGCATGGAATTGTGTCTTCTGAAATAAATGAAAAAGTCCTTAATATTAGTTGATAAAATAACTTTGTTTGTATATCACAAAATTTATAAGGTAATTTTTACATTTAAAGCAGACAAACTAAAGGCAAGCAAAGAAAATAAGACAATTAAATTCGCTTTTTAATAATGATAAACACTTTTTTAGTTTATTTTATTGTTATCAGAGAAAGAGTTAAATATTTTTGTGTGTAAATGTAGTAAGAAAACTTGACGATCTAAAATGCCACAAATATGCTTCTTCTCTTGAAAAGTTTTGCATTATTTCCATTAGCGAAAATTGCATATATATATATATGTGTGTGTGTGTGTGTGTGTGTGTGTGTGTGTGTGTGTGTGTGTGTGTGTGTGTGTGTGTGTGTGTGTGTGTGTGTGTGTGTGTGTGTGTGTGTGTGTGTGTACTCGAAAATAACGTAGTCGTTCATTATAAAAATTTATTTCATATATACTGTGGTGAAAGCTTGTAAGCCAGTTAACAGCTATTTCATTAACCTATAAGAAATACTTGTAGTCTTTGTTTTAGAAAAGGAGTTCAAAATTTCAAAGAAATGTCTAGTCACAATTTATATTTCATGTAACAGACGATAATAGACAGAACAGACGAGAAGTTCGATAATTTTGCGACAGTCTAAATGTGAAAGCAAACATGGGTTTGACAAACACACTTAACTTTTTTTAACCTTTTTGCCATTTTCACTTTGTGACAGGAATTATATTTCACCGAAATCTCAGACGCATCAAATTGTAAGTGAGAAAGAAAAGAATCAAGAATTTAAATCATTATTTTTCATTTCTAAATTATAATTAAAACACTGTATTTTATAGAAACCATTTTCATTAAATTTCTTTTAAATGAATGTAATCTCATTCACTTAAAAAAATTATTGAATGTACGATTTCTGAAATCTGATTTCTGATTTCAAATTTTATAATTCCAATAGTGATTCTAAAGTAATTTTTAATTCCAATAATGAAAATAAAAAATAATTATACATGCTTAATTCATAGTTAAAGAATTGCTAATTATTAATAAAGTCTTAAAAATTTTTCATTTTAAATAAGTTTTTTAATGAAGAAATGTTTTTTTTAATTGCAAGAAGCAAATGCAATCCTTTACAATTAATTCCTTAACGGAAATCAGAACGAGTTTTGCATTTCTTTAGATTTCTAGTGAACAATTTTTAGAATATTTCAATGCTTTGTTTTAAAAATAGTCTCATAGAAAACAAAAAAATTGGTTCTGTAATCCTATTGAAAGATAAAACAAGCGCATGCATCGTGTTTTTTTAAAAAATTACTTTGAAGAATTGTACCTCGCAAAGTGTAAACCTAAGTAAGTTTTCGATTTCCTGTGTTTCTGAAATGAAATTGTTATCTTATATTTTTAAAGAATCTTCCTTCTAGAATTTTCCTGACATCTGTAGAAAATAAGTATTCTTGAAAGAGAAAAAAAAATTCTTTTTAATAGCGTAAATGTAATAACAGTTCTTAGAATCGAGATTCTTTTTCTCTATTGTTAGGTATAATAAGATTAAAATTAACCATTTTGAAATACAATAGACTCTCGGATACTCAGTCTAATCTCTTTTAATAATAAATGAATATGCGCGTATGTTTGTTTTGGCGCTCTAAAGAGCAAACTGTTTAAAATGAAGTTCTCAAATATAGCTCTATTTCATATTTTTGATACATTTTGTTTCTGTATTATATATATATATATATATATATATATATATATATATATATATATATATATATATATATATATATATATATATATATATATATATATATATATATATATATATATATATATAACCAATCTTAAACTAAACTAAACGAAACTAAAATGAAAACGAAACAAAAACAGTTTCGAAATCGCAACTAAAATTTATAACCTATTTAAACTAAAACCAAAAAAGAACTTTATAGTATTTAGAGAGCGCAATTGCAGCTACTTCTAAAACACAGATGAATTGATACAAAAGTATTAGAATCAAGTTAATAGGAAAAACAAAAAATCAAATAAAAATTAAACCAAAAAAATTATAAAAAATATAAAAAAAGAATCCGGCCTGAAGACTTTTTCAAGGGTCACCCTCAGGCAGGGATTCAAAGAAAGGGATTTTTTCACGAGGAATCATTATTAGACAATGTCTGTATTTCCTCACAGAAAAAAACCCTTTCTTTGAATCCCTGCCTGAGGGTGACCCTTGAAAAAGTCTTCAGGCTGGATTCTTTTTTTATATTTTTTATAATTTTTTTGGTTTAATTTTTATTTGATTTTTTGTTTTTCCTATTAACTTGATTCTAATACTTTTGTATATATATATATATATATATATATATATATATATATAAACAAGATATAACATATATATATATATGTTATATCTTGTTTCTCTATTATATAAATGTTCTGCCATGCTTAGTTTTGTATAATGTGGAAGATTTATATTATATTCATTTGTTATTTTGTTCTTTTATTACATGTTTGTTTTATATTATACTCTTTCTTATTTCTTTTTCTATGCAATTGCTTTTTACATTCTTTTTTCATGATTTTTCTGCTCTTTTATATATACATACTTTTTTGTTTATTTTTATTTCTTTTACGTTCTTTACTTATTTTTGTTTTAATTTGTTCATATTTTTATTTAGTGTAGTTTTATAACTTTTATTTAGTGTATATTTTGATATATTTATTCATTGTCATTTTATTTTTCTGACGTTTTCTATTCATTAGTCAGTACCAGATTTCCACACTTTGGTTAAACTAAGCTGCGGTATGACATAAAAAAAGTGACCCAAAGACATAATAAACTCTTGCAAAACTATAATTTTTTTACCATAAGAGGTCCTAGCTAGAGATTTTTGCTATCAGCATCATATTTAACAGCTGCAACTCAAAACAAAAACAAATTACTTTTATAATCAAAACAGATCTACCCTTGTTCTTATGGTCCTTCGCTGACTTTTCTGAGTTCATCCTTTGGGATCAATGATTGATTTATATCCGCTCAGTTTCCGTGGTTTCCATGACCTGTGTACTGTCATCGATTCCCTTTCAGACTTTTGATATCCAAACACTACACACATTTCGTCAAAGCCAACCAAGTCCATCTCCTAGCACACCTTTGATATCCGAACACTACATACATTTCTCCGATGTCGCTCAAGTCCATTCCCTTGCATGCCTTTGGTATCTGAGCACTACAGACATTTCGCCAGGCCAGTCAAGTCCGCCCATTGATATACGAGCACTAAGACATTTCTTCAAGGTCATTAAAGTTCATCTCCTTGCAAGGGTTTGATATTCGAGCATTACAGATATTTGACCATGGCCATTCAAGTCCATTCCCATGCATGTCTTTGATATCCGAGCACTACGCACATTTCACCAAGACCACATAAGTCCATCCCCTAACAGGCCTTTGATATCTGAACACTACAGATATTTCGCCATGGCCACCTAAGTTCACGAGCATAACAAAACATCTATGCATCTCTATGAATGTAAACATAATTCATATTTGTCTATAAAACCCAATACACACTGTCGGAACGTAGTGCTGAGAGCCCGGATTCTTCAATGACCACACAAAATAATAACAGCATAATCTACCAATCTTATAATTGATTTCAAGGTAATGGAGGAAAATTCTTTTGAGTTTTTCATTAACCAAAAATCAGTCAATTAATTAACTGTCACGAAATTGTCCTTAAATATGTGTTTGCTTCAAAATTTGAAGTGCATATAACATTATATATTATTAAAACAAAATTTACAGTTGATACAAATCAAATAAGTTGTTAGTAGGTGCATAACATAACATAACGCCATCCTGTGCCCCCGGTGCCTATAACACTAAGTTATCTAACCAGTTGGATGAACACAAGATGGAAGGAAAAAAAAAGAAAGAAAGAAAGAAATTGTTGGTAGAAAGAAAGAGACGACAGACCATCCAGGGTTCTCCAGAGAGAATCCCATCGGTGTCCAATCCTACACGACTGTATTTAATTTTTTGGTGACGTAATAACCGAATAGAGGGGACAAGGATACTTAAACAAATGGTCACTATAGGTTCACCTTACAGGGAAACGAGATTACTAACTGAAAAAATTGATAAATTACATTGAGAACATCTGTATGATATGTATAAGCATATAAATAATCACTGAAGAGTCAGAAATCTGTAACGTCCTTCCGAGTCCTGTGTACTGTCTTTCTTGAGAACTGCACTTTTGAGGGACTTTTGTAGTTATAATTTCGGCTGATTTTGACAAGTGGCATTTTGGTCTCAGCTATTGTGTAGTCTTGAAGAGGTCTTGGTATTTATGAATATGGTTTACTATAGAGTGGATCTTGCCGGTGCATAGAGGACACATCATATGCAACAAAATATCAAATCAATAAGTAAATTAATAAACTTTAATAACAGAAATCGATAGAATGATAATACGCACCTAAATAAAAGTATTTATTTTTTAAAAGATGTATACATTTAATGTTAAAAAAATGATCACTATAAATAACAATGGAAATGGAGAATAAGTAGTTTGTTTACATTATACTTCAAACCAAAAAATAATATTCAATAAATTTTGATCAAAAATACCCTGAAGGGTAGTAAAAACTTTTATGAATATTTCGTGACAGTTAATTAAATATTCATCTTATTTATCATGGAAAAACAGAATTCCGTAAACAGAAGAATTAATTTTATTTTCAGAGTTTTCATTCCTATTGAAAGAACTGTTTTCAGATATATTAAACCATTATATTTATTTACTTCCAAGTTATCTCCAAGTTAAATTTAATTTTTAATTTATTCTTTTGATATATTAGCTTCGAGTTCCATTTAATTTAATCTCTATAACTGATATTCTCTATAACTAATTTAATCTCTATAACTAACTATTTCTGCCGTTGCTCTAATTGAAAATATTTTCATGCATTTTTAAGATAAAAAGGTTGTTTAAATATTTGTCTTGAAATTTCCAAGAATTTACTTTTACTTTAAATTTGTAGAAATTACCCGTTAGTAGTTATTTGAACAAACTTTCTGAGAATAAAATATTAATTATATATGTCAAAATAAATATAATTGTAACAAATAAACTCACAATTGGAATAAGTCTTTGGACTGAAAAATTAAGATAAATTCTGAATTATGTTCATATAGAGATAATGGATATTGTAATACAGCTTATAATCCAATGAAATTTAATTTACTTCTACGTTTCTCTCTAAAGATTTAGACTTAATAAATATGAATATTGATGTATTTTTTAAAATTTTTGCTTATAATGTATGTAAATTTCTTATATAGCCTGTGTTAGCAACTTTTTTTTTTAATTCCGTCATTTCGAAATGCCTTAACATCTTTCTTGACAAATCCTTTTCTTTTCAGAGAAAATTTTCCTTCATTAATTAAGGAAATCAAAAAGAATTCATCTAAATTATTTTATAAAAAATTCTTGTTCATACAATTTGATGAACTGATTATATAAATATTTGATCGAATCCATATCATTTAAAACTACTATAGAAAATTCCTTAATAATATAAATATTGAAACTAAGTCATCCAAATCATTCACCTAAATTCATTTTCAAATACCCATAAATGTGTCTTGCATATAAATAACACCTACAAATCCATTTATGTATTTTTGAATAAAACGTATTTACGAAATTTCTTTAAATACATTTTTTACGAAAATTTTACTTCAATCGAACTTCATACCACTCATATTGATTAGAAATAAAACTGTCATGGATTCCTATTGGGCGCATCATGACAACGAATATATATGAAAACTCTCTTTTTTTCCTGTAAGTTCAAATGAAGAGGGGAAGCTATTTGCTTAAGCTGAAAGCTGAAGAGAAGAGTAGGTCCTGCAGCTAGTTTATTAAATTGTTGATCAATATTACAAGTTGACCACTCAGTTGCACCCTAACGCTCACGGATAAATCTGAATAACCGGACCACCACGACAGCAACACAGGTGGGAATTGTAGTTGAGTCCTAAGGACCATTACCATCCATGGTACAACTTTTCCCATGGGAAATGCGTCCCGTCATCAATGGGAGTTAACCAAACAATTCCCCCACCCTTTCCTATATACACAAGGGTAGCGAGAACCTACCCCCATACCTGAAGCTTGATATGATTGCATTGTAGGCACGATTATGCCAAACCTTACATTCCCAACGTGACCCCTGATACACTGATCTGATATGGATCATTCTGTTTATCATTTCAACTTGTGATGGAAAAGGATAGATAGCGTATTTCGCAAGTCTAGTGATAGTTAGCAAGCATTTCCATTGTTGCTTTTTATGCTGTTTTTTACTTAAGAACAACTGAAAACCAACCCATAATGATCTTATGCGGTTTTTGGCTTAAGGATAGTTAAAAACTGCTTTTTCCCACCAATGTGGTACGGCCTCCCCATTGTAGATGGGTTTAACATTTGCAGAACTACTACTGTTGAATGATTTAGAAGACATTTTTTCCGTTAAAAACCGAAAAAATCATTGAATAACATAGTTGGTGCAACTCATGCTAAGGTCGTCATATCTCGATTCAAAATGTCACTTGCAGCCTGTTATGCAGCTTATAGTCCATCTACTGATACATTTTGGAACTTGTTTTCTTATGTTATATAGTCTAGTGGGACTTTAATTATAATCATCCTTTGCATGAAAAATATCGAACGCTTTGGAAACTCTCACTAGTACACCAGCTGATCTTAATTTACTTACATTTAATTTATAAGATGAAATAAATGAAGCAGCTAAAACTTACATGATTATTAGAGTTAGTCATGATATTGATGAAACTAGTCTTCAAACTTCTCTCATTTCAAAAATTAGTGAGTTCGGGATTACTAAGATAAAGCCATATCACTGACTCTCCTACTCACCCGACGGCACACGGATAAAGAAGACTGAATGACCGAACCGCTGCAACAACAACACTGGCGGGGAACTGAAGTTGAGTTCTAAGGGTCATCATCACCGGCCATGGCACAACCCTTCCCGAAGGAAGTAAGTCCCGTCATCGCTGGGAGGAGCCAGATAAAAGAAATATGGTAGTTCAACAATAGTTAAACTACATTTTTAAAATGAAAATGAAAATTTAAATGAAAAAAAAGTTTAATTCTTTGCAATTGCAGTTTTGGCAACTTAAGATTATTATTAAATTATTCGTGCATTTATAAAAAAAAAATAATCCGTCCTATTTTCAGAACTAACCCGCAGTTTTATCTCCCCTTCACAAATAAAATTATATTCGCATTCTATGAAGTTCGAAAGCTGAATTGTTTAATTTCATCTTTTTTACTGAAAATGCATCAAAATTAGTGTAAATATCATCAATGCTTTCTTAATTAATTGAAAAATGCCCCTTCAGAGGTTATTTCCTGAAAAAAAATTATTAAAATCAGATCAGCGGCTCTTTTGAGGATTGATATCACCAAACAGATTTTCTTTATTTCGTTTCAAATCGATATCAGGGAAATTGATCCATTTTCTTTGAAGTTGAAATTTAATAAAGAGAGAAAGGGAGAACAAAAGCCAGATTTTCATCTTATTACCTATAACTCCATATTTCTCAGATTTCTATCGAAAATATGTCTCAAAGATTGGTTACGAAAGAAAGGGGAATTCAATACAAATTTGAGACTTGAGGTGTTCTTAAGGAATTGCAGAAAACTTTCAGTAAATGCGAATTTATTTGAATTGAAACTTTTGAAAATTTTTAATTTGATCATTTTTATTTAATTATGTTCCTTTTTTACTTCTCGTATAGGTAGAAAAAGTATAGTAATCATCAAGAAATTCGAACTCGAAATTTTGGCGAATCTCCATGTTTTAGATCTGACCTGAGTTCGAAAAACACACTTTAGGAAAATGTCTGTCTGAGTGCCTATCTGTGACAAAGGTAACTCAAAAACGATTTGAGTATTTAGTATACGATTGAAATGTGGTATAAGTTCTTCACACCAAATTTGCAGATTTTTATCAAATTTTGAGTGAGTCCATCTGTTCGGTTGTTCGAATATAAGTAAACATGATAGTTATAAAACTAAGACAGCTAGACAGATAAAATTCATTAAGCAGGCTTACCATATACAACAGCAAGCAGATGTTCCTTAGTTTGGGATATACCCTCCACTTACAACAATGGTTGCTTCGCACAGTCTCCTCATACTCAGCACCATATTGTCCTACAGTTCTAAGGTAAGAGTGCCCATTCCTCAATCACCATCTGTATCAGTTGTTGGGTGTTCCCTGGAGGATGTAATCGTGCCGCAAGGCGTCTCCCTAGAGCATCCCACACATGCTCTATGGGATTTAAATCAGGAGAAAACGCTGGCCAATCCATTCAAGTGATATCTTCACTCTCCAGTAGCTGTTGAACATCAGCAATCCGGTGTGGACGAGCATTGTCATACATAAAAAAAAGACTGATCTAATAACACCTTGGAACAGAGGCATATGAGGAAGGATAACCTCCTTACAATAGCAATCTCCGGTTACAGAACCTCTGTCGAAAACGTGGAACTCAGTCCACCTGTTCAGCATAATGCCTCCCCTCAACTCCAGGATAGGGATGACGAATATTTTCAGAGCGGTTATTACATAACCAATATCAAAAAGTCACAAATACAAGTAAACAATACTTTTCAAAGAGGGGTGTGATTCAAATCCTTCATACGATCTCACTGGTGATATTTCGATTACAGGTTTTGGATCACGATAGAAACTAACAATCGATACGATATCACTGAAATTTTTCGGAGCGGTGATGATACGATCTGTCCAATGGAAGCTCCCGAAAGAAATCTGTGATTGGATTGAAAAGTGAACGGACCGGTTATTGGAATTATCGTATCGTATCATTGAATTGTATATCACTGAAATTTATCGGAGCGGTGATTTCACCGGAAAGTGCGAAGTCACCACTCCACTTTACGGGAGTGACAGATATTCGTATTTGATGATGCACTATTAATTGCTCGTGACATGGTTGACTTTGATTACATGTACTCTGTTTACTGATGGCGCCATCTATTGGTAGAATACAGGACTAAAGTAAACATTTTAAAGAAATGACATAAATTTTTAACTTATCTTTTCCAGAAAATGGTTCACTCTAATAAAGAAATTAAATAAATAGTTTTGAGAAAAAAATAAAATTTAAGAAGTAAGCTGAAACAGATAAATTAATTCAATCACACGTTAATTAAATTAGTAAATTAAGTATTAATTACAATTAATAAATTTTATATTTAATATGAAGTAATAATTTTTAATTAATAATATGATTAAAATAACAGATATTTGGAACGCATATTTAAAAATAACAATAGCAATATTATTTGTTATTCGAAAAATCGTGGATTATGCATCTCTTCTCCAGGACCACCGTAGCCGTCTCTTTCCGTGATGTTACTGGGATGAAACCGTGTCGCGACCTCTCTCTATATCAACTAGCATTGAGAATGACTTGTGGCACTGAAACGACTCTCATTCATAAAGAGGACACCACTCAATTGATGAGATGTCCAGTTCTTGTGTCCTATACACCACTCTAAACAGTGCCACCGATGGCCAACTTTCAAAGGGATACAGCGTTGAAGACAGTGGGCGAATAGGCCACCTTTGCAAAGCGTCTGGCTACAGTAAACCCCGATACTTGTCAACCTGTTGCGGTACACAGTTGCTGAACAGTATCATTTGCTGACTGGTATCCAGCTCTTTTCGCCTGCAGGATTATGTATCGGTCATCGACTGCAGTTGTTTTCCTAGGGAGGTCGCCACCACCTTTTCTAACAACTGTACCTATGGTTTGGAAGACTTCCCAGGCTCGCGAAACGACACTTTATTAATTCCGAACTCTTCAGCTACACTGGTTGAACTGCGCCGCTCCTCCAGCTTTCTGGTCATTCTTCCACGTGTGAAGTCGTCCGGGTGATTTCTTCTAATCGTATTTCACGAAACAACTCACTTGCACTTGCAGTGAATATCTTTAATTGCTCCTCTATTCTTCCTTTCCTTGTAGTCTTGAACTGCGCGCGCCGACTGTACGCTTTTTGCATGCACTCACTTCGCCTATGATGTTTTGTTCCTGATATTTGCATACACATCACATTTCTAATGAATTATGTGTTCATTGTACTGATCTCAATAACCCCTTTTCTGCAATTTAATGGCTACCTGCTTAATATTTACATTGTTGCTTAAGTTTTGCGCATCATTGTAGAATCGATTATTTGAATTCCACCATTTTTCTTTTGAAATGAAAAAAGATTTTGTCAGATTCCAACGAAGAAAAAATACTAAAACAAACCGAAAAATCGTTTGCCAGATATTTGAATGCTACTCTGCTGAATTACTTAAGAAAACGCAAATCAGAAAACGGATAAAAACATTTGCATAAATAAGCATATATTGCGAACACAAAATATTACAACATGTTGATCTTATTTAATTTTCTTAATATTGCAGTTCACGATTTTACATTAATTCTTCATATATTTGTAACAGAACAATATAATCCTTTGAAACTTAATGTAGAAAGAAATGGAGAAATTCGCCATTAGCCATAAACTATTATTTTAAAGAACCATTAAAACTTCCGAAAATAATGAATCGCTATTTTTAATGATTGAAATATTACCTGAAAGTACCTAAACTATAATATTTTTTCTGAAGTGAGTAACAGAAATAAACGCACATTGCTTCCAAAATAAAAAGGAATTCATATTAATTTTATAAAACAATAGTTAAAATAAACCATTATTTGATTTTAACCAAACATCGCTTGTCAGAAACACAAAAGTGCATGCAAAATAAATATGTTCTTCATGCAATTATATTTCTTATATTTCAAATTTGCAGCGAACTTAAGAGAAGGAAAATATAAAGCAATTGATTTGAAATTTCAAATAATGAGTAATACATAAAACTGTACGATGGATACCAAGAATATGAAAAATAAATGGTAAACGTAAAAATGAAAGAAAAAATTTTCTTTTTGAAATCTTGAAACATTCAAGTTTATTATCAAACTTAAAATTCGTATTATTTTCCTGCACCATTATTGCATCCGAAAATACAATTTATTCAATTAGATTCAATATTCAATTTATTAAAATGGTTTGAAAAACCATAAAGAAACAATTTTTCAAATCCGGAAGTAATTCTAAATTTCCGAAAACTTAATATGAAAAGATGGAAAATGCAAAATTAAAAAAAAGAAGATCCATGTAATTAAAATATACATATTTTAGATTAAACATTTAGTTCGTAAAACAGATCTTGACCGCTTTATTTGTTATAACAAGACAAACTCTCTTATTAAATCTTCTTCGTTCAATCATTGACAAAATACATCTTTATTATAATTATTTTTTATTCAAAATTACGCTTGTAATGATTCAGCTTCTTCCCTGTGTGACCAGGGTGACGTTTCTTTTTCCACGCTCCATAATTAGCATCCAGACAGCAATATCAGCAATGGCGACGCCCTACCGCAGTGTAAGTGCTTCCAGAAGTGCCAGGTGGTCAACTCCTTTAAAGTAAGGACATCTGGACAATTAGTGCGAGTCTAGATAAGGGACCCCACCTGCATTGTATTTGAAACAGATGTAAACCTGCATTCTTTACATTGTGGAGGGTGGCTCACCAACGCATTCCCACGGTCGACGGTAGACCAGTGAAGTTGTTGCTGAACGATTATTGGATAACCGGGAAAATGGTCCGATGTGAATGAGGGTGGGAACAGGATAAAAGTGCGAGGAGATTGGAAGAGAAGGATTGGTGGACACTGAGGCAGAAAGCGGAGTGTCCGACTAGAATTCCACCCGAAAAGATTCGGTGGATCCCTGGAGCCACGCCTGTTTGCGAGAACGCTACGAATCGGCTAGCTGTTTTCTTAAGAGGTTTCTCCGAAGTATTCGAGGAACTATCCTTGTTGTGTCGAATAAAAATCATTTAACCTAGAACTCATTTAACCTAGATGATGAACTGTAAATTTATGTAAATAAAGCTGTAAATAAAGAATTTAATCATAACGCTACCTTTTATTGGATCGAGACTTTACACGCTCAACTTGATTTTTTTTAAATTATATATTATCACTATTAAAATTATACTATTAAAGTATATGAAGATTTGGATTATATCACTTATTATTATAATTTAATTTAGTGAAAGAGTATTTTTCTTTATTTAAATATTTAATGTTTTATTATATACTACTTCATGTTTGATTTTCTTTTAATAGATCTTTTAATTTCTTTTAATAGGATCCTACTACCTAAAAAATTTTTAACCCGGATAAAATTAAAAAATTGTTATATACTAAAGACATCAAATTTAAAATATTTCTGTAAAATATTTCCAAAATTCATATAAATAAACAGTCATTACGTTATATCATTAACAGGTTGAAATTCAATCAGAATTATTCAAGTTACTTTGTTTATAAAAAACATGAACTTAATTTTATAAACAAGACTAATCTGGCATTCTATGAAAAATAAACAGAAAATCAAGCAGAAATGTATCTTAAACCCTTCAAGGAATCAGATTAAAAATAAAGTACAAGAGAAAGAGGAATTTTAAGACATTAATTATTGACGAAACAGAAATTTATCTTAAATCATACAAATAACTAGATTAAAAATAAAGTATAATAGGAAGATGAATTTTAAGGCAATAATTATTGAATAGCCATGCGATACTTAAAAAAAAATTCAGAAGTAGTCTCTAAATAGCAAATCATAAAAGCGAATGAACACAAAAAAAACGCTTCATAACTATATCGAAATGCAAAATGAAATGGCGAAACAAATTCTTGCAATTCGTTTTTGCTAATTCTTTTTTTGTTAATTAAATTTCTTGAAATGCGAGAATTTTAAAAGAGAAATTGAAAGCGTTTTGTGACCAGACTTGCTTTAGATTCAAACCTATTTGAAAATAATCTTAGCATTTTTCTTGGGGAATTTTGAAATCTGCCATATCACTTGACAATGTCATTTTAAATGGAATATCATTTGCATTTAATTTTCTAATTTGTTTGAAATTTATAGGATATTTCTCGAAAAAAGTGTTAGAAATTTGCATAAAGACTCAAACCTTACTTGACAAATATATATGACTATTTCATGAAGAAAATGAAGTTGGATTATTCAAAAAAGATAAAGAAGCCTCGAGAGCTTTCATAATTGTTCGTTTCTTAACTAAATTGATCAAATAAACTAGATTTATTTTTATCCAAATTAAATTAAATTTTCTCTGACATATTCAAATACGATATAAAATATTGTATAAAGTATTATGACATTTATTAATTTCAACAAATAGATACCCTCACAATTGTAATAAAGAACATTTTTTTTTCTTATGGGAATAATTAATTGTAAGCATTTTGATCAGTTAGAAAATAAATATTTAAATAAAATTACATTTTTATTTTCATTTTACAATACATATTTTCTTCATATTTTCCAACGATAATTGCAACTCCAAATAATTTTTTTCTTATTTCCATGGAAATAAAACAAATACTTTAATATTTTTCTCTCTGATATCTTATTTATTTTCTTTAGAATTTGAAATTATGAATACCTAAAAAATCATTTTAAAATTCTTTTTCTTGGACGGAATCATAAAAGTATTTTATTCCCTAAAAAACATAGGCACAAGACTACAAAGTAAAAATAAAAAGGAAAGGTTAGTAAGAGTTGAGCAAATTTAAATATAGTCAAAAATTTCAACTCGGCTGTTATGCATACATTTTTTTCCAAAATTAATATTAATTTGCTTTCACTGAAAAACTCATAATAATTATAAAGTTTTGATGAAATTAAAAATAATAATGAATTAGGATTAGGCAGAGTAATTGAGGGATACTGACTGTAGAACTTATAAATGAAGCCCTAGCTAGTGAAAATCATGCCTTTTACTTGACACAAGTTACAAGAAGTTGGAAAACACTTCTTCCTTTTTTGCTTTCTCATATATGTAGAATAGAAGAAATATATCAATCGTCAAAAAATTCGAACCCCCCAGTTATTGGTGGTACTCCAAATTTTAGAAAATGTCTGTCTGGCTGTCTTTCTGTCTGTAAATAAGATGACTCAAAAACGCTTTCAGCTAGACAGTTTAAATTTGGAATACAGTCATTACAACACATTTGCTGATTTCTATGAAATTTTGAATAAAATATGTTTAGAGGAACTCGTCTTTGTGGCTTTTTGAATATAAGTTAATACGATCACAAACCAAAAGAGCTAGATAGATAAGATTTAGTAAACAGATTTAATGTCTATAGTGTAGTCTTATCAAATTTTGAGTCAAATCTAACAAACGGATTGACCATATGTCAGTCTATGCTTTCAGAAATATATATGCACGATAATTCTAAAAAGCAATGATTTAAATATATCAAATTTGGTATAGGATTTTGTACCAAATTTTTGTTTCAATCGGTTGAGAAGAGTATGTTTAAAACACGAATTCGAGTTTTGGACACTATTGGCGCATGCCAGGAATTATTAGCCTAATAACTCGCATAGGATGACACGTGGATTCAGTAGAAAAGGCAATTTTCAAAACCAGTGTTCGCCATTTGCATTCGATTAATAATTCTCGATTTTAATTACTGGGCAGATTAGGAGAAATTTTTGTGTAGAGCCTCTCGCATTATTCGATTGTACTTTGCCATCTGCTAAACGTACCACTATCTTTACAGGTTCTTTTGATGCTAGAATCAGTGGTTTCAGAGGCCCTTGTGAATAATCTATGTAATCACCAGCTTTAAATGAATCATATTTCTTTTCTTGGAGTTGCTTGAAAAATGAAGGCAACAAATGCATTAGCTATGTTAACCTCCCATTTCAAAGCAACTCAAGGGTAATTTTCGGGTGGATCTCGCTCGGAACAACAGACTCAATCCTCAAGGCTAAGAAATTATCTACCCATATATGGTTGGTGTGGACATCTTGTAAATATCTTCATATATTTTAAGCTTAATGCGTGCAATTGGTGAAAGACAAAAAAAGTATAGTAAAAGCAATGAAAATTTTCAAATTAATTAGCTATTAATATAACTACATTCCATTCTACAAACTTATTTTTGAAAACATTTTTTGTGGGAGAAATATCCGAAAATAGTAATATTTTAAATTTTTTGAAAATTAATCGGTTCTTTTGTAAAAAAAATAATTAATTAAATTTAAATGTATTTTTATTTAAATGAAATTCAGTTATCTAAAATTTTATGTCAATTATTATTTTTGAGAAAGAAATTATATACCTTTATATTTTATTTTTTTCTTTATTCTCAATTTTTTTTTATTTATTTAAGAATAAATAAAAAAAAAAATGGTTTCATGAAAGTCTCTAATTATCAAAAAAAAAAAAAAAGAAGAAGAAGAAGAAGAAGAAGAAGAATACGATATTAGTTAATGTGTTTTTTATTATGAAATTGAATTTATATTATTTATATTTTAGTAACTAATTTATGTTTAATAAAATCATTTCATAGATATAGTATTAACAATGTTCATTAGATATTTAATTAACCTTTTGTTTTGGTTAATAGTTTAATTACTACTTTATCCTCTCTCAGGCAATGACAAAATATTTCTCTTGATATAACATAATTTTCTTCAGTTAAAATATTTGTTCCCTTCATAACGCCCATTTCCAAGCAAACGTATTCTCGAAAATGAATCTATTTCAGATATATCGTTTATTTCTCTTTATCTCAAATCGCTTTATAATTTTCTTGTTAGTTTTGCAATTCTTTATCAGAATGATTAACTTTGTTATCATGTGAGAACATCATGTTGTTTTGGTTTTAGGCTTTTTGAAGCCTCAAAATGGGCGAGTAGGAAATAAAGGGTATAGGTCGTAAGAAGTTATAGGTCGTAAGAAGTTATATATATATATATATATATATATATATATATATATATATATATATATATATATATATATATATATATATATATATATATATATATATATTAAATGTTCATTTTCAATTTTTGTAGCTGGCAAAAAAAGTTTTGGAGCTCGACATATTTTGAAAGGGGGGGGGGGGAATATCGTTTTTTCTAAAAATTATCGATTGCGCAATACAAGAATCACGTGGTCATTCCAAACCAGTTTAAACCGAATTTTTGCAGAAAAAAATTTTCTGGCTGCATGAAAAAGTTTTGAAGCTCAACTGTTTTTGAGATTTAAAAAAAAGCGTTGTTATACTAAATATTGACGCATGCGTAATCTGATAGTTATACTATTGTTTCAAACTGGTTTAAATTGGTTAATGACTTCAATAAGTTAAGACAAACAATGACTTAAAAAAATAATAATGTTCTCACATGATAACTTGAAATTTGCAACAGCAGATTCCCACCTTTTTAAAATTATTTTTTTCGAAATTTCTTATTCCTGAAGAAATTATTCATAATTTCATGTTGCACTTCAGTCTCCGAACGGACAAATTGTTTACGTGTTTTTCGAAACTCCTAAAATGTTTCGATTTCTATCTTTTTTCCTACTGCATTCTTTGTTTCTAGTGCATTCGTTGTTCCATTAATATATACTGCAGGAGAACTGCAGAGAACTTAAATGTAAACATCTGCTAAAGAAGATTACTCCCAAGTAAGCAGCACTGCATATTTTCCCAATTCCTTTCAAGCTTTCAAGAATAAACTTCTTTTAGGGAAAATTTTCGTGAAGTAAACACAGAATTTAGCACTACTTTTACAGTCAATACTCGATGACATGGAAATCAAGTTTGTATTTTTCTACCTATTCAATGAAGCTTCCATCGAAGACGCTTTATTTCAAACCTCGTGTTTAGATTCGGTAATTGAATTTATCTTTTAAGAACTGTTCTACGTAGGCATTCTACTGTGCGGTTGTCAGGTAAACATCTTTCGCTAACTTCAGTATACAGTAAAGTAAAGAGAAATGTTTATAGGAGAAATCACTTGTTTTTATTTGTATACGTCAGTCTATTTGATTTTATCTGTATTCTGCAACAAATTTGATTCTTTTTAGTAATGTCAAGTCCTCTATTAGATAAACAGTTTTGAGAGAACTTAATTCGTACATTGTAGTTAAATTATCTTATGTATAAGATTTGGGGGGGGGATAAGTTTGATGAACAGTTCTTTCTTCCTAATAATTTCTGTCATGGAAAAACAAGTATTAACATGACTCCATTGTGAATAAAGAAATGGGTAGTGATAGGTATGATCTCACAGCATGTCACGATTCACAGCTTAAATACTAATTAGATTTAGAATTTGTTTTCCTTAAAGAGGAGTTCCCAATCAATTCATTATACGAGAGCATATAAAAGCGGATAACTTCTTTTAGAATCTATTATCATAATATCTGTTTCTTAACTACTATTTATACCAGGATGTAACTCATTCTTTGTAAAAATAGATCTACAGATTATTCAAGATTTGTTAGTGAAAGAATGCCGATATATATATATATATATATATATATATATATACAGGGTTGTCCAAAAAAAAACTTCTCTTATATATGAAACCCTAGCGGCCTATCCGCTCAACCAATCGAACCAAAATTTCAGACATGGTGGTTTCAAGGTATGCGCTGGAGATTGTGATGATTCTAAACAACGCAGAGCTCACCGTTACGGTTACAGTGAGAGAATTTGGAAATTTTCGAATGGCAACACCCATTTTTTCCTTGCGCAAATTGATCAGCCTATTGAAAAACCACAAATGGCGTTGGAACGATTAGCGTGTGACGAAAATTGCCGCCGTAAAGCATATGCAAAGAAGATCATTATAAAGGAATAATGACAACACAGAGAGGAAAGAGAAAAAAGTTTTTATTGGAATGGAAAGTTATAATTACAGGTTTTCAACGTGTTCATCTTCGCAGGCGACAACGCATTGCATTGGGGAGATTGTGGACAACAATGTCGAACGTAATATGAAAGGAGGAATCCGCATAACTCCACGTGTTATGACATCTTTCAATTCTGACACATCTCGTGGACCAGGCGTATACACCTCAGATTTCAGATAACCCCAGAACCAGAAATCCATAGGAGTGAGACGGGGGATCGCGGTGGCCACGAAACTGCAAAGTTACTAGAGATGACACTATCACCAAAGTGTTGTTGCAGCACTGGTCGAACACATTGGGCGACGTGTGGAGGAGCCCCATCTTGCATCCATACAATGTCCCTAATAACATTTCGTTGCTGAAATTCAGGAATAATGGAATTCTGCAACTGTGTCAGAATTTGCAAGATGCGATAACACGTAAAGTTATGCAGATTCTTCCTTTCATGTTACGTTCGGCATTGTTGTCCACAACCTCCCCACTGAAATGCGTTGTCGCCTGCGAAGATGAACACTTTGAAAACATGTAATTATAACTTTCCATTCCAATAAAAACTTTTTTCTCTTTCCTCTCTGTGTTGTCATTATTCCTTTATAATGCTCTTCTTTGCATATGCTTTACGGCGGCAATTTTCGTCACACGCTAATCGTTCCAACGCCATTTGTGGTTTTTCAATAGGCAGATCAATTTGCGCAAGGAAAAAGTGGGTGTTGCCATTCGAAAATTTCCAAATTCTCTCACTGTAACCGTAATCGTGAGCTCTGCGTTGTTTAGAATCATCACAGTCTCCAGCGCGTACCTTGAAACCACCATGTCTGAAATTTTGGTTCGATTGGTTGAGCGGATAGGCCGCTAGGGTTTCATATATAGGGGAAGTTTTTTTTGGACCACCCTGTATGTATATATATATATATATATATATATATATATATATATATATATATATATATATATATATATATATATATATATATATATATATATATATATATATATATATATATGAAGCTTTTATAATAATCTCTCAAAAGTGCAGCGTATATGTGTGTATGTGTGCGATTGGAAAATATTTTTGATACATTTATTTCTGCGTTTGTTAATGCTATTAGAAAATGATTAAATCTCAAAAATTGTTGAGTTTTGTTGCATATTAAACCTTTCTAGGTATGGTAAGGCATCATCTTTGTAAATAGCCATTCATAATCATTAAGCGTTATCACGAGCATTCATTTTACACTTACATGTTTCTTGATGGCATCAGGAAATGGATGATTTTAATTACCATTTCAATGGATAGTTTCTATGAATGAAATGAAAAATTTTAAGTGCAAAACTAAGTGCATTTCCTAATTTTTGTAAATGAGTAATTGTCAATAATAAAGAATAATTTGGACTAAAATTTATTAAATAGTATTGAGTGATTTTCATAATTATTTCATTTTATTATCAATCAGAATCTAAAACGAAAACATTATAGACATTTTAATATCACCTCATGTCTTTGTGGTACTTGATTTGGATTCAAACAGTATACTTAATGTAATGATACCCAAAAGTATAGAGACTTTTATTCTTTTAATTTTCAGTAAAATTTTAAGTGCAAATTGTTATCAGGATATGCACAATTAAAATACTTTATATTTGAGATTTTACTGAATTATTTTAAAAGCGAATCTCATTTCATATATTTCATTTCAGATTTCATTTTCAAAGATATTAAATATAATTTATTACAGATACGGAAATGAATTCTCAAACTCATTTAATAAAATTTAGTGAAATAAGGTAAGATATTTATAGAAATGTAATGAAAAATAAGAAATTCCTTAATCCTTCGTACATAAATTTGTTTTTCTTTCTATTCTGACATTCGATGGAAAATACTTAAAGGATTTCAAACATTTTCCGGATATAATTTTTAAATTTTTAAAGTTTTCTTTCTGAATTAAAACTTCACAGAAAGTAAAATGGTACGGAAATTCGTTAAAATTCATTTGAAGATCGAAAAGTTTCTAAATGCTTTTTTATACTCAACCTTCTTCTAGTCACTTTATCTAATTCATGTGGGTGTCACATTAATTGATCCATTTTCTGTTATTTCATTCTAATTTTAGTGGCTTAAACTGTTCCGCATTTGATTTTTGATACAAATACATATTTTAAATTTTCATTATGGTTAATTATTTTCTTTGTGAAGAGACATTTATTAGAAACGGATTAACATATCATTGAATAGAATTTTAATCATTGAAATACTTCTGACTATTTAAAGCTGAAAGTCTTATTAATGGGAATCTAATGAAGAATTAAAAAGGACATATTTGAAATTCAGCTGAAAGTTTTCATTGATACTTTCTTTAAAAATGAAATAATACATTTTGAATATAAAATAATTCTCCTTTTAGATTTATAATCATGAAATTTTTGCTTGTTGTTTTTCGGAACAAAACATTATATTTATTTAAATAAAAATGAATTTGTGAACTCACGTTCATAATTCATGCTATAATTTTCGCGCTTCATTTTATTCTTATAAAAAGAATATAAATGCTACGTACTTTTATGAATATGAATGCTGCTTACCTCGACTTTCTTTTCTTTAGTTTAGGTGAACTCGGCTCCCCCGCACTGTGAATGATAATAATTACTAATTCTATAAGGCTATACCATTTGGAATCTATTAAGATACAATTCACATGAAAATTACTGAATTACACTCGTAATAACAACTAAGCACAACTACATCTTCTTCTTTGTACAGTAATATCAATGCAATTAATGCATTGTAAGGAAATTCTGATTGAGTTTTTGGTATTTAGATTTTATCTAATCTATTATGTGGCAAGATATTGATGTTAATAAAAAGTAATCTCTAAGTATCACATTTGACACCACTACGTACTTTCTCGTACACGTGGTATAGAGAAATTATAACAATCGTCAAAAAATTCATACTCGAGATTTTGATGAATCTTTATGTTGTAAAAATCCCAGAGTTTAAAAAAACACATTTTTGGGAAATTACCATATTTCTCTCTAACTGTGGCAAAGATAAATTAAAAACGCTTTGAGCTAGATGGATGAAATATGATATACGATCTCCATAGCAAATTTGTAGATTTTTATCAAATTTTGAGCAAAATCAATTTAGAGAAAGTCTGTTCGTAAAGCTTTTCGAATTTAAATTAACGCGATAACGACAAAACTAAGAAGGCGAAATTCGGTACCCCGATTTAACATCTCTAATGAAGACGCCGATTAAATATTAAGCCTAATCCAACTAGGAATTGACTGTCTGTCGGTCTGTGCTATCAGGAATATATAAATACGGTAACTCAAAATCCCAATGACTTAAATATATCAAATTTGGATGGAATTTTGTAACTACAAGTGTAGTTTTGTGTCAATTTTTTGTTTCACTCGGTTGTTAAAAATGTATCCAAAACATAAATCCGTTTTCCGAATGCTATTGACCGCATGACATGGATTAATTGCTAAACACTCGTCAATGATTTCTCAATGGGTTCAGTAAAAATGCTAAATTTACTCCAATCTTTAATATTTCGTTAGTATTGCACGTCAAGCCCATACAACACGTTGTCTGGGATACACCTTTATTGAAAAGTATGCAGAAAAGTTACGATAAGTATGTTAGGATAAGATGTATATATGTATTTCTGCGAAAGTCAGCTATTTGACAATTCTTTCAATTGATGAATGCCAGTATTCTCATATTTGTTTAAAGTAGTTACGAAATACTGGGTGGTTACAATTAAAGTTCCGCTTTGAAATGGTCATAAAAAGAAAACTACTGGATCAAATGTTATTGAACTTGGTAATAGTACAAAGGAGGTCATGGAAATTTCTTTTTTGCCGAAAAAAAGTTCAAAAACTCACCACCAGGAGTGGCGCTGTATCAATATTGTTAAGCAAAATAGGACATAGAGTTCGGTTTAAAATGTATTTAATCGTTTCTGAAACGCGTTGCAAAGCATGTTTAATGTGTGTTATCTCAAAAGCACTGTTTATAGTGAAAATCTAAACAATTTGGAGGAATTGAAAGATGCGATACACCGACATGTCCGTAACATTCCTCCCGATATGCTAAGAGCTACTGTTGAGAATGCAGTAATGCGATTTAACTTGCTTTCAGAAAATGGACTCCACATTGAACATGCTTTGTAACACATTTCAAAAACTATTAAAAACATTTTAAACCAGTATTTTCGTGTCCTATTTTGCTAACAATATTGCTTACAGCGCCATTTATCCCCTAGTGGTTTGGAGGGAAATGAATTACCATGATTTTCTTTTAACTATTACCAAGTTGAATAACATTTGGTCCAATAGTTTTTCTTTTATTAACATTTCAAAGTGGAACTTTAATTATAACCACCCTGCATAATTATGTTTCACTTACACCAGCGAAAGTTTGACATTCAGCAAGCACAAATTGTTAGTGTTGCATTAAAATGATTTTCTTAAGTAGATAAAACTACAATTCCTTATATCAAAACACATTACGGCAAAAATCAAAAGATCAGAAATTTTAAATAAGAGCATATGTGAAATAATTTTTGAAATTAAATCCGACAGTACATTCTAATAAGAAAAGAAAATAATGTAAATAATATGCTTACACAAAAAATATGTAGTAACAATATTATTCATTTCAATAGCTTAAACTATTCGTTTGTCTGATTATACCACCACCATCTTGTTATGTCTCTTACGAGAACTTAGTATATGCGATTGACGAAATACACCGTCGATCGATCAATCTCACTTATCAAATCATATTTCTGGTATTTTCCTCTCTTGCTTTCTAGACAGATAAAGATTTTATTTTGTAATACCATCAATTTACGACTTTCCATGTAAAGAATTCAGAAAGCCTGTTTCCTAACTTTCATTCTCGTTGATTTCAGGGTTTTTATGAAGATGAGATATAGGTATAGAGCTGCTTGTTATTGTCTTTCTGCGCAATTCTTTCAAAGATGCAAGATTTCCTAGACAGACTGTTTTTATGGAATTTTATTGAGGATGGAGAACCAGAGATTTTTTCTGATATAATTACGTCATACTGACCATGACTTATTTGCCTCATCGACTTATTTTGAAACATTTGTAATTTTTGCACAAGAGTCTTGGTTTCTATTGCCTTTATGAGAGATGCGTAAGAGATAAATGCTTAACGTAGTCTAAAGATGAATATATTTTTTGGTAGCTTCGATTTATGGTTAAAGCTAGGAACAGTTTTGCTTTAGCTTCTTTGTAGCTGCTTGTCATTTTTTAATATCATTTTGATAATTAGATATTTATCAAAGGCAATACCAGGATATGTTATATTATTCCTCTAAGAAAGGGTGTTTTTTTCCGAAATAATTTTGTTGATGGAAGATCTAACGTTTCCATTTCTTTTCCATGAAAAAATAGAAGATTTGGCATTTATTGATTATATCTTGAATCTTTCACTATATTAAACATTGTTTTATGACTTTTAGATGTTGAATTAGTTCCTCTGTAATAGCATGGAGCAAAGTTAGCAATTACGGTGATTTTGTTAGTGCAAGGAACAACTGTAATATCGGAAAAGAGATTGCATCTGGTATTTTTAATTACCTGGATATCATTAATAAAGATATCAATTGGTTCGAGATCGATTTCTGGATATAAATCAGGTGTTTAAATAATTCCTCTGTAATAGCATTTGGAGCAAAGTTAGCAATTACGGTGATTTTGTTAGTGCAAGGAACAACTGTAATATCGGAAAAGAGATTGCATCTGGTATTTTTTAATTACCTGGATATCATTAATAAAGATATCAAGTGGTTCGAGATCGATTTCTAGATATAAATCAGATGTTTAAATAATTCCTCTGTAATAGCATTTGGAGCAAAGTTAGCAATTACGGTGATTTTGTTAGTGCAAGGAACAACTGTAATATCGGAAAAGAGATTGCATCTGGTATTTTTAATTACCTGGATATCATTAATAAAGATATCAATTGGTTCGAGATCGATTTCTAGATATAAATCAGATGTTTAAATAATTCCTCTGTAATAGCATTTGGAGCAAAGTTAGCAATTACGGTGATTTTGTTAGTGCAAGGAACAACTGTAATATCGGAAAAGAGATTGCATCTGGTATTTTTAATTACCTGGATATCATTAATAAAGATATCAATTGGTTCGAGATCGATTTCTGGATATAAATCAGGTGTTTAAATAATTCCTCTGTAATAGCATTTGGAGCAAAGTTAGCAATTACGGTGATTTTGTTAGTGCAAGGAACAACTGTAATATCGGAAAAGAGATTGCATCTGGTATTTTTTAATTACCTGGATATCATTAATAAAGATATCAAGTGGTTCGAGATCGATTACTGGATATAAATCTTGATATCAAAGAGTTTCAATACTTGATCATTTCCATCTTGGATATTTCTTCTATATATTAAGTTTTTAATTGGCTCTGTGATTTTCATGTTAGAGAGATAAGAGGAGAAGTGTTTAATGATTCCCACAAAGATATTCGTCTTAAACATTTTACAAATTAATTCATTGATCCAGACAATATCAAATGCCTTGGTGACATCCAGAAAAACAGCAACCTGTGTTTAGTCCGTTGCTAAACCTTGTCATATGCTTTCAGTCACATGAAGGAGCTAACCAACAATCCAAAGACATTTTTCTGAAAACGAATTACTATATTGAGATACGGTCTTATGCATGATCATTTTATGTGTGAAGGATATTTATTCTATGATTTCATGACGCTTGTGACAGACTGATTTGCAATGGCTATCTGGTTCATTAGGTATTGTTGCTGTTGTCGTGTGACTATTTTAAACCAAGCTTTTGAGCAGTAGCTTCTGAGGGTAAAGACTCCTGAACACCCGACGGCAAACGTCTACCTTCTGGCTCATATGAAGATGACATACGCACGCATTTGCTTGCGCAACCCCTGTTTACGATGGGGTTCATTCGCACACCTCACAGATAGAGCACATAGTAGAAAATAACTATGCCCGAACCAGGACTCGGACCGGGGATGCCTAAATCACGAGGAATACGCGCTACCCTTAGGCCAAGACGCCAGCAGTTAGATATATTGTCTGGCTTATAAATTATTACAACAAAAACAATTTTCAAAGAACTGGAAAAGTGTTTCATATTGAAAATGCTAGATTTAATGATATTGGTAAGATGGAAGATTTGCTTGAAAAGAAATATGGTTCTTCATCGAAATTGCCACAAATTTCCTTTCATCAATTAAATACAGACTTGCATCAAAATTGATAACAACTCAATTTAATTAACTCAATTTCTTACTGATCATCGATATTTAGTGAATTTTTAAAATGGTTATATCGATATATCAGTACCATGTGTGACTGACTTTTAAATGACATTCAAGCCCTATTGCCCATTACTTTTCAGTGCCTGAGTACATAGAATAGCCATAAAATTTTCATTAAAAATTTGGCAGAAACGCTGATTTAATCTGACTGACATATCGGTTTATGTAAAATTCTCTTTCTTATTTTTTGCAGAATTTTCTCAAATTTGTAAAAACTGTGATTTCTACACTATAGTCTATATTAGAATAGGTTGATATCTGATTTCATTACGTTTGATACAAGTTGATACTGAGAATCGACTCTACCTGATATACCCGATAATCCATTTTTTTTTCAGATGAAATGAAATCATTTACTAGATGGATATCAGTTCTTACAATTGAACGCGTTGAGATAATACCTGGTTTTTCCGTATCAGTTAGCAAATTCATATTGATGCATGATTATACGTAACATTTTTGTTTGATAATTCCATCTGTAACTAATCTCATTGCCATTGATATGTGTCATATAGTTATCTTTTAATTGATATTAGCTTTAAAGACTATTACCTCTAAAATTCCACGTCACTTGTAACTTGAGCCGTTAATTTTATTTTTCTACTTAGATTTTTTAAAGATATTAGAAAATTAGATTTTTATAAAATTTAAAAGACTGTTATGCAAATTTTAAATTTACTTTTATTTCTTTATGCTTTAATTAAGGAAATACTTAAATTCGTATGCATTTTTTTACTTTAAAAATATATAAATAATTTATTTTTTAAGTAAATTTCATTATAGTCTGAAAATTTTATTCAGGTTCAAGCTAAATTCTTATTTACCTTTTATAAATTTTCCAGTAATAATTCTGTTGCTTGAGTTACCTACTTGTTTCGAATAAAAAAATATTTAAAGAAAAACACAGTTGCTTATTCATTGAAAATCTCATCAATATTCTCTAGGGGTCACTGAGGGTAATTAGAAACCGGTGAAACTTTAGCAAAATGAGAAAAGAAATGTGTTTTTTTTTTCAGTATTAGTTTTTAATGTTTGTTTATTTTAATTAAAAAGTGCAAAAAAAAAAATTGAAACTAAAGTTTTTTCAAGTGTAATTATTCAATTGGTAATTTGCAAGGTAAGTTGCAAAGCTATGGACTTCTTAAATCTGTAAGGATTATAAATACGATTCAATTTCCATTTTTCAGCTTTCTCATTCGAAACAAGATAGTATTCTCTGTTATCTCTTAACAATTTTCCTCGTGAGGTAATTGTGAACAGGTGTCTATAGTAATAAAATAAATTTTCATGCATTTGGGATAATAATTTATTTAATGTTATGAATTTTAGGAAGTTATATAATTTAGTGACACGGTTATGTTCAATTTATGTCAAAGTAATAACTGATATTCTTTTAAACTCTATTTTGTTATTTGCATATATAACATTTTTCACGAGTGAAAGCAAGTTACTAATAATGGTTGCGTATTGATTGACTTTCAATGGAGAAGAAAGAAAGCAAAGTGATCTCGAAGAAAGAAACAGAAAGAAACTTCCTAAAAGACGATGATAACTTTAATTCCCTTTTTTTAATGGACCTCAAAGGAAGAAAATGATGCATTACCCATTGTTGAGGTATCATTTTAATACTTTATATGATGTTGATACAATTATCACCATAACACTTTTTGAGGATGATACAAAATCACTGAACTCAGAAGAGATTGGAAACAAATCCTGATGTGAATACAACTGGGCTAGTATTACCTGATTGGTATTGCATTTGTTTCGCACTCCTTGGGTTGCGCGTTCGAATCCCTCCGACCGAAGACTCTCCGTGTGTGTGGTGGCTAACGCAAGTATAAATCTGTCGTAGTCACAAATTTGGGAGTAATACCACTGGGGGTACTGGTTCAGATGTGATCGTTCTCTGATTCAGGTCTAAATGACGATCTGTGGATGAGTGAATGAAATGCATGAACGAAGTCATCCATGTAAAAAGGGTTGCGACGTGTGTGTAGCTAAGTCATACTCTTGGCCCTAGATGGCGCTACTGAAAAACAAGAGACGCACCGTTGGCTTAAAATCACCTACTTCTAAGGTCAGTGGGCTTGTCTATGACAAGTGCCATTAGAAACAACGAATATATTTTCAAATTCCATATGATTTCGCTTTTTTTATAAAAGGTAATTGCGTTTATTTTGACGGAGGTTTATAGGTAGGTGAGAAGAGGAAAGGAAAGAATCTGCTGATATATTAGTATAAAAAAAAGAAGGAGATTCTTTAGTGGCATGTGCACCATTACATTGAGAAAATGATATTAATGGCTAGGGTGGAAATATATATAATTATATAAACATCATACATGATCTTAGTGTTATCCAGGCAAGAAAAAAAAACTAAAACTGTATCAACACAATACTTTATATCACATTGATATTATCACCTGACTATAAACTAATCAGTCTGGGTTATTATCAATCTAGTTCAAAAAGCGATGCCAAATATCCGATACTAGTCAGTTTTGAGAACTTATACTTTTACATAAATCATGCAAATTATCAGGACAATACCAACCAAGAATAATATAAATTATTTAAGCACCTAATGTAAAACTATTTCGTCTAGAATTCTTATTACTTTCCCTTTAATATTTTTGCTTTCTACTATTCACTTTTCTTTTTTCATTTATTTTCGATCCTTTTTATTGATTTTTCTCTTCTTTTTTTTAATATATTTTTATATATGTTCCTTCTTTCATACTAGCACAAGGGGCTACGGTTTCCTGGTGGTAAGGTGTCGGCCATGGAACCGGAGGGTTTCAGGTTGGAGACCCGATTCCATCGATGAACCATCCTGCAAACGGGTCTGGTGCAAGTTAAATCAGTCGGGGCCAAATGTCCTCTTGCTGTTTTGGTGTGGAATCTTGAAGAGGGAGGTGCCAGTTCAAGTGTCGTCTTCTTCATCTGATCACGGTTCAAAATTGCTAAGTCCGCAACAACATAACCTTAGCGCTGCTTTAAAACGGGAAGTTAACATAACTAAACTAAACTAATCCTTCATATTTCACCTGGAAAGTATCCGATCCTTCAATATATAGGATAACCCAAAAGGTATGAAATGCAATTCAATTTCTTTTTATCAGTCAGAGATAAATATATACTACAGATTGTAAATTCAAAATACAATTTTTATTTAATATGACTACAATGACAATCAATACGTCCTCCCGCTGGTGTGGTGTGGAGTGGAGAGGTGAGTGCCTGCTCCTGTGTCGTCCTCGTCATCTGACTGCTGCGGTTCAAAATTACAACAAGGTCCATATTCACTCCTTAGTGTTGCTTTACAACGGGACGTTAATATAACTGAACTGAATTATACTAGCACAAAATATTGTACGACACATCCTTAGTATTAGTTGATTTTCTGAATGCCTGGCAATGTTACAGAAATATCGTAGGCATGTTAGGCATTATATATTTATAGAATAGATTATACATTTACACTTATAATTTTTTTAAAATTTTAAATATAAAATTGTCATTTTTGATTCTTAGTGGAATCTCACAGGGGTAATAATATATATTCTTGTCGGTTTGTTTATACATTTTTTATGCACTTGTATGCTAATTTGTGAATATATATTTGTAACGGTTATACACTTTTTATTTGTTATTTATAGCATCTTAATTTTTGTTATCGCACTGTTTTATATAAGGCTACAATTGGTTATAATTTTTATTTTTAGTACATTTGTAGCATGCGAGAACGTACAATTAATGATCAATTGTAATAATAATATACTCAGATAGTATATCCTGTTGCACAATATTGTACAATATGGGGCAACATTATATTATATTACTTAATATTCAATATTATACAATATTCTGAATATTGTTTAATATCATGTAATATATGAGTCTTGAAATATTAGTTTTATTATAGACTATAAAATGCATATACCATATAACAAAAATGGTTCAAATGTGTAATATCATATTAAATTATTTCATACAGTGTTTGATAGTTATTTTATATGCATATAAGCAAAGAAGCTGCTTAGTGCCCTTCCAAATAAAATTTCGACAGCTGTCGTGCGACAGTTAGACAGCTGTCCAATAAGTCGACAGCTGTCTTTCAGCTAAGAAATACTCTTTCGAAAATTTCCTTTCTATAGATATCACCCCAATCAATGGCATCAATAAGCATGAAATGCAATTTTAACAACAATCTAAATAATAATAATCCGAATTTGGCTTTATTCCATCTAATCAACTGACAATTCCCAGAGGGAATATATTAAGATATTTGATATAAATAAATCAATGGAGCAGGCACATCGGAAAATAAAACTTGTTCTTTCAAATCAAAATACATTACCAAAACACTAGTTACGCATTTATAAGGGAAACAACTCAAACAAAACAAACTGCCAAACAACATTTATAAATGAGTTAGAAAATCTTTTATGTATTAAAGGAAGTTCGAATACTCTCTTTCAATAAACATGGCAGGATGTAAGATTCCGTGAAGAATGGAAATTACTAGCCAAGGGGTGTTTACCAAAATCACTTTAAAGAACTTCTTTGCGATAAAAAAAAATGGCCAGAAATGCAAAAGGAAAAAAGGAATTCAGGTTTCAATCAAAATGTGCAAAAATATATTGAAAAACATAGTTGGTTAATGTCTTGCATCTTAACTTGCAGAGGAAGTTAGAAAATCATTTAAATGAATATGCACATTCAACATTTGTAGCCTTCGTAATTAAGTTTTCAAAATTGTGAAAAATCTCGATGAATATTGCATTTGAACTTGAATTATATACAATTGCTCAGGATTCTTCAGGAACGTCAGGATTCTTTGTGTTAATTGTTGTGAAAAATATTCCCCAAACACTTTCTTTTTTAATACAGTTGAATGCCCTAAAAAAATATAGAAATCTTGTTTAGTTATCTTTTTATTGGCATAACTTTTGATTTAAATCTTTTGAAATATATAAGATTTTAATTACTATAAGAATTCGGGTCTTAGTGGTAAGTTCTTGACTTCGGATCCGGACAATTTCAGGTTCGAGACCCTCTTCCGCCAACGAACCGTCTTGGAAGGGTTCATGGTGTACCCTAAATCCTTCGGGGCCGAACGTCCTCCCCGTAGAGTGGTGTGGAAGCTTGGACAGGGGGCTGTCAGCTGAGATGTCGTCCTCTTCATCTGTCCGTGTGTCAAAATTACAAGGTCAGTCTCAAAATATCCCTAGTGTTTCTTTAAAACGGGATGTTAATCTAACTAAACTAAACGACTTTAATAATTCTTTTTAAAGTAGTAGATATTTCTAATAAATATAAAAAATCTTTAATTCATTCGTTTATATGTTTATTTTATGCATAATTCTAAACAGAATAATAAATAGTACTCAGTTAAATTTTTATGTATCTATTTTGTTTGAGAAGAACTGCTTGCAACATAAACTTTGTAACTAAAAGTGTCTGTATTTATTACTAGTAAATGGTAAATGATCAATGAAGATCCTGATAGCATAACATAACGCCATCCTGTGCCCCCGGTGCCTATAACACTAAGTTATCTAACCAGTTGGATGAGCACAAGATGGAAGGGGAAAAAAGATAGAAAGAAGATAAAAAGAAAGAGACGACAGACCATCCAGGGTTCTCCAGAGAGAATCACATTGGTGTCAAATCCTACATGACTATATTCAATTTTTTGGTGATGTAATAACTGGATAGAGGGGAAAAGAATACTTAAACAAATGGTGATTTTGAGTTGAACTTACAGGGAAATGAGATTACTAACTGAAAAATTGATAATTTACATTGAGAATATCTGTATGACATATATTAGCATATAAGTAATCACTAAAGAGTCAGAAATCTGTGGCGTCCGTCTGAATCCTGTGGTTTTGATTTCCTTCTCGAGAACTGCACTTTTGAGGGACTTTTGAAGTTATAATTTCGGCTGATTTTGACATGTGGCATTTTGGTCTCAGCTAATGTGTAGTCTTGAATAGGTCTTGGTATTTGTGAATATGGTTTACTATGGAGTGGATCTTGCCACGTGAAAGGGTATTCGAGGCAACTCTCCTGTACCATTCTTCTTCGAGACTTGTTTCTGGCTTTCTCATGTGCCATGACAGAGTCAGTAGGCATTCGGTGGCATAGTGAATTGGGGATCCTATCTCCCCACAGCTACAGTAAGGAGAGTTGGCCAGATGGAATCTGTGTAGGTATGTCGGGAATGGACCGTGTCCAGTGAAGAAAAGGACATCAGTTCTGTTCCAGTTGGCAGCGTATAGAGAAACTTTCGGTATTATATTGAATGTGGAGCGGCCGGTTTCGCCTTCTTCCCATTCCTTTTGCCATCTTGTCATCATATCGGTTTGGAGGATGTTCTTCAGGTGACATCTTGGGATCTTCATTATATTCCGATCTTGATTAGCATTAGCCGCTGATCCTGATAGCAACTACACATTTTTTTTTCTTTTTTTCATCTCTGTAGCAAAATTTCATATTTTCTCCAAGCATTTAAATTTCAATAATCCTTTGTTTTTCCTTTCTGTACTCGAATTTCTTCTCATGGACAACAAAGCATTCTGTTATTTTGCTTAAGAAGAAAAAAAATTTGCCGAATCTTTAAAATTATCAGGAAATCCATAAAAAAGAGGTATTTCGACGAATATTCCTTTTAATTAGGGCGAAGTATTCGAATAACAATCTAAAATGTTTTAGGAAAAGATACGAAATAGTAATTTCGGTTGATCGTATTTTTATTTTCAATCCCAAAAATTTTCGGAAAATCACATATTTTTTTTAAATAATGTTTTTAGAATAGTAAATTCACATGTACATGAGAAAGCACATGCGAAAAATTCCTCAAAATAACACAAATCTGAAATGAAACTCTTTCTGCAATTAATTTTATTATTAAAAATGTAAAAATGTTAATATGTTAATGTGTTAAAAAATGTTAATATTTAATATGTAAAAATGATCGTCGATAGCTTTTCATTTTTATTCATATGAAAAACAAGAAATGATATATGGATATTTTTTTAATCGCAAGGCATTTTTCTATTCAGCTTTAATTCTTTCACTAATAAACCGACACAACCGGCCGTATAAACTTTATACAGGTTAAAACCTATCCAATTTCCATTTTAAACAAGAGGTACATGTTGTAAAATGAGGACATTCTTGGTGATAACTATTTTTACATTCCGTCCCCCACCCCCTCGTTTCAAAGAGAAACTGGTCTATTGATATAGAATATGCATAACCAGTTCAGATGGGTCAATTTTGAAAGGGTTAAAATCACTTACAGAATGTCTGTCTTTATCATTCTCTTAATCTCATGACTTTTTACGATTAAAGATTTTTTTTGTAATATTATAAATTGTATCTCATTTGAGATATATGATCAAACTTTTGTATGATCAAACTTTTATTTAAATACTTTTATGTACATAATTAAAATAAAAATAACTCTCTTATATTTCCTCGGAACATCTATTTAAAGTATTATAAATATCAGCAATTAAATTATAGTAACTATTATAAACAATTTCCACTTTTTAAAAGAATTGTCATTAATCATAATTTGCTTATTTATATTTCTCTATTCAGTTTAGTTAGTTTTTCTATTAAGAAAATCCAACACTATTTATCATAAATATATTAGATATCAATTGAATGATAAAGATTCTAAAAAATATTCTATTAAGATATAATAATTAAGTAATTTTTCTGTACCAAATTTAACATGGCAGGTTGATTATCAAACGTATGGTATAAAAAAAGAAAAAAAAAGAACTTTTTATTCTGAACTCCGAATTAAAGTTGGTAGTAATGTCTTGAAATTGGTTGTTTAAACAAATTCACATTTTACATAGTAAATAAAAACTTATACACTCTATTTGTAACATTTCTTTTTAAAAATTTTGCTGAACAATTTCTTTTAAATAATAAGCTTTCGCTAAATAGGATAAAACCAAAATAAATTATTACGAAACCTTAGGGAATAATTTATTTTTATTAGCATGCTCTCATAAAGTTCTTTATGTAACGAATCTCAGCCATAAACTTCATTCACCGTAAAGCTTTCCCACTGGAATTAATTAAAATGGATTAAAACTTTGTTTCCTTCCAGTCATTTTTTTCATAAAATTTTGCAAGCAGTTAGTACATGAATTATTAATAAAATATCGATAAACTCCTTAAAGTCTATCACAAAAAGAAAATACAGTCCTTATAGATCAAACGAGCAGAATAGATTAATGTTTTTCGCAGTCATCTAATGGAAAACTGTAACGTCATGTGAATGTGGTTTGAAAGCGAAATATGTTTTTTTCCCCTCTGGTTGCTTTATAAATTTCAACCTAACTGCTGCATCTTCTGACTTTCTTTATGTTAAAATTCGTATAAAATCTAATAATCCTATTTAAAGTTACATTGCTTTATTAGATTTTTTTTTATAAATTACGTTATTTTTATGTCTTTATTTCGTCATTACATTTTTAAGTATTTATAAATTGCAACAAACATTAAGCAATTCAAACTTTTAAAACTTTGTAATTTTGACAATCTTTTAAGACTATTGCAACTTGTTTTGAATCTTTGCAATATTTGATGTAAAATATCTGAAAAACTGAGCTTCGCTCGGCAATTTTTTTTTTTGTAACATTTTTTGAAAATATTTAGATGCGAATCACATATTGATTACATATGAATATTTTTCAATTTCACCTACATATAAACTGGTTATTTAAATAAAAAATCGTGAATGCTCTTAGTTTAACATGTTATTCAAAACTATCTGCTATATTACAGTATTCATTTTACAGTTTTTTTCTATCATTACTCATACTTTTGAATTTCCACTCGATTTTATCATGTTTAATAGGGTACGAGTTGATTTTGTATGTCATTGTCAGCATGAGATCAGATAGAATAGCCTTAATATTTAACTATAAAAAAAAAGGTTTATGTCCGCGTGTCAATGTAAAATCGCTTTTTTTTTTAAGAAAGACACCTATATAGAATAATCTTAAAATTCAAAACTATTGTGAAAGTTTGAGGTTCGAACTCACAACATTAGGGTTCATAGCCGAGTAACAAAGCCAATAGACAAAAGTGTACACTCTTCTCCGAAAGTTGTTAGCTGGTTTATGATGTTACCACCACAATAGTCCCCCGCCAGTGAGTCGGTAGAGTTTATCGCGCCAGTTATGGCGAGCGACGAACGTTATTATCGCGCCAGGCGTTATGGCGAGCGACGAACGTTGTTATCGCGCCAAGTGTTATGGCGGGCGACGGCGAGCGTGTGTGAGTGTTTGCTGCAGGTAGATGGAGCCACGACAGCTGAACGAGGATGCAGTTATTCAGAACCAGAGTCACCAATATGCAAGTTTGAGGTTCAAACTCGCAACGTTAGGTTTCAGAGCCGAGTAACAGAACCACTAGACAAAAGTGTACACTCCTTTCCGGAGGTTATTATCTGTCTTATGAAGTTACTGCCACACTATTAAATATAAATACTTAAGTAAAAAATTAAAGCAAGAAGTAAGCCCCTAGTAGATGACCCGCCACACACCATTCACGTTGTTCTGACCACGATACTACATTGCCCACATTTCGAAGCGGAAATTGAATATATTTATTCTAATAGATAATTATATGTGTAAAATCGTGTTTTTTCAGTAAAGGCATCTATATATATATTTTGAAAAAAAAAACCTTATCTAGAAATAAAATTTGATGAAAATCGTTCGAGCCGTTTCCCAAATACATAAAATAAATAAAATTATACATATACAAGAACTGCTCGTTTAAAGGCATAAGATTCAATTTATCTTATCTATTTTATTACCTTTCTATGTCCTTGATCATCTCATAAGAGTGTGATTTAATGCCTGGCTGGGCAATTAAAGCTCAATGTCCAAAGAATGATGCTTGCCCTCCTAGATTTTGAATAAATGAACGAATTTCCTATTGTAGCATTAAAAGAATTGCTAGAACATATTTCGTATCTGTACGGATTTAAAATGTATCTTGGGAGACATACGGGAGGGTCACGGATGTTTATTTCTTTGCCAATTTAAAACGGTGATATACCATGAAACATTTGACTTGAGCCGAATATTTTTCTCAAATCTTTCAATTCTTGTCAGCAGTTATGGTCAAAAAGGCTAAATATTTCTAATGAGATTTCTGTTTTTGTATGATTATTTTATAGAATTTCTGCCAAGCTCTGTTATTTTTTTATTAATAATTTAAATATCCAAAGTGCGTTTAATGTAATTTTAAATTCAAAATATGAGACATTTTTTTTTTCTTCTTCTTTCTGCCATTTCATATAAGAGATAAGATTTCTTTCATGACACATATATTTAAACCAAATTTTTGGACAATGTAAATTAGATCTGTCAATATCGCAACCCACGAAGAATATCTTTGTGGCTTTGCAAGCGTAATACTATATAACGAAGTTTTTAAACCAATTTCGTAGCTTAATTTTTTTAACTATGAATATTTATTAACAACCAACCTCAATATCGTCAACAATTTTAAAAAAATTTAGCTTTTGAACAAAGTTTCAAACAAGTTCTGAAGAATTTAAATAGTTGGGAGAAGAATTTATTTAATTTTCTCTACTGATATTGAAGCATTATTTAATACATGGAAATAACATTAATCAAAAACCAGTGCTGTTCAGATAATAAAGTAAAACTTTCTTAAGTAAGATGTCTGAATTTTACAAATATAAGAAAAATAGAAACTGGTAGAATAGAAATAGAATCTTTGGAAACTGACGTAAAAAAAATTGCATTTATTTTGGAAATATTTGTCAGGGCAAGCATTTATTTTTACTTATTGAAAGAAAATGTGCACCTTATCGCAACCAGAATTACTCATATTCAACTTGAATTAGTTTTTGAAATGAGTCGTTCCGAAAAAGATATCATCCAATGTAGAAATAATGATAAAAGAGAAGAGATAACAATCGGGTTAAGATGAAGGCATTTATGCTTATTTTTACTTTTATTTTCAAAGGGAACCAATTTTTCTATGGCTAAAAAGCTTTTTTTAAACCCGCGAGAAACTAGAATTCATTTATTTGAGTTCAACTCCACTGGTGCAAGCAAATCCAATTTTATGCCCATTAGCACCAGAGTTGTGTTGTTGACATTTTCGTCTAGTAAACAGTTTACTTGAAAAGGATTATTTCAGAGTTGTCGAATATGACAAGGAGAATAAAGACTAAAGGAAAAACAAGGATGGAAAAAAAAAATTTGAAAAAAGAGCGAGAAAAGTTGGTGGTTCAATTTTAACAAAATTCAAACAACAACAAAGCCTTTAGAAGAAAATAGAAATGAAGAACTGGAAAAGCATTATAATTTATTAAAATATTCTAAAAAATTTATCTATAAGTATTATCTATAAAACTTTGATAAAGCTCTCAAAAGGACCAAGAAACAGACCTTACTACTACTACTTTCTGCCTTTGGCGACCAACCGGTTCGCCAGTATTAATGCTAGCTAACATTTGTAATTAAATATTTGATGTAACGTGTATCTTAATAGCTTCTGCAGCAAATATTTTAAAGATTCAAATTTTGATACCCCTATAATTCATTCATATTTTCATGGAGACCTTAAACCATTCTGTTCATTGTATTATTTGTTTCTCTTATTTTATGTGAACTCCCGTAAAATTTCAACTTCAAAGTAGAAATGATTAAACTGCAATTAATAAAAAAAATATTTTATTTTCTGAAAGTAAGTATTTTTTTAGAAATGAGTGACGAAAACTGTGTGATGTGCACTAAAGAATAATTTCCATAATTTATATAATTTCTCAAAGAATAATTCAATAAAAATTTCTCTAATTCCACATAAAATAAAATTTTTAGTTTTACTATCAAAATGTTTTAAAAGAATACAATAACAATTTTGTTTCCCGTCTATAAATATACTTCAAAACTTATGAAGTCTAAATTTTATACAGTCTTTTGGACCTAAGGAATCACAGTCTGCGAAACACCCAACTTTTAAATAAACAAATGAGTATTTCTATCTTTTGTTATCAAATCTGTCTGATTTATGAAGTTTGAATATAACAAATTTAGAACAATCAACATTTTCAAAATCTTAGACCATTTAGTCTAGAGAAACCATAAACGCTAATTGGCGTATCTTTTTTAAGACGGTCGATGAAGTCGTGTAAAATTAAAGTGTAATATTCAAATTTTCCTTAATCAGTTCAATTTCAGCGATTGATTTAGTTAATTGAAGTGCAACTCTTTTTTTTTTAAATTACAGTGCATCAAGAATATTTTGTTAAATATTAATCATAAGCCAGATGATCTAGAAAAAAAATTTTTAATTCCTATTCCACCTGAGTATTTATTGAATGAAATGGCATAAAATATAATGATTTACTTCATTTCGGCCATTTTAACAGATACATGTCTATTAATAAAGGTTTCCAAATTAGCCTTTGGGTCCTGATTTGATTGGATATCTTCTATGTATTAAACCATGTTTGCCTTAAATGAAACTGATTTATCGGATTGATAATATAAATATCGTAAAAAATCATAGAAAATTTTTCCTTACATTTATTTCTTAGAAAATATCATATTTTATATTTATTTCATTTCATATAGTCTCGAGCTGAAAATTACTTTACTGGATTTAATTTGCAGTAATAATTAATTTTTTTTAAATTTGAGTTTTTGTTAATGTGATTTCAACACGTTAATAAAAGATAATTTTTTGCTATGCACCCCTAATGTGCTCGTGCAGGTTAAATTTTATTTTTTAATTCGCACGAAATAAATTGGTAAAAAATGTGGTTAAAATATTTTAAAAATCCATTAAAAATAGAAATTTAATTTAAAGGTTAAAACAAGTATATCATTATAAAGATAATTTTTGAAACTTAATTTGATGCAAAAGTCATTTTTGTGAGATTATATTTTCGGTAGTTATAGCGAAAAAACACCACACTTTCTCTTAATTTTTAATTAATTCTAATTAAAAATTCAATAAACATCCAAGGTATATATGCGCCAAATTTGGTAGCTATAGGCCAAACGTTCTGGTCTGTCCGGAGCTTTCGAAATTGAAATAAACTAAAATTTTAGAATAATAAACTAGAATTGCAGAATTTATGTAAGCAGGAACGGATAAAAGAAGAAGCAAATTAAAAATAAAAGAATGTGGACAATTTTACAAAAAGAAGAACACATTTGTAATGAATAAAATTTTATTTATTCATTCAGGAAACTTTATTAAAGCTGAAAGTTAATTTCCATGAAACAAAAATGCGTTGCAGCATTATAAGTTATGAGAAATTTTAATGGCAACTCCAAGCTGATAATTAACAACGAACATAAAAATTCCAGTCAGGCATAAAAATAGGAACCTTAGAATTTTGAAAGTATTAAATTAACTTTTAACTGTAAAGAGAAATAAAAATTTTGAGATTGTTTGAAATATGAACTGTATATTATATAAACATGTAATTCTAAGTGGATTCAGAGCTTTAAAAGGCATCATCTGAATCGAATTAATAATTACAGTTGCAGTATATTTTGAAAAAGCAATTAATATACGCTAACCCTAAATTTATTGCTTCGAAGTTTAAAAATAAAGGTTTTCAGAACACCCATAATTGTTGGGAACTTATATCAGAAATGCAAAATATATAGATTATTATACAGGATAAAATCTAGAAAAATTAAAGAAAAAGTAAAATCGAAGATAATAAAATAGATATGTTTCAGTCTTTATTATCTAAGGTATATAAAGACATATAAGCAATGTGTGCATTTTTATATGTACTAATTTGACAGATTATATCATGGATTATAATATGACCAACAAGAAATTTAAAGCAATAAAAAAATTGCCAACATTGGCAAGATAATACTTGCGAAATAACAAGTGCTCTTTAGATCGCTTTCATTTCGAAAAACTTTTAGAAAAAAAAAAAGTGATCCCATGTTTCCCCTTCCCTATAAAAGCTACGCACTAAGTTTCATATATTTGTTTCTCTTTAGGTGTCAGTTTCAATTGGAGAAATAACGTTTGTATCTTAACATAAGCTTCTATACAAACTCAGGCTGCAGTTATTTCAAAAGAATTTTCATTCCAAATTTAATCGCAAAGAATTTTCTGCATTAAAACTTGTATTCTATTACTATATATATTACTAGTTCTATGCATATCACCATATGCTATACAGCTATTTTTATTTACAAATGTTTGTTTTTTAATACAACAACATAATTTTTATGATTGCATCGCGTTCACATTATTTTCTTTATTTTAAAATCTGACAATCAAAAATTTAATTGAGATTTTATGCTAAGTGTTTGTGCTTAAAAGAGCAAAATTTTGAATAATAAAAAAAATTAAAAATCGAATTGATTTATTTGTAGAAAATTTTACAAGAAAAAATTTTTAAAAATAATATTAGATCTACTGTTATCTCTATTTCCATAGAATTTTTATTGAATGTATTAACTAATCATTATTCTAACATTACATAAAACAATTAATTGAAATTATTTGAGACCTTTCATTCTACGAAAATAACAATAAATCCTCATATTTAAACATTTTTGGATGATAATTAAACACAAAACAGAAATACACGGTTTTCTTTGAGAGATATTCAATTAATTCAATTCTCAAAAATTATTTGGAGCAACATATTGTAAGTATTTTTAAAATGTAATTAAATTGATGATTAAAAATATTATGATTTATTTATCACAACTTCACGATCTGCAGTTGTTTTTTATGCATTTTTAACATTTCATGTTTTAAATGATGCAAAACAATCTACTTAACCTAATGATGCGTATTTGAGTGGCTTCATTTAAATACTTTTAAAATTAATATAAAGGAAAGGAAAAATAAACCTGCAATTAATTTATCTTTTACATTTTTAAAGTGTGAGAAGAAAAAATTTGTTGAAGAATTTTTAATTATGTAATTCCAGATTTTTTTTTATTTAATCATCGTTTTAAATTTAAATTTTACTGGACAGTCGTAATAAGACTCTTAGACCCTTCAGAAGCTCTCGGGTTACGAGGAATGGTGGCTGGAAAGACAGAGTGTTCCACTTAGTTTTGCAGGTCTTCAGTTCGAGGCTCGAAGCCGACAAATATATATATATATATATATATATATATATTTTAAAATTTATTTTAGCTAGTTTTCTCCATCATTCCTAGAAATAAATTGAATGATTCCAAATCATATACGTCAAAAATAGAATTTAATATCAAAATATTTCTATATTTTCTCGAAATTTTACGAGTCAAGTTCACGCACATGCGCAGAATTCATTCGCATTCTTAGCATTGTGCTTTTAGACCAGATTGACACTGCATTTAAAATCTTACTGGACAGTCGTAATGAGACTCTTAGACTCTTCGGAAACTCTCAGGTTACGAGGCTTGGTGGCTGGATAGGCTGAGTGTTCCACTTAGTTTTGCAGGTGTTCAGTTCGAGGCTCGAAGACGACGAATGTTTTTATATATATATATATATATATTAGCCAGTTTTCTCCATCATTCCTAGAAATAAATTGAATAATTCCAAATCATATACGTCAAAAATAGAATTTAATATCAAAATATTTCTATATTTATTCGAAATTTTACGAGTCAAGTTCACGCACATGCGCAGAATTCATTCGTATTTTTAGCATTGTGCTTTTAGACCAAATTGACACCGTATTTAAAATTTTACTGGACAGTCGTAATGAGACTCTTAGCCCTTTCAGAAGCTCTCAGGTTACGAAGATTGGTGGATGGATCGGCAGAGTGCAGCGCTTAGTTTTGCATGTATTCAGTTCGAGGCTCGAAGACGACAAATATATATACATATATATATATTTTTAAATTTATTTTAGCCAGTTTTCTCCATCATTCCTAGAAATAAATTGAATAATTCCAAATCATATTCGTCAAAAATAGAATTTAATATCAAAATATTTCTATATTTATTCGAAATTTTACGAGTCAAGTTCATGCACATGCGCAGAATTCATTCGTATTCTTAGCATTGTGCTTTTTAGACCAGATTGACACCGTATTTAAAATTTTACTGAACAGTCGAAATGCGACTCTTAGCTCTTTCAGAAGCTCTCAGGTTACGAAGCTTGGTGGCTGGATCGGCAGAGTGCAGCGCTTAGTTTTGCCGGTCTTCAGTTCGAGAATCGAAGCCGACGAATATTTTTATACGTATATATATTTTTTTTAAATTTATTTTAGTCAGTTTTCTCCATCATTCCTAGAAATAAATTAAATAATTCCAAATCATATTCGTCAAAAATAGAATTTAATATCAAAATATTTCTATATTTATTCGAAATTTTACGAGTCAAGTTCATGCACATGCGCAGAATTCATTCGTATTCTTAGCATTGTGCTTTTTAGACCAGATTGACACCGTATTTAAAATTTTACTAGACAGTCGAAATGAGACTCTTAACTCTTTCAGAAGCTCTCAGGTTACGAAGCTTGGTGGCTGGATCGGCAGAGTGCAGCGCTTAGTTTTTCAGGTCTTCAGTTCGAGGCTCGAAGCCGACGAATATTTTTATACGTATATATATATATTTTTAAATTTATTTTAGTCAGTTTTCTCCATCATTCCTAGAAATAAATTGAATAATTCCAAATCATATTCGTCAAAAATAGAATTTAATATCAAAATATTTCTATATTTATTCGAAATTTTACGAGTCAAGTTCATGCACATGCGCAGAATTCATTCGTATTCTTAGCATTGTGCTTTTTAGACCAGATTGACACCGTATTTAAAATTTTACTGGACAGTCGAAATGAGACTGTTAGCTCTTTCAGAAGCTCTCAGGTGACGAAGCTTGGTGGCTGGATCGGCAGAGTGCAGCGCTTAGTTTTGCAGGTCTTCAGTTCGAGGCTCGAAGCCGACGAATATTTTTATACGTATATATATTTTTTTTAAATTTATTTTAGTCAGTTTTCTCCATCATTCCTAGAAATAAATTGAATAATTCCAAATCATATTCGTCAAAAATAGAATTTAATATCAAAATATTTCTATATTTATTCGAAATTTTACGAGTCAAGTTCATGCATATGCGCAGAATTCATTCGTATTCTTAGCATTGTGCTTTTTAGACCAGATTGACACCGTATTTAAAATTTTACTGGACAGTCGAAATGAGACTCTTAGCTCTTTCAGAAGCTCTCAGGTTACGAAGCTTGGTGGCTGGATCGGCAGAGTGCAGCGCTTAATTTTGCAGGTCTTCAGTTCGAGGCTCGAAGCCGACGAATATTTTTATACGTATATATATATTTTTTAAATTTATTTTAGTCAGTTTTCTCCATCATTCCTAGAAATAAATTGAATAATTCCAAATCATATTCGTCAAAAATAGAATTTAATATCAAAATATTTCTATATTTATTCGAAATTATACGAGTAAAGTTCATGCACATGCGCAGAATTCATTCGTATTCTTAGCATTGGGCTTTTTAGACCAGATTGACACCGTATTTAAAATTTTACTGGACAGTCGAAATGAGACTCTTAGCTCTTTCAGAAGCTCTCAGGTTACGAAGCTTGGTGGCTGGATCCACAGAGTGCAGCGCTGGTTTTGCAGGTCTTCAGTTCGAGGCTCGAAGCCGACGAGTATTTTTATACGTATATATATATATATATATATTTTAATTTATTTTAGTCAGTTTTCTCCATCATTATTGGAAATAAATTGAATAATTCCAAATCATATTCGTCAAAAATAGAATTTAATATCAAAATATTTCTATATTTATTCGAAATTTTACGAGTCAAGTCCATGCACATGCGCAGAATTCATTCGTATTCTTAGCATTGTGCTTTTTAGACCAGATTGACACCGTATTTAAAATTTTACTGAACAGTCGAAATGAGACTCTTAGCTCTTTCAGAAGCTCTCAGGTTACGAAGCTTGGTGGCTGGATCGGCAGAGTGCAGCGCTTAGTTTTTCAGGTCTTCAGTTCGAGGCTCGAAGCCGACGAATATTTTTATACGTATATATATATATATTTTTAAATTTATTTTATTCAGTTTTCTCCATCATTCCTAGAAATAAATTGAATAATTCCAAATCATATTCGTCAAAAATAGAATTTAATATCAAAATATTTCTATATTTATTCGAAATTTTACGAGTCAAGTTCATGCACATGCGCAGAATTCATTCGTATTCTTAGCATTGTGCTTTTTAGACCAGATTGACACCGTATTTAAAATTTTACTAGACAGTCGAAATGAGACTCTTAACTCTTTCAGAAGATCTCAGGTTACGAAGCTTGGTGGCTGGATCGGCAGAGTGCAGCGCTTAGTTTTTCAGGTCTTCAGTTCGAGGCTCGAAGCCGACGAATATTTTTATACGTATATATATATATTTTTAAATTTATTTTAGTCAGTTTTCTCCATCATTCCTAGAAATAAATTGAATAATTCCAAATCATATTCGTCAAAAATAGAATTTAATATCAAAATATTTCTATATTTATTCGAAATTTTACGAGTCAAGTTCATGCACATGCGCAGAATTCATTCGTATTCTTAGCATTGTGCTTTTTAGACCAGATTGACACCGTATTTAAAATTTTACTGGACAGTCGAAATGAGACTGTTAGCTCTTTCAGAAGCTCTCAGGTTACGAAGCTTGGTGGCTGGATCGGCAGAGTGCAGCGCTTAGTTTTGCAGGTCTTCAGTTCGAGGCTCGAAGCCGACGAATATTTTTATACGTATATATATTTTTTTTAAATTTATTTTAGTCAGTTTTCTCCATCATTCCTAGAAATAAATTGAATAATTCCAAATCATATTCGTCAAAAATAGAATTTAATATCAAAATATTTCTATATTTATTCGAAATTTTACGAGTCAAGTTCATGCATATGCGCAGAATTCATTCGTATTCTTAGCATTGTGCTTTTTAGACCAGATTGACACCGTATTTAAAATTTTACTGGACAGTCGAAATGAGACTCTTAGCTCTTTCAGAAGCTCTCAGGTTACGAAGCTTGGTGGCTGGATCGGCAGAGTGCAGCGCTTAATTTTGCAGGTCTTCAGTTCGAGGCTCGAAGCCGACGAATATTTTTATACGTATATATATATTTTTTAAATTTATTTTAGTCAGTTTTCTCCATCATTCCTAGAAATAAATTGAATAATTCCAAATCATATTCGTCAAAAATAGAATTTAATATCAAAATATTTCTATATTTATTCGAAATTATACGAGTAAAGTTCATGCACATGCGCAGAATTCATTCGTATTCTTAGCATTGGGCTTTTTAGACCAGATTGACACCGTATTTAAAATTTTACTGGACAGTCGAAATGAGACTCTTAGCTCTTTCAGAAGCTCTCAGGTTACGAAGCTTGGTGGCTGGATCCACAGAGTGCAGCGCTTGGTTTTGCAGGTCTTCAGTTCGAGGCTCGAAGCCGACGAGTATTTTTATACGTATATATATATATATATATATTTTAATTTATTTTAGTCAGTTTTCTCCATCATTATTGGAAATAAATTGAATAATTCCAAATCATATTCGTCAAAAATAGAATTTAATATCAAAATATTTCTATATTTATTCGAAATTTTACGAGTCAAGTTCATGCACATGCGCAGAATTCATTCGTATTCTTAGCATTGTGCTTTTTAGACCAGATTGACACCGTATTTAAAATTTTACTGGACTGTCGAAATGAGACTCTTAGCTCTTTCAGAAGCTCTCAGGTTACGAAGCTTGGTGGCTGGATCGGCAGAGTGCAGCGCTTAATTTTGCAGGTCTTCAGTTCGAGGCTCGAAGCCGACGAATATTCTTATATATATATATATTTTTAGCCAGTTTTCTCCGGCATTCCTAGAAATAAATTGAATAATTCCAAACCATGTACGTCAAAAATAGAATTTAATATCAAAATATTTCTATATTTATTCGAAATTTTACGAGTCAAGTTCACGCACATGCGCAGAATTCATTCGTATTCCTAGCATTGTGCTTTTAGACCAAATTGACACCGTATTTAAAATTTTACTGGACAGTCGTAATGAGACTCTTAGCCCTTTCAGAAGCTCTCAGGTTACGAAGATTGGTGGATGGATCGGCAGAGTGCAGCGCTTAGTTTTGCATGTATTCAGTTCGAGGCTCGAAGACGACAAATATATATATATATATATATATATATATATATATATATATATATATATATATATATATATATATTTAAATTTATTTTAGCCAGTTTTCTCCATCATTCCTAGAAATAAATTGAATAATTCCAAATAATATACGTCAAAAATAGAATTTAATATCAAAATATTTCTATATATATTCGAAATTTTACGAGTCAAGTTCACGCACATGCGCAGAATTCATTCGTATTTTTAGCATTGTGCTTTTAGACCAGATTGACATCGTATTTAAAATTTTACTGTACAGTCAAAATGAGCCTCTGAACCCTTTCAGAAGCTCTCAGGTTACGAAGATTGGTGGCTGGATCGGCAGAGTGCAAATCTTAGTTTGGCAGGTCTTCATTTCGAGGCTCGAAGCCGACAAATATTTACATATATATATTTTTTTAATTTATTTTAGCCAGTTTTCCCCATAATTTTAGAAATAAATTGAATAATTCCAAATCATATTCGTCAAAAATAGAATTTAATATCAAAATATTTCTATATTTATTCGAAATTTTACGAGTCAAGTTCATGCACATGCGCAGAATTCATTCGTATTCTTAGCATTGTGCTTTTTAGACCAGATTGACACCGTATTTAAAATTTTACTGGACAGTCGAAATGAGACTCTTAGCTCTTTCAGAAGCTCTCAGGTTACGAAGCTTGGTGGCTGGATCGGCAGAGTGCAGCGCTTAATTTTGCAGGTCTTCAGTTCGAGGCTCGAAGCCGACGAATATTTTTATACGTATATATATTTTTTTTAAATTTATTTTAGTCAGTTTTCTCCATCATTCCTAGAAATAAATTGAATAATTCCAAATCATATTCGTCAAAAATAGAATTTAATATCAAAATATTTCTATATTTATTCGAAATTTTACGAGTCAAGTTCATGCATATGCGCAGAATTCATTCGTATTCTTAGCATTGTGCTTTTTAGACCAGATTGACACCGTATTTAAAATTTTACTGGACAGTCGAAATGAGACTCTTAGCTCTTTCAGAAGCTCTCAGGTTACGAAGCTTGGTGGCTGGATCGGCAGAGTGCAGCGCTTAATTTTGCAGGTCTTCAGTTCGAGGCTCGAAGCCGACGAATATTTTTATACGTATATATATTTTTTTTAAATTTATTTTAGTCAGTTTTCTCCATCATTCCTAGAAATAAATTGAATAATTCCAAATCATATTCGTCAAAAATAGAATTTAATATCAAAATATTTCTATATTTATTCGAAATTATACGAGTAAAGTTCATGCACATGCGCAGAATTCATTCGTATTCTTAGCATTGGGCTTTTTAGACCAGATTGACACCGTATTTAAAATTTTACTGGACAGTCGAAATGAGACTCTTAGCTCTTTCAGAAGCTCTCAGGTTACGAAGCTTGGTGGCTGGATCCACAGAGTGCAGCGCTTGGTTTTGCAGGTCTTCAGTTCGAGGCTCGAAGCCGACGAGTATTTTTATACGTATATATATATATATATATATATTAATTTATTTTAGTCAGTTTTCTCCATCATTATTGGAAATAAATTGAATAATTCCAAATCATATTCGTCAAAAATAGAATTTAATATCAAAATATTTCTATATTTATTCGAAATTTTACGAGTCAAGTTCACGCACATGCGCAGAATTCATTCGTATTCCTAGCATTGTGCTTTTAGACCAAATTGACACCGTATTTAAAATTTTACTGGACAGTCGTAATGAGACTCTTAGCCCTTTCAGAAGCTCTCAGGTTACGAAGATTGGTGGATGGATCGGCAGAGTGCAGCGCTTAGTTTTGCATGTATTCAGTTCGAGGCTCGAAGACGACAAATATATATATATATATATATATATATATATATATATTTAAATTTATTTTAGCCAGTTTTCTCCATCATTCCTAGAAATAAATTGAATAATTCCAAATAATATACGTCAAAAATAGAATTTAATATCAAAATATTTCTATATATATTCGAAATTTTACGAGTCAAGTTCACGCACATGCGCAGAATTCATTCGTATTTTTAGCATTGTGCTTTTAGACCAGATTGACATCGTATTTAAAATTTTACTGTACAGTCAAAATGAGCCTCTGAACCCTTTCAGAAGCTCTCAGGTTACGAAGATTGGTGGCTGGATCGGCAGAGTGCAAATCTTAGTTTGGCAGGTCTTCATTTCGAGGCTCGAAGCCGACAAATATTTACATATATATATTTTTTTAATTTATTTTAGCCAGTTTTCCCCATAATTTTAGAAATAAATTGAATAATTCCAAATCATATTCGTCAAAAATAGAATTTAATATCAAAATATTTCTATATTTATTCGAAATTTTACGAGTCAAGTTCATGCACATGCGCAGAATTCATTCGTATTCTTAGCATTGTGCTTTTTAGACCAGATTGACACCGTATTTAAAATTTTACTGGACAGTCGAAATGAGACTCTTAGCTCTTTCAGAAGCTCTCAGGTTACGAAGCTTGGTGGCTGGATCGGCAGAGTGCAGCGCTTAATTTTGCAGGTCTTCAGTTCGAGGCTCGAAGCCGACGAATATTTTTATACGTATATATATTTTTTTTAAATTTATTTTAGTCAGTTTTCTCCATCATTCCTAGAAATAAATTGAATAATTCCAAATCATATTCGTCAAAAATAGAATTTAATATCAAAATATTTCTATATTTTGTCGAAATTTTACGAGTCAAGTTCATGCACATGCGCAGAATTCATTCGTATTCTTAGCATTGTGCTTTTTAGACCAGATTGACACCGTATTTAAAATTTTACTGGACAGTCGAAATGAGACTGTTAGCTCTTTCAGAAGCTCTCAGGTTACGAAGCTTGGTGGCTGGATCGGCAGAGTGCAGCGCTTAGTTTTGCAGGTCTTCAGTTCGAGGCTCGAAGCCGACGAATATTTTTATACGTATATATATTTTTTTTAAATTTATTTTAGTCAGTTTTCTCCATCATTCCTAGAAATAAATTGAATAATTCCAAATCATATTCGTCAAAAATAGAATTTAATATCAAAATATTTCTATATTTATTCGAAATTTTACGAGTCAAGTTCATGCATATGCGCAGAATTCATTCGTATTCTTAGCATTGTGCTTTTTAGACCAGATTGACACCGTATTTAAAATTTTACTGGACAGTCGAAATGAGACTCTTAGCTCTTTCAGAAGCTCTCAGGTTACGAAGCTTGGTGGCTGGATCGGCAGAGTGCAGCGCTTAATTTTGCAGGTCTTCAGTTCGAGGCTCGAAGCCGACGAATATTTTTATACGTATATATATTTTTTTTAAATTTATTTTAGTCAGTTTTCTCCATCATTCCTAGAAATAAATTGAATAATTCCAAATCATATTCGTCAAAAATAGAATTTAATATCAAAATATTTCTATATTTATTCGAAATTATACGAGTAAAGTTCATGCACATGCGCAGAATTCATTCGTATTCTTAGCATTGGGCTTTTTAGACCAGATTGACACCGTATTTAAAATTTTACTGGACAGTCGAAATGAGACTCTTAGCTCTTTCAGAAGCTCTCAGGTTACGAAGCTTGGTGGCTGGATCCACAGAGTGCAGCACTTGGTTTTGCAGGTCTTCAGTTCGAGGCTCGAAGCCGACGAGTATTTTTATACGTATATATATATATATATATATATTAATTTATTTTAGTCAGTTTTCTCCATCATTATTGGAAATAAATTGAATAATTCCAAATCATATTCGTCAAAAATAGAATTTAATATCAAAATATTTCTATATTTATTCGAAATTTTACGAGTCAAGTTCACGCACATGCGCAGAATTCATTCGTATTCCTAGCATTGTGCTTTTAGACCAAATTGACACCGTATTTAAAATTTTACTGGACAGTCGTAATGAGACTCTTAGCCCTTTCAGAAGCTCTCAGGTTACGAAGATTGGTGGATGGATCGGCAGAGTGCAGCGCTTAGTTTTGCATGTATTCAGTTCGAGGCTCGAAGACGACAAATATATATATATATATATATATATATATATATATATATTTAAATTTATTTTAGCCAGTTTTCTCCATCATTCCTAGAAATAAATTGAATAATTCCAAATAATATACGTCAAAAATAGAATTTAATATCAAAATATTTCTATATATATTCGAAATTTTACGAGTCAAGTTCACGCACATGCGCAGAATTCATTCGTATTTTTAGCATTGTGCTTTTAGACCAGATTGACATCGTATTTAAAATTTTACTGTACAGTCATAATGAGCCTCTGAACCCTTTCAGAAGCTCTCAGGTTACGAAGATTGGTGGCTGGATCGGCAGAGTGCAAATCTTAGTTTGGCAGGTCTTCATTTCGAGGCTCGAAGCCGACAAATATTTACATATATATATTTTTTTAATTTATTTTAGCCAGTTTTCCCCATAATTTTAGAAATAAATTGAATAATTCCAAATCATATTCGTCAAAAATAGAATTTAATATCAAAATATTTCTATATTTATTCGAAATTTTACGAGTCAAGTTCATGCACATGCGCAGAATTCATTCGTATTCTTAGCATTGTGCTTTTTAGACCAGATTGACACCGTATTTAAAATTTTACTGGACAGTCGAAATGAGACTCTTAGCTCTTTCAGAAGCTCTCAGGTTACGAAGCTTGGTGGCTGGATCGGCAGAGTGCAGCGCTTAATTTTGCAGGTCTTCAGTTCGAGGCTCGAAGCCGACGAATATTTTTATACGTATATATATATTTTTTAAATTTATTTTAGTCAGTTTTCTCCATCATTCCTAGAAATAAATTGAATAATTCCAAATCATATTCGTCAAAAATAGAATTTAATATCAAAATATTTCTATATTTTGTCGAAATTTTACGAGTCAAGTTCATGCACATGCGCAGAATTCATTCGTATTCTTACCATTGGGCTTTTTAGATCAGATTGACACCGTATTTAAAATTTTACTGGACAGTCGAAATGAGACTCTTAGATCTTTCAGAAGCTCTCAGGTTACGAAGCTTGGTGGCTGGATCGGCAGAGTACAGCGCTTAGTTTTGCAGGTCTTCAGTTCGAGGCTCGAAGCCGACGAATATTTTTATACGTATATATATATATTTTTTAATTTATTTTTGTCAGTTTTCTCCATCATTCCTAGAAATAAATTGAATAATTCCAAATCATATTCGTCAAAAATAGAATTTAATATCAAAATATTTCTATATTTATTCGAAATTTTACGAGTCAAGTTCATGCACATGCGCAGAATTCATTCGTATTCTTAGCATTGTGCTTTTTAAACCAGATTGACACCGTATTTAAAATTTTACTGGACAGTCGAAATGAGACTCTTAGCTCTTTCAGAAGCTCTCAGGTTACGAAGCTTGGTGGCAGGATCGGCAGAGTGCAGCGCTTAATTTTGCAGGTCTTCAGTTCGAGGCTCGAAGCCGACGAATATTTTTATACGTATATATATTTTTTTAAAATTTATTTTAGTCAGTTTTCTCCATCATTCCTAGAAATAAATTGAATAATTCCAAATCATATTCGTCAAAAATAGAATTTAATATCAAAATATTTCTATATTTTTTCGAAATTTTACGAGTCAAGTTCATGCACATGCGCAGAATTCATTCGTATTCTTACCATTATGCTTTTTAGACCAGATTGATACCGTATTTAAAATTTTACTGGACAGTCGAAATGAGACTCTTAGATCTTTCAGAAGCTCTCAGGTTACGAAGCTTGGTGGCTGGATCGGCAGAGTGCAGCGCTTAGTTTTGCAGGTCTTCAGTTCGAGGCTCGAAGCCGACGAATATTTTTATACGTATATATTTTTTTTAAATTTATTTTAGTCAGTTTTCTCCATCATTCCTAGAAATAAATTGAATAATTCCAAATCATTTTCGTCAAAAATAGAATTTAATATCAAAATATTTCTATATTTATTCGAAATTTTACGAGTCAAGTTCATGCACATGCGCAGAATTCATTCGTATTCTTACCATTGGGCTTTTTAGATCAGATTGACACCGTATTTAAAATTTTACTGGACAGTCGAAATGAGACTCTTAGATCTTTCAGAAGCTCTCAGGTTACGAAGCTTGGTGGCTGGATCGGCAGAGTACAGCGCTTAGTTTTGCAGGTCTTCAGTTCGAGGCTCGAAGCCGACGAATATTTTTATACGTATATATATATTTTTTAATTTATTTTTGTCAGTTTTCTCCATCATTCCTAGAAATAAATTGAATAATTCCAAATCATATTCGTCAAAAATAGAATTTAATATCAAAATATTTCTATATTTATTCGAAATTTTACGAGTCAAGTTCATGCACATGCGCAGAATTCATTCGTATTCTTAGCATTTTGCTTTTTAAACCAGATTGACACCGTATTTAAAATTTTACTGGACAGTCCAAATGAGACTCTTAGCTCTTTCAGAAGCTCTCAGGTTACGAAGCTTGGTAGCTGGATCGGCAGAGTGCAGCGCTTAGTTTTGCAGGTCTTCAGTTCGAGGCTCGAAGCCGACAAATATTTACATATATATATTTTTTTAATTTATTTTAGCCAGTTTTCCCCATAATTCCCAGAAATAAATTGAATAATTCCAAATAATATTCGTCAAAAATAGAATTTAATATCAAAATATTTCTATATTTATTCGAAATTTTACGAGTCAAGTTCATGCACATGCGCAGAATTCATTCGTATTCTTAGCATTGTGCTTTTTAGACCAGATTGACACCGTATTTAAAATTTTACGGGACAGTCGAAATGAGACTCTTAGCTCTTTCAGAAGCTCTCAGGTTACGAAGCTTGGTGGCTGGATCGGCAGAGTGCAGCGCTTAGTTTTGCAGGTCTTCACTTCGAGGCTCGAAGCCGACAAATATTTACATATATATATTTTTTTAATTTATTTTAGCCAGTTTTCCCCATAATTCCTAGAAATAAATTGAATAATTCCAAATCATATTCGTCAAAAATAGAATTTAATATCAAAATATTTCTATATTTATTCGAAATTTTACGAGTCAAGTTCATGCACATGCGCAGAATTCATTCGTATTCTTAGCATTGTGCTTTTTAGACCAGATTGACACCGTATTTAAAACTTTACCGGACAGTCGAAATGAGACTCTTAGCTCTTTCAGAAGCTCTCAGGTTACGAAGCTTGGTGGCCTAATCGGCAGAGTGCAGCGCTTAGTTTTGCAGGTCTTCAGTTCGAGGCTCGAAGCCGGCGAATATTTTTATACGTATATATATATTTTTTAAATTTATTTTAGTCAGTTTTCTCCATCATTCCTAGAAATAAATTGAATAATTCCAAATCATATTCGTCAAAAATAGAATTTAATATCAAAATATTTCTATATTTATTCGAAATTTTACGAGTCAAGTTCATGCACATGCGCAGAATTCATTCGTATTCTTAGCATTGTGCTTTTTAGACCAGATTGACACCGTATTTAAAATTTTACTGGACAGTCGAAATTAGACTCTTAGCTCTTTCAGAAGCTCTCAGGTTACGAAGCTTGGTGGCTGGATCGGCAGAGTGCAGCGCTTAGTTTTGCAGGTCTTCAGTTCGAGGCTCGAAGCCGACGAATATATTTATACGTATATATATTTTTTTAAAATTTATTTTAGTCAGTTTTCTCCATCATTCCTAGAAATAAATTGAATAATTCCAAATCATATTCGTCAAAAATAGAATTTAATATCAAAATATTTCTATATTTATTCGAAATTTTACGAGTCAAGTTCATGCACATGCGCAGAATTCATTCGTATTCTTAGCATTGTGCTTTTTAGACCATATTGACACCGTATTTAAAATTTTACCGGACAGTCGAAATGAGACTCTTAGCTCTTTCAGAAGCACTCAGGTTGCGAAGCTTGGTGGCTGGATCGGCAGAGTGCAGAGCTTAGTTTTGCCGGTCTTCAGTTCGAGGCTCGAAGCCGACGAATTTTTTTATACGTATATATATATTTTTTTAATTTACTTTAGTCAATTTTCTCCATCATTCCTAGAAATAAATTGAATAATTCCAAATCATATTCGTCAAAAATAGAATTTAATATCAAAATATTTATATATTTATTCGAAATTTTACGAGTCAAGTTCATGCACATGCGCAGAATTCATTCGTATTCTTAGCATTGTGCTTTTTAGACCAGATTGACACCGTATTTAAAATTTTACGGGACAGTCGAAATGAGACTCTTAGCTCTTTCAGAAGCTCTCAGGTTACGAAGCTTGGTGGCTGGATCGGCCGAGTGCAGCGCTTAGTTTGGAGGTCTTCAGTTCGAGGCTCGAAGCCGACGAATATTTTTATACGTATATATATATTTTTTTTAAATTTATTTTAGTCAGTTTTCTCCATCATTCCTAGAAATAAATTAAATAATTCCAAATCATATTCGTCAAATATAGAATTTAATATCAAAATATTTCTATATTTATTCGAAATTATACGAGTCAAGTTCATGTACATGCGCAGAATTCATTCGTATTCTTAGCATTGTGCTTTTTAGACCAGATTGAAACTGTATTTAAAATTTTACCGGACAGTCGAAATGTGACTCTTAGCTCTTTCAGAAGCTCTCAGGTTACGAAGCTTGGTGGCTGGATCGGCAGAGTGCAGCGTTTAGTTTTGCAGGTCTTCAGTTCGAGGCTCGAAGCCGACGAATATTTTTATACGTATATATATTTTTTTTAAATTTATTTTAGTCAGTTTTCTCCATCATTCCTAGAAATAAATTGAATAATTCCAAATGATATTCGTCAAAAATAGAATTTAATATCAAAATATTTCTATATTTATTCGAAATTTTACGAGTCAAGTTCATGCACATGCGCAGAATTCATTCGTATTCTTAGCATTGTGCTTTTTAGACCAGATTGACACCGTATTTAAAATTTTACCGGACAGTCGAAATGAGACTCTTAGCTCTTTCAGAAGCTCTCAGGTTACGAAGCTTGGTGGCTGGATCGGCAGAGTGCAGCGCTTAGTTTTGCAGGTCTTCAGTTCGAGGCTCGAAGCCGACGAATATTTTTATACGTATATATATTTTTTTTAAATTTATTTTAGTCAGTTTTCTCCATCATTCCTAGAAATAAATTGAATAATTCCAAATCATATTCGTCAAAAATAGAATTTAATATCAAAATATTTCTATATTTATTCGAAATTTTACGAGTCAAGTTCATGCACATGCGCAGAATTCATTCGTATTCTTAGCATTGTGCTTTTTAGACCAGATTGACACCGTATTTCAAATTTTACTGGACAGTCGAAATGAGACTCTTAGCTCTTTCAGAAGCTCTCAGGTTACGAAGCTTGGTGGCTGGACCTGCAGAGTGCAGCGCTTAATTTTGCAGGTCTTCAGTTCGAGGCTCGAAGCCGACGAATATTTTTATACGTATATATATATTTTTTTAAATTTATTTTAGTCAGTTTTCTCCATCATTCCTAGAAATAAATTGAATAATTCCAAATCATATTCGTCAAAAATAGAATTTAATATCAAAATATTTCTAAATTTATTCGAATTTTTACGAGTCAAGTTCATGCACATGCGCAGAATTCATTCGTATTCTTAGCATTGTGCTTTTTAGACCAGATTGACACCGTATTTAAAATTTTACCGGACAGTCGAAATGAGACTCTTAGCTCTTTCAGAAGCTCTCAGGTTACGAAGCTTGGTGGCCTAATCGGCAGAGTGCAGCGCTTAGTTTTGCAGGTCTTCAGTTCGAGGCTCGAAGCCGGCGAATATTTTTATACGTATATATATATTTTTTAAATTTATTTTAGTCAGTTTTCTCCATCATTCCTAGAAATAAATTAAATAATTCCAAATCATATTCGTCAAATATAGAATTTAATATCAAAATATTTCTATATTTATTTGAAATTATACGAGTCAAGTTCATGTACATGCGCAGAATTCATTCGTATTCTTAGCATTGTGCTTTTTAGACCAGATTGAAACTGTATTTAAAATTTTACCGGACAGTCGAAATGTGACTCTTAGCTCTTTCAGAAGCTCTCAGGTTACGAAGCTTGGTGGCTGGATCGGCAGAGTGCAGCGTTTAGTTTTGCAGGTCTTCAGTTCGAGGCTCGAAGCCGACGAATATTTTTATACGTATATATATTTTTTTAAAATTTATTTTAGTCAGTTTTCTCCATCATTCCTAGAAATAAATTGAATAATTCCAAATGATATTCGTCAAAAATAGAATTTAATATCAAAATATTTCTATATTTATTCGAAATTTTACGAGTCAAGTTCATGCACATGCGCAGAATTCACTCGTATTCTTAGCATTGTGCTTTTTAGACCAGATTGACACCGTATTTAAAATTTTACCGGACAGTCGAAATGAGACTCTTAGCTCTTTCAGAAGCTCTCAGGTTACGATGCTTGGTGGCTGGATCGGCAGAGTGCAGCGCTTAGTTTTGCAGGTCTTCAGTTCGAGGCTCGAAGCCGACGAATATTTTTATACGTATATATATTTTTTTTAAATTTATTTTAGTCAGTTTTCTCCATCATTCCTAGAAATAAATTGAATAATTCCAAATCATATTCGTCAAAAATAGAATTTAATATCAAAATATTTCTATATTTATTCGAAATTTTACGAGTCAAGTTCATGCACATGCGCAGAATTCATTCGTATTCTTAGCATTGTGCGTTTTAGACCAGATTGACACCGTATTTCAAATTTTACTGGACAGTCGAAATGAGACTCTTAGCTCTTTCAGAAGCTCTCAGGTTACGAAGCTTGGTGGCTGGACCTGCAGAGTGCAGCGCTTAATTTTGCAGGTCTTCAGTTCGAGGCTCGAAGCCGACGAATATTTTTATACGTATATATATATTTTTTTAAATTTATTTTAGTCAGTTTTCTCCATCATTCCTAGAAATAAATTGAATAATTCCAAATCATATTCGTCAAAAATAGAATTTAATATCAAAATATTTCTAAATTTATTCGAATTTTTACGAGTCAAGTTCATGCACATGCGCAGAATTCATTCGTATTCTTAGCATTGTGCTTTTTAGACCAGATTGACACTGTATTTAAAATTTTACCGGACAGTCGAAATGAGACTCTTAGCTCTTTCAGAAGCTCCCAGGTTACGAAGCTTGGTGGCCTAATCGGCAGAGTGCAGCGCTTAGTTTTGCAGGTCTTCAGTTCGAGGCTCGAAGCCGGCGAATATTTTTATACGTATATATATATTTTTTAAATTTATTTTAGTCAGTTTTCTCCATCATTCCTAGAAATAAATTGAATAATTCCAAATCATATTCGTCAAAAATAGAATTTAATATCAAAATATTTCTATATTTATTCGAGATTTTACGAGTCAAGTTCATGCACATGCGCAGAATTCATTCGTATTCTTAGCATTGTGCTTTTTAGACCAGATTGACACCGTATTTAAAATTTTACTGGACAGTCGAAATGACACTCTTAGCTCTTTCAGAAGCTCTCAGGTTACGAAGCTTGGTAGCTGGATCGGCAGAGTGCAGCGCTTAGTTTTGCAGGTCTTCAGTTCGAGGCTCGAAGCCGACAAATATTTACATATATATATTTTTTTAATTTATTTTAGCCAGTTTTCCCCATAATTCCCAGAAATAAATTGAATAATTCCAAATCATATTCGTCAAAAATAGAATTTAATATCAAAATATTTCTATATTTATTCGAAATTTTACGAGTCAAGTTCATGCACATGCGCAGAATTCATTCGTATTCTTAGCATTGTGCTTTTTAGACCAGATTGACACCGTATTTAAAATTTTACGGGACAGTCGAAATGAGACTCTTAGCTCTTTCAGAAGCTCTCAGGTTACGAAGCTTGGTGGCTGGATCGGCAGAGTGCAGCGCTTAGTTTTGCAGGTCTTCAGTTCGAGGCTCGAAGCCGACGAATTTTTTTATACGTATATATATATTTTTTAAATTTATTTTAGTCAGTTTTCTCCATCATTCCTAGAAATAAATTGAATAATTCCAAATCATATTCGTCAAAAATAGAATTTAATATCAAAATATTTCTATATTTATTCGAAATTTTACGAGTCAAGTTCATGCACATGCGCAGAATTCATTCGTATTCTTAGCATTGTGCTTTTTAGACCAGATGGACACCGTATTTAAAATTTTACTGTACAGTCGAAATGAGACTCTTAGCTCTTTCAGAAGCACTCAGGTTGCGAAGCTTGGTGGCTGGATCGGCAGAGTGCAGAGCTTAGTTTTGCCGGTCTTCAGTTCGAGGCTCGAAGCCGACGAATATTTTTATACGTATATATATATTTTTTTAATTTACTTTAGTCAGTTTTCTCCATCATTCCTAGAAATAAATTGAATAATTCCAAATCATATTCGTCAAAAATAGAATTTAATATCAAAATATTTCTATATTTATTCGAAATTTTACGAGTCAAGTTCATACACATGCGCAGAATTCATTCGTATTCTTAGCATTGTGCTTTTTAGACCAGATTGACACCGTATTTAAAATTTTACGGGACAGTCGAAATGAGACTCTTAGCTCTTTCAGAAGCTCTCAGGTTACGAAGCTTGGTGGCTGGATCGGCAGAGTGCAGCGCTTAGTTTGGAGGTCTTCAGTTCGAGGCTCGAAGCCGACGAATATTTTTATACGTATATATATATTTTTTTTAATTTATTTTAGTCAGTTTTCTCCATCATTCCTAGAAATAAATTAAATAATTCCAAATCATATTCGTCAAAAATAGAATTTAATATCAAAATATTTCTATATTTATTCGAAATTTTACGAGTCAAGTTCATGCACATGCGCAGAATTCATTCGTATTCTTAGCATTGTGCTTTTTAGACCAGATTGACACCGTATTTAAAATTTTACCGGACAGTCGAAATGAGACTCTTAGCTCTTTCAGAAGCTCTCAAGTTACGAAGCTTGGTGGCTGGATCGGCAGAGTGCAGCGCTTAGTTTTGCAGGTCTTCTGTTCGAGGCTCGAAGCCGACGAATATTTTTATACGTATATATATTTTTTTTTTAAATTTATTTTAGTCAGTTTTCTCCATCATTCCTAGAAATAAATTGAATAATTCCAAATCATATTCGTCAAAAATAGAATTTAATATCAAAATATTTCTATATTTATTCGAAATTTTACGAGTCAAGTTCATGCACATGCGCAGAATTCATTCGTATTCTTAGCATTGTGCTTTTTAGACCAGATTGACACCGTATTTAAAATTTTACTGGACAGTCGAAATGAGACTCTTAGCTCTTTCAGAAGCTCTCAGGTTACGAAGCTTGGTGGCTGGACCTGCAGAGTGCAGCGCTTAGTTTTGCAGGTCTTCAGTTCGAGGCTCGAAGCCGACGAATATTTTTATACGTATATATATATTTTTTAAATTTATTTTAGTCAGTTTTCTCCATCATTCCTAGAAATAAATTGAATAATTCCAAATCATATTCGTCAAAAATAGAATTTAATATCAAAATATTTCTATATTTATTCGAAATTTTACGAGTCAAGTTCATGCACATGCGCAGAATTCATTCGTATTCTTAGCATTGTGCTTTTTAGACCAGATTGACACCGTATTTAAAATTTTACTGGACAGTCGAAATGAGACTCTTAGCTCTTTCAGAAGCTCTCAGGTTACGAAGCTTAGTGGCTGGACCTGCAGAGTGCAGCGCTTAATTTTGCAGGTCTTCAGTTCGAGGCTCGAAGCCGACGAATATTTTTATACGTATATATATATTTTTTTTAATTTATTTTAGTCAGTTTTCTCCATCATTCCTAGAAATAAATTGAATAATTCCAAATCATATTCGTCAAAAATAGAATTTAATATCAAAATATTTCTAAATTTATTCGAAATTTTACGAGTCAAGTTCATGCACATGCGCAGAATTCATTCGTATTCTTAGCATTGTGCTTTTTAGACCAGATTGACACCGTATTTAAAATTTTACTGGACAGTCGAAATGTGACTCTTAGCTCTTTCAGAAGCTCTCAGGTTACGAAACTTGGTGGCTGGATCGGCAGAGTGCAGCGCTTATTTTTGCAGGTCTTCAGTTCGAGGCTCGAAGCCGACGAATATTTTTATACGTATATATATATATTTTTAATTTATTTTAGTCAGTTTTCTCCATCATTCCTAGAAATAAATTGAATAATTCCAAATCGTATTCGGAAAAAATAGAATTTAATATCAAAATATTTCTATATTTATTCGAAATTTTACGAGTCAAGTTCATGCACATGCGCAGAATTCATTCGTATTCTTAGCATTGTGCTTTTTAGACCAGATTGACACCGTATTTAAAATTTTACGGGACAGTGGAAATGAGACTCTTAGCTCTTTCAGAAGCTCTCAGGTTACGAAGCTTGGTGGCTAGATCGGCAGAGTGCAGCGCTTAGTTTTGCAGGTCTTCAGTTCGAGGCTCGTAGCAGACGAATATTTTTATACGTATATATATATATTTTAAATTTATTTTAGTCAGTTTTCTCCATCATTCCTAGAAATAAATTGAATAATTCCAAATCATATTCGGCAAAAATAGAATTTAATATCAAAATATTTCTATATTTATTCGAAATTTTACGAGTCAAGTTCATGCACATGCGCAGAATTCTTTCGTATTCTTAGCATTGTGCTTTTTAGACCAGATTGACACCGTATTTAAAATTTTACCGGACAGTCGAAATGAGACTCTTAGCTCTTTCAGAAGCTCTCAGGTTACGAAGCTTGGTGGCTGGATCGGCAGAGTGCAGCGCTTAGTTTTGCAGGTCTTCAGTTCGAGGCTCGAAGCCGACGAATATTTTTATACGTATATATATTTTTTTTAAATTTATTTTAGTCAGTTTTCTCCATCATTCCTAGAAATAAATTGAATAATTCCAAATCATATTCGTCAAAAATAGAATTTAATATCAAAATATTTCTATATTTATTCGAAATTTTACGAGTCAAGTTCATGCACATGCGCAGAATTCATTCGTATTCTTAGCATTGTGCTTTTTAGACCAGATTGACACCGTATTTAAAATTTTACTGGACAGTCGAAATGAGACTCTTAGCTCTTTCAGAAGCTCTCAAGTTACGAAGCTTGGTGGCTGGACCTGCAGAGTGCAGCGCTTAATTTTGCAGGTCTTCAGTTCGAGGCTCGAAGCCGACGAATATTTTTATACGTATATATATATATATATTTAATTTATTTTAGTCAGTTTTCTCCATCATTCCTAGAAATAAATTGAATAATTCCAAATCATATTCGTCAAAAATAGAATTTAATATCAAAATATTTCTATATTTATTCGAAATTTTACGAGTCAAGTTCATGCACATGCGCAGAATTCATTCGTATTCTTAGCATTGTGCTTTTTAGACCAGATTGACACCGTATTTAAAATTTTACCGGACAGTCGAAATGTTACTCTTAGCTCTTTCAGAAGCTCTCAGGTTACGAAGCTTGGTGGCTGGACCGGCAGAGTGCAGTGCTTAGTTTTGCAGGTCTTCAGTTCGAGGCTCGAAGCCGACGAATATTTTTATACGTATATATATATTTTTTTAAATTTATTTTAGTCAGTTTTCTCCATCATTCCTAGAAATAAATTGAATAATTCCAAATCATATTCGTCAAAAATAGAATTTAATATCAAAATATTTCTATATTTATTCGAAATTTTACGAGTCAAGTTCATGCACATGCGCAGAATTCATTCGTATTCTTAGCATTGGGCTTTTTAGACCAGATTGACACCGTATTTAAAATTTTACTGGACAGTCGAAATGAGACTCTTAGCTCTTTCAGAAGCTCTCAGGTTACGAAGCTTGGTGGCTGGACCTGCAGAGTGCAGCGCTTAATTTTGCAGGTCTTCAGTTCGAGGCTCAAGCCGACGAATATTTTTATACGTATATATATATTTTTTTTAATTTATTTTAGTCAGTTTTCTCCATCATTCCTAGAAATAAATTGAATAATTCCAAATCATATTCGTCAAAAATAGAATTTAATATCAAAATATTTCTATATTTATTCGAAATTTTACGAGTCAAGTTCATGCACATGCGCAGAATTCATTCGTATTCTTAGCATTGTGCTTTTTAGACCAGATTGACACCGTATTTAAAATTTTACTGGACAGTCGAAATGAGACTCTTAGCTCTTTCAGAAGCTCTCAAGTTACGAAGCTTGGTGGCTGGACCTGCAGAGTGCAGCGCTTAATTTTGCAGGTCTTCAGTTCGAGGCTCGAAGCCGACGAATATTTTTATACGTATATATATATATATTTTTAATTTATTTTAGTCAGTTTTCTCCATCATTCCTAGAAATAAATTGAATAATTCCAAATCATATTCGTCAAAAATAGAATTTAATATCAAAATATTTCTATATTTATTCGAAATTTTACGAGTCAAGTTCATGCACATGCGCAGAATTCATTCGTATTCTTAGCATTGTGCTTTTTAGACCAGATTGACACCGTATTTAAAATTTTACCGGACAGTCGAAATGTTACTCTTAGCTCTTTCAGAAGCTCTCAGGTTACGAAGCTTGGTGGCTGGACCGGCAGAGTGCAGCGCTTAGTTTTGCAGGTCTTCAGTTCGAGGCTCGAAGCCGACGAATATTTTTATACGTATATATATATTTTTTTAAATTTATTTTAGTCAGTTTTCTCCATCATTCCTAGAAATAAATTGAATAATTCCAAATCATATTCGTCAAAAATAGAATTTAATATCAAAATATTTCTATATTTATTCGAAATTTTACGAGTCAAGTTCATGCACATGCGCAGAATTCATTCGTATTCTTAGCATTGTGCTTTTTAGACCAGATTGACACCGTATTTAAAATTTTACCGGACAGTCGAAATGAGACTCTTAGCTCTTTCAGAAGCTCTCAGGTTACGAAGCTTGGTGGCTGGATCGGCAGAGTGCAGCGCTTAGCTTTGCAGGTCTTCAGTTCGAGGCTCGTAGCCGACGAATATTTTTATACGTATATATATATTTTTTAAATTTATTTTAGTCAGTTTTCTCCATCATTCCTAGAAATAAATTGAATAATTCCAAATCATATTCGTCAAAAATAGAATTTAATATCAAAATATTTCTATATTTATTCGAAATTTTACGAGTCAAGTTCATGCACATGCGCAGAATTCATTCGTATTCTTAGCATTGGGCTTTTTAGACCAGATTGACACCGTATTTAAAATTTTACTGGACAGTCGAAATGAGACTCTTAGCTCTTTCAGAAGCTCTCAGGTTACGAAGCTTGGTGGCTGGACCTGCAGAGTGCAGCGCTTAATTTTCCAGGTCTTCAGTTCGAGGCTCAAGCCGACGAATATTTTTATACGTATATATATTTTTTTTTAAATTTATTTTAGTCAGTTTTCTCCATCATTCCTAGAAATAAATTGAATAATTCCAAATCATATTCGTCAAAAATAGAATTTAATATCAAAATATTTCTATATTTATTCGAAATTTTACGAGTCAAGTTCATGCACATGCGCAGAATTCATTCGTATTCTTAGCATTGTGCTTTTTAGACCAGATTGATACCGTATTTAAAATTTTACCGGACAGTCGAAATGAGACTCTTAGCTCTTTCAGAAGCTCTCAGGTTACGAAGCTTGGTGGCTGGACCGGCAGAGTGCAGCGCTTAGTTTTGCAGGTCTTCAGTTCGAGGCTCGAAGCCGACGAATGTTTTTATACGTATATATATATATATTTAATTTATTTTAGTCAGTTTTCTCCATCATTCCTAGAAATAAATTGAATAATTCCAAATCATATTCGTCAAAAATAGAATTTAATATCAAAATATTTCTATATTTATTCGAAATTTTACGAGTCAAGTTCATGCACATGCGCAGAATTCATTCGTATTCCTAGCATTGTGCTTTTTAGACCAGATTGACACCGTATTTAAAATTTTACTGGACAGTCGAAATGAGACTCTTAGCTCTTTCAGAAGCTCTCAAGTTACGAAGCTTGGTGGCTGGACCTGCAGAGTGCAGCGCTTAATTTTGCAGGTCTTCAGTTCGAGGCTCGAAGCCGACGAATATTTTTATACGTATATATATATATATTTTTAATTTATTTTAGTCAGTTTTCTCCATCATTCCTAGAAATAAATTGAATAATTCCAAATCATATTCGTCAAAAATAGAATTTAATATCAAAATATTTCTATATTTATTCGAAATTTTACGAGTCAAGTTCATGCACATGCGCAGAATTCATTCGTATTCTTAGCATTGTGCTTTTTAGACCAGATTGACACCGTATTTAAAATTTTACCGGACAGTCGAAATGTTACTCTTAGCTCTTTCAGAAGCTCTCAGGTTACGAAGCTTGGTGGCTGGACCGGCAGAGTGCAGCGCTTAGTTTTGCAGGTCTTCAGTTCGAGGCTCGAAGCCGACGAATATTTTTATACGTATATATATATTTTTTTAAATTTATTTTAGTCAGTTTTCTCCATCATTCCTAGAAATAAATTGAATAATTCCAAATCATATTCGTCAAAAATAGAATTTAATATCAAAATATTTCTATATTTATTCGAAATTTTACGAGTCAAGTTCATGCACATGCGCAGAATTCATTCGTATTCTTAGCATTGTGCTTTTTAGACCAGATTGACACCGTATTTAAAATTTTACCGGACAGTCGAAATGAGACTCTTAGCTCTTTCAGAAGCTCTCAAGTTACGAAGCTTGGTGGCTGGATCGGCAGAGTGCAGCGCTTAGCTTTGCAGGTCTTCAGTTCGAGGCTCGTAGCCGACGAATATTTTTATACGTATATATATATTTTTTAAATTTATTTTAGTCAGTTTTCTCCATCATTCCTAGAAATAAATTGAATAATTCCAAATCATATTCGTCAAAAATAGAATTTAATATCAAAATATTTCTATATTTATTCGAAATTTTACGAGTCAAGTTCATGCACATGCGCAGAATTCATTCGTATTCTTAGCATTGGGCTTTTTAGACCAGATTGACACCGTATTTAAAATTTTACTGGACAGTCGAAATGAGACTCTTAGCTCTTTCAGAAGCTCTCAGGTTACGAAGCTTGGTGGCTGGACCGGCAGAGTGCAGCGCTTAGTTTTGCAGGTCTTCAGTTCGAGGCTCGAAGCCGACGAATGTTTTTATACGTATATATATATATATTTAATTTATTTTAGTCAGTTTTCTCCATCATTCCTAGAAATAAATTGAATAATTCCAAATCATATTCGTCAAAAATAGAATTTAATATCAAAATATTTCTATATTTATTCGAAATTTTACGAGTCAAGTTCATGCACATGCGCAGAATTCATTCGTATTCTTAGCATTGGGCTTTTTAGACCAGATTGACACCGTATTTAAAATTTTACTGGACAGTCGAAATGAGACTCTTAGCTCTTTCAGAAGCTCTCAGGTTACGAAGCTTGGTGGCTGGACCTGCAGAGTGCAGCGCTTAATTTTGCAGGTCTTCAGTTCGAGGCTCAAGCCGACGAATATTTTTATACGTATATATATTTTTTTTTAAATTTATTTTAGTCAGTTTTCTCCATCATTCCTAGAAATAAATTGAATAATTCCAAATCATATTCGTCAAAAATAGAATTTAATATCAAAATATTTCTATATTTATTCGAAATTTTACGAGTCAAGTTCATGCACATGCGCAGAATTCATTCGTATTCTTAGCATTGTGCTTTTTAGACCAGATTGATACCGTATTTAAAATTTTACCGGACAGTCGAAATGAGACTCTTAGCTCTTTCAGAAGCTCTCAGGTTACGAAGCTTGGTGGCTGGACCGGCAGAGTGCAGCGCTTAGTTTTGCAGGTCTTCAGTTCGAGGCTCGAAGCCGACGAATGTTTTTATACGTATATATATATATATTTAATTTATTTTAGTCAGTTTTCTCCATCATTCCTAGAAATAAATTGAATAATTCCAAATCATATTCGTCAAAAATAGAATTTAATATCAAAATATTTCTATATTTATTCGAAATTTTACGAGTCAAGTTCATGCACATGCGCAGAATTCATTCGTATTCCTAGCATTGTGCTTTTTAGACCAGATTGACACCGTATTTAAAATTTTACTGGACAGTCGAAATGAGACTCTTAGCTCTTTCAGAAGCTCTCAAGTTACGAAGCTTGGTGGCTGGACCTGCAGAGTGCAGCGCTTAATTTTGCAGGTCTTCAGTTCGAGGCTCGAAGCCGACGAATATTTTTATACGTATATATATATATATTTTTAATTTATTTTAGTCAGTTTTCTCCATCATTCCTAGAAATAAATTGAATAATTCCAAATCATATTCGTCAAAAATAGAATTTAATATCAAAATATTTCTATATTTATTCGAAATTTTACGAGTCAAGTTCATGCACATGCGCAGAATTCATTCGTATTCTTAGCATTGTGCTTTTTAGACCAGATTGACACCGTATTTAAAATTTTACCGGACAGTCGAAATGTTACTCTTAGCTCTTTCAGAAGCTCTCAGGTTACGAAGCTTGGTGGCTGGACCGGCAGAGTGCAGCGCTTAGTTTTGCAGGTCTTCAGTTCGAGGCTCGAAGCCGACGAATATTTTTATACGTATATATATATTTTTTTAAATTTATTTTAGTCAGTTTTCTCCATCATTCCTAGAAATAAATTGAATAATTCCAAATCATATTCGTCAAAAATAGAATTTAATATCAAAATATTTCTATATTTATTCGAAATTTTACGAGTCAAGTTCATGCACATGCGCAGAATTCATTCGTATTCTTAGCATTGTGCTTTTTAGACCAGATTGACACCGTATTTAAAGTTTTACCGGACAGTCGAAATGAGACTCTTAGCTCTTTCAGAAGCTCTCAAGTTACGAAGCTTGGTGGCTGGATCGGCAGAGTGCAGCGCTTAGCTTTGCAGGTCTTCAGTTCGAGGCTCGTAGCCGACGAATATTTTTATACGTATATATATATTTTTTAAATTTATTTTAGTCAGTTTTCTCCATCATTCCTAGAAATAAATTGAATAATTCCAAATCATATTCGTCAAAAATAGAATTTAATATCAAAATATTTCTATATTTATTCGAAATTTTACGAGTCAAGTTCATGCACATGCGCAGAATTCATTCGTATTCTTAGCATTGGGCTTTTTAGACCAGATTGACACCGTATTTAAAATTTTACTGGACAGTCGAAATGAGACTCTTAGCTCTTTCAGAAGCTCTCAGGTTACGAAGCTTGGTGGCTGGACCGGCAGAGTGCAGCGCTTAGTTTTGCAGGTCTTCAGTTCGAGGCTCGAAGCCGACGAATGTTTTTATACGTATATATATATATATTTAATTTATTTTAGTCAGTTTTCTCCATCATTCCTAGAAATAAATTGAATAATTCCAAATCATATTCGTCAAAAATAGAATTTAATATCAAAATATTTCTATATTTATTCGAAATTTTACGAGTCAAGTTCATGCACATGCGCAGAATTCATTCGTATTCTTAGCATTGGGCTTTTTAGACCAGATTGACACCGTATTTAAAATTTTACTGGACAGTCGAAATGAGACTCTTAGCTCTTTCAGAAGCTCTCAGGTTACGAAGCTTGGTGGCTGGACCTGCAGAGTGCAGCGCTTAATTTTGCAGGTCTTCAGTTCGAGGCTCAAGCCGACGAATATTTTTATACGTATATATATTTTTTTTTTAATTTATTTTAGTCAGTTTTCTCCATCATTCCTAGAAATAAATTGAATAATTCCAAATCATATTCGTCAAAAATAGAATTTAATATCAAAATATTTCTATATTTATTCGAAATTTTACGAGTCAAGTTCATGCACATGCGCAGAATTCATTCGTATTCTTAGCATTGTGCTTTTTAGACCAGATTGATACCGTATTTAAAATTTTACCGGACAGTCGAAATGAGACTCTTAGCTCTTTCAGAAGCTCTCAGGTTACGAAGCTTGGTGGCTGGACCGGCAGAGTGCAGCGCTTAGTTTTGCAGGTCTTCAGTTCGAGGCTCGAAGCCGACGAATGTTTTTATACGTATATATATATATATTTAATTTATTTTAGTCAGTTTTCTCCATCATTCCTAGAAATAAATTGAATAATTCCAAATCATATTCGTCAAAAATAGAATTTAATATCAAAATATTTCTATATTTATTCGAAATTTTACGAGTCAAGTTCATGCACATGCGCAGAATTCATTCGTATTCCTAGCATTGTGCTTTTTAGACCAGATTGACACCGTATTTAAAATTTTACTGGACAGTCGAAATGAGACTCTTAGCTCTTTCAGAAGCTCTCAAGTTACGAAGCTTGGTGGCTGGACCTGCAGAGTGCAGCGCTTAATTTTGCAGGTCTTCAGTTCGAGGCTCGAAGCCGACGAATATTTTTATACGTATATATATATATATTTTTAATTTATTTTAGTCAGTTTTCTCCATCATTCCTAGAAATAAATTGAATAATTCCAAATCATATTCGTCAAAAATAGAATTTAATATCAAAATATTTCTATATTTATTCGAAATTTTACGAGTCAAGTTCATGCACATGCGCAGAATTCATTCGTATTCTTAGCATTGTGCTTTTTAGACCAGATTGACACCGTATTTAAAATTTTACCGGACAGTCGAAATGTTACTCTTAGCTCTTTCAGAAGCTCTCAGGTTACGAAGCTTGGTGGCTGGACCGGCAGAGTGCAGCGCTTAGTTTTGCAGGTCTTCAGTTCGAGGCTCGAAGCCGACGAATATTTTTATACGTATATATATATTTTTTTAAATTTATTTTAGTCAGTTTTCTCCATCATTCCTAGAAATAAATTGAATAATTCCAAATCATATTCGTCAAAAATAGAATTTAATATCAAAATATTTCTATATTTATTCGAAATTTTACGAGTCAAGTTCATGCACATGCGCAGAATTCATTCGTATTCTTAGCATTGTGCTTTTTCGACCAGATTGACACCGTATTTAAAATTTTACCGGACAGTCGAAATGAGACTCTTAGCTCTTTCAGAAGCTCTCAAGTTACGAAGCTTGGTGGCTGGATCGGCAGAGTGCAGCGCTTAGCTTTGCAGGTCTTCAGTTCGAGGCTCGTAGCCGACGAATATTTTTATACGTATATATATATTTTTTAAATTTATTTTAGTCAGTTTTCTCCATCATTCCTAGAAATAAATTGAATAATTCCAAATCATATTCGTCAAAAATAGAATTTAATATCAAAATATTTCTATATTTATTCGAAATTTTACGAGTCAAGTTCATGCACATGCGCAGAATTCATTCGTATTCTTAGCATTGGGCTTTTTAGACCAGATTGACACCGTATTTAAAATTTTACTGGACAGTCGAAATGAGACTCTTAGCTCTTTCAGAAGCTCTCAGGTTACGAAGCTTGGTGGCTGGACCGGCAGAGTGCAGCGCTTAGTTTTGCAGGTCTTCAGTTCGAGGCTCGTAGCCGACGAATATTTTTATACGTATATATATATTTTTTAAATTTATTTTAGTCAGTTTTCTCCATCATTCCTAGAAATAAATTGAATAATTCCAAATCATATTCGTCAAAAATAGAATTTAATATCAAAATATTTCTATATTTATTCGAAATTTTACGAGTCAAGTTCATGCACATGCGCAGAATTCATTCGTATTCCTAGCATTGTGCTTTTTAGACCAGATTGACACCGTATTTAAAATTTTACTGGACAGTCGAAATGAGACTCTTAGCTCTTTCAGAAGCTCTCAAGTTACGAAGCTTGGTGGCTGGACCTGCAGAGTGCAGCGCTTAATTTTGCAGGTCTTCAGTTCGAGGCTCGAAGCCGACGAATATTTTTATACGTATATATATATATATTTTTAATTTATTTTAGTCAGTTTTCTCCATCATTTCTAGAAATAAATTGAATAATTCCAAATCATATTCGTCAAAAATAGAATTTAATATCAAAATATTTCTATATTTATTCGAAATTTTACGAGTCAAGTTCATGCACATGCGCAGAATTCATTCGTATTCTTAGCATTGTGCTTTTTAGACCAGATTGACACCGTATTTAAAATTTTACCGGACAGTCGAAATGTTACTCTTAGCTCTTTCAGAAGCTCTCAGGTTACGAAGCTTGGTGGCTGGACCGGCAGAGTGCAGCGCTTAGTTTTGCAGGTCTTCAGTTCGAGGCTCGAAGCCGACGAATATTTTTATACGTATATATATATTTTTTTAAATTTATTTTAGTCAGTTTTCTCCATCATTCCTAGAAATAAATTGAATAATTCCAAATCATATTCGTCAAAAATAGAATTTAATATCAAAATATTTCTATATTTATTCGAAATTTTACGAGTCAAGTTCATGCACATGCGCAGAATTCATTCGTATTCTTAGCATTGTGCTTTTTAGACCAGATTGACACCGTATTTAAAGTTTTACCGGACAGTCGAAATGAGACTCTTAGCTCTTTCAGAAGCTCTCAAGTTACGAAGCTTGGTGGCTGGATCGGCAGAGTGCAGCGCTTAGCTTTGCAGGTCTTCAGTTCGAGGCTCGTAGCCGACGAATATTTTTATACGTATATATATATTTTTTAAATTTATTTTAGTCAGTTTTCTCCATCATTCCTAGAAATAAATTGAATAATTCCAAATCATATTCGTCAAAAATAGAATTTAATATCAAAATATTTCTATATTTATTCGAAATTTTACGAGTCAAGTTCATGCACATGCGCAGAATTCATTCGTATTCTTAGCATTGGGCTTTTTAGACCAGATTGACACCGTATTTAAAATTTTACTGGACAGTCGAAATGAGACTCTTAGCTCTTTCAGAAGCTCTCAGGTTACGAAGCTTGGTGGCTGGACCGGCAGAGTGCAGCGCTTAGTTTTGCAGGTCTTCAGTTCGAGGCTCGAAGCCGACGAATGTTTTTATACGTATATATATATATATTTAATTTATTTTAGTCAGTTTTCTCCATCATTCCTAGAAATAAATTGAATAATTCCAAATCATATTCGTCAAAAATAGAATTTAATATCAAAATATTTCTATATTTATTCGAAATTTTACGAGTCAAGTTCATGCACATGCGCAGAATTCATTCGTATTCTTAGCATTGGGCTTTTTAGACCAGATTGACACCGTATTTAAAATTTTACTGGACAGTCGAAATGAGACTCTTAGCTCTTTCAGAAGCTCTCAGGTTACGAAGCTTGGTGGCTGGACCTGCAGAGTGCAGCGCTTAATTTTGCAGGTCTTCAGTTCGAGGCTCAAGCCGACGAATATTTTTATACGTATATATATTTTTTTTTAAATTTATTTTAGTCAGTTTTCTCCATCATTCCTAGAAATAAATTGAATAATTCCAAATCATATTCGTCAAAAATAGAATTTAATATCAAAATATTTCTATATTTATTCGAAATTTTACGAGTCAAGTTCATGCACATGCGCAGAATTCATTCGTATTCTTAGCATTGTGCTTTTTAGACCAGATTGATACCGTATTTAAAATTTTACCGGACAGTCGAAATGAGACTCTTAGCTCTTTCAGAAGCTCTCAGGTTACGAAGCTTGGTGGTGGACCGGCAGAGTGCAGCGCTTAGTTTTGCAGGTCTTCAGTTCGAGGCTCGAAGCCGACGAATGTTTTTATACGTATATATATATATATTTAATTTATTTTAGTCAGTTTTCTCCATCATTCCTAGAAATAAATTGAATAATTCCAAATCATATTCGTCAAAAATAGAATTTAATATCAAAATATTTCTATATTTATTCGAAATTTTACGAGTCAAGTTCATGCACATGCGCAGAATTCATTCGTATTCCTAGCATTGTGCTTTTTAGACCAGATTGACACCGTATTTAAAATTTTACTGGACAGTCGAAATGAGACTCTTATCTCTTTCAGAAGCTCTCAAGTTACGAAGCTTGGTGGCTGGACCTGCAGAGTGCAGCGCTTAATTTTGCAGGTCTTCAGTTCGAGGCTCGAAGCCGACGAATATTTTTATACGTATATATATATATATTTTTAATTTATTTTAGTCAGTTTTCTCCATCATTCCTAGAAATAAATTGAATAATTCCAAATCATATTCGTCAAAAATAGAATTTAATATCAAAATATTTCTATATTTATTCGAAATTTTACGAGTCAAGTTCATGCACATGCGCAGAATTCATTCGTATTCTTAGCATTGTGCTTTTTAGACCAGATTGACACCGTATTTAAAATTTTACCGGACAGTCGAAATGTTACTCTTAGCTCTTTCAGAAGCTCTCAGGTTACGAAGCTTGGTGGCTGGACCGGCAGAGTGCAGCGCTTAGTTTTGCAGGTCTTCAGTTCGAGGCTCGAAGCCGACGAATATTTTTATACGTATATATATATTTTTTTAAATTTATTTTAGTCAGTTTTCTCCATCATTCCTAGAAATAAATTGAATAATTCCAAATCATATTCGTCAAAAATAGAATTTAATATCAAAATATTTCTATATTTATTCGAAATTTTACGAGTCAAGTTCATGCACATGCGCAGAATTCATTCGTATTCTTAGCATTGGGCTTTTTAGACCAGATTGACACCGTATTTAAAATTTTACTGGACAGTCGAAATGAGACTCTTAGCTCTTTCAGAAGCTCTCGGGTTACGAAGCTTGGTGGCTGGACCGGCAGAGTGCAGCGCTTAGTTTTGCAGGTCTTCAGTTCGAGGCTCGAAGCCGACGAATGTTTTTATACGTATATATATATATATTTAATTTATTTTAGTCAGTTTTCTCCATCATTCCTAGAAATAAATTGAATAATTCCAAATCATATTCGTCAAAAATAGAATTTAATATCAAAATATTTCTATATTTATTCGAAATTTTACGAGTCAAGTTCATGCACATGCGCAGAATTCATTCGTATTCCTAGCATTGTGCTTTTTAGACCAGATTGACACCGTATTTAAAATTTTACTGGACAGTCGAAATGAGACTCTTAGCTCTTTCAGAAGCTCTCAGGTTACGAAGCTTGGTGGCTGGATCGGCAGAGTGCAGCGCTTAGTTTTGCAGGTCTTCAGTTCGAGGCTCGAAGCCGACGAATATTTTTATACGTATATATATTTTTTTTAAATTTATTTTAGTCAGTTTTCTCCATCATTCCTAGAAATAAATTGAATAATTCCAAATCATATTCGTCAAAAATAGAATTTAATATCAAAATATTTCTATATTTATTCGAAATTTTACGAGTCAAGTTCATGCACATGCGCAGAATTCATTCGTATTCTTAGCATTGTGCTTTTTAGACCAGATTGGCACCGTATTTAAAATTTTACTGGACAGTCGAAATGAGACTCTTAGCTCTTTCAGAAGCTCTCAGGTTACGAAGCTTGGTGGCTGGATCGGCAGAGTGCAGCGCTTAGTTTTGCAGGTCTTCAGTTCGAGGCTCGAAGCCGACGAATATTTTTATACGTATATATATATATTTTTTAAATTTATTTTAGTCAGTTTTCGCCATCATTCCTAGAAATAAATTGAATAATTCCAAATCATATTCTTCAAAAATAGAATTTAATATCAAAATATTTCTATATTTATTCGAAATTTTACGAGTCAAGTTCATGCACATGCGCAGAATTCATTCGTATTCTTAGCATTGGGCTTTTTAGACCAGATTGACACCGTATTTAAAATTTTACCGGACAGTCGAAATGTTACTCTTAGCTCTTTCAGAAGCTCTCAGGTTACGAAGCTTGGTGGCCTAATCGGCAGAATGCAGCGCTTAGTTTTGCAGGTCTTCAGTTCGAGGCTCGAAGCCGGCGAATATTTTTATACGTATATATATATATTTTTAATTTATTTTAGTCAGTTTTCTCCATCATTCCTAGAAATAAATTGAATAATTCCAAATCATATTCGTCAAAAATAGAAATTAATATCAAAATATTTCTATATTTATTCGAAATTTTACGAGTCAAGTTCATGCACATGCGCAGAATTCATTCGTATTCTTAGCATTGTGCTTTTTAGACCAGATTGACACCGTATTTAAAATTTTACCGGACAGTCGAAATGAGACTCTTAGCTCTTTCAGAAGCTCTCAGGTTACGAAGCTTGGTGGCCTGATCGGCAGAGTGCAGCGCTTAGTTTTGCAGGTCTTCAGTTCGAGGCTCGAAGCCGACGAATATTTTTATACGTATATATATTTTTTTTAAATTTATTTTAGTCAGTTTTCTCCATCATTCCTAGAAATAAATTGAATAATTCCAAATCATATTCGTCAAAAATAGAATTTAATATCAAAATATTTCTATATTTATTCGAAATTTTACGAGTCAAGTTCATGCACATGCGCAGAATTCATTCGTATTCTTAGCATTGTGCTTTTTAGACCAGATTGGCACCGTATTTAAAATTTTACTGGACAGTCGAAATGAGACTCTTAGCTCTTTCAGAAGCTCTCAGGTTACGAAGCTTGGTGGCTGGATCGGCAGAGTGCAGCGCTTAGTTTTGCAGGTCTTCAGTTCGAGGCTCGAAGCCGACGAATATTTTTATACGTATATATATTTTTTTAAAATATATTTTAGTCAGTTTTCGCCATCATTCCTAGAAATAAATTGAATAATTCCAAATCATATTCGTCAAAAATAGAATTTAATATCAAAATATTTCTTTATTTATTCGAAATTTTACGAGTCAAGTTCATGCACATGCGCAGAATTCATTCGTATTCTTAGCATTGTGCTTTTTAGACCAGATTGACACCGTATTTAAAATTTTACCGGACAGTCGAAATGAGACTCTTAGCTCTTTCAGAAGCTCTCAGGTTACGAAGCTTGGTGGCTGGATCGGCAGAGTGCAGCGCTTAGTTTTGCAGGTCTTCAGTTCGAGGCTCGAAGCCGACGAATATTTTTATACGTATATATATTTTTTTTAAATTTATTTTAGTCAGTTTTCTCCATCATTTCTAGAAATAAATTGAATAATTCCAAATCATATTCGTCAAAAATAGAATTTAATATCAAAATATTTCTATATTTATTCGAAATTTTACGAGTCAAGTTCATGCACATGCGCAGAATTCATTCTTATTCTTAGCATTGTTCTTTTTAGACCAGATTGACACCGTATTTAAAATTTTACTGGACAGTCGAAATGAGACTCTTAGCTCTTTCAGAAGCTCTTAGGTTACGAAGCTTGGTGGCTGGATCGGCAGAGTGCAGCGCTTGGTTTTGCAGGTCTTCAGTTCGAGGCTCGAAGCCGACGAATATTTTTATACGTATATATATTTTTTTAAAATTTATTTTAGTCAGTTTTCTCCATCATTGATAGAAATAAATTGAATAATTCCAAATCATATTCGTCAAAAATAGAATTTAATATCAAAATATTTCTATATTTATTCGAAATTTTACGAGTCAAGTTCATGCACATGCGCAGAATTCATTCGTATTCTTAGCATTGTGCTTTTTAGACCAGATTGACACCGTATTTAAAATTTTACTGGACAGTCGAAATGAGACTCTTAGCTCTTTCAGAAGCTCTCAGGTTACGAAGCTTGGTGGCTGGACCTGCAGAGTGCAGCGCTTAATTTTGCAGGTCTTCAGTTCGAGGCTCGAAGCCGACGAATATTTTTATACGTATATATATATTTTTTTTAAATTTATTTTAGTCAGTTTTCTCCATCATTCCTAGAAATAAATTGAATAATTCCAAATCATATTCGTCAAAAATAGAATTTAATATCAAAATATTTCTATATTTATTCGAAATTTTACGAGTCAAGTTCATGCACATGCGCAGAATTCATTCGTATTCCTAGCATTGTGCTTTTTAGACCAGATTGACACCGTATTTAAAATTTTACCGGACAGTCGAAATGTTACTCTTAGCTCTTTCAGAAGCTCTCAGGTTACGAAGCTTGGTGGCCTAATCGGCAGAATGCAGCGCTTAGTTTTGCAGGTCTTCAGTTCGAGGCTCGAAGCCGGCGAATATTTTTATACGTATATATATATTTTTTTAATTTATTTTAGTCAGTTTTCTCCATCATTCCTAGAAATAAATTGAATAATTCCAAATCATATTCGTCAAAAATAGAAATTAATATCAAAATATTTCTATATTTATTCGAAATTTTACGAGTCAAGTTCATGCACATGCGCAGAATTCATTCGTATTCTTAGCATTGTGCTTTTTAGACCAGATTGACACCGTATTTAAAATTTTACCGGACAGTCGAAATGAGACTCTTAGCTCTTTCAGAAGCTCTCAGGTTACGAAGCTTGGTGGCCTGATCGGCAGAGTGCAGCGCTTAGTTTTGCAGGTCTTCAGTTCGAGGCTCGAAGCCGACGAATATTTTTATACGTATATATATTTTTTTTAAATTTATTTTAGTCAGTTTTCTCCATCATTCCTAGAAATAAATTGAATAATTCCAAATCATATTCGTCAAAAATAGAATTTAATATCAAAATATTTCTATATTTATTCGAAATTTTACGAGTCAAGTTCATGCACATGCGCAGAATTCATTCGTATTCTTAGCATTGTGCTTTTTAGACCAGATTGGCACCGTATTTAAAATTTTACTGGACAGTCGAAATGAGACTCTTAGCTCTTTCAGAAGCTCTCAGTTACGAAGCTTGGTGGCTGGATCGGCAGAGTGCAGCGCTTAGTTTTGCAGGTCTTCAGTTCGAGGCTCGAAGCCGACGAATATTTTTATACGTATATATATATTTTTTTAAATTTATTTTAGTCAGTTTTCTCCATCATTGCTAGAAATAAATTGAATAATTCCAAATCATATTCGTCAAAAATAGAATTTAATATCAAAATATTTCTATATTTATTCGAAATTTTACGAGTCAAGTTCATGCACATGCGCAGAATTCATTCTTATTCTTAGCATTGTTCTTTTTAGACCAGATTGACACCGTATTTAAAATTTTACTGGACAGTCGAAATGAGACTCTTAGCTCTTTCAGAAGCTCTTAGGTTGCGAAGCTTGGTGGCTGGATCGGCAGAGTGCAGCGCTTGGTTTTGCAGGTCTTCAGTTCGAGGCTCGAAGCCGACGAATATTTTTATACGTATATATATATATTTTTTTAATTTATTTTAGTCAGTTTTCTCCATCATTCCTAGAAATAAATTGAATAATTCCAAATCATATTCGTCAAAAATAGAATTTAATATCAAAATATTTCTAAATTTATTCGAAATTTTACGAGTCAAGTTCATGCACATGCGCAGAATTCATTCGTATTCTTAGCATTGTGCTTTTTAGACCAGATTGACACCGTATTTAAAATTTTACTGGACAGTCGAAATGTGACTCTTAGCTCTTTCAGAAGCTCTCAGGTTACGAAGCTTGGTGGCTGGATCGGCAGAGTGCAGCGCTTATTTTTGCAGGTCTTCAGTTCGAGGCTCGAAGCCGACGAATATTTTTATACGTATATATATATATTTTTAATTTATTTTAGATAGTTTTCTCCATCATTCCTAGAAATAAATTGAATAATTCCAAATCGTATTCGGAAAAAATAGAATTTAATATCAAAATATTTCTATATTTATTCGAAATTTTACGAGTCAAGTTCATGCACATGCGCAGAATTCATTCGTATTCTTAGCATTGTGCTTTTTAGACCAGATTGACACCGTATTTAAAATTTTACGGGACAGTCGAAATGAGACTCTTAGCTCTTTCAGAAGCTCTCAGGTTACGAAGCTTGGTGGCTGGATCGGCAGAGTGCAGCGCTTAGTTTTGCAGGTCTTCAGTTCGAGGCTCGTAGCAGACGAATATTTTTATACGTATATATATATATTTTAAATTTATTTTAGTCAGTTTTCTCCATCATTCCTAGAAATAAATTGAATAATTCCAAATCATATTCGGCAAAAATAGAATTTAATATCAAAATATTTCTATATTTATTCGAAATTTTACGAGTCAAGTTCATGCACATGCGCAGAATTCATTCGTATTCTTAGCATTGGGCTTTTTAGACTAGATTGACACCGTATTTAAAATTTTACCGGACAGTCGAAATGAGACTCTTAGCTCTTTCAGAAGCTCTCAGGTTACGAAGCTTGGTGGCTGGATCGGCAGAGTGCAGCGCTTAGTTTTGCAGGTCTTCAGTTCGAGGCTCGAAGCCGACGAATATTTTTATACGTATATATATATTTTTTAAATTTATTTTAGTCAGTTTTCTCCATCATTCCTAGAAATAAATTGAATAATTCCAAATCATATTCGGCAAAAATAGAATTTAATATCAAAATATTTCTATATTTATTCGAAATTTTACGAGTCAAGTTCATGCACATGCGCAGAATTCATTCGTATTCTTAGCATTGGGCTTTTTAGACTAGATTGACACCGTATTTAAAATTTTACCGGACAGTCGAAATGAGACTCTTAGCTCTTTCAGAAGCTCTCAGGTTACGAAGCTTGGTGGCTGGATCGGCAGAGTGCAGCGCTTAGTTTTGCAGGTCTTCAGTTCGAGGCTCGAAGCCGACGAATATTTTTATACGTATATATATATTTTTTAAATTTATTTTAGTCAGTTTTCTCCATCATTCCTAGAAATAAATTGAATAATTCCAAATCATATTCGTCAAAAATAGAATTTAATATCAAAATATTTCTATATTTATTCGAAATTTTACGAGTCAAGTTCATGCACATGCGCAGAATTCATTCGTATTCTTAGCATTGTGCTTTTTAGACCAGATTGACACCGTATTTAAAATTTTACCGGACAGTCGAAATGAGACTCTTAGCTCTTTCAGAAGCTCTCAAGTTACGAAGCTTGGTGGCTGGACCTGCAGAGTGCAGCGCTTAATTTTGCAGGTCTTCAGTTCGAGGCTCGAAAGCGACGAATATTTTTATACGTATATATATATATATATATTTTTAATTTATTTTAGTCAGTTTTCTCCATCATTCCTAGAAATAAATTGAATAATTCCAAATCATATTCGTCAAAAATAGAATTTAATATCAAAATATTTCTATATTTATTCGAAATTTTACGAGTCAAGTTCATGCACATGCGCAGAATTCATTCGTATTCCTAGCATTGGGCTTTTTAGACCAGATTGACACCGTATTTAAAATTTTACCGGACAGTCGAAATGAGACTCTTAGCTCTTTCAGAAGCTCTCAGGTTACGAAGCTTGGTGTCTGGACCAGCAGAGTGCAGCGCTTATTTTTGCAGGTCTTCAGTTCGAGGCTCGAAGCCGACGAATATTTTTATACGTATATATATATATTTTTAATTTATTTTAGATAGTTTTCTCCATCATTCCTAGAAATAAATTGAATAATTCCAAATCGTATTCGGAAAAAATAGAATTTAATATCAAAATATTTCTATATTTATTCGAAATTTTACGAGTCAAGTTCATGCACATGCGCAGAATTCATTCGTATTCTTAGCATTGTGCTTTTTAGACCAGATTGACACCGTATTTAAAATTTTACGGGACAGTCGAAATGAGACTCTTAGCTCTTTCAGAAGCTCTCAGGTTACGAAGCTTGGTGGCTGGATCGGCAGAGTGCAGCGCTTAGTTTTGCAGGTCTTCAGTTCGAGGCTCGTAGCAGACGAATATTTTTATACGTATATATATATATTTTAAATTTATTTTAGTCAGTTTTCTCCATCATTCCTAGAAATAAATTGAATAATTCCAAATCATATTCGGCAAAAATAGAATTTAATATCAAAATATTTCTATATTTATTCGAAATTTTACGAGTCAAGTTCATGCACATGCGCAGAATTCATTCGTATTCTTAGCATTGGGCTTTTTAGACTAGATTGACACCGTATTTAAAATTTTACCGGACAGTCGAAATGAGACTCTTAGCTCTTTCAGAAGCTCTCAGGTTACGAAGCTTGGTGGCTGGATCGGCAGAGTGCAGCGCTTAGTTTTGCAGGTCTTCAGTTCGAGGCTCGAAGCCGACGAATATTTTTATACGTATATATATATTTTTTAAATTTATTTTAGTCAGTTTTCTCCATCATTCCTAGAAATAAATTGAATAATTCCAAATCATATTCGGCAAAAATAGAATTTAATATCAAAATATTTCTATATTTATTCGAAATTTTACGAGTCAAGTTCATGCACATGCGCAGAATTCATTCGTATTCTTAGCATTGGGCTTTTTAGACTAGATTGACACCGTATTTAAAATTTTACCGGACAGTCGAAATGAGACTCTTAGCTCTTTCAGAAGCTCTCAGGTTACGAAGCTTGGTGGCTGGATCGGCAGAGTGCAGCGCTTAGTTTTGCAGGTCTTCAGTTCGAGGCTCGAAGCCGACGAATATTTTTATACGTATATATATATTTTTTAAATTTATTTTAGTCAGTTTTCTCCATCATTCCTAGAAATAAATTGAATAATTCCAAATCATATTCGTCAAAAATAGAATTTAATATCAAAATATTTCTATATTTATTCGAAATTTTACGAGTCAAGTTCATGCACATGCGCAGAATTCATTCGTATTCTTAGCATTGTGCTTTTTAGACCAGATTGACACCGTATTTAAAATTTTACCGGACAGTCGAAATGAGACTCTTAGCTCTTTCAGAAGCTCTCAAGTTACGAAGCTTGGTGGCTGGACCTGCAGAGTGCAGCGCTTAATTTTGCAGGTCTTCAGTTCGAGGCTCGAAAGCGACGAATATTTTTATACGTATATATATATATATATATTTTTAATTTATTTTAGTCAGTTTTCTCCATCATTCCTAGAAATAAATTGAATAATTCCAAATCATATTCGTCAAAAATAGAATTTAATATCAAAATATTTCTATATTTATTCGAAATTTTACGAGTCAAGTTCATGCACATGCGCAGAATTCATTCGTATTCCTAGCATTGGGCTTTTTAGACCAGATTGACACCGTATTTAAAATTTTACCGGACAGTCGAAATGAGACTCTTAGCTCTTTCAGAAGCTCTCAGGTTACGAAGCTTGGTGGCTGGATCGGCAGAGTGCAGCGCTTAGTTTTGCAGGTCTTCAGTTCGAGGCTCGAAGCCGACGAATATTTTTATACGTATATATATATATATTTTAAATTTATTTTAGTCAGTTTTCGCCATCATTCCTAGAAATAAATTGAATAATTCCAAATCATATTCTTCAAAAATAGAATTTAATATCAAAATATTTCTATATTTATTCGAAATTTTACGAGTCAAGTTCATGCACATGCGCAGAATTCATTCGTATTCTTAGCATTGTGCTTTTTAGACCAGATTGACACCGTATTTAAAATTTTACCGGACAGTCGAAATGAGACTCTTAGCTCTTTCAGAAGCTCTCAGGTTACGAAGCTTGGTGGCCTGATCGGCAGAGTGCAGCGCTTAGTTTTGCAGGTCTTCAGTTCGAGGCTCGAAGCCGACGAATATTTTTATACGTATATATATATTTTTTAAATTTATTTTAGTCAGTTTTCTCCATCATTCCTAGAAATAAATTGAATAATTCCAAATCATATTCGTCAAAAATAGAATTTAATATCAAAATATTTCTATATTTATTCGAAATTTTACGAGTCAAGTTCATGCACATGCGCAGAATTCATTCGTATTCTTAGCATTGTGCTTTTTAGACCAGATTGGCACCGTATTTAAAATTTTACTGGACAGTCGAAATGAGACTCTTAGCTCTTTCAGAAGCTCTCAGGTTACGAAGCTTGGTGGCTGGATCGGCAGAGTGCAGCGCTTAGTTTTGCAGGTCTTCAGTTCGAGGCTCGAAGCCGACGAATATTTTTATACGTATATATATATTTTTTAAAATTTATTTTAGTCAGTTTTCTCCATCATTGCTAGAAATAAATTGAATAATTCCAAATCATATTCGTCAAAAATAGAATTTAATATCAAAATATTTCTATATTTATTCGAAATTTTACGAGTCAAGTTCATGCACATGCGCAGAATTCATTCTTATTCTTAGCATTGTTCTTTTTAGACCAGATTGACACCGTATTTAAAATTTTACTGGACAGTCGAAATGAGACTCTTAGCTCTTTCAGAAGCTCTTAGGTTACGAAGCTTGGTGGCTGGATCGGCAGAGTGCAGCGCTTGGTTTTGCAGGTCTTCAGTTCGAGGCTCGAAGCCGACGAATATTTTTATACGTATATATATTTTTTTAAAATTTATTTTAGTCAGTTTTCTCCATCATTGATAGAAATAAATTGAATAATTCCAAATCATATTCGTCAAAAATAGAATTTAATATCAAAATATTTCTATATTTATTCGAAATTTTACGAGTCAAGTTCATGCACATGCGCAGAATTCATTCGTATTCTTAGCATTGTGCTTTTTAGACCAGATTGACACCGTATTTAAAATTTTACTGGACAGTCGAAATGAGACTCTTAGCTCTTTCAGAAGCTCTCAGGTTACGAAGCTTGGTGGCTGGACCTGCAGAGTGCAGCGCTTAATTTTGCAGGTCTTCAGTTCGAGGCTCGAAGCCGACGAATATTTTTATACGTATATATATATTTTTTTTTAATTTATTTTAGTCAGTTTTCTCCATCATTCCTAGAAATAAATTGAATAATTCCAAATCATATTCGTCAAAAATAGAATTTAATATCAAAATATTTCTAAATTTATTCGAAATTTTACGAGTCAAGTTCATGCACATGCGCAGAATTCATTCGTATTCTTAGCATTGTGCTTTTTAGACCAGATTGACACCGTATTTAAAATTTTACTGGACAGTCGAAATGTGACTCTTAGCTCTTTCAGAAGCTCTCAGGTTACGAAGCTTGGTGGCTGGATCGGCAGAGTGCAGCGCTTATTTTTGCAGGTCTTCAGTTCGAGGCTCGAAGCCGACGAATATTTTTATACGTATATATATATATTTTTAATTTATTTTAGTCAGTTTTCTCCATCATTCCTAGAAATAAATTGAATAATTCCAAATCGTATTCGGAAAAAATAGAATTTAATATCAAAATATTTCTATATTTATTCGAAATTTTACGAGTCAAGTTCATGCACATGCGCAGAATTCATTCGTATTCTTAGCATTGTGCTTTTTAGACCAGATTGACACCGTATTTAAAATTTTACGGGACAGTCGAAATGAGACTCTTAGCTCTTTCAGAAGCTCTCAGGTTACGAAGCTTGGTGGCTGGATCGGCAGAGTGCAGCGCTTAGTTTTGCAGGTCTTCAGTTCGAGGCTCGTAGCAGACGAATATTTTTATACGTATATATATATATTTTAAATTTATTTTAGTCAGTTTTCTCCATCATTCCTAGAAATAAATTGAATAATTCCAAATCATATTCGGCAAAAATAGAATTTAATATCAAAATATTTCTATATTTATTCGAAATTTTACGAGTCAAGTTCATGCACATGCGCAGAATTCATTCGTATTCTTAGCATTGGGCTTTTTAGACTAGATTGACACCGTATTTAAAATTTTACCGGACAGTCGAAATGAGACTCTTAGCTCTTTCAGAAGCTCTCAGGTTACGAAGCTTGGTGGCTGGATCGGCAGAGTGCAGCGCTTAGTTTTGCAGGTCTTCAGTTCGAGGCTCGAAGCCGACGAATATTTTTATACGTATATATATATTTTTTAAATTTATTTTAGTCAGTTTTCTCCATCATTCCTAGAAATAAATTGAATAATTCCAAATCATATTCGTCAAAAATAGAATTTAATATCAAAATATTTCTATATTTATTCGAAATTTTACGAGTCAAGTTCATGCACATGCGCAGAATTCATTCGTATTCTTAGCATTGTGCTTTTTAGACCAGATTGACACCGTATTTAAAATTTTACCGGACAGTCGAAATGAGACTCTTAGCTCTTTCAGAAGCTCTCAAGTTACGAAGCTTGGTGGCTGGACCTGCAGAGTGCAGCGCTTAATTTTGCAGGTCTTCAGTTCGAGGCTCGAAAGCGACGAATATTTTTATACGTATATATATATATATATTTTTAATTTATTTTAGTCAGTTTTCTCCATCATTCCTAGAAATAAATTGAATAATTCCAAATCATATTCGTCAAAAATAGAATTTAATATCAAAATATTTCTATATTTATTCGAAATTTTACGAGTCAAGTTCATGCACATGCGCAGAATTCATTCGTATTCCTAGCATTGGGCTTTTTAGACCAGATTGACACCGTATTTAAAATTTTACCGGACAGTCGAAATGAGACTCTTAGCTCTTTCAGAAGCTCTCAGGTTACGAAGCTTGGTGGCTGGATCGGCAGAGTGCAGCGCTTAGTTTTGCAGGTCTTCAGTTCGAGGCTCGAAGCCGACGAATATTTTTATACGTATATATATATATATTTTAAATTTATTTTAGTCAGTTTTCGCCGTCATTCCTAGAAATAAATTGAATAATTCCAAATCATATTCTTCAAAAATAGAATTTAATATCAAAATATTTCTATATTTATTCGAAATTTTACGAGTCAAGTTCATGCACATGCGCAGAATTCATTCGTATTCTTAGCATTGTGCTTTTTAGACCAGATTGACACCGTATTTAAAATTTTACCGGACAGTCGAAATGTTACTCTTAGCTCTTTCAGAAGCTCTCAGGTTACGAAGCATGGTGGCTGGATCGGCAGAGTGCAGCGCTTAGTTTTGCAGGTCTTCAGTTCGAGGCTCGAAGCCGACGAATATTTTTATACGTATATATATATTTTTTAAAATTTATTTTAGTCAGTTTTCTCCATCATTGCTAGAAATAAATTGAATAATTCCAAATCATATTCGTCAAAAATAGAATTTAATATCAAAATATTTCTATATTTATTCGAAATTTTACGAGTCAAGTTCATGCACATGCGCAGAATTCATTCTTATTCTTAGCATTGTTCTTTTTAGACCAGATTGACACCGTATTTAAAATTTTACTGGACAGTCGAAATGAGACTCTTAGCTCTTTCAGAAGCTCTTAGGTTACGAAGCTTGGTGGCTGGATCGGCAGAGTGCAGCGCTTGGTTTTGCAGGTCTTCAGTTCGAGGCTCGAAGCCGACGAATATTTTTATACGTATATATATTTTTTTAAAATTTATTTTAGTCAGTTTTCTCCATCATTGATAGAAATAAATTGAATAATTCCAAATCATATTCGTCAAAAATAGAATTTAATATCAAAATATTTCTATATTTATTCGAAATTTTACGAGTCAAGTTCATGCACATGCGCAGAATTCATTCGTATTCTTAGCATTGTGCTTTTTAGACCAGATTGACACCGTATTTAAAATTTTACTGGACAGTCGAAATGAGACTCTTAGCTCTTTCAGAAGCTCTCAGGTTACGAAGCTTGGTGGCTGGACCTGCAGAGTGCAGCGCTTAATTTTGCAGGTCTTCAGTTCGAGGCTCGAAGCCGACGAATATTTTTATACGTATATATATATTTTTTTTTAATTTATTTTAGTCAGTTTTCTCCATCATTCCTAGAAATAAATTGAATAATTCCAAATCATATTCGTCAAAAATAGAATTTAATATCAAAATATTTCTAAATTTATTCGAAATTTTACGAGTCAAGTTCATGCACATGCGCAGAATTCATTCGTATTCTTAGCATTGTGCTTTTTAGACCAGATTGACACCGTATTTAAAATTTTACTGGACAGTCGAAATGTGACTCTTAGCTCTTTCAGAAGCTCTCAGGTTACGAAGCTTGGTGGCTGGATCGGCAGAGTGCAGCGCTTATTTTTGCAGGTCTTCAGTTCGAGGCTCGAAGCCGACGAATATTTTTATACGTATATATATATATTTTTAATTTATTTTAGTCAGTTTTCTCCATCATTCCTAGAAATAAATTGAATAATTCCAAATCGTATTCGGAAAAAATAGAATTTAATATCAAAATATTTCTATATTTATTCGAAATTTTACGAGTCAAGTTCATGCACATGCGCAGAATTCATTCGTATTCTTAGCATTGTGCTTTTTAGACCAGATTGACACCGTATTTAAAATTTTACGGGACAGTCGAAATGAGACTCTTAGCTCTTTCAGAAGCTCTCAGGTTACGAAGCTTGGTGGCTGGATCGGCAGAGTGCAGCGCTTAGTTTTGCAGGTCTTCAGTTCGAGGCTCGTAGCAGACGAATATTTTTATACGTATATATATATATTTTAAATTTATTTTAGTCAGTTTTCTCCATCATTCCTAGAAATAAATTGAATAATTCCAAATCATATTCGGCAAAAATAGAATTTAATATCAAAATATTTCTATATTTATTCGAAATTTTACGAGTCAAGTTCATGCACATGCGCAGAATTCATTCGTATTCTTAGCATTGGGCTTTTTAGACTAGATTGACACCGTATTTAAAATTTTACCGGACAGTCGAAATGAGACTCTTAGCTCTTTCAGAAGCTCTCAGGTTACGAAGCTTGGTGGCTGGATCGGCAGAGTGCAGCGCTTAGTTTTGCAGGTCTTCAGTTCGAGGCTCGAAGCCGACGAATATTTTTATACGTATATATATATTTTTTAAATTTATTTTAGTCAGTTTTCTCCATCATTCCTAGAAATAAATTGAATAATTCCAAATCATATTCGTCAAAAATAGAATTTAATATCAAAATATTTCTATATTTATTCGAAATTTTACGAGTCAAGTTCATGCACATGCGCAGAATTCATTCGTATTCTTAGCATTGTGCTTTTTAGACCAGATTGACACCGTATTTAAAATTTTACCGGACAGTCGAAATGAGACTCTTAGCTCTTTCAGAAGCTCTCAAGTTACGAAGCTTGGTGGCTGGACCTGCAGAGTGCAGCGCTTAATTTTGCAGGTCTTCAGTTCGAGGCTCGAAAGCGACGAATATTTTTATACGTATATATATATATATATTTTTAATTTATTTTAGTCAGTTTTCTCCATCATTCCTAGAAATAAATTGAATAATTCCAAATCATATTCGTCAAAAATAGAATTTAATATCAAAATATTTCTATATTTATTCGAAATTTTACGAGTCAAGTTCATGCACATGCGCAGAATTCATTCGTATTCCTAGCATTGGGCTTTTTAGACCAGATTGACACCGTATTTAAAATTTTACCGGACAGTCGAAATGAGACTCTTAGCTCTTTCAGAAGCTCTCAGGTTACGAAGCTTGGTGGCTGGATCGGCAGAGTGCAGCGCTTAGTTTTGCAGGTCTTCAGTTCGAGGCTCGAAGCCGACGAATATTTTTATACGTATATATATATATATTTTAAATTTATTTTAGTCAGTTTTCGCCGTCATTCCTAGAAATAAATTGAATAATTCCAAATCATATTCTTCAAAAATAGAATTTAATATCAAAATATTTCTATATTTATTCGAAATTTTACGAGTCAAGTTCATGCACATGCGCAGAATTCATTCGTATTCTTAGCATTGTGCTTTTTAGACCAGATTGACACCGTATTTAAAATTTTACCGGACAGTCGAAATGTTACTCTTAGCTCTTTCAGAAGCTCTCAGGTTACGAAGCTTGGTGGCTGGATCGGCAGAGTGCAGCGCTTAGTTTTGCAGGTCTTCAGTTCGAGGCTCGAAGCCGACGAATATTTTTATACGTATATATATTTTTTTTAAATTTATTTTAGTCAGTTTTCTCCATCATTGCTAGAAATAAATTGAATAATTCCAAATCATATTCGTCAAAAATAGAATTTAATATCAAAATATTTCTATATTTATTCGAAATTTTACGAGTCAAGTTCATGCACATGCGCAGAATTCATTCTTATTCTTAGCATTGTTCTTTTTAGACCAGATTGACACCGTATTTAAAATTTTACTGGACAGTCGAAATGAGACTCTTAGCTCTTTCAGAAGCTCTTAGGTTACGAAGCTTGGTGGCTGGATCGGCAGAGTGCAGCGCTTGGTTTTGCAGGTCTTCAGTTCGAGGCTCGAAGCCGACGAATATTTTTATACGTATATATATATTTTTAAAATTTATTTTAGTCAGTTTTCTCCATCATTGATAGAAATAAATTGAATAATTCCAAATCATATTCGTCAAAAATAGAATTTAATATCAAAATATTTCTATATTTATTCGAAATTTTACGAGTCAAGTTCATGCACATGCGCAGAATTCATTCGTATTCTTAGCATTGTGCTTTTTAGACCAGATTGACACCGTATTTAAAATTTTACTGGACAGTCGAAATGAGACTCTTAGCTCTTTCAGAAGCTCTCAGGTTACGAAGCTTGGTGGCTGGACCTGCAGAGTGCAGCGCTTAATTTTGCAGGTCTTCAGTTCGAGGCTCGAAGCCGACGAATATTTTTATACGTATATATATATTTTTTTTTAAATTTATTTTAGTCAGTTTTCTCCATCATTCCTAGAAATAAATTGAATAATTCCAAATCATATTCGTCAAAAATAGAATTTAATATCAAAATATTTCTAAATTTATTCGAAATTTTACGAGTCAAGTTCATGCACATGCGCAGAATTCATTCGTATTCTTAGCATTGTGCTTTTTAGACCAGATTGACACCGTATTTAAAATTTTACTGGACAGTCGAAATGTGACTCTTAGCTCTTTCAGAAGCTCTCAGGTTACGAAGCTTGGTGGCTGGATCGGCAGAGTGCAGCGCTTATTTTTGCAGGTCTTCAGTTCGAGGCTCGAAGCCGACGAATATTTTTATACGTATATATATATATTTTTAATTTATTTTAGTCAGTTTTCTCCATCATTCCTAGAAATAAATTGAATAATTCCAAATCGTATTCGGAAAAAATAGAATTTAATATCAAAATATTTCTATATTTATTCGAAATTTTACGAGTCAAGTTCATGCACATGCGCAGAATTCATTCGTATTCTTAGCATTGTGCTTTTTAGACCAGATTGACACCGTATTTAAAATTTTACTGGACAGTCGAAATGAGACTCTTAGCTCTTTCAGAAGCTCTTAGGTTACGAAGCTTGGTGGCTGGATCGGCAGAGTGCAGCGCTTGGTTTTGCAGGTCTTCAGTTCGAGGCTCGAAGCCGACGAATATTTTTATACGTATATATATATATTTTTAATTTATTTTAGTCAGTTTTCTCCATCATTCCTAGAAATAAATTGAATAATTCCAAATCGTATTCGGAAAAAATAGAATTTAATATCAAAATATTTCTATATTTATTCGAAATTTTACGAGTCAAGTTCATGCACATGCGCAGAATTCATTCGTATTCTTAGCATTGTGCTTTTTAGACCAGATTGACACCGTATTTAAAATTTTACGGGACAGTCGAAATGAGACTCTTAGCTCTTTCAGAAGCTCTCAGGTTACGAAGCTTGGTGGCTGGATCGGCAGAGTGCAGCGCTTAGTTTTGCAGGTCTTCAGTTCGAGGCTCGTAGCAGACGAATATTTTTATACGTATATATATATATTTTAAATTTATTTTAGTCAGTTTTCTCCATCATTCCTAGAAATAAATTGAATAATTCCAAATCATATTCGGCAAAAATAGAATTTAATATCAAAATATTTCTACATTTATTCGAAATTTTACGAGTCAAGTTCATGCACATGCGCAGAATTCATTCGTATTCTTAGCATTGGGCTTTTTAGACTAGATTGACACCGTATTTAAAATTTTACCGGACAGTCGAAATGAGACTCTTAGCTCTTTCAGAAGCTCTCAGGTTACGAAGCTTGGTGGCTGGATCGGCAGAGTGCAGCGCTTAGTTTTGCAGGTCTTCAGTTCGAGGCTCGAAGCCGACGAATATTTTTATACGTATATATATATTTTTTAAATTTATTTTAGTCAGTTTTCTCCATCATTCCTAGAAATAAATTGAATAATTCCAAATCATATTCGTCAAAAATAGAATTTAATATCAAAATATTTCTATATTTATTCGAAATTTTACGAGTCAAGTTCATGCACATGCGCAGAATTCATTCGTATTCTTAGCATTGTGCTTTTTAGACCAGATTGACACCGTATTTAAAATTTTACCGGACAGTCGAAATGAGACTCTTAGCTCTTTCAGAAGCTCTCAAGTTACGAAGCTTGGTGGCTGGACCTGCAGAGTGCAGCGCTTAATTTTGCAGGTCTTCAGTTCGAGGCTCGAAAGCGACGAATATTTTTATACGTATATATATATATATATATTTTTAATTTATTTTAGTCAGTTTTCTCCATCATTCCTAGAAATAAATTGAATAATTCCAAATCATATTCGTCAAAAATAGAATTTAATATCAAAATATTTCTATATTTATTCGAAATTTTACGAGTCAAGTTCATGCACATGCGCAGAATTCATTCGTATTCCTAGCATTGTGCTTTTTAGACCAGATTGACACCGTATTTAAAATTTTACCGGACAGTCGAAATGAGACTCTTAGCTCTTTCAGAAGCTCTCAGGTTACGAAGCTTGGTGGCTGGATCGGCAGAGTGCAACGCTTAGTTTTGCAGGTCTTCAGTTCGAGGCTCGAAGCCGACGAATATTTTTATACGTATATATATATATATTTTAAATTTATTTTAGTCAGTTTTCGCCATCATTCCTAGAAATAAATTGAATAATTCCAAATCATATTCTTCAAAAATAGAATTTAATATCAAAATATTTCTATATTTATTCGAAATTTTACGAGTCAAGTTCATGCACATGCGCAGAATTCATTCGTATTCTTAGCATTGTGCTTTTTAGACCAGATTGACACCGTATTTAAAATTTTACCGGACAGTCGAAATGTTACTCTTAGCTCTTTCAGAAGCTCTCAGGTTACGAAGCTTGGTGGCCTAATCGGCAGAATGCAGCGCTTAGTTTTGCAGGTCTTCAGTTCGAGGCTCGAAGCCGGCGAATATTTTTATACGTATATATATATTTTTTTAATTTATTTTAGTCAGTTTTCTCCATCATTCCTAGAAATAAATTGAATAATTCCAAATCATATTCGTCAAAAATAGAAATTAATATCAAAATATTTCTATATTTATTCGAAATTTTACGAGTCAAATTCATGCACATGCGCAGAATTCATTCGTATTCTTAGCATTGTGCTTTTTAGACCAGATTGACACCGTATTTAAAATTTTACCGGACAGTCGAAATGAGACTCTTAGCTCTTTCAGAAGCTCTCAGGTTACGAAGCTTGGTGGCCTGATCGGCAGAGTGCAGCGCTTAGTTTTGCAGGTCTTCAGTTCGAGGCTCGAAGCCGACGAATATTTTTATACGTATATATATTTTTTTTAAATTTATTTTAGTCAGTTTTCTCCATCATTCCTAGAAATAAATTGAATAATTCCAAATCATATTCGTCAAAAATAGAATTTAATATCAAAATATTTCTATATTTATTCGAAATTTTACGAGTCAAGTTCATGCACATGCGCAGAATTCATTCGTATTCTTAGCATTGTGCTTTTTAGACCAGATTGGCACCGTATTTAAAATTTTACTGGACAGTCGAAATGAGACTCTTAGCTCTTTCAGAAGCTCTCAGGTTACGAAGCTTGGTGGCTGGATCGGCAGAGTGCAGCGCTTAGTTTTGCAGATCTTCAGTTCGAGGCTCGAAGCCGACGAATATTTTTATACGTATATATATTTTTTTAAAATTTATTTTAGTCAGTTTTCGCCATCATTCCTAGAAATAAATTGAATAATTCCAAATCATATTCGTCAAAAATAGAATTTAATATCAAAATATTTCTTTATTTATTCGAAATTTTACGAGTCAAGTTCATGCACATGCGCAAAATTCATTCGTATTCTTAGCATTGTGCTTTTTAGACCAGATTGACACCGTATTTAAAATTTTACCGGACAGTCGAAATGAGACTCTTAGCTCTTTCAGAAGCTCTCAGGTTACGAAGCTTGGTGGCTGGATCGGCAGAGTGCAGCGCTTAGTTTTGCAGGTCTTCAGTTCGAGGCTCGAAGCCGACGAATATTTTTATACGTATATATATTTTTTTTAAATTTATTTTAGTCAGTTTTCTCCATCATTGCTAGAAATAAATTGAATAATTCCAAATCATATTCGTCAAAAATAGAATTTAATATCAAAATATTTCTATATTTATTCGAAATTTTACGAGTCAAGTTCATGCACATGCGCAGAATTCATTCGTATTCTTAGCATTGTGCTTTTTAGACCAGATTGACACCGTATTTAAAATTTTACGGGACAGTCGAAATGAGACTCTTAGCTCTTTCAGAAGCACTCAGGTTGCGAAGCTTGGTGGCTGGATCGGCAGAGTGCAGAGCTTAGTTTTGCCGGTCTTCAGTTCGAGGCTCGAAGCCGACGAATATTTTTATACGTATATATATATTTTTTTAATTTACTTTAGTCAGTTTTCTCCATCATTCCTAGAAATAAATTGAATAATTCCAAATCATATTCGTCAAAAATAGAATTTAATATCAAAATATTTCTATATTTATTCGAAATTTTACGAGTCAAGTTCATGCACATGCGCAGAATTCATTCGTATTCTTAGCATTGTGCTTTTTAGACCAGATTGACACCGTATTTAAAATTTTACGGGACAGTCGAAATGAGACTCTTAGCTCTTTCAGAAGCTCTCAGGTTACGAAGCTTGGTGGCTGGATCGGCAGAGTGCAGCGCTTAGTTTGGAGGTCTTCAGTTCGAGGCTCGAAGCCGACGAATATTTTTATACGTATATATATATATTTTTAATTTATTTTAGTCAGTTTTCTCCATCATTCCTAGAAATAAATTGAATAATTCCAAATCATATTCGTCAAAAATAGAATTTAATATCAAAATATTTCTAAATTTATTCGAAATTTTACGAGTCAAGTTCATGCACATGCGCAGAATTCATTCGTATTCTTAGCATTGTGCTTTTTAGACCAGATTGACACCGTATTTAAAATTTTACTGGACAGTCGAAATGAGACTCTTAGCTCTTTCAGAAGCTCTCAGGTTACGAAGCTTGGTGGCTGGACCTGCAGAGTGCAGCGCTTAATTTGCAGGTCTTCAGTTCGAGGCTCGTAGCCGACGAATATTTTTATACGTATATATATATTTTTTAAATTTATTTTAGTCAGTTTTCTCCATCATTCCTAGAAATAAATTGAATAATTCCAAATCATATTCGGCAAAAATAGAATTTAATATCAAAATATTTCTATATTTATTCGAAATTTTACGAGTCAAGTTCATGCACATGCGCAGAATTCATTCGTATTCTTAGCATTGGGCTTTTTAGACTAGATTGACACCGTATTTAAAATTTTACCGGACAGTCGAAATGAGACTCTTAGCTCTTTCAGAAGCTCTCAGGTTACGAAGCTTGGTGGCTGGATCGGCAGAGTGCAGCGCTTAGTTTTGCAGGTCTTCAGTTCGAGGCTCGAAGCCGACGAATATTTTTATACGTATATATATATTTTTTAAATTTATTTTAGTCAGTTTTCTCCATCATTCCTAGAAATAAATTGAATAATTCCAAATCATATTCGTCAAAAATAGAATTTAATATCAAAATATTTCTATATTTATTCGAAATTTTACGAGTCAAGTTCATGCACATGCGCAGAATTCATTCGTATTCTTAGCATTGTGCTTTTTAGACCAGATTGACACCGTATTTAAAATTTTACCGGACAGTCGAAATGAGACTCTTAGCTCTTTCAGAAGCTCTCAAGTTACGAAGCTTGGTGGCTGGACCTGCAGAGTGCAGCGCTTAATTTTGCAGGTCTTCAGTTCGAGGCTCGAAAGCGACGAATATTTTTATACGTATATATATATATATATTTTTAATTTATTTTAGTCAGTTTTCTCCATCATTCCTAGAAATAAATTGAATAATTACAAATCATATTCGTCAAAAATAGAATTTAATATCAAAATATTTCTATATTTATTCGAAATTTTACGAGTCAAGTTCATGCACATGCGCAGAATTCATTCGTATTCCTAGCATTGTGCTTTTTAGACCAGATTGACACCGTATTTAAAATTTTACCGGACAGTCGAAATGAGACTCTTAGCTCTTTCAGAAGCTCTCAGGTTACGAAGCTTGGTGGCTGGATCGGCAGAGTGCAGCGCTTAGTTTTGCAGGTCTTCAGTTCGAGGCTCGAAGCCGACGAATATTTTTATACGTATATATATATATATTTTAAATTTATTTTAGTCAGTTTTCGCCATCATTCCTAGAAATAAATTGAATAATTCCAAATCATATTCTTCAAAAATAGAATTTAATATCAAAATATTTCTATATTTATTCGAAATTTTACGAGTCAAGTTCATGCACATGCGCAGAATTCATTCGTATTCTTAGCATTGTGCTTTTTAGACCAGATTGACACCGTATTTAAAATTTTACCGGACAGTCGAAATGTTACTCTTAGCTCTTTCAGAAGCTCTCAGGTTACGAAGCTTGGTGGCTGGATCGGCAGAGTGCAGCGCTTAGTTTTGCAGGTCTTCAGTTCGAGGCTCGAAGCCGACGAATATTTTTATACGTATATATATTTTTTTTAAATTTATTTTAGTCAGTTTTCTCCATCATTGCTAGAAATAAATTGAATAATTCCAAATCATATTCGTCAAAAATAGAATTTAATATCAAAATATTTCTATATTTATTCGAAATTTTACGAGTCAAGTTCATGCACATGCGCAGAATTCATTCTTATTCTTAGCATTGTTCTTTTTAGACCAGATTGACACCGTATTTAAAATTTTACTGGACAGTCGAAATGAGACTCTTAGCTCTTTCAGAAGCTCTTAGGTTACGAAGCTTGGTGGCTGGATCGGCAGAGTGCAGCGCTTGGTTTTGCAGGTCTTCAGTTCGAGGCTCGAAGCCGACGAATATTTTTATACGTATATATATTTTTTTAAAATTTATTTTAGTCAGTTTTCTCCATCATTGATAGAAATAAATTGAATAATTCCAAATCATATTCGTCAAAAATAGAATTTAATATCAAAATATTTCTATATTTATTCGAAATTTTACGAGTCAAGTTCATGCACATGCGCAGAATTCATTCGTATTCTTAGCATTGTGCTTTTTAGACCAGATTGACACCGTATTTAAAATTTTACTGGACAGTCGAAATGAGACTCTTAGCTCTTTCAGAAGCTCTCAGGTTACGAAGCTTGGTGGCTGGACCTGCAGAGTGCAGCGCTTAATTTTGCAGGTCTTCAGTTCGAGGCTCGAAGCCGACGAATATTTTTATACGTATATATATATATTTTTTTAATTTATTTTAGTCAGTTTTCTCCATCATTCCTAGAAATAAATTGAATAATTCCAAATCATATTCGTCAAAAATAGAATTTAATATCAAAATATTTCTAAATTTATTCGAAATTTTACGAGTCAAGTTCATGCACATGCGCAGAATTCATTCGTATTCTTAGCATTGTGCTTTTTAGACCAGATTGACACCGTATTTAAAATTTTACTGGACAGTCGAAATGTGACTCTTAGCTCTTTCAGAAGCTCTCAGGTTACGAAGCTTGGTGGCTGGATCGGCAGAGTGCAGCGCTTATTTTTGCAGGTCTTCAGTTCGAGGCTCGAAGCCGACGAATATTTTTATACGTATATATATATATTTTTAATTTATTTTAGTCAGTTTTCTCCATCATTCCTAGAAATAAATTGAATAATTCCAAATCGTATTCGGAAAAAATAGAATTTAATATCAAAATATTTCTATATTTATTCGAAATTTTACGAGTCAAGTTCATGCACATGCGCAGAATTCATTTGTATTCTTAGCATTGTGCTTTTTAGACCAGATTGACACCGTATTTAAAATTTTACGGGACAGTCGAAATGAGACTCTTAGCTCTTTCAGAAGCTCTCAGGTTACGAAGCTTGGTGGCTGGATCGGCAGAGTGCAGCGCTTAGTTTTGCAGGTCTTCAGTTCGAGGCTCGTAGCAGACGAATATTTTTATACGTATATATATATATTTTAAATTTATTTTAGTCAGTTTTCTCCATCATTCCTAGAAATAAATTGAATAATTCCAAATCATATTCGGCAAAAATAGAATTTAATATCAAAATATTTCTACATTTATTCGAAATTTTACGAGTCAAGTTCATGCACATGCGCAGAATTCATTCGTATTCTTAGCATTGGGCTTTTTAGACTAGATTGACACCGTATTTAAAATTTTACCGGACAGTCGAAATGAGACTCTTAGCTCTTTCAGAAGCTCTCAGGTTACGAAGCTTGGTGGCTGGATCGGCAGAGTGCAGCGCTTAGTTTTGCAGGTCTTCAGTTCGAGGCTCGAAGCCGACGAATATTTTTATAAGTATATATATATTTTTTAAATTTATTTTAGTCAGTTTTCTCCATCATTCCTAGAAATAAATTGAATAATTCCAAATCATATTCGTCAAAAATAGAATTTAATATCAAAATATTTCTATATTTATTCGAAATTTTACGAGTCAAGTTCATGCACATGCGCAGAATTCATTCGTATTCTTAGCATTGTGCTTTTTAGACCAGATTGACACCGTATTTAAAATTTTACCGGACAGTCGAAATGAGACTCTTAGCTCTTTCAGAAGCTCTCAGGTTACGAAGCTTGGTGGCTGGATCGGCAGAGTGCAGCGCTTAGTTTTGCAGGTCTTCAGTTCGAGGCTCGAAGCCGACGAATATTTTTATACGTATATATATATATATTTTAAATTTATTTTAGTCAGTTTTCGCCATCATTCCTAGAAATAAATTGAATAATTCCAAATCATATTCTTCAAAAATAGAATTTAATATCAAAATATTTCTATATTTATTCGAAATTTTACGAGTCAAGTTCATGCACATGCGCAGAATTCATTCGTATTCTTAGCATTGTGCTTTTTAGACCAGATTGACACCGTATTTAAAATTTTACCGGACAGTCGAAATGTTACTCTTAGCTCTTTCAGAAGCTCTCAGGGTACGAAGCTTGGTGGCCTAATCGGCAGAATGCAGCGCTTAGTTTTGCAGGTCTTCAGTTCGAGGCTCGAAGCCGGCGAATATTTTTATACGTATATATATATTTTTTTAATTTATTTTAGTCAGTTTTCTCCATCATTCCTAGAAATAAATTGAATAATTCCAAATCATATTCGTCAAAAATAGAAATTAATATCAAAATATTTCTATATTTATTCGAAATTTTACGAGTCAAATTCATGCACATGCGCAGAATTCATTCGTATTCTTAGCATTGTGCTTTTTAGACCAGATTGACACCGTATTTAAAATTTTACCGGACAGTCGAAATGAGACTCTTAGCTCTTTCAGAAGCTCTCAGGTTACGAAGCTTGGTGGCCTGATCGGCAGAGTGCAGCGCTTAGTTTTGCAGGTCTTCAGTTCGAGGCTCGAAGCCGACGAATATTTTTATACGTATATATATTTTTTTTAAATTTATTTTAGTCAGTTTTCTCCATCATTCCTAGAAATAAATTGAATAATTCCAAATCATATTCGTCAAAAATAGAATTTAATATCAAAATATTTCTATATTTATTCGAAATTTTACGAGTCAAGTTCATGCACATGCGCAGAATTCATTCGTATTCTTAGCATTGTGCTTTTTAGACCAGATTGGCACCGTATTTAAAATTTTACTGGACAGTCGAAATGAGACTCTTAGCTCTTTCAGAAGCTCTCAGGTTACGAAGCTTGGTGGCTGGATCGGCAGAGTGCAGCGCTTAGTTTTGCAGATCTTCAGTTCGAGGCTCGAAGCCGACGAATATTTTTATACGTATATATATTTTTTTAAAATTTATTTTAGTCAGTTTTCGCCATCATTCCTAGAAATAAATTGAATAATTCCAAATCATATTCGTCAAAAATAGAATTTAATATCAAAATATTTCTTTATTTATTCGAAATTTTACGAGTCAAGTTCATGCACATGCGCAAAATTCATTCGTATTCTTAGCATTGTGCTTTTTAGACCAGATTGACACCGTATTTAAAATTTTACCGGACAGTCGAAATGAGACTCTTAGCTCTTTCAGAAGCTCTCAGGTTACGAAGCTTGGTGGCTGGATCGGCAGAGTGCAGCGCTTAGTTTTGCAGGTCTTCAGTTCGAGGCTCGAAGCCGACGAATATTTTTATACGTATATATATTTTTTTTAAATTTATTTTAGTCAGTTTTCTCCATCATTGCTAGAAATAAATTGAATAATTCCAAATCATATTCGTCAAAAATAGAATTTAATATCAAAATATTTCTATATTTATTCGAAATTTTACGAGTCAAGTTCATGCACATGCGCAGAATTCATTCGTATTCTTAGCATTGTGCTTTTTAGACCAGATTGACACCGTATTTAAAATTTTACGGGACAGTCGAAATGAGACTCTTAGCTCTTTCAGAAGCACTCAGGTTGCGAAGCTTGGTGGCTGGATCGGCAGAGTGCAGAGCTTAGTTTTGCCGGTCTTCAGTTCGAGGCTCGAAGCCGACGAATATTTTTATACGTATATATATATTTTTTTAATTTACTTTAGTCAGTTTTCTCCATCATTCCTAGAAATAAATTGAATAATTCCAAATAATATTCGTCAAAAATAGAATTTAATATCAAAATATTTCTATATTTATTCGAAATTTTACGAGTCAAGTTCATGCACATGCGCAGAATTCATTCGTATTCTTAGCATTGTGCTTTTTAGACCAGATTGACACCGTATTTAAAATTTTACGGGACAGTCGAAATGAGACTCTTAGCTCTTTCAGAAGCTCTCAGGTTACGAAGCTTGGTGGCTGGATCGGCAGAGTGCAGCGCTTAGTTTGGAGGTCTTCAGTTCGAGGCTCGAAGCCGACGAATATTTTTATACGTATATATATATATTTTTAATTTATTTTAGTCAGTTTTCTCCATCATTCCTAGAAATAAATTGAATAATTCCAAATCATATTCGTCAAAAATAGAATTTAATATCAAAATATTTCTAAATTTATTCGAAATTTTACGAGTCAAGTTCATGCACATGCGCAGAATTCATTCGTATTCTTAGCATTGTGCTTTTTAGACCAGATTGACACCGTATTTAAAATTTTACTGGACAGTCGAAATGAGACTCTTAGCTCTTTCAGAAGCTCTCAGGTTACGAAGCTTGGTGGCTGGACCTGCAGAGTGCAGCGCTTAATTTGGAGGTCTTCAGTTCGAGGCTCGAAGCCGACGAATATTTTTATACGTATATATATATATTTTTTTAATTTATTTTAGTCAGTTTTCTCCATCATTCCTAGAAATAAATTGAATAATTCCAAATCATATTCGTCAAAAATAGAATTTAATATCAAAATATTTCTATATTTATTCGAAATTTTATGAGTCAAGTTCATGCACATGCGCAGAATTCATTCGTATTCTTAGCATTGTTCTTTTTAGACCATATTGACACCGTATTTAAAATTTTACCGGACAGTCGAAATGAGACTCTTAGCTCTTTCAGAAGCTCTCAGGCTACGAAGCTTGGTGGCTGGATCGGCAGAGTGCAGCGCTTATTTTTGCAGGTCTTCAGTTCGAGGCTCGTAGCCGACGAATATTTTTATACGTATATATATATTTTTTAAATTTATTTTAGTCAGTTTTCTCCATCATTCCTAGAAATAAATTGAATAATTCCAAATCATATTCGGCAAAAATAGAATTTAATATCAAAATATTTCTATATTTATTCGAAATTTTACGAGTCAAGTTCATGCACATGCGCAGAATTCTTTCGTATTCTTAGCATTGTGCTTTTTAGACCAGATTGACACCGTATTTAAAATTTTACCGGACAGTCGAAATGAGACTCTTAGCTCTTTCAGAAGCTCTCAGGTTACGAAGCTTGGTGGCTGGATCGGCAGAGTGCAGCGCTTAGTTTTGCCGGTCTTCAGTTCAAGGCTCGAAGCCGACGAATATTTTTATACGTATATATATTTTTTTAAAATTTATTTTAGTCAGTTTTCTCCATCATTCCTAGAAATAAATTGAATAATTCCAAATCATATTCGTCAAAAATAGAATTTAATATCAAAATATTTCTATATTTATTCGAAATTTTACGAGTCAAGTTCATGCACATGCGCAGAATTCATTCTTATTCTTAGCATTGTGCTTTTTAGACCAGATTGATACCGTATTTAAAATTTTACCGGACAGTCGAAATGAGACTCTTAGCTCTTTCAGAAGCTCTCAGGTTACGAAGCTTGGTGTCTGGACCAGCAGAGTGCAGCGCTTAGTTTTGCAGGTCTTCAGTTCGAGGCTCGAAGCCGACGAAGGTTTTTATACGTATATATATATTTTTTAAATTTATTTTAGTCAGTTTTCTCCATCATTCCTAGAAATAAATTGAATAATTCCAAATCATATTCGTCAAAAATAGAATTTAATATCAAAATATTTCTATATTTATTCGAAATTTTACGAGTCAAGTTCATGCACATGCGCAGAATTCATTCGTATTCTTAGCATTGTGCTTTTTAGACCAGATTGGCACCGTATTTAAAATTTTACTGGACAGTCGAAATGAGACTCTTAGCTCTTTCAGAAGCTCTCAGGTTACGAAGCTTGGTGGCTGGATCGGCAGAGTGCAGCGCTTAGTTTTGCAGGTCTTCAGTTCGAGGCTCGAAGCCGACGAATATTTTTATACGTATATATATTTTTTTAAAATTTATTTTAGTCAGTTTTCGCCATCATTCCTAGAAATAAATTGAATAATTCCAAATCATATTCGTCAAAAATAGAATTTAATATCAAAATATTTCTTTATTTATTCGAAATTTTACGAGTCAAGTTCATGCACATGCGCAGAATTCATTCGTATTCTTAGCATTGTGCTTTTTAGACCAGATTGACACCGTATTTAAAATTTTACTGGACAGTCGAAATGAGACTCTTAGCTCTTTCAGAAGCTCTTAGGTTACGAAGCTTGGTGGCTGGATCGGCAGAGTGCAGCGCTTGGTTTTGCAGGTCTTCAGTTCGAGGCTCGAAGCCGACGAATATTTTTATACGTATATATATTTTTTTAAAATTTATTTTAGTCAGTTTTCTCCATCATTGATAGAAATAAATTGAATAATTCCAAATCATATTCGTCAAAAATAGAATTTAATATCAAAATATTTCTATATTTATTCGAAATTTTACGAGTTAAGTTCATGCACATGCGCAGAATTCATTCGTATTCTTAGCATTGTGCTTTTTAGACCAGATTGACACCGTATTTAAAATTTTACTGCACAGTCGAAATGAGACTCTTAGCTCTTTCAGAAGCTCTCAGGTTACGAAGCTTGGTGGCTGGATCGGCAGAGTGCATCGCTTAGTTTTGCAGGTCTTCAGTTCGAGGCTCGAAGCCGACGAATATTTTTATACGTATATATATATATATTTTTTTAATTTATTTTAGTCAGTTTTCTCCATCATTCCTAGAAATAAATTGAATAATTCCAAATCATATTCGTCAAAAATAGAATTTAATATCAAAATATTTCTATATTTATTCGAAATTTTACGAGTCAAGTTCATGCTGAAGCGCAGAATTCATTCGTATTCTTAGCATTGTGCTTTTTAGACCAGATTGACACCGTATTTAAAATTTTACTGGACAGTCGAAATGAGACTCTTAGCTCTTTCAGAAGCTCTCAGGTTACGAAGCTTGGTGGCTGGATCGGCAGAGTGCATCGCTTAGTTTTGCAGGTCTTCAGTTCGAGGCAAAAAGCCGACGAATATTTTTATACGTATATATATTTTTTTTTAAATTTATTTTAGTCAGTTTTCTCCATCATTCCTAGAAATAAATTGAATAATTCCAAATCATATTCGTCAAAAATAGAATTTAATATCAAAATATTTCTATATTTATTCGAAATTTTACGAGTCAAGTTCATGCACATGCGCAGAATTCATTCGAATTCCTAGCATTGTGCTTTTTAGACGAGATTGACACCGTATTTAAAATTTTACCGGACAGTCGAAATGAGACTCTTAGCTCTTTCAGAAGCTTTCAGGTTACGAAGCTTGGTGGCTGGATCGGCAGAGTGCAGAGCTTAGTTTTGCAGGTCTTCAGTTCGAGGCTCGAAGCCGACGAATATTTTTATACGTATATATATATTTTTTAAATTTATTTTAGTCAGTTTTCTCCATCATTCCTAGAAATAAATTGAATAATTCCAAATCATATTCGTCAAAAATAGAATTTAATATCAAAATATTTCTATATTTATTCGAAATTTTACGAGTCAAGTTCATGCACATGCGCAGAATTCATTCGTATTCTTAGCATTGTGCTTTTTAGACCAGATTGACACCGTATTTAAAATTTTACTGGACAGTCGAAATGAGACTCTTAGCTCTTTCAGAAGCTCTCAGGTTACGAAGCTTGGTGGCTGGATCGGCAGAGTGCAGCGCTTAGTTTTGCAGGTCTTCAGTTCGAGGCTCGAAGCCGACGAATATTTTTATACGTATATATATATTTTTTTTAAATTTATTTTAGTCAGTTTTCGCCATCATTCCTAGAAATAAATTGAATAATTCCAAATCATATTCGTCAAAAATAGAATTTAATATCAAAATATTTCTATATTTATTCGAAATTTTACGAGTCAAGTTCATGCACATGCGCAGAATTCATTCGTATTCTTAGCATTGTGCTTTTTAGACCAGATTGACACCGTATTTAAAATTTTACCGGACAGTCGAAATGAGACTCTTAGCGCTTTCAGAAGCTCTCAGGTTACGAAGCTTGGTGGCTTGATCGGCGGAGTGCAGCGCTTAGTTTTGCAGGTCTTCAGTTCGAGGCTCGAAGCCGACGAATATTTTTATACGTATATATATTTTTTTAAAATTTATTTTAGTCAGTTTTCTCCATCATTGATAGAAATAAATTGAATAATTCTAAATCATATTCGTCAAAAATAGAATTTAATATCAAAATATTTCTATATTTATTCGAAATTTTACGAGTCAAGTTCATGCACATGCGCAGAATTCATTCGTATTCTTAGCATTGTGCTTTTTAGACCAGATTGACACCGTATTTAAAATTTTACTGGACAGTCGAAATGAGACTCTTAGCTCTTTCAGAAGCTCTCAGGTTACGAAGCTTGGTGGCTGGATCGGCAGAGTGCATCGCTTAGTTTTGCAGGTCTTCAGTTCGAGGCTCGTAGCCGACGAATATTTTTATACGTATATATATTTTTTTTTTAAATTTATTTTAGTCAGTTTTCTCCATCATTCCTAGAAATAAATTGAATAATTCCAAATCATATTCGTCAAAAATAGAATTTAATATTAAAATATTTCTATATTTATTCGAAATTTTACGAGTCAAGTTCATGCACATGCGCAGAATTCATTCGTATTCATAGCATTGTGCTTTTTAGACCAGATTGACACCGTATTTAAAATTTTACTGCACAGTCGAAATGAGACTCTTAGCTCTTTCAGAAGCTCTCAGGTTACGAAGCTTGGTGGCTGGATCGGCAGAGTGCAGCGCTTAGTTTTGCAGGTCTTCAGTTCGAGGCTCGAAGCCGACGAATATTTTTATACGTATATATATTTTTTTAAAATTTATTTTAGTCAGTTTTCTCCATCATTGATAGAAATAAATTGAATAATTCCAAATCATATTAGTCAAAAATAGAATTTAATATCAAAATATTTCTATATTTATTCGAAATTTTACGAGTCAAGTTCATGCTGATGCGCAGAATTCATTCGTATTCTTAGCATTGTGCTTTTTAGACCAGATTGACACCGTATTTAAAATTTTACTGGACAGTCGAAATGAGACTCTTAGCTCTTTCAGAAGCTCTCAGGTTACGAAGCTTGGTGGCTGGATCGGCAGAGTGCAGCGCTTAGTTTGCAGGTCTTCAGTTCGAGTCTATAAGCCGACGAATATTTTTATACGTATATATATTTTTATTTAAATTTATTTTAGTCAGTTTTCGCCATCATTCCTAGAAATAAATTGAATAATTCCAAATCATATTCGTCAAAAATAGAATTTAATATCAAATTGTTTCTATATTTATTCGAAATTTTACGAGACAAGTTCATGCACATGCGCAGAATTCATTAGTATTCTTAGCATTGTGCTTTTTAGACCAGATTGACACCGTATTTAAAATTTTACTGGACAGTCGAAATGAGACTCTTAGCTCTTTCAGAAGCTCTCAGGTTACGAAGCTTGGTGGCTGGATCGGCAGAGTGCAGCGCTTAGTTTTGCAGGTCTTCAGTTCGAGGCTATAAGCCGACGAACATTTTTATACGTATATATATATTTTTTAATTTATTTTAGTCAGTTTTCTCCATCATTTCTAGAAATAAATTGAATAATTCCAAATCATATTCGTCAAAAATAGAATTTAATATCAAAATATTTCTATATTTATTCGAAATTTTACGAGTCAAGTTCATGCTGAAGCGCAGAATTCATTCGTATTCTTAGCATTGTGCTTTTTAGACCAGATTGACACCGTATTTAAAATTTTACTGGACAGTCGAAATGAGACTCTTAGCTCTTTCAGAAGCTCTCAGGTTACGAAGCTTGGTGGCTGGATCGGCAGAGTGCAGCGCTTAGTTTTGCAGGTCTTCAGTTCGAGTCTATAAGCCGACGAATATTTTTATACGTATATATATATTTTTTAATTTATTTTAGTCAGTTTTCTCCATCATTCCTAGAAATAAATTGAATAATTCCAAATCATATTCGTCAAAAATAGAATTTAATATCAAAATATTTCTATATTTATTCGAAATTTTACGAGTCAAGTTCATGCACATGCGCAGAATTCATTCGTATTCTTAGCATTGTGCTTTTTAGACCAGATTGACACCGTATTTAAAATTTTACTGGACAGTCGAAATGAGACTCTTAGCTCTTTCAAAAGCTCTCAGGTTAAGAAGCTTGGTGGCTGGATCGGCAGAGTGCATCGCTTAGTTTTGCAGGTCTTCAGTTCGAGGCTCGAAGCCGACGAATATTTTTATACGTATATATATATATTTTTTAAATTTATTTTAGTCAGTTTTCGCCATCATTCCTAGAAATAAATTGAATAATTCCAAATCATATTCGTCAAAAATAGAATTTAATATCAAAATATTTCTATATTTATTCGAAATTTTACGAGTCAAGTTCATGCACATGCGCAGAATTCATTCGTATTCTTAGCATTGTGCTTTTTAGACCAGATTGACACCGTATTTAAAATTTTACTGGACAGTCGAAATGAGAATCTTAGCTCTTTCAGAAGCTCTCAGGTTACGAAGCTTGGTGGCTGGATCGGCAGAGTGCAGCGCTTAGTTTTGCAGGTCTTCAGTTCGAGTCTATAAGCCGACGAATATTTTTATACGTATATATATATTTTTTAATTTATTTTAGTCAGTTTTCTCCATCATTCCTAGAAATAAATTGAATAATTCCAAATCATATTCGTCAAAAATAGAATTTAATATTAAAATATTTCTATATTTATTCGAAATTTTACGAGTCAAGTTCATGCACATGCGCAGAATTCATTCGTATTCATAGCATTGTGCTTTTTAGACCAGATTGACACCGTATTTAAAATTTTACTGCACAGTCGAAATGAGACTCTTAGCTCTTTCAGAAGCTCTCAGGTTACGAAGCTTGGTGGCTGGATCGGCAGAGTGCAGCGCTTAGTTTTGCAGGTCTTCAGTTCGAGGCTCGAAGCCGACGAATATTTTTATACGTATATATATTTTTTTAAAATTTATTTTAGTCAGTTTTCTCCATCATTGATAGAAATAAATTGAATAATTCCAAATCATATTCGTCAAAAATAGAATTTAATATCAAAATATTTCTATATTTATTCGAAATTTTACGAGTCAAGTTCATGCTGATGCGCAGAATTCATTCGTATTCTTAGCATTGTGCTTTTTAGACCAGATTGACACCGTATTTAAAATTTTACTGGACAGTCGAAATGAGACTCTTAGCTCTTTCAGAAGCTCTCAGGTTACGAAGCTTGGTGGCTGGATCGGCAGAGTGCAGCGCTTAGTTTGCAGGTCTTCAGTTCGAGTCTATAAGCCGACGAATATTTTTATACGTATATATATTTTTATTTAAATTTATTTTAGTCAGTTTTCGCCATCATTCCTAGAAATAAATTGAATAATTCCAAATCATATTCGTCAAAAATAGAATTTAATATCAAATTGTTTCTATATTTATTCGAAATTTTACGAGACAAGTTCATGCACATGCGCAGAATTCATTAGTATTCTTAGCATTGTGCTTTTTAGACCAGATTGACACCGTATTTAAAATTTTACTGGACAGTCGAAATGAGACTCTTAGCTCTTTCAGAAGCTCTCAGGTTACGAAGCTTGGTGGCTGGATCGGCAGAGTGCAGCGCTTAGTTTTGCAGGTCTTCAGTTCGAGGCTATAAGCCGACGAACATTTTTATACGTATATATATATTTTTTAATTTATTTTAGTCAGTTTTCTCCATCATTTCTAGAAATAAATTGAATAATTCCAAATCATATTCGTCAAAAATAGAATTTAATATCAAAATATTTCTATATTTATTCGAAATTTTACGAGTCAAGTTCATGCTGAAGCGCAGAATTCATTCGTATTCTTAGCATTGTGCTTTTTAGACCAGATTGACACCGTATTTAAAATTTTACTGGACAGTCGAAATGAGACTCTTAGCTCTTTCAGAAGCTCTCAGGTTACGAAGCTTGGTGGCTGGATCGGCAGAGTGCAGCGCTTAGTTTTGCAGGTCTTCAGTTCGAGTCTATAAGCCGACGAATATTTTTATACGTATATATATATTTTTTAATTTATTTTAGTCAGTTTTCTCCATCATTCCTAGAAATAAATTGAATAATTCCAAATCATATTCGTCAAAAATAGAATTTAATATCAAAATATTTCTATATTTATTCGAAATTTTACGAGTCAAGTTCATGCACATGCGCAGAATTCATTCGTATTCTTAGCATTGTGCTTTTTAGACCAGATTGACACCGTATTTAAAATTTTACTGGACAGTCGAAATGAGACTCTTAGCTCTTTCAAAAGCTCTCAGGTTAAGAAGCTTGGTGGCTGGATCGGCAGAGTGCATCGCTTAGTTTTGCAGGTCTTCAGTTCGAGGCTCGAAGCCGACGAATATTTTTATACGTATATATATATATTTTTTAAATTTATTTTAGTCAGTTTTCGCCATCATTCCTAGAAATAAATTGAATAATTCCAAATCATATTCGTCAAAAATAGAATTTAATATCAAAATATTTCTATATTTATTCGAAATTTTACGAGTCAAGTTCATGCACATGCGCAGAATTCATTCGTATTCTTAGCATTGTGCTTTTTAGACCAGATTGACACCGTATTTAAAATTTTACTGGACAGTCGAAATGAGACTCTTAGCTCTTTCAAAAGCTCTCAGGTTAAGAAGCTTGGTGGCTGGATCGGCAGAGTGTATCGCTTAGTTTTGCAGGTCTTCAGTTCGAGTCTCGAAGCCGACGAATATTTTTATACGTATATATATATTTTTTTTAAATTTATTTTAGTCAGTTTTCGCCATCATTCCTAGAAATAAATTGAATAATTCCAAATCATATTCGTCAAAAATAGAATTTAATATCAAAATATTTCTATATTTATTCGAAATTTTACGAGTCAAGTTCATGCACATGCGCAGAATTCATTCGTATTCTTAGCATTGTGCTTTTTAGACCAGATTGACACCGTATTTAAAATTTTACTGGACAGTCGAAATGAGAATCTTAGCTCTTTCAGAAGCTCTCAGGTTACGAAGCTTGGTGGCTGGATCGGCAGAGTGCAGCGCTTAGTTTTGCAGGTCTTCAGTTCGAGTCTATAAGCCGACGAATATTTTTATACGTATATATATATTTTTTAATTTATTTTAGTCAGTTTTCTCCATCATTCCTAGAAATAAATTGAATAATTCCAAATCATATTCGTCAAAAATAGAATTTAATATCAAAATATTTCTATATTTATTCGAAATTTTACGAGTCAAGTTCATGCACATGCGCAGAATTCATTCTTATTCTTAGCATTGTGCTTTTTAGACCAGATTGACACCGTATTTAAAATTTTACTGGACAGTCGAAATGAGACTCTTAGCTCTTTCAGAAGCTCTCAGGTTACGAAGCTTGGTGGCTGGATCGGCAGAGTGCAGCGCTTGGTTTTGCAGGTCTTCAGTTCGAGGCTCGAAGCCGACGAATATTTTTATACGTATATATATTTTTTTAAAATTTATTTTAGTCAGTTTTCTCCATCATTGATAGAAATAAATTGAATAATTCCAAATCATATTCGTCAAAAATAGAATTTAATATCAAAATATTTCTATATTTATTCGAAATTTTACGAGTTAAGTTCATGCACATGCGCAGAATTCATTCGTATTCTTAGCATTGTGCTTTTTAGACCAGATTGACACCGTATTTAAAATTTTACTGGACAGTCGAAATGAGACTCTTAGCTCTTTCAGAAGCTCTCAGGTTACGAAGCTTGGTGGCTGGATCGGCAGAGTGCAGCGCTTAGTTTTGCAGGTCTTCAGTTCGAGTCTATAAGCCGACGAATATTTTTATACGTATATATATATTTTTTAATTTATTTTAGTCAGTTTTCTCCATCATTCCTAGAAATAAATTGAATAATTCCAAATCATATTCGTCAAAAATAGAATTTAATATCAAAATATTTCTATATTTATTCGAAATTTTACGAGTCAAGTTCATGCACATGCGCAGAATTCATTCGTATTCTTAGCATTGTGCTTTTTAGACCAGATTGACACCGTATTTAAAATTTTACTGGACAGTCGAAATGAGACTCTTAGCTCTTTCAAAAGCTCTCAGGTTAAGAAGCTTGGTGGCTGGATCGGCAGAGTGCATCGCTTAGTTTTGCAGGTCTTCAGTTCGAGGCTCGAAGCCGACGAATATTTTTATACGTATATATATATTTTTTTTAAATTTATTTTAGTCAGTTTTCGCCATCATTCCTAGAAATAAATTGAATAATTCCAAATCATATTCGTCAAAAATAGAATTTAATATCAAAATATTTCTATATTTATTCGAAATTTTACGAGTCAAGTTCATGCACATGCGCAGAATTCATTCGTATTCTTAGCATTGTGCTTTTTAGACCAGATTGACACCGTATTTTAAATTTTACTGGACAGTCGAAATGAGACTCTTAGCTCTTTCAAAAGCTCTCAGGTTAAGAAGCTTGGTGGCTGGATCGGCAGAGTGCATCGCTTAGTTTTGCAGGTCTTCAGTTGGAGGCTCGAAGCCGACGAATATTTTTATACGTATATATATATTTTTTTTAAATTTATTTTAGTCAGTTTTCGCCATCATTCCTAGAAATAAATTGAATAATTCCAAATCATATTCGTCAAAAATAGAATTTAATATCAAAATATTTCTATATTTATTCGAAATTTTACGAGTCAAGTTCATGCACATGCGCAGAATTCATTCTTATTCTTAGCATTGTGCTTTTTAGACCAGATTGACACCGTATTTAAAATTTTACTGGACAGTCGAAATGAGACTCTTAGCTCTTTCAGAAGCTCTCAGGTTACGAAGCTTGGAGGCTGGACCTGCAGAGTGCAGCGCTTAATTTTGCAGGTCTACAGTTCGAGGCTCGAAGCCGACGAATATTTTTATACGTATATATATATATATTTTTAATTTATTTTAGTCAGTTTTCTCCATCATTCCTAGAAATAAATTGAATAATTCCAAATCATATTCGTCAAAAATAGAATTTAATATCAAAATATTTCTATATTTATTCGAAATTTTACGAGTTAAGTTCATGCACATGCGCAGAATTCATTCGTATTCTTAGCATTGTGCTTTTTAGACCAGATTGACACCGTATTTAAAATTTTACTGGACAGTCGAAATGAGACTCTTAGCTCTTTCAGAAGCTCTCAGGTTACGAAGCTTGGTGGCTGGATCGGCAGAGTGCATCGCTTAGTTTTGCAGGTCTTCAGTTCGAGGCTCGAAGCCGACGAATATTTTTATACGTATATATATTTTTTTTTAAAATTTATTTTAGTCAGTTTTCTCCATCATTCCTAGAAATAAATTGAATAATTCCAAATCATATTCGTCAAAAATAGAATTTAATATTAAAATATTTCTATATTTATTCGAAATTTTACGAGTCAAGTTCATGCACATGCGCAGAATTCATTCGTATTCTTAGCATTGTGCTTTTTAGACCAGATTGACACCGTATTTAAAATTTTACTGGACAGTCGAAATGAGACTCTTAGCTCTTTCAGAAGCTCTCAGGTTACGAAGCTTGGTGGCTGGATCGGCAGAGTGCAGCGCTTAGTTTTGCAGGTCTTCAGTTCGAGGCTCGAAGCCGACGAATATTTTTATACGTATATATATTTTTTTAAAATTTATTTTAGTCAGTTTTCTCCATCATTGATAGAAATAAATTGAATAATTCCAAATCATATTCGTCAAAAATAGAATTTAATATCAAAATATTTCTATATTTATTCGAAATTTTACGAGTCAAGTTCATGCACATGCGCAGAATTCATTCGTATTCTTAGCATTGTGCTTTTTAGACCAGATTGACACCGTATTTAAAATTTTACTGGACAGTCGAAATGAGACTCTTAGCTCTTTCAAAAGCTCTCAGGTTACGAAGCTTGGTGGCTGGATCGGCAGAGTGCATCGCTTAGTTTTGCAGGTCTTCAGTTCGAGGCTTGAAGCCGACGAATATTTTTATACGTATATATATATATATATTTTTTTAATTTATTTTAGTCAGTTTTCTCCATCATTCCTAAAAATAAATTGAATAATTCCAAATCATATTCGTCAAAAATATAATTTAATATCAAAATATTTCTATATTTATTCGAAATTTTACGAGTCAAGTTCATGCTGAAGCGCAGAATTCATTCGTATTCTTAGCATTGTGCTTTTTAGACCAGATTGACACCGTATTTAAAATTTTACTGGACAGTCTAAATGAGACTCTTAGGTCTTTCAGAAGCTCTCAGGTTACGAAGCTTGGTGGCTGGATCGGCAGAGTGCATCGCTTAGTTTTGCAGGTCTTCAGTTCGAGGCTCGAAGCCGACGAATATTTTTATACGTATATATATATTTTTTTTTAAATTTATTTTAGTCAGTTTTCTCCATCATTGATAGAAATAAATTGAATAATTCCAAATCATATTCGTCAAAAATAGAATTTAATATCAAAATATTTCTATATTTATTCGAAATTTTACGAGTCAAGTTCATGCTGATGCGCAGAATTCATTCGTATTCTTAGCATTGTGCTTTTTAGACCAGATTGACACCGTATTTAAAATTTTACTGGACAGTCGAAATGAGACTCTTAGCTCTTTCAGAAGCTCTCAGGTTACGAAGCTTGGTGGCTGGATCGGCAGAGTGCAGCGCTTAGTTTTGCAGGTCTTCAGTTCGAGGCTATAAGCCGACGAACATTTTTATACGTATATATATATTTTTTAATTTATTTTAGTCAGTTTTCTCCATCATTCCTAGAAATAAATTGAATAATTCCAAATCATATTCGTCAAAAATAGAATTTAATATCAAAATATTTCTATATTTATTCGAAATTTTACGAGTCAAGTTCATGCTGAAGCGCAGAATTCATTCGTATTCTTAGCATTGTGCTTTTTAGACCAGATTGACACCGTATTTAAAATTTTACTGGACAGTCGAAATGAGACTCTTAGCTCTTTCAGAAGCTCTCAGGTTACGAAGCTTGGTGGCTGGATCGGCAGAGTGCAGCGCTTAGTTTTGCAGGTCTTCAGTTCGAGTCTATAAGCCGACGAATATTTTTATACGTATATATATATTTTTTAATTTATTTTAGTCAGTTTTCTCCATCATTCCTAGAAATAAATTGAATAATTCCAAATCAAATTCGTCAAAAATAGAATTTAATATCAAAATATTTCTATATTTATTCGAAATTTTACGAGTCAAGTTCATGCACATGCGCAGAATTCATTCGTAATCTTAGCATTGTGCTTTTTAGACCAGATTGACACCGTATTTAAAATTTTACTGGACAGTCGAAATGAGACTCTTAGCTCTTTCAGAAGCTCTCAGGTTACGAAGCTTGGTGGCTGGATCGGCAAAGTGCATCGCTTAGTTTTGCAGGTCTTCAGTTCGAGGCTCGAAGCCGACGAATATTTTTATACGTATATATATTTTTTTTTTAAATTTATTTTAGTCAGTTTTCTCCATCATTGATAGAAATAAATTGAATAATTCCAAATCATATTCGTCAAAAATAGAATTTAATATTAAAATATTTCTATATTTATTCGAAATTTTACGAGTCAAGTTCATGCTGATGCGCAGAATTCATTCGTATTCTTAGCATTGTGCTTTTTAGACCAGATTGACACCGTATTTAAAATTTTACTGGACAGTCGAAATGAGACTCTTAGCTCTTTCAGAAGCTCTCAGGTTACGAAGCTTGGTGGCTGGATCGGCAGAGTGCAGCGCTTAGTTTTGCAGGTCTTCAGTTCGAGGCTCGAAGCCGACGAATATTTTTATACGTATATATATTTTTTTAAAATTTATTTTAGTCAGTTTTCTCCATCATTGATAGAAATAAATTGAATAATTCCAAATCATATTCGTCAAAAATAGAATTTAATATCAAAATATTTCTATATTTATTCGAAATTTTACGAGTCAAGTTCATGCTGATGCGCAGAATTCATTCGTATTCTTAGCATTGTGCTTTTTAGACCAGATTGACACCGTATTTAAAATTTTACTGGACAGTCGAAATGAGACTCTTAGCTCTTTCAGAAGCTCTCAGGTTACGAAGCTTGGTGGCTGGATCGGCAGAGTGCAGCGCTTAGTTTTGCAGGTCTTCAGTTCGAGTCTATAAGCCGACGAATATTTTTATACGTATATATATATTTTTTAATTTATTTTAGTCAGTTTTCTCCATCATTCCTAGAAATAAATTGAATAATTCCAAATCATATTCGTCAAAAATAGAATTTAATATCAAAATATTTCTATATTTATTCGAAATTTTACGAGTCAAGTTCATGCACATGCGCAGAATTCATTCGTATTCTTAGCATTGTGCTTTTTAGACCAGATTGACACCGTATTTAAAATTTTACTGGACAGTCGAAATGAGACTCTTAGCTCTTTCAAAAGCTCTCAGGTTAAGAAGCTTGGTGGCTGGATCGGCAGAGTGCATCGCTTAGTTTTGCAGGTCTTCAGTTCGAGGCTCGAAGCCGACGAATATTTTTATACGTATATATATATTTTTTTTAAATTTATTTTAGTCAGTTTTCGCCATCATTCCTAGAAATAAATTGAATAATTCCAAATCATATTCGTCAAAAATAGAATTTAATATCAAAATATTTCTATATTTATTCGAAATTTTACGAGTCAAGTTCATGCACATGCGCAGAATTCATTCGTATTCTTAGCATTGTGCTTTTTAGACCAGATTGACACCGTATTTTAAATTTTACTGGACAGTCGAAAAGAGACTCTTAGCTCTTTCAGAAGCTCTCAGGTTACGAAGCTTGGAGGCTGGACCTGCAGAGTGCAGCGCTTAATTTTGCAGGTCTACAGTTCGAGGCTCGAAGCCGACGAATATTTTTATACGTATATATATATATATTTTTAATTTATTTTAGTCAGTTTTCTCCATCATTCCTAGAAATAAATTGAATAATTCCAAATCATATTCGTCAAAAATAGAATTTAATATCAAAATATTTCTATATTTATTCGAAATTTTACGAGTTAAGTTCATGCACATGCGCAGAATTCATTCGTATTCTTAGCATTGTGCTTTTTAGACCAGATTGACACCGTATTTAAAATTTTACTGGACAGTCGAAATGAGACTCTTAGCTCTTTCAGAAGCTCTCAGGTTACGAAGCTTGGTGGCTGGAGCGGCAGAGTGCATCGCTTAGTTTTGCAGGTCTTCAGTTCGAGGCTCGAAGCCGACGAATATTTTTATACGTATATATATTTTTTTTTTAAATTTATTTTAGTCAGTTTTCTCCATCATTCCTAGAAATAAATTGAATAATTCCAAATCATATTCGTCAAAAATAGAATTTAATATTAAAATATTTCTATATTTATTCGAAATTTTACGAGTCAAGTTCATGCACATGCGCAGAATTCATTCGTATTCTTAGCATTGTGCTTTTTAGACCAGATTGACACCGTATTTAAAATTTTACTGGACAGTCGAAATGAGACTCTTAGCTCTTTCAGAAGCTCTCAGGTTACGAAGCTTGGTGGCTGGATCGGCAGAGTGCAGCGCTTAGTTTTGCAGGTCTTCAGTTCGAGGCTATAAGCCGACGAACATTTTTATACGTATATATATATTTTTAAAATTTATTTTAGTCAGTTTTCTCCATCATTGATAGAAATAAATTGAATAATTCCAAATCATATTCGTCAAAAATAGAATTTAATATCAAAATATTTCTATATTTATTCGAAATTTTACGAGTCAAGTTCATGCTGATGCGCAGAATTCATTCGTATTCTTAGCATTGTGCTTTTTAGACCAGATTGACACCGTATTTAAAATTTTACTGGACAGTCGAAATGAGACTCTTAGCTCTTTCAGAAGCTCTCAGGTTACGAAGCTTGGTGGCTGGATCGGCAGAGTGCAGCGCTTAGTTTTGCAGGTCTTCAGTTCGAGTCTATAAGCCGACGAATATTTTTATACGTATATATATATTTTTTAATTTATTTTAGTCAGTTTTCTCCATCATTCCTAGAAATAAATTGAATAATTCCAAATCATATTCGTCAAAAATAGAATTTAATATCAAAATATTTCTATATTTATTCGAAATTTTACGAGTCAAGTTCATGCACATGCGCAGAATTCATTCGTATTCTTAGCATTGTGCTTTTTAGACCAGATTGACACCGTATTTAAAATTTTACTGGACAGTCGAAATGAGACTCTTAGCTCTTTCAAAAGCTCTCAGGTTACGAAGCTTGGTGGCTGGATCGGCAGAGTGCATCGCTTAGTTTTGCAGGTCTTCAGTTCGAGGCTTGAAGCCGACGAATATTTTTATACGTATATATATATATATATATTTTTAATTTATTTTAGTCAGTTTTCTCCATCATTCCTAGAAATAAATTGAATAATTCCAAATCATATTCGTCAAAAATATAATTTAATATCAAAATATTTCTATATTTATTCGAAATTTTACGAGTCAAGTTCATGCTGATGCGCAGAATTCATTCGTATTCTTAGCATTGTGCTTTTTAGACCAGATTGACACCGTATTTAAAATTTTACTGGACAGTCGAAATGAGACTCTTAGCTCTTTCAGAAGCTCTCAGGTTACGAAGCTTGGTGGCTAGATCGGCAGAGTGCAGCGCTTAGTTTTGCAGGTCTTCAGTTCGAGGCTATAAGCCGACGAACATTTTTATACGTATATATATATTTTTTAATTTATTTTAGTCAGTTTTCTCCATCATTCCTAGAAATAAATTGAATAATTCCAAATCATATTCGTCAAAAATAGAATTTAATATCAAAATATTTCTATATTTATTCGAAATTTTACGAGTCAAGTTCATGCTGAAGCGCAGAATTCATTCGTATTCTTAGCATTGTGCTTTTTAGACCAGATTGACACCGTATTTAAAATTTTACTGGACAGTCGAAATGAGACTCTTAGCTCTTTCAGAAGCTCTCAGGTTACGAAGCTTGGTGGCTGGATCGGCAGAGTGCAGCGCTTAGTTTTGCAGGTCTTCAGTTCGAGTCTATAAGCCGACGAATATTTTTATACGTATATATATATTTTTTAATTTATTTTAGTCAGTTTTCTCCATCATTCCTAGAAATAAATTGAATAATTCCAAATCAAATTCGTCAAAAATAGAATTTAATATCAAAATATTTCTATATTTATTCGAAATTTTACGAGTCAAGTTCATGCACATGCGCAGAATTCATTCGTAATCTTAGCATTGTGCTTTTTAGACCAGATTGACACCGTATTTAAAATTTTACTGGACAGTCGAAATGAGACTCTTAGCTCTTTCAGAAGCTCTCAGGTTACGAAGCTTGGTGGCTGGATCGGCAGAGTGCATCGCTTAGTTTTGCAGGTCTTCAGTTCGAGGCTCGAAGCCGACGAATATTTTTATACGTATATATATTTTTTTTTTTAATTTATTTTAGTCAGTTTTCTCCATCATTCCTAGAAATAAATTGAATAATTCCAAATCATATTCGTCAAAAATAGAATTTAATATTAAAATATTTCTATATTTATTCGAAATTTTACGAGTCAAGTTCATGCACATGCGCAGAATTCATTCGTATTCTTAGCATTGTGCTTTTTAGACCAGATTGACACCGTATTTAAAATTTTACTGGACAGTCGAAATGAGACTCTTAGCTCTTTCAGAAGCTCTCAGGTTACGAAGCTTGGTGGCTGGATCGGCAGAGTGCAGCGCTTAGTTTTGCAGGTCTTCAGTTCGAGGCTCGAAGCCGACGAATATTTTTATACGTATATATATTTTTTTAAAATTTATTTTAGTCAGTTTTCTCCATCATTGATAGAAATAAATTGAATAATTCCAAATCATATTCGTCAAAAATAGAATTTAATATTAAAATATTTCTATATTTATTCGAAATTTTACGAGTCAAGTTCATGCTGATGCGCAGAATTCATTCGTATTCTTAGCATTGTGCTTTTTAGACCAGATTGACACCGTATTTAAAATTTTACTGGACAGTCGAAATGAGACTCTTAGCTCTTTCAGAAGCTCTCAGGTTACGAAGCTTGGTGGCTGGATCGGCAGAGTGCAGCGCTTAGTTTTGCAGGTCTTCAGTTCGAGGCTCGAAGCCGACGAATATTTTTATACGTATATATATTTTTTTAAAATTTATTTTAGTCAGTTTTCTCCATCATTGATAGAAATAAATTGAATAATTCCAAATCATATTCGTCAAAAATAGAATTTAATATCAAAATATTTCTATATTTATTCGAAATTTTACGAGTCAAGTTCATGCTGATGCGCAGAATTCATTCGTATTCTTAGCATTGTGCTTTTTAGACCAGATTGACACCGTATTTAAAATTTTACTGGACAGTCGAAATGAGACTCTTAGCTCTTTCAGAAGCTCTCAGGTAACGAAGCTTGGTGGCTGGATCGGCAGAGTGCAGCGCTTAGTTTTGCAGGTCTTCAGTTCGAGTCTATAAGCCGACGAATATTTTTATACGTATATATATATTTTTTAATTTATTTTAGTCAGTTTTCTCCATCATTCCTAGAAATAAATTGAATAATTCCAAATCATATTCGTCAAAAATAGAATTTAATATCAAAATATTTCTATATTTATTCGAAATTTTAGGAGTCAAGTTCATGCACATGCGCAGAATTCATTCGTATTCTTAGCATTGTGCTTTTTAGACCAGATTGACACCGTATTTAAAATTTTACTGGACAGTCGAAATGAGACTCTTAGCTCTTTCAAAAGCTCTCAGGTTACGAAGCTTGGTGGCTGGATCGGCAGAGTGCATCGCTTAGTTTTGCAGGTCTTCAGTTCGAGGCTTGAAGCCGACGAATATTTTTATACGTATATATATATATATATTTTTTTAATTTATTTTAGTCAGTTTTCTCCATCATTCCTAGAAATAAATTGAATAATTCCAAATCATATTCGTCAAAAATATAATTTAATATCAAAATATTTCTATATTTATTCGAAATTTTACGAGTCAAGTTCATGCACATGCGCAGAATTCATTCGTATTCTTAGCATTATGCTTTTTAGACCAGATTGACACCATATTTAAAATTTTACTGGACAGTCTAAATGAGACTCTTAGGTCTTTCAGAAGCTCTCAGGTTACGAAGCTTGGTGGCTGGATCGGCAGAGTGCATCGCTTAGTTTTGCAGGTCTTCAGTTCGAGGCTCGAAGCCGACGAATATTTTTATACGTATATATATATTTTTTTTTTAATTTATTTTAGTCAGTTTTCTCCATCATTGATAGAAATAAATTGAATAATTCCAAATCATATTCGTCAAAAATAGAATTTAATATCAAAATATTTCTATATTTATTCGAAATTTTACGAGTCAAGTTCATGCTGATGCGCAGAATTCATTCGTATTCTTAGCATTGTGCTTTTTAGACCAGATTGACACCGTATTTAAAATTTTACTGGACAGTCGAAATGAGACTCTTAGCTCTTTCAGAAGCTCTCAGGTTACGAAGCTTGGTGGCTGGATCGGCAGAGTGCAGCGCTTAGTTTTGCAGGTCTTCAGTTCGAGGCTATAAGCCGACGAACATTTTTATACGTATATATATATTTTTTAATTTATTTTAGTCAGTTTTCTCCATCATTCCTAGAAATAAATTGAATAATTCCAAATCATATTCGTCAAAAATAGAATTTAATATCAAAATATTTCTATATTTATTCGAAATTTTACGAGTCAAGTTCATGCTGAAGCGCAGAATTCATTCGTATTCTTAGCATTGTGCTTTTTAGACCAGATTGACACCGTATTTAAAATTTTACTGGACAGTCGAAATGAGACTCTTAGCTCTTTCAGAAGCTCTCAGGTTACGAAGCTTGGTGGCTGGATCGGCAGAGTGCAGCGCTTAGTTTTGCAGGTCTTCAGTTCGAGTCTATAAGCCGACGAATATTTTTATACGTATATATATATTTTTTAATTTATTTTAGTCAGTTTTCTCCATCATTCCTAGAAATAAATTGAATAATTCCAAATCAAATTCGTCAAAAATAGAATTTAATATCAAAATATTTCTATATTTATTCGAAATTTTACGAGTCAAGTTCATGCACATGCGCAGAATTCATTCGTAATCTTAGCATTGTGCTTTTTAGACCAGATTGACACCGTATTTAAAATTTTACTGGACAGTCGAAATGAGACTCTTAGCTCTTTCAGAAGCTCTCAGGTTACGAAGCTTGGTGGCTGGATCGGCAGAGTGCATCGCTTAGTTTTGCAGGTCTTCAGTTCGAGGCTCGAAGCCGACGAATATTTTTATACGTATATATATTTTTTTTTTAATTTATTTTAGTCAGTTTTCTCCATCATTCCTAGAAATAAATTGAATAATTCCAAATCATATTCGTCAAAAATAGAATTTAATATTAAAATATTTCTATATTTATTCGAAATTTTACGAGTCAAGTTCATGCACATGCGCAGAATTCATTCGTATTCTTAGCATTGTGCTTTTTAGACCAGATTGACACCGTATTTAAAATTTTACTGGACAGTCGAAATGAGACTCTTAGCTCTTTCAGAAGCTCTCAGGTTACGAAGCTTGGTGGCTGGATCGGCAGAGTGCAGCGCTTAGTTTTGCAGGTCTTCAGTTCGAGGCTCGAAACCGACGAATATTTTTATACGTATATATATTTTTTTAAAATTTATTTTAGTCAGTTTTCTCCATCATTGATAGAAATAAATTGAATAATTCCAAATCATATTCGTCAAAAATAGAATTTAATATTAAAATATTTCTATATTTATTCGAAATTTTACGAGTCAAGTTCATGCTGATGCGCAGAATTCATTCGTATTCTTAGCATTGTGCTTTTTAGACCAGATTGACACCGTATTTAAAATTTTACTGGACAGTCGAAATGAGACTCTTAGCTCTTTCAGAAGCTCTCAGGTTACGAAGCTTGGTGGCTGGATCGGCAGAGTGCATCGCTTAGTTTTGCAGGTCTTCAGTTCGAGGCTCGAAGCCGACGAATATTTTTATACGTATATATATATTTTTTAATTTATTTTAGTCAGTTTTCTCCATCATTCCTAGAAATAAATTGAATAATTCCAAATCATATTCGTCAAAAATATAATTTAATATCAAAATATTTCTATATTTATTCGAAATTTTACGAGTCAAGTTCATGCACATGCGCAGAATTCATTCGTATTCTTAGCATTATGCTTTTTAGACCAGATTGACACCATATTTAAAATTTTACTGGACAGTCGAAATGAGACTCTTAGGTCTTTCAGAAGCTCTCAGGTTACGAAGCTTGGTGGCTGGATCGGCAGAGTGCATCGCTTAGTTTTGCAGGTCTTCAGTTCGAGGCTCGAAGCCGACGAATATTTTTATACGTATATATATATATATATTTTTTTAATTTATTTTAGTCAGTTTTCTCCATCATTCCTAGAAATAAATTGAATAATTCCAAATCATATTCGTCAAAAATATAATTTAATATCAAAATATTTCTATATTTATTCGAAATTTTACGAGTCAAGTTCATGCACATGCGCAGAATTCATTCGTATTCTTAGCATTATGCTTTTTAGACCAGATTGACACCATATTTAAAATTTTACTGGACAGTCTAAATGAGACTCTTAGGTCTTTCAGAAGCTCTCAGGTTACGAAGCTTGGTGGCTGGATCGGCAGAGTGCATCGCTTAGTTTTGCAGGTCTTCAGTTCGAGGCTCGAAGCCGACGAATATTTTTATACGTATATATATATTTTTTTTTTAATTTATTTTAGTCAGTTTTCTCCATCATTGATAGAAATAAATTGAATAATTCCAAATCATATTCGTCAAAAATAGAATTTAATATCAAAATATTTCTATATTTATTCGAAATTTTACGAGTCAAGTTCATGCTGATGCGCAGAATTCATTCGTATTCTTAGCATTGTGCTTTTTAGACCAGATTGACACCGTATTTAAAATTTTACTGGACAGTCGAAATGAGACTCTTAGCTCTTTCAGAAGCTCTCAGGTTACGAAGCTTGGTGGCTGGATCGGCAGAGTGCAGCGCTTAGTTTTGCAGGTCTTCAGTTCGAGGCTATAAGCCGACGAACATTTTTATACGTATATATATATTTTTTAATTTATTTTAGTCAGTTTTCTCCATCATTCCTAGAAATAAATTGAATAATTCCAAATCATATTCGTCAAAAATAGAATTTAATATCAAAATATTTCTATATTTATTCGAAATTTTACGAGTCAAGTTCATGCTGAAGCGCAGAATTCATTCGTATTCTTAGCATTGTGCTTTTTAGACCAGATTGACACCGTATTTAAAATTTTACTGGACAGTCGAAATGAGACTCTTAGCTCTTTCAGAAGCTCTCAGGTTACGAAGCTTGGTGGCTGGATCGGCAGAGTGCAGCGCTTAGTTTTGCAGGTCTTCAGTTCGAGTCTATAAGCCGACGAATATTTTTATACGTATATATATATTTTTTAATTTATTTTAGTCAGTTTTCTCCATCATTCCTAGAAATAAATTGAATAATTCCAAATCAAATTCGTCAAAAATAGAATTTAATATCAAAATATTTCTATATTTATTCGAAATTTTACGAGTCAAGTTCATGCACATGCGCAGAATTCATTCGTAATCTTAGCATTGTGCTTTTTAGACCAGATTGACACCGTATTTAAAATTTTACTGGACAGTCGAAATGAGACTCTTAGCTCTTTCAGAAGCTCTCAGGTTACGAAGCTTGGTGGCTGGATCGGCAGAGTGCATCGCTTAGTTTTGCAGGTCTTCAGTTCGAGGCTCGAAGCCGACGAATATTTTTATACGTATATATATTTTTTTTTTAATTTATTTTAGTCAGTTTTCTCCATCATTCCTAGAAATAAATTGAATAATTCCAAATCATATTCGTCAAAAATAGAATTTAATATTAAAATATTTCTATATTTATTCGAAATTTTACGAGTCAAGTTCATGCACATGCGCAGAATTCATTCGTATTCTTAGCATTGTGCTTTTTAGACCAGATTGACACCGTATTTAAAATTTTACTGGACAGTCGAAATGAGACTCTTAGCTCTTTCAGAAGCTCTCAGGTTACGAAGCTTGGTGGCTGGATCGGCAGAGTGCAGCGCTTAGTTTTGCAGGTCTTCAGTTCGAGGCTCGAAACCGACGAATATTTTTATACGTATATATATTTTTTTAAAATTTATTTTAGTCAGTTTTCTCCATCATTGATAGAAATAAATTGAATAATTCCAAATCATATTCGTCAAAAATAGAATTTAATATTAAAATATTTCTATATTTATTCGAAATTTTACGAGTCAAGTTCATGCTGATGCGCAGAATTCATTCGTATTCTTAGCATTGTGCTTTTTAGACCAGATTGACACCGTATTTAAAATTTTACTGGACAGTCGAAATGAGACTCTTAGCTCTTTCAGAAGCTCTCAGGTTACGAAGCTTGGTGGCTGGATCGGCAGAGTGCATCGCTTAGTTTTGCAGGTCTTCAGTTCGAGGCTCGAAGCCGACGAATATTTTTATACGTATATATATATTTTTTAATTTATTTTAGTCAGTTTTCTCCATCATTCCTAGAAATAAATTGAATAATTCCAAATCATATTCGTCAAAAATATAATTTAATATCAAAATATTTCTATATTTATTCGAAATTTTACGAGTCAAGTTCATGCACATGCGCAGAATTCATTCGTATTCTTAGCATTATGCTTTTTAGACCAGATTGACACCATATTTAAAATTTTACTGGACAGTCGAAATGAGACTCTTAGGTCTTTCAGAAGCTCTCAGGTTACGAAGCTTGGTGGCTGGATCGGCAGAGTGCATCGCTTAGTTTTGCAGGTCTTCAGTTCGAGGCTCGAAGCCGACGAATATTTTTATACGTATATATATATTTTTTTTTTAAATTTATTTTAGTCAGTTTTCTCCATCATTGATAGAAATAAATTGAATAATTCCAAATCATATTCGTCAAAAATAGAATTTAATATCAAAATATTTCTATATTTATTCGAAATTTTACGAGTCAAGTTCATGCTGATGCGCAGAATTCATTCGTATTCTTAGCATTGTGCTTTTTAGACCAGATTGACACCGTATTTAAAATTTTACTGGACAGTCGAAATGAGACTCTTAGCTCTTTCAGAAGCTCTCAGGTTACGAAGCTTGGTGGCTGGATCGGCAGAGTGCAGCGCTTAGTTTTGCAGGTCTTCAGTTCGAGGCTATAAGCCGACGAACATTTTTATACGTATATATATATTTTTTAATTTATTTTAGTCAGTTTTCTCCATCATTCCTAGAAATAAATTGAATAATTCCAAATCATATTCGTCAAAAATAGAATTTAATATCAAAATATTTCTATATTTATTCGAAATTTTACGAGTCAAGTTCATGCACATGCGCAGAATTCATTCGTATTCTTAGCATTGTGCTTTTTAGACCAGATTGACACCGTATTTAAAATTTTACTGGACAGTCGAAATGAGACTCTTAGCTCTTTCAAAAGCTCTCAGGTTAAGAAGCTTGGTGGCTGGATCGGCAGAGTGCATCGCTTAGTTTTGCAGGTCTTCAGTTCGAGGCTCGAAGCCGACGAATATTTTTATACGTATATATATATATATATTTTTAATTTATTTTAGTCAGTTTTCTCCATCATTCCTAGAAATAAATTGAATAATTCCAAATCATATTCGTCAAAAATAGAATTTAATATCAAAATATTTCTATATTTATTCGAAATTTTACGAGTCAAGTTCATGCACATGCGCAGAATTCATTCTTATTCTTAGCATTGTGCTTTTTAGACCAGATTGACACCGTATTTAAAATTTTACTGGACAGTCGAAATGAGACTCTTAGCTCTTTCAGAAGCTCTCAGGTTACGAAGCTTGGTGGCTGGATCGGCAGAGTGCAGCGCTTGGTTTTGCAGGTCTTCAGTTCGAGGCTCGAAGCCGACGAATATTTTTATACGTATATATATTTTTTTAAAATTTATTTTAGTCAGTTTTCTCCATCATTGATAGAAATAAATTGAATAATTCCAAATCATATTCGTCAAAAATAGAATTTAATATCAAAATATTTCTATATTTATTCGAAATTTTACGAGTCAAGTTCATGCACATGCGCAGAATTCATTCGTATTCTTAGCATTGTGCTTTTTAGACCAGATTGACACCGTATTTAAAATTTTACTGGACAGTCGAAATGAGACTCTTAGCTCTTTCAAAAGCTCTCAGGTTACGAAGCTTGGTGGCTGGATCGGCAGAGTGCATCGCTTAGTTTTGCAGGTCTTCAGTTCGAGGCTCGAAGCCGACGAATATTTTTATACGTATATATATTTTTTTTTTAAATTTATTTTAGTCAGTTTTCTCCATCATTCCTAGAAATAAATTGAATAATTCCAAATCATATTCGTCAAAAATAGAATTTAATATCAAAATATTTCTATATTTATTCGAAATTTTACGAGTCAAGTTCATGCACATGCGCAGAATTCATTCGTATTCTTAGCATTGTGCTTTTTAGACCAGATTGACACCGTATTTAAAATTTTACTGGACAGTCGAAATGAGACTCTTAGCTCTTTCAGAAGCTCTCAGGTTACGAAGCTTGGTGGCTGGATCGGCAGAGTGCATCGCTTAGTTTTGCAGGTCTTCAGTTCGAGGCTCGAAGCCGACGAATATTTTTATACGTATATATATTTTTATTTAAATTTATTTTAGTCAGTTTTCGCCATCATTCCTAGAAATAAATTGAATAATTCCAAATCATATTCGTCAAAAATAGAATTTAATATCAAAATATTTCTATATTTATTCGAAATTTTACGAGACAAGTTCATGCACATGCGCAGAATTCATTCGCATTCTTAGCATTGTGCTTTTTAGACCAGATTGACACCGTATTTAAAATTTTACTGGACAGTCGAAATGAGACTCTTAGCTCTTTCAGAAGCTCTCAGGTTACGAAGCTTGGTGGCTGGATCGGCAGAGTGCAGCGCTTAGTTTTGCAGGTCTTCAGTTCGAGGCTATAAGCCGACGAACATTTATATACGTATATATATATTTTTTAATTTATTTTAGTCAGTTTTCTCCATCATTCCTAGAAATAAATTGAATAATTCCAAATCATATTCGTCAAAAATAGAATTTAATATCAAAATATTTCTATATTTATTCGAAATTTTACGAGTCAAGTTCATGCTGAAGCGCAGAATTCATTCGTATTCTTAGCATTGTGCTTTTTAGACCAGATTGACACCGTATTTAAAATTTTACTGGACAGTCGAAATGAGACTCTTAGCTCTTTCAGAAGCTCTCAGGTTACGAAGCTTGGTGCCTGGATCGGCAGAGTGCAGCGCTTAGTTTTGCAGGTCTTCAGTTCGAGGCTCGAAGCCGACGAATATTTTTATACGTATATATATTTTTTTTTAATTTATTTTAGTCAGTTTTCTCCATCACTCCTAGAAATAAATTGAATAATTCCAAATCATATTCGTCAAAAATAGAATTTAATATCAAAATATTTCTATATTTATTCGAAATTTTACGAGTCAAGTTCATGCACATGCGCAGAATTCATTCGTATTCTTAGCATTGTGCTTTTTAGACCAGATTGACACCGTATTTAAAATTTTACTGGACAGTCGAAATGAGACTCTTAGCTCTTTCTAAAGCTCTCAGGTTACGAAGCTTGGTGGCTGGATCGGCAGAGTGCATCGCTTAGTTTTGCAGATCTTCAGTTCGAGGCTCGAAGCCGACGAATATTTTTATACGTATATATATATTTTTTAAATTTATTTTAGTCAGTTTTCTCCATCATTGCTAGAAATAAATTGAATAATTCCAAATCATATTCGTCAAAAATAGAATTTAATATCAAAATATTTCTATATTTATTCGAAATTTTACGAGTCAAGTTCATGCACATGCGCAGAATTCATTCATATTCTTAGCATTGTGCTTTTTAGACCAGATTGACACCGTATTTAAAATTTTACTGGACAGTCGAAATGAGACTCTTAGCTCTTTCAAAAGCTCTCAGGTAACGAAGCTTGGTGGCTGGATCGGCAGAGTGCATCGCTTAGTTTTGCAGGTCTTCAGTTCGAGGCTATAAGCCGACGAACATTTTTATACGTATATATATATTTTTTAATTTATTTTAGTCAGTTTTCTCCATCATTCCTAGAAATAAATTGAATAATTCCAAATCATATTCGTCAAAAATAGAATTTAATATCAAAATATTTCTATATTTATTCGAAATTTTACGAGTCAAGTTCATGCTGAAGCGCAGAATTCATTCGTATTCTTAACATTGTGCTTTTTAGACCAGATTGACACCGTATTTAAAATTTTACTGGACAGTCGAAATGAGACTCTTAGCTCTTTCAGAAGCTCTCAGGTTACGAAGCTTGGTGGCTGGATCGGCAGAGTGCAGCGCTTAGTTTTGCAGGTCTTCAGTTCGAGTCTATAAGCCGACGATTATTTTTATACGTATATATATATATTTTAATTTATTTTAGTCAGTTTTCTCCATCATTCCTAGAAATAAATTGAATAATTCCAAATCATATTCGTCAAAAATAGAATTTAATATCAAAATATTTCTATATTTATTCGAAATTTTACGAGTCAAGTTCATGCTGAAGCGCAGAATTCATTCGTATTCTTAGCATTGTGCTTTTTAGACCAGATTGACACCGTATTTAAAATTTTACTGGACAGTCGAAATGAGACTCTTAGCTCTTTCAAAAGCTCTCAGGTTACGAAGCTTGGTGGCTGGATCGGCAGAGTGCATCGCTTAGTTTTGCAGGTCTTCAGTTCGAGGCTCGAAGCCGACGAATATTTTTATACGTATATATATTTTTTTTTTTAAATTTATTTTAGTCAGTTTTCTCCATCATTCCTAGAAATAAATTGAATAATTCCAAATCATATTCGTCAAAAATAGAATTTAATATCAAAATATTTCTATATTTATTCGAAATTTTACGAGTCAAGTTCATGCACATGCGCAGAATTCATTCGTATTCTTAGCATTGTGCTTTTTAGACCAGATTGACACCGTATTTAAAATTTTACTGGACAGTCGAAATGAGACTCTTAGCTCTTTCAGAAGCTCTCAGGTTACGAAGCTTGGTGGCTGGATCGGCAGAGTGCATCGCTTAGTTTTGCAGGTCTTCAGTTCGAGGCTCGAAGCCGACGAATATTTTTATACGTATATATATTTTTATTTAAATTTATTTTAGTCAGTTTTCGCCATCATTCCTAGAAATAAATTGAATAATTCCAAATCATATTCGTCAAAAATAGAATTTAATATCAAAATATTTCTATATTTATTCGAAATTTTACGAGACAAGTTCATGCACATGCGCAGAATTCATTCGCATTCTTAGCATTGTGCTTTTTAGACCAGATTGACACCGTATTTAAAATTTTACTGGACAGTCGAAATGAGACTCTTAGCTCTTTCAGAAGCTCTCAGGTTACGAAGCTTGGTGGCTGGATCGGCAGAGTGCAGCGCTTAGTTTTGCAGGTCTTCAGTTCGAGGCTATAAGCCGACGAACATTTATATACGTATATATATATTTTTTAATTTATTTTAGCCAGTTTTCTCCATCATTCCTAGAAATAAATTGAATAATTCCAAATCATATTCGTCAAAAATAGAATTTAATATCAAAATATTTCTATATTTATTCGAAATTTTACGAGTCAAGTTCATGCACATGCGCAGAATTCATTCGTATTCTTAGCATTGTGCTTTTTAGACCAGATTGACACCGTATTTAAAATTTTACTGGACAGTCGAAATGAGACTCTTAGCTCTTTCAGAAGCTCTCAGGTTACGAAGCTCGGTGGCTGGATCGGCAGAGTGCATCGCTTAGTTTTGCAGGTCTTCAGTTCGAGGCTCGAAGCCGACGAATATTTTTATACGTATATATATTTTTATTTAAATTTATTTTAGTCAGTTTTCGCCATCATTCCTAGAAATAAATTGAATAATTCCAAATCATATTCGTCAAAAATAGAATTTAATATCAAAATATTTCTATATTTATTCGAAATTTTACGAGTCAAGTTCATGCTGAAGCGCAGAATTCATTCGTATTCTTAGCATTGTGCTTTTTAGACCAGATTGACACCGTATTTAAAATTTTACTGGACAGTCGAAATGAGACTCTTAGCTCTTTCAGAAGCTCTCAGGTTACGAAGCTTGGTGGCTGGATCGGCAGAGTGCATCGCTTAGTTTTGCAGGTCTTCAGTTCGAGGCTCGAAGCCGACGAATATTTTTATACGTATATATATTTTTATTTAAATTTATTTTAGTCAGTTTTCGCCATCATTCCTAGAAATAAATTGAATAATTCCAAATCATATTCGTCAAAAATAGAATTTAATATCAAAATATTTCTATATTTATTCGAAATTTTACGAGACAAGTTCATGCACATGCGCAGAATTCATTCGCATTCTTAGCATTGTGCTTTTTAGACCAGATTGACACCGTATTTAAAATTTTACTGGACAGTCGAAATGAGACTCTTAGCTCTTTCAGAAGCTCTCAGGTTACGAAGCTTGGTGGCTGGATCGGCAGAGTGCAGCGCTTAGTTTTGCAGGTCTTCAGTTCGAGGCTATAAGCCGACGAACATTTATATACGTATATATATATTTTTTAATTTATTTTAGCCAGTTTTCTCCATCATTCCTAGAAATAAATTGAATAATTCCAAATCATATTCGTCAAAAATAGAATTTAATATCAAAATATTTCTATATTTATTCGAAATTTTACGAGTCAAGTTCATGCACATGCGCAGTATTCATTCGTATTCTTAGCATTGTGCTTTTTAGACCAGATTGACACCGTATTTAAAATTTTACTGGACAGTCGAAATGAGACTCTTAGCTCTTTCAGAAGCTCTCAGGTTACGAAGCTTGGTGGCTATATCGGCAGAGTGCAGCGCTTAGTTTTGCAGGTCTTCAGTTCGAGGCTCGAAGCCGACGAATATTTTTATACGTATATATTTTTTTTAAATTTATTTTAGTCAGTTTTCTCCATCATTCCTAGAAATAAATTGAATAATTCCAAATCATATTCGTCAAAAATAGAATTTAATATCAAAATATTTCTATATTTATTCGAAATTTTACGAGTCAAGTTCATGCACATGCGCAGAATTCATTCGTATTCTTAGCATTGTGCTTTTTAGACCAGATTGACACCGTATTTAAAATTTTACTGGACAGTCGAAATGAGACTCTTAGCTCTTTCAGAAGCTCTCAGGTTACGAAGCTTGGTGGCTGGATCGGCAGAGTGCATCGCTTAGTTTTGCAGGTCTTCAGTTCGAGGCTCGAAGCCGACGAATATTTTTATACGTATATATATTTTTATTTAAATTTATTTTAGTCAGTTTTCGCCATCATTCCTAGAAATAAATTGAATAATTCCAAATCATATTCGTCAAAAATAGAATTTAATATCAAAATATTTCTATATTTATTCGAAATTTTACGAGTCAAGTTCATGCTGAAGCGCAGAATTCATTCGTATTCTTAGCATTGTGCTTTTTAGACCAGATTGACACCGTATTTAAAATTTTACTGGACAGTCGAAATGAGACTCTTAGCTCTTTCAAAAGCTCTCAGGTTACGAAGCTTGGTGGCTGGATCGGCAGAGTGCATCGCTTAGTTTTGCAGGTCTTCAGTTCGAGGCTCGAAGCCGAAAAATATTTTTATACGTATATATATATTTTTTTTTAAATTTATTTTAGTCAGTTTTCTCCATCATTCCTAGAAATAAATTGAATAATTCCAAATCATATTCGTCAAAAATAGAATTTAATATCAAAATATTTCTATATTTATTCGAAATTTTACGAGTCAAGTTCATGCACATGCGCAGAATTCATTCGTATTCTTAGCATTGTGCTTTTTAGACCAGATTGACACCGTATTTAAAATTTTACTGGACAGTCTAAATGAGACTCTTAGCTCTTTCAGAAGCTCTCAGGTTACGAAGCTTGGTGGCTGGATCGGCAGAGTGCATCGCTTAGTTTTGCAGGTCTTCAGTTCCAGGCTCGAAGCCGACGAATATTTTTATACGTATATATATTTTTATTTAAATTTATTTTAGTCAGTTTTCGCCATCATTCCTAGAAATAAATTGAATAATTCCAAATCATATTCGTCAAAAATAGAATTTAATATCAAAATATTTCTATATTTATTCGAAATTTTACGAGACAAGTTCATGCACATGCGCAGAATTCATTCGCATTCTTAGCATTGTGCTTTTTAGACCAGATTGACACCGTATTTAAAATTTTACTGGACAGTCGAAATGAGACTCTTAGCTCTTTCAGAAGCTGTCAGGTTACGAAGCTTGGTGGCTGGATCGGCAGAGTGCAGCGCTTAGTTTTGCAGGTCTTCAGTTCGAGGCTATAAGCCGACGAACATTTATATACGTATATATATATATTTTAATTTATTTTAGTCAGTTTTCTCCATCATTCCTAGAAATAAATTGAATAATTCCAAATCATATTCGTCAAAAATAGAATTTAATATCAAAATATTTCTATATTTATTCGAAATTTTACGAGTCAAGTTCATGCACATGCGCAGAATTCATTAGTATTCTTAGCATTGTGCTTTTTAGACCAGATTGACACCGTATTTAAAATTTTACCGGACAGTCGAAATGAGACTCTTAGCTCTTTCAGAAGCTCTCAGGTTACGAAGCTCGGTGGCTGGATCGGCAGAGTGCCGAACTTAGATTTGCAGGTCTTCAGTTCGCAGCCGACGAACATTTATATACGTATATATATATATATTTTAATTTATTTTAGTCAGTTTTCTCCATCATTCCTAGAAATAAATTGAATAATTCCAAATCATATTCGTCAAAAATAGAATTTAATATCAAAATATTTCTATATTTATTCGAAATTTTACGAGTCAAGTTCATGCACATGCGCAGAATTCATTCGTATTCTTAGCATTGTGCTTTTTAGACCAGATTGACACCGTATTTAAAATTTTACCGGACAGTCGAAATGAGACTCTTAGCTCTTTCAGATGCTCTCAGGGTACGAAGCTTGGTGGCTGGATCGTCAGAGTGCAGCGCTTAGTTTTGCAGCTCTTCAGTTCGAGGCTCGAAGCCGACGAATAATTTTATACGTATATATATATTTTTTTAATTTATTTTAGTCAGTTTTCTCCATCATTCCTAGAAATAAATTGAATAATTCCAAATCATATTCGTCAAAAATAGAATTTAATATCAAAATATTTCTATATTTATTCGAAATTTTACGAGTCAAGTTCATGCACATGCGCAGAATTCATTCGTATTCTTAGCATTGTGCTTTTTAGACCAGATTGACACCGTATTTAAAATTTTACCGGACAGTCGAAATGAGACTCTTAGCTCTTTCAGAAGCTCTCAGGTTACGAAGCTTGGTGGCTGGATCGGCAAAGTGCAGCGCTTAGTTTTGCAGGTCTTCAGTTCGAGGCTCGAAGCCGACGAATATTTTTATACGTATATATATTTTTTTTAAATTTATTTTAGTCAGTTTTCTCCATCATTCCTAGAAATAAATTGAATAATTCCAAATCATATTCGTCAAAAATAGAATTTAATATCAAAATATTTCTATATTTATTCGAAATTTTACGAGTCAAGTTCATGCACATGCGCAGAATTCATTCGTATTCTTAGCATTGTGCTTTTTAGACCAGATTGACACCGTATTTAAAATTTTACTGGACAGTCGAAATGAGACTCTTAGCTCTTTCAGAAGCTCTCAGGTTACGAAGCTTGGTGGCTGGATCGGCAGAGTGCATCGCTTAGTTTTGCAGGTCTTCAGTTCGAGGCTATAAGCCGACGAACATTTTTATACGTATATATATATTTTTTAATTTATTTTAGTCAGTTTTCTCCATCATTCCTAGAAATAAATTGAATAATTCCAAATCATATTCGTCAAAAATAGAATTTAATATCAAAATATTTCTATATTTATTCGAAATTTTACGAGTCAAGTTCATGCTGAAGCGCAGAATTCATTCGTATTCTTAGCATTGTGCTTTTTAGACCAGATTGACACCGTATTTAAAATTTTACTGGACAGTCGAAATGAGACTCTTAGCTCTTTCAGAAGCTCTCAGGTTACGAAGCTTGGTGGCTGGATCGGCAGAGTGCAGCGCTTAGTTTTGCAGGTCTTCAGTTCGAGTCTATAAGCCGACGAATATTTTTATACGTATATATATATATATTTTAATTTATTTTAGTCAGTTTTCTCCATCATTCCTAGAAATAAATTGAATAATTCCAAATCATATTCGTCAAAAATAGAATTTAATATCAAAATATTTCTATATTTATTCGAAATTTTACGAGTCAAGTTCATGCACATGCGCAGAATTCATTCGTATTCTTAGCATTGTGCTTTTTAGACCAGATTGACACCGTATTTAAAATTTTACTGGACAGTCGAAATGAGACTCTTAGCTCTTTCTAAAGCTCTCAGGTTACGAAGCTTGGTGGCTGGATCGGCAGAGTGCATCGCTTAGTTTTGCAGGTCTTCAGTTCGAGGCTCGAAGCCGACGAATATTTTTATACGTATATATATATATATTTTTTTAATTTATTTTAGTCAGTTTTCTCCATCATTCCTAGAAATAAATTGAATAATTCCAAATCATATTCGTCAAAAATATAATTTAATATCAAAATATTTCTATATTTATTCGAAATTTTACGAGTCAAGTTCATGCACATGCGCAGAATTCATTCGTATTCTTAGCATTATGCTTTTTAGACCAGATTGACACCATATTTAAAATTTTACTGGACAGTCGAAATGAGACTCTTAGGTCTTTCAGAAGCTCTCAGGTTACGAAGCTTGGTGGCTGGATCGGCAGAGTGCAGCGCTTAGTTTTGCAGGTTTTCAGTTCGAGGCTCGAAGCCGACGAATATTTTTATACGTATATATATATTTTTTAAATTTATTTTAGTCAGTTTTCTCCATCATTGCTAGAAATAAATTGAATAATTCCAAATCATATTCGTCAAAAATATAATTTAATATCAAAATATTTCTATATTTATTCGAAATTTTACGAGTCAAGTTCATGCACATGCGCAGAATTCATTCGTATTCTTAGCATTATGCTTTTTAGACCAGATTGACACCATATTTAAAATTTTACTGGACAGTCGAAATGAGACTCTTAGGTCTTTCAGAAGCTCTCAGGTTACGAAGCTTGGTGGCTGGATCGGCAGAGTGCAGCGCTTAGTTTTGCAGGTCTTCAGTTCGAGGCTGGAAGCCGACGAATATTTTTATACGTATATATATATTTTTTAAATTTATTTTAGTCAGTTTTCTCCATCATTGCTAGAAATAAATTGAATAATTCCAAATCATATTCGTCAAAAATAGAATTTAATATCAAAATATTTCTATATTTATTCGAAATTTTACGAGTCAAGTTCATGCACATGCGCAGAATTCATTCGTATTCTTAGCATTGTGCTTTTTAGACCAGATTGACACCGTATTTAAAATTTTACTGGACAGTCGAAATGAGACTCTTAGCTCTTTCAAAAGCTCTCAGGTTACGAAGCTTGGTGGCTGGATCGGCAGAGTGCATCGCTTAGTTTTGCAGGTCTTCAGTTCGAGGCTCGAAGCCGACGAATATTTTTATACGTATATATATATTTTTTTTTAAATTTATTTTAGTCAGTTTTCTCCATCATTCCTAGAAATAAATTGAATAATTCCAAATCATATTCGTCAAAAATAGAATTTAATATCAAAATATTTCTATATTTATTCGAAATTTTACGAGTCAAGTTCTTGCACATGCGCAGAATTCATTCGTATTCTTAGCATTGTGCTTTTTAGACCAGATTGACACCGTATTTAAAATTTTACTGGACAGTCGAAATGAGACTCTTAGCTCTTTCAGAAGCTCTGAGGTTACGAAGCTTGGTGGCTGGATCGGCAGAGTGCATCGCTTAGTTTTGCAGGTCTTCAGTTCGAGGCTATAAGCCGACGAACATTTTTATACGTATATATATATTTTTTAATTTATTTTAGTCAGTTTTCTCCATCATTCCTAGAAATAAATTGAATAATTCCAAATCATATTCGTCAAAAATAGAATTTAATATCAAAATATTTCTATATTTATTCGAAATTTTACGAGTCAAGTTCATGCTGAAGCGCAGAATTCATTCGTATTCTTAGCATTGTGCTTTTTAGACCAGATTGACACCGTATTTAAAATTTTACTGGACAGTCGAAATGAGACTCTTAGCTCTTTCAGAAGCTCTCAGGTTACGAAGCTTGGTGGCTGGATCGGCAGAGTGCAGCGCTTAGTTTTGCAGGTCTTCAGTTCGAGTCTATAAGCCGACGAATATTTTTATACATATATGTATATATTTTAATTTATTTTAGTCAGTTTTCTCCATCATTCCTAGAAATAAATTGAATAATTCCAAATCATATTCGTCAAAAATAGAATTTAATATCAAAATATTTCTATATTTATTCGAAATTTTACGAGTCAAGTTCATGCACATGCGCAGAATTCATTCGTATTCTTAGCATTGTGCTTTTTAGACCAGATTGACACCGTATTTAAAATTTTACTGGACAGTCGAAATGAGACTCTTAGCTCTTTCAGAAGCTCTCAGGTTACGAAGCTTGGTGGCTGGATCGGCAGAGTGCATCGCTTAGTTTTGCAGGTCTTCAGTTCGAGGCTATAAGCCGACGAACATTTTTATACGTATATATATATTTTTTAATTTATTTTAGTCAGTTTTCTCCATCATTCCTAGAAATAAATTGAATAATTCCAAATCATATTCGTCAAAAATAGAATTTAATATCAAAATATTTCTATATTTATTCGAAATTTTACGAGTCAAGTTCATGCTGAAGCGCAGAATTCATTCGTATTCTTAGCATTGTGCTTTTTAGACCAGATTGACACCGTATTTAAAATTTTACTGGACAGTCGAAATGAGACTCTTAGCTCTTTCAGAAGCTCTCAGGTTACGAAGCTTGGTGGCTGGATCGGCAGAGTGCAGCGCTTAGTTTTGCAGGTCTTCAGTTCGAGTCTATAAGCCGACGAATATTTTTATACGTATATATATATATTTTAATTTATTTTAGTCAGTTTTCTCCATCATTCCTAGAAATAAATTGAATAATTCCAAATCATATTCGTCAAAAATAGAATTTAATATCAAAATATTTCTATATTTATTCGAAATTTTACGAGTCAAGTTCATGCACATGCGCAGAATTCATTCGTATTCTTAGCATTGTGCTTTTTAGACCAGATTGACACCGTATTTAAAATTTTACTGGACAGTCGAAATGAGACTCTTAGCTCTTTCTAAAGCTCTCAGGTTACGAAGCTTGGTGGCTGGATCGGCAGAGTGCATCGCTTAGTTTTGCAGGTCTTCAGTTCGAGGCTCGAAGCCGACGAATATTTTTATACGTATATATATATATATATTTTTAATTTATTTTAGTCAGTTTTCTCCATCATTCCTAGAAATAAATTGAATAATTCCAAATCATATTCGTCAAAAATATAATTTAATATCAAAATATTTCTATATTTATTCGAAATTTTACGAGTCAAGTTCATGCACATGCGCAGAATTCATTCGTATTCTTAGCATTATGCTTTTTAGACCAGATTGACACCATATTTAAAATTTTACTGGACTGTCGAAATGAGACTCTTAGGTCTTTCAGAAGCTCTCAGGTTACGAAGCTTGGTGGCTGGATCGGCAGAGTGCAGCGCTTAGTTTTGCAGGTTTTCATTTCGAGGCTCGAAGCCGACGAATATTTTTATACGTATATATATATTTTTTAAATTTATTTTAGTCAGTTTTCTCCATCATTGCTAGAAATAAATTGAATAATTCCAAATCATATTCGTCAAAAATAGAATTTAATATCAAAATAATTCTATATTTATTCGAAATTTTACGAGTCAAGTTCATGCACATGCGCAGAATTCATTCGTATTCTTAGCATTGTGCTTTTTAGACCAGATTGACACCGTATTTAAAATTTTACCGGACAGTCGAAATGAGACTCTTAGCTCTTTCAGATGCTCTCAGGGTACGAAGCTTGGTGGCTGGATCGTCAGAGTGCAGCGCTTAGTTTTGCAGCTCTTCAGTTCGAGGCTCGAAGCCGACGAATAATTTTATACGTATATATTTTTTTTAAATTTATTTTAGTCAGTTTTCTCCATCATTCCTAGAAATAAATTGAATAATTCCAAATCATATTCGTCAAAAATAGAATTTAATATCAAAATATTTCTATATTTATTCGAAATTTTACGAGTCAAGTTCATGCACATGCGCAGAATTCATTCGTATTCTTAGCATTGTGCTTTTTAGACCAGATTGACACCGTATTTAAAATTTTACCGGACAGTCGAAATGAGACTCTTAGCTCTTTCAGAAGCTCTCAGGTTACGAAGCTTGGTGGCTGGATCGGCAAAGTGCAGCGCTTAGTTTTGCAGGTCTTCAGTTCGAGGCTCGAAGCCGACGAATATTTTTATACGTATATATATTTTTTTTAAATTTATTTTAGTCAGTTTTCTCCATCATTCCTAGAAATAAATTGAATAATTCCAAATCATATTCGTCAAAAATAGAATTTAATATCAAAATATTTCTATATTTATTCGAAATTTTACGAGTCAAGTTCATGCACATGCGCAGAATTCATTCGTATTCTTAGCATTGTGCTTTTTAGACCAGATTGACACCGTATTTAAAATTTTACTGGACAGTCGAAATGAGACTCTTAGCTCTTTCAGAAGCTCTCAGGTTACGAAGCTTGGTGGCTGGATCGGCAGAGTGCATCGCTTAGTTTTGCAGGTCTTCAGTTCGAGGCTATAAGCCGACGAACATTTTTATACGTATATATATATTTTTTAATTTATTTTAGTCAGTTTTCTCCATCATTCCTAGAAATAAATTGAATAATTCCAAATCATATTCGTCAAAAATAGAATTTAATATCAAAATATTTCTATATTTATTCGAAATTTTACGAGTCAAGTTCATGCTGAAGCGCAGAATTCATTCGTATTCTTAGCATTGTGCTTTTTAGACCAGATTGACACCGTATTTAAAATTTTACTGGACAGTCGAAATGAGACTCTTAGCTCTTTCAGAAGCTCTCAGGTTACGAAGCTTGGTGGCTGGATCGGCAGAGTGCAGCGCTTAGTTTTGCAGGTCTTCAGTTCGAGTCTATAAGCCGACGAATATTTTTATACGTATATATATATATATTTTAATTTATTTTAGTCAGTTTTCTCCATCATTCCTAGAAATAAATTGAATAATTCCAAATCATATTCGTCAAAAATAGAATTTAATATCAAAATATTTCTATATTTATTCGAAATTTTACGAGTCAAGTTCATGCACATGCGCAGAATTCATTCGTATTCTTAGCATTGTGCTTTTTAGACCAGATTGACACCGTATTTAAAATTTTACTGGACAGTCGAAATGAGACTCTTAGCTCTTTCTAAAGCTCTCAGGTTACGAAGCTTGGTGGCTGGATCGGCAGAGTGCATCGCTTAGTTTTGCAGGTCTTCAGTTCGAGGCTCGAAGCCGACGAATATTTTTATACGTATATATATATATTTTTTTTTAATTTATTTTAGTCAGTTTTCTCCATCATTCCTAGAAATAAATTGAATAATTCCAAATCATATTCGTCAAAAATATAATTTAATATCAAAATATTTCTATATTTATTCGAAATTTTACGAGTCAAGTTCATGCACATGCGCAGAATTCATTCGTATTCTTAGCATTATGCTTTTTAGACCAGATTGACACCATATTTAAAATTTTACTGGACAGTCGAAATGAGACTCTTAGGTCTTTCAGAAGCTCTCAGGTTACGAAGCTTGGTGGCTGGATCGGCAGAGTGCAGCGCTTAGTTTTGCAGGTTTTCAGTTCGAGGCTCGAAGCCGACGAATATTTTTATACGTATATATATATTTTTTAAATTTATTTTAGTCAGTTTTCTCCATCATTGCTAGAAATAAATTGAATAATTCCAAATCATATTCGTCAAAAATATAATTTAATATCAAAATATTTCTATATTTATTCGAAATTTTACGAGTCAAGTTCATGCACATGCGCAGAATTCATTCGTATTCTTAGCATTATGCTTTTTAGACCAGATTGACACCATATTTAAAATTTTACTGGACAGTCGAAATGAGACTCTTAGGTCTTTCAGAAGCTCTCAGGTTACGAAGCTTGGTGGCTGGATCGGCAGAGTGCAGCGCTTAGTTTTGCAGGTCTTCAGTTCGAGGCTGGAAGCCGACGAATATTTTTATACGTATATATATATTTTTTAAATTTATTTTAGTCAGTTTTCTCCATCATTGCTAGAAATAAATTGAATAATTCCAAATCATATTCGTCAAAAATAGAATTTAATATCAAAATATTTCTATATTTATTCGAAATTTTACGAGTCAAGTTCATGCACATGCGCAGAATTCATTCGTATTCTTAGCATTGTGCTTTTTAGACCAGATTGACACCGTATTTAAAATTTTACTGGACAGTCGAAATGAGACTCTTAGCTCTTTCAAAAGCTCTCAGGTTACGAAGCTTGGTGGCTGGATCGGCAGAGTGCATCGCTTAGTTTTGCAGGTCTTCAGTTCGAGGCTCGAAGCCGACGAATATTTTTATACGTATATATATATATTTTTTTAAATTTATTTTAGTCAGTTTTCTCCATCATTCCTAGAAATAAATTGAATAATTCCAAATCATATTCGTCAAAAATAGAATTTAATATCAAAATATTTCTATATTTATTCGAAATTTTACGAGTCAAGTTCTTGCACATGCGCAGAATTCATTCGTATTCTTAGCATTGTGCTTTTTAGACCAGATTGACACCGTATTTAAAATTTTACTGGACAGTCGAAATGAGACTCTTAGCTCTTTCAGAAGCTCTGAGGTTACGAAGCTTGGTGGCTGGATCGGCAGAGTGCATCGCTTAGTTTTGCAGGTCTTCAGTTCGAGGCTATAAGCCGACGAACATTTTTATACGTATATATATATTTTTTAATTTATTTTAGTCAGTTTTCTCCATCATTCCTAGAAATAAATTGAATAATTCCAAATCATATTCGTCAAAAATAGAATTTAATATCAAAATATTTCTATATTTATTCGAAATTTTACGAGTCAAGTTCATGCTGAAGCGCAGAATTCATTCGTATTCTTAGCATTGTGCTTTTTAGACCAGATTGACACCGTATTTAAAATTTTACTGGACAGTCGAAATGAGACTCTTAGCTCTTTCAGAAGCTCTCAGGTTACGAAGCTTGGTGGCTGGATCGGCAGAGTGCAGCGCTTAGTTTTGCAGGTCTTCAGTTCGAGTCTATAAGCCGACGAATATTTTTATACATATATGTATATATTTTAATTTATTTTAGTCAGTTTTCTCCATCATTCCTAGAAATAAATTGAATAATTCCAAATCATATTCGTCAAAAATAGAATTTAATATCAAAATATTTCTATATTTATTCGAAATTTTACGAGTCAAGTTCATGCACATGCGCAGAATTCATTCGTATTCTTAGCATTGTGCTTTTTAGACCAGATTGACACCGTATTTAAAATTTTACTGGACAGTCGAAATGAGACTCTTAGCTCTTTCAGAAGCTCTCAGGTTACGAAGCTTGGTGGCTGGATCGGCAGAGTGCATCGCTTAGTTTTGCAGGTCTTCAGTTCGAGGCTATAAGCCGACGAACATTTTTATACGTATATATATATTTTTTAATTTATTTTAGTCAGTTTTCTCCATCATTCCTAGAAATAAATTGAATAATTCCAAATCATATTCGTCAAAAATAGAATTTAATATCAAAATATTTCTATATTTATTCGAAATTTTACGAGTCAAGTTCATGCTGAAGCGCAGAATTCATTCGTATTCTTAGCATTGTGCTTTTTAGACCAGATTGACACCGTATTTAAAATTTTACTGGACAGTCGAAATGAGACTCTTAGCTCTTTCAGAAGCTCTCAGGTTACGAAGCTTGGTGGCTGGATCGGCAGAGTGCAGCGCTTAGTTTTGCAGGTCTTCAGTTCGAGTCTATAAGCCGACGAATATTTTTATACGTATATATATATATTTTAATTTATTTTAGTCAGTTTTCTCCATCATTCCTAGAAATAAATTGAATAATTCCAAATCATATTCGTCAAAAATAGAATTTAATATCAAAATATTTCTATATTTATTCGAAATTTTACGAGTCAAGTTCATGCACATGCGCAGAATTCATTCGTATTCTTAGCATTGTGCTTTTTAGACCAGATTGACACCGTATTTAAAATTTTACTGGACAGTCGAAATGAGACTCTTAGCTCTTTCTAAAGCTCTCAGGTTACGAAGCTTGGTGGCTGGATCGGCAGAGTGCATCGCTTAGTTTTGCAGGTCTTCAGTTCGAGGCTCGAAGCCGACGAATATTTTTATACGTATATATATATATATATTTTTAATTTATTTTAGTCAGTTTTCTCCATCATTCCTAGAAATAAATTGAATAATTCCAAATCATATTCGTCAAAAATATAATTTAATATCAAAATATTTCTATATTTATTCGAAATTTTACGAGTCAAGTTCATGCACATGCGCAGAATTCATTCGTATTCTTAGCATTATGCTTTTTAGACCAGATTGACACCATATTTAAAATTTTACTGGACTGTCGAAATGAGACTCTTAGGTCTTTCAGAAGCTCTCAGGTTACGAAGCTTGGTGGCTGGATCGGCAGAGTGCAGCGCTTAGTTTTGCAGGTTTTCATTTCGAGGCTCGAAGCCGACGAATATTTTTATACGTATATATATATTTTTTAAATTTATTTTAGTCAGTTTTCTCCATCATTGCTAGAAATAAATTGAATAATTCCAAATCATATTCGTCAAAAATAGAATTTAATATCAAAATATTTCTATATTTATTCGAAATTTTACGAGTCAAGTTCATGCACATGCGCAGAATTCATTCGTATTCTTAGCATTGTGCTTTTTAGACCAGATTGACAGCGTATTTAAAATTTTACTGGACAGTCGAAATGAGACTCTTAGCTCTTTCAAAAGCTCTCAGGTTACGAAGCTTTGTGGCTGGATCGGCAGAGTGCATCGCTTAGTTTTGCAGGCCTTCAGTTCGAGGCTCGAAGCCGACGAATATTTTTATACGTATATATATTTTTTAAATTTATTTTAGTCAGTTTTCTCCATCATTGCTAGAAATAAATTGAATAATTCCAAATCATATTCGTCAAAAATAGAATTTAATATCAAAATATTTCTATATTTATTCGAAATTTTACGAGTCAAGTTCATGCACATGCGCAGAATTCATTCGTATTCTTAGCATTGTGCTTTTTAGACCAGATTGACAGCGTATTTAAAATTTTACTGGACAGTCGAAATGAGACTCTTAGCTCTTTCAAAAGCTCTCAGGTTACGAAGCTTTGTGGCTGGATCGGCAGAGTGCATCGCTTAGTTTTGCAGGTCTTCAGTTCGAGGCTCGAAGCCGACGAATATTTTTATACGTATATATATTTTTATTTAAATTTATTTTAGTCAGTTTTCGCCATCATTCCTAGAAATAAATTGAATAATTCCAAATCATATTCGTCAAAAATTGAATTTAATATCAAAATATTTCTATATTTATTCGAAATTTTACGAGACAAGTTCATGCACATGCGCAGAATTCATTCGCATTCTTAGCATTGTGCTTTTTAGACCAGATTGACACCGTATTTAAAATTTTACTGGACAGTCGAAATGAGACTCTTAGCTCTTTCAGAAGCTCTCAGGTTACGAAGCTTGGTGGCTGGATCGGCAGAGTGCAGCGCTTAGTTTTGCAGGTCTTCAGTTCGAGGCTATAAGCCGACGAACATTTATATACGTATATATATTTTTTTTAATTTATTTTAGTCAGTTTTCTCCATCATTCCTAGAAATAAATTGAATAATTCCAAATCATATTCGTCAAAAATAGAATTTAATATCAAAATATTTCTATATTTATTCGAAATTTTACGAGTCAAGTTCATGCTGAAGCGCAGAATTCATTCGTATTCTTAGCATTGTGCTTTTTAGACCAGATTGACACCGTATTTAAAATTTTACTGGACAGTCGAAATGAGACTCTTAGCTCTTTCAGAAGCTCTCAGGTTACGAAGCTTGGTGGCTGGATCGGCAGAGTGCAGCGCTTAGTTTTGCAGGTCTTCAGTTCGAGTCTATAAGCCGACGAATATTTTAATACGTATATATATATATTTTAATTTATTTTAGTCAGTTTTCTCCATCATTCCTAGAAATAAATTGAATAATTCCAAATCATATTCGTCAAAAATAGAATTTAATATCAAAATATTTCTATATTTATTCGAAATTTTACGAGTCAAGTTCATGCACATGCGCAGAATTCATTCGTATTCTTAGCATTGTGCTTTTTAGACCAGATTGACACCGTATTTAAAATTTTACTGGACAGTCGAAATGAGACTCTTAGCTCTTTCTAAAGCTCTCAGGTTACGAAGCTTGGTGGCTGGATCGGCAGAGTGCATCGCTTAGTTTTGCAGGTCTTCAGTTCGAGGCTCGAAGCCGACGAATATTTTTATACGTATATATATATATATTTTTTTAATTTATTTTAGTCAGTTTTCTCCATCATTCCTAGAAATAAATTGAATAATTCCAAATCATATTCGTCAAAAATAGAATTTAATATCAAAATATTTCTATATTTATTCGAAATTTTACGAGTCAAGTTCATGCACATGCGCAGAATTCATTCGTATTCTTAGCATTGTGCTTTTTAGACCAGATTGACAGCGTATTTAAAATTTTACTGGACAGTCGAAATGAGACTCTTAGCTCTTTCAAAAGCTCTCAGGTTACGAAGCTTTGTGGCTGGATCGGCAGAGTGCATCGCTTAGTTTTGCAGGCCTTCAGTTCGAGGCTCGAAGCCGACGAATATTTTTATACGTATATATATTTTTTTTTAAAATTTATTTTAGTCAGTTTTCTCCATCATTCCTAGAAATAAATTGAATAATTCCAAATCATATTCGTCAAAAATAGAATTTAATATCAAAATATTTCTATATTTATTCGAAATTTTACGAGTCAAGTTCATGCACATGCGCAGAATTCATTCGTATTCTTAGCATTGGGCTTTTTAGACCAGATTGACACCGTATTTAAAATTTTACTGGACAGTCGAAATGAGACTCTTAGCTCTTTCAGAAGCTCTCAGGTTACGAAGCTTGGTGGCTGGATCGGCAGAGTGCATCGCTTAGTTTTGCAGGTCTTCAGTTCGAGGCTCGAAGCCGACGAATATTTTTATACGTATATATATTTTTATTTAAATTTATTTTAGTCAGTTTTCGCCATCATTCCTAGAAATAAATTGAATAATTCCAAATCATATTCGTCAAAAATTGAATTTAATATCAAAATATTTCTATATTTATTCGAAATTTTACGAGACAAGTTCATGCACATGCGCAGAATTCATTCGCATTCTTAGCATTGTGCTTTTTAGACCAGATTGACACCGTATTTAAAATTTTACTGGACAGTCGAAATGAGACTCTTAGCTCTTTCAGAAGCTCTCAGGTTACGAAGCTTGGTGGCTGGATCGGCAGAGTGCAGCGCTTAGTTTTGCAGGTCTTCAGTTCGAGGCTATAAGCCGACGAACATTTATATACGTATATATATATTTTTTAATTTATTTTAGTCAGTTTTCTCCATCATTCCTAGAAATAAATTGAATAATTCCAAATCATATTCGTCAAAAATAGAATTTAATATCAAAATATTTCTATATTTATTCGAAATTTTACGAGTCAAGTTCATGCTGAAGCGCAGAATTCATTCGTATTCTTAGCATTGTGCTTTTTAGACCAGATTGACACCATATTTAAAATTTTACTGGACAGTCGAAATGAGACTCTTAGCTCTTTCAGAAGCTCTCAGGTTACGAAGCTTGGTGGCTGGATCGGCAGAGTGCAGCGCTTAGTTTTGCAGGTCTTCAGTTCGAGTCTATAAGCCGACGAATATTTTAATACGTATATATATATATTTTAATTTATTTTAGTCAGTTTTCTCCATCATTCCTAGAAATAAATTGAATAATTCCAAATCATATTCGTCAAAAATAGAATTTAATATCAAAATATTTCTATATTTATTCGAAATTTTACGAGTCAAGTTCATGCACATGCGCAGAATTCATTCGTATTCTTAGCATTGTGCTTTTTAGACCAGATTGACACCGTATTTAAAATTTTACTGGACAGTCGAAATGAGACTCTTAGCTCTTTCTAAAGCTCTCAGGTTACGAAGCTTGGTGGCTGGATCGGCAGAGTGCATCGCTTAGTTTTGCAGGTCTTCAGTTCGAGGCTCGAAGCCGACGAATATTTTTATACGTATATATATATATATTTTTTTAATTTATTTTAGTCAGTTTTCTCCATCATTCCTAGAAATAAATTGAATAATTCCAAATCATATTCGTCAAAAATATAATTTAATATCAAAATATTTCTATATTTATTCGAAATTTTACGAGTCAAGTTCATGCACATGCGCAGAATTCATTCGTATTCTTAGCATTATGCTTTTTAGACCAGATTGACACCATATTTAAAATTTTACTGGACAGTCGAAATGAGACTCTTAGGTCTTTCAGAAGCTCTCAGGTTACGAAGCTTGGTGGCTGGATCGGCAGAGTGCAGCGCTTAGTTTTGCAGGTCTTCAGTTCGAGTCTATAAGCCGACGAATATTTTTATACATATATGTATATATTTTAATTTATTTTAGTCAGTTTTCTCCATCATTCCTAGAAATAAATTGAATAATTCCAAATCATATTCGTCAAAAATAGAATTTAATATCAAAATATTTCTATATTTATTCGAAATTTTACGAGTCAAGTTCATGCACATGCGCAGAATTCATTCGTATTCTTAGCATTGTGCTTTTTAGACCAGATTGACACCGTATTTAAAATTTTACTGGACAGTCGAAATGAGACTCTTAGCTCTTTCAGAAGCTCTCAGGTTACGAAGCTTGGTGGCTGGATCGGCAGAGTGCATCGCTTAGTTTTGCAGGTCTTCAGTTCGAGGCTATAAGCCGACGAATATTTTTATACGTATATATATATATTTTAATTTATTTTAGTCAGTTTTCTCCATCATTCCTAGAAATAAATTGAATAATTCCAAATCATATTCGTCAAAAATAGAATTTAATATCAAAATATTTCTATATTTATTCGAAATTTTACGAGTCAAGTTCATGCACATGCGCAGAATTCATTCGTATTCTTAGCATTGTGCTTTTTAGACCAGATTGACACCGTATTTAAAATTTTACTGGACAGTCGAAATGAGACTCTTAGCTCTTTCTAAAGCTCTCAGGTTACGAAGCTTGGTGGCTGGATCGGCAGAGTGCATCGCTTAGTTTTGCAGGTCTTCAGTTCGAGGCTCGAAGCCGACGAATATTTTTATACGTATATATATATATATTTTTTTAATTTATTTTAGTCAGTTTTCTCCATCATTCCTAGAAATAAATTGAATAATTCCAAATCATATTCGTCAAAAATATAATTTAATATCAAAATATTTCTATATTTATTCGAAATTTTACGAGTCAAGTTCATGCACATGCGCAGAATTCATTCGTATTCTTAGCATTATGCTTTTTAGACCAGATTGACACCATATTTAAAATTTTACTGGACAGTCGAAATGAGACTCTTAGGTCTTTCAGAAGCTCTCAGGTTACGAAGCTTGGTGGCTGGATCGGCAGAGTGCAGCGCTTAGTTTTGCAGGTTTTCATTTCGAGGCTCGAAGCCGACGAATATTTTTATACGTATATATATATATTTTTTTTAATTTATTTTAGTCAGTTTTCTCCATCATTCCTAGAAATAAATTGAATAATTCCAAATCATATTCGTCAAAAATAGAATTTAATATCAAAATATTTCTATATTTATTCGAAATTTTACGAGTCAAGTTCTTGCACATGCGCAGAATTCATTCGTATTCTTAGCATTGTGCTTTTTAGACCAGATTGACACCGTATTTAAAATTTTACTGGACAGTCGAAATGAGACTATTAGCTCTTTCAGAAGCTCTCAGGTTACGAAGCTTGGTGGCTGGATCGGCAGAGTGCATCGCTTAGTTTTGCAGGTCTTCAGTTCGAGGCTATAAGCCGACGAATATTTTTATACGTATATATATATATTTTAATTTATTTTAGTCAGTTTTCTCCATCATTCCTAGAAATAAATTGAATAATTCCAAATCATATTCGTCAAAAATAGAATTTAATATCAAAATATTTCTATATTTATTCGAAATTTTACGAGTCAAGTTCAGGCACATGCGCAGAATTCATTCGTATTCTTAGCATTGTGCTTTTTAGACCAGATTGACACCGTATTTAAAATTTTACTGGACAGTCGAAATGAGACTCTTAGCTCTTTCTAAAGCTTTCAGGTTACGAAGCTTGGTGGCTGGATCGGCAGAGTGCATCGCTTAGTTTTGCAGGTCTTCAGTTCGAGGCTCGAAGCCGACGAATATTTTTATACGTATATATATATATATATTTTTAATTTATTTTAGTCAGTTTTCTCCATCATTCCTAGAAATAAATTGAATAATTCCAAATCATATTCGTCAAAAATATAATTTAATATCAAAATATTTCTATATTTATTCGAAATTTTACGAGTCAAGTTCATGCACATGCGCAGAATTCATTCGTATTCTTAGCATTGTGCTTTTTAGACCAGATTGACACCGTATTTAAAATTTTACTGGACAGTCGAAATGAGACTCTTAGCTCTTTCTAAAGCTCTCAGGTTACGAAGCTTGGTGGCTGGATCGGCAGAGTGCATCGCTTAGTTTTGCAGGTCTTCAGTTCGAGGCTCGAAGCCGACGAATATTTTTATACGTATATATATATATATTTTTTTAATTTATTTTAGTCAGTTTTCTCCATCATTCCTAGAAATAAATTGAATAATTCCAAATCATATTCGTCAAAAATATAATTTAATATCAAAATATTTCTATATTTATTCGAAATTTTACGAGTCAAGTTCATGCACATGCGCAGAATTCATTCGTATTCTTAGCATTATGCTTTTTAGACCAGATTGACACCATATTTAAAATTTTACTGGACAGTCGAAATGAGACTCTTAGGTCTTTCAGAAGCTCTCAGGTTACGAAGCTTGGTGGCTGGATCGGCAGAGTGCAGCGCTTAGTTTTGCAGGTTTTCATTTCGAGGCTCGAAGCCGACGAATATTTTTATACGTATATATATATTTTTTAAATTTATTTTAGTCAGTTTTCTCCATCATTGCTAGAAATAAATTGAATAATTCCAAATCATATTCGTCAAAAATAGAATTTAATATCAAAATATTTCTATATTTATTCGAAATTTTACGAGTCAAGTTCATGCACATGCGCAGAATTCATTCGTATTCTTAGCATTGTGCTTTTTAGACCAGATTGACACCGTATTTAAAATTTTACTGGACAGTCGAAATGAGACTCTTAGCTCTTTCAAAAGCTCTCAGGTTACGAAGCTTGGTGGCTGGATCGGCAGAGTGCATCGCTTAGTTTTGCAGGTCTTCAGTTCGAGGCTCGAAGCCGACGAATATTTTTATACGTATATATATATATTTTTAAAATTTATTTTAGTCAGTTTTCTCCATCATTCCTAGAAATAAATTGAATAATTCCAAATCATATTCGTCAAAAATAGAATTTAATATCAAAATATTTCTATATTTATTCGAAATTTTACGAGTCAAGTTCATGCACATGCGCAGAATTCATTCGTATTCTTAGCATTGTGCTTTTTAGACCAGATTGACACCGTATTTAAAATTTTACTGGACAGTCGAAATGAGACTCTTAGCTCTTTCAGAAGCTCTCAGGTTACGAAGCTTGGTGGCTGGATCGGCAGAGTGCATCGCTTAGTTTTGCAGGTCTTCAGTTCGAGGCTATAAGCCGACGAACATTTTTATACGTATATATATATTTTTTAATTTATTTTAGTCAGTTTTCTCCATCATTCCTAGAAATAAATTTAATAATTCCAAATCATATTCGTCAAAAATAGAATTTAATATCAAAATATTTCTATATTTATTCGAAATTTTACGAGTCAAGTTCATGCTGAAGCGCAGAATTCATTCGTATTCTTAGCATTATGCTTTTTAGACCAGATTGACACCATATTTAAAATTTTACTGGACAGTCGAAATGAGACTCTTAGGTCTTTCAGAAGCTCTCAGGTTACGAAGCTTGGTGGCTGGATCGGCAGAGTGCAGCGCTTAGTTTTGCAGGTTTTCAGTTCGAGGCTCGAAGCCGACGAATATTTTTATACGTATATATATATTTTTTAAATTTATTTTAGTCAGTTTTCTCCATCATTGCTAGAAATAAATTGAATAATTCCAAATCATATTCGTCAAAAATAGAATTTAATATCAAAATATTTCTATATTTATTCGAAATTTTACGAGTCAAGTTCATGCACATGCGCAGAATTCATTCGTATTCTTAGCATTGTGCTTTTTAGACCAGATTGACACCGTATTTAAAATTTTACTGGACAGTCGAAATGAGACTCTTAGCTCTTTCTAAAGCTCTCAGGTTACGAAGCTTGGTGGCTGGATCGGCAGAGTGCATCGCTTAGTTTTGCAGGTCTTCAGTTCGAGGCTCGAAGCCGACGAATATTTTTATACGTATATATATATATTTTTTTTTAATTTATTTTAGTCAGTTTTCTCCATCATGCCTAGAAATAAATTGAATAATTCCAAATCATATTCGTCAAAAATATAATTTAATATCAAAATATTTCTATATTTATTCGAAATTTTACGAGTCAAGTTCATGCACATGCGCAGAATTCATTCGTATTCTTAGCATTATGCTTTTTAGACCAGATTGACACCATATTTAAAATTTTACTGGACAGTCGAAATGAGACTCTTAGGTCTTTCAGAAGCTCTCAGGTTACGAAGCTTGGTGGCTGGATCGGCAGAGTGCAGCGCTTAGTTTTGCAGGTTTTCAGTTCGAGGCTCGAAGCCGACGAATATTTTTATACGTATATATATATTTTTTAAATTTATTTTAGTCAGTTTTCTCCATCATTGCTAGAAATAAATTGAATAATTCCAAATCATATTCGTCAAAAATAGAATTTAATATCAAAATATTTCTATATTTATTCGAAATTTTACGAGTCAAGTTCATGCACATGCGCAGAATTCATTCGTATTCTTAGCATTGTGCTTTTTAGACCAGATTGACACCGTATTTAAAATTTTACTGGACAGTCGAAATGAGACTCTTAGCTCTTTCAAAAGCTCTCAGGTTACGAAGCTTGGTGGCTGGATCGGCAGAGTGCATCGCTTAGTTTTGCAGGTCTTCAGTTCGAGGCTCGAAGCCGACGAATATTTTTATACGTATATATATATTTTTTTTAAATTTATTTTAGTCAGTTTTCTCCATCATTCCTAGAAATAAATTGAATAATTCCAAATCATATTCGTCAAAAATAGAATTTAATATCAAAATATTTCTATATTTATTCGAAATTTTACGAGTCAAGTTCTTGCACATGCGCAGAATTCATTCGTATTCTTAGCATTGTGCTTTTTAGACCAGATTGACACCGTATTTAAAATTTTACTGGACAGTCGAAATGAGACTCTTAGCTCTTTCAGAAGCTCTCAGGTTACGAAGCTTGGTGGCTGGATCGGCAGAGTGCATCGCTTAGTTTTGCAGGTCTTCAGTTCGAGGCTATAAGCCGACGAACATTTTTATACGTATATATATATTTTTTAATTTATTTTAGTCAATTTTCTCCATCATTCCTAGAAATAAATTGAATAATTCCAAATCATATTCGTCAAAAATAGAATTTAATATCAAAATATTTCTATATTTATTCAAAATTTTACGAGTCAAGTTCATGCTGAAGCGCAGAATTCATTCGTATTCTTAGCATTGTGCTTTTTAGACCAGATTGACACCGTATTTAAAATTTTACTGGACAGTCGAAATGAGACTCTTAGCTCTTTCAGAAGCTCTCAGGTTACGAAGCTTGGTGGCTGGATCGGCAGAGTGCAGCGCTTAGTTTTGCAGGTCTTCAGTTCGAGTCTATAAGCCGACGAATATTTTTATACGTATATATATATATTTTAATTTATTTTAGTCAGTTTTCTCCATCATTCCTAGAAATAAATTGAATAATTCCAAATCATATTCGTCAAAAATAGAATTTAATATCAAAATATTTCTATATTTATTCGAAATTTTACGAGTCAAGTTCATGCACATGCGCAGAATTCATTCGTATTCTTAGCATTGTGCTTTTTAGACCAGATTGACACCGTATTTAAAATTTTACTGGACAGTCGAAATGAGACTCTTAGCTCTTTCTAAAGCTCTCAGGTTACGAAGCTTGGTGGCTGGATCGGCAGAGTGCATCGCTTAGTTTTGCAGGTCTTCATTTCGAGGCTCGAAGCCGACGAATATTTTTATACGTATATATATATTTTTTAAATTTATTTTAGTCAGTTTTCTCCATCATTGCTAGAAATAAATTGAATAATTCCAAATCATATTCGTCAAAAATAGAATTTAATATCAAAATATTTCTATATTTATTCGAAATTTTACGAGTCAAGTTCATGCACATGCGCAGAATTCATTCGTATTCTTAGCATTGTGCTTTTTAGACCAGATTGACAGCGTATTTAAAATTTTACTGGACAGTCGAAATGAGACTCTTAGCTCTTTCAAAAGCTCTCAGGTTACGAAGCTTGGTGGCTGGATCGGCAGAGTGCATCGCTTAGTTTTGCAGGTCTTCAGTTCGAGGCTCGAAGCCGACGAATATTTTTATACGTATATATATTTTTTTTTTTAAATTTATTTTAGTCAGTTTTCTCCATCATTCCTAGAAATAAATTGAATAATTCCAAATCATATTCGTCAAAAATAGAATTTAATATCAAAATATTTCTATATTTATTCGAAATTTTACGAGTCAAGTTCATGCACATGCGCAGAATTCATTCGTATTCTTAGCATTGTGCTTTTTAGACCAGATTGACACCGTATTTAAAATTTTACTGGACAGTCGAAATGAGACTCTTAGCTCTTTCAGAAGCTCTCAGGTTACGAAGCTTGGTGGCTGGATCGGCAGAGTGCATCGCTTAGTTTTGCAGGTCTTCAGTTCGAGGCTCGAAGCCGACGAATATTTTTATACGTATATATATTTTTATTTAAATTTATTTTAGTCAGTTTTCGCCATCATTCCTAGAAATAAATTGAATAATTCCAAATCATATTCGTCAAAAATAGAATTTAATATCAAAATATTTCTATATTTATTCGAAATTTTACGAGACAAGTTCATGCACATGCGCAGAATTCATTCGCATTCTTAGCATTGTGCTTTTTAGACCAGATTGATACCGTATTTAAAATTTTACTGGACAGTCGAAATGAGACTCTTAGCTCTTTCAGAAGCTCTCAGGTTACGAAGCTTGGTGGCTGGATCGGCAGAGTGCATCGCTTAGTTTTGCAGGTCTTCAGTTCGAGGCTATAAGCCGACGAACATTTTTATACGTATATATATATTTTTTAATTTATTTTAGTCAGTTTTCTCCATCATTCCTAGAAATAAATTGAATAATTCCAAATCATATTCGTCAAAAATAGAATTTAATATCAAAATATTTCTATATTTATTCGAAATTTTACGAGTCAAGTTCATGCTGAAGCGCAGAATTCATTCGTATTCTTAGCATTGTGCTTTTTAGACCAGATTGACACCGTATTTAAAATTTTACTGGACAGTCGAAATGAGACTCTTAGCTCTTTCAGAAGCTCTCAGGTTACGAAGCTTGGTGGCTGGATCGGCAGAGTGCAGCGCTTAGTTTTGCAGGTCTTCAGTTCGAGTCTATAAGCCGACGAATATTTTTATACGTATATATATATATTTTAATTTATTTTAGTCAGTTTTCTCCATCATTCCTAGAAATAAATTGAATAATTCCAAATCATATTCGTCAAAAATAGAATTTAATATCAAAATATTTCTATATTTATTCGAAATTTTACGAGTCAAGTTCATGCACATGCGCAGAATTCATTCGTATTCTTAGCATTGTGCTTTTTAGACCAGATTGACAGCGTATTTAAAATTTTACTGGACAGTCGAAATGAGACTCTTAGCTCTTTCAAAAGCTCTCAGGTTACGAAGCTTGGTGGCTGGATCGGCAGAGTGCATCGCTTAGTTTTGCAGGTCTTCAGTTCGAGGATCGAAGCCGACGAATATTTTTATACGTATATATATTTTTTTTTAAATTTATTTTAGTCAGTTTTCTCCATCATTCCTAGAAATAAATTGAATAATTCCAAATCATATTCGTCAAAAATAGAATTTAATATCAAAATATTTCTATATTTATTCGAAATTTTACGAGTCAAGTTCATGCACATGCGCAGAATTCATTCGTATTCTTAGCATTGTGCTTTTTAGACCAGATTGACACCGTATTTAAAATTTTACTGGACAGTCGAAATGAGACTCTTAGCTCTTTCAGAAGCTCTCAGGTTACGAAGCTTGGTGGCTGGATCGGCAGAGTGCATCGCTTAGTTTTGCAGGTCTTCAGTTCGAGGCTCGAAGCCGACGAATATTTTTATACGTATATATATTTTTATTTAAATTTATTTTAGTCAGTTTTCGCCATCATTCCTAGAAATAAATTGAATAATTCCAAATCATATTCGTCAAAAATAGAATTTAATATCAAAATATTTCTATATTTATTCGAAATTTTACGAGACAAGTTCATGCACATGCGCAGAATTCATTCGCATTCTTAGCATTGTGCTTTTTAGACCAGATTGACACCGTATTTAAAATTTTACTGGACAGTCGAAATGAGACTCTTAGCTCTTTCAGAAGCTCTCAGGTTACGAAGCTTGGTGGCTGGATCGGCAGAGTGCATCGCTTAGTTTTGCAGGTCTTCAGTTCGAGGCTATAAGCCGACGAACATTTTTATACGTATATATATATTTTTTAATTTATTTTAGTCAGTTTTCTCCATCATTCCTAGAAATAAATTGAATAATTCCAAATCATATTCGTCAAAAATAGAATTTAATATCAAAATATTTCTATATTTATTCGAAATTTTACGAGTCAAGTTCATGCTGAAGCGCAGAATTCATTCGTATTCTTAGCATTGTGCTTTTTAGACCAGATTGACACCGTATTTAAAATTTTACTGGACAGTCGAAATGAGACTCTTAGCTCTTTCAGAAGCTCTCAGGTTACGAAGCTTGGTGGCTGGATCGGCAGAGTGCAGCGCTTAGTTTTGCAGGTCTTCAGTTCGAGTCTATAATCCGACGAATATTTTTATACGTATATATATATATTTTAATTTATTTTAGTCAGTTTTCTCCATCATTCCTAGAAATAAATTGAATAATTCCAAATCATATTCGTCAAAAATAGAATTTAATATCAAAATATTTCTATATTTATTCGAAATTTTACGAGTCAAGTTCATGCACATGCGCAGAATTCATTCGTATTCTTAGCATTGTGCTTTTTAGACCAGATTGACACCGTATTTAAAATTTTACTGGACAGTCGAAATGAGACTCTTAGCTCTTTCTAAAGCTCTCAGGTTACGAAGCTTGGTGGCTGGATCGGCAGAGTGCATCGCTTAGTTTTGCAGGTCTTCATTTCGAGGCTCGAAGCCGACGAATATTTTTATACGTATATATATATTTTTTAAATTTATTTTAGTCAGTTTTCTCCATCATTGCTAGAAATAAATTGAATAATTCCAAATCATATTCGTCAAAAATAGAATTTAATATCAAAATATTTCTATATTTATTCGAAATTTTACGAGTCAAGTTCATGCACATGCGCAGAATTCATTCGTATTCTTAGCATTGTGCTTTTTAGACCAGATTGACACCGTATTTAAAATTTTACTGGACAGTCGAAATGAGACTCTTAGCTCTTTCAGAAGCTCTCAGGTTACGAAGCTTGGTGGCTGGATCGGCAGAGTGCATCGCATAGTTTTGCAGGTCTTCAGTTCGAGGCTCGAAGCCGACGAATATTTTTATACGTATATATATTTTTATTTAAATTTATTTTAGTCAGTTTTCGATATCATTCCTAGAAATAAATTGAATAATTTCAAATCATATTCGTCAAAAATAGAATTTAATATCAAAATATTTCTATATTTATTCGAAATTTTACGAGACAAGTTCATGCACATGCGCAGAATTCATTCGCATTCTTAGCATTGTGCTTTTTAGACCAGATTGACACCGTATTTAAAATTTTACTGGACAGTCGAAATGAGACTCTTAGCTCTTTCAGAAGCTCTCAGGTTACGAAGCTTGGTGGCTGGATCGGCAGAGTGCAGCGCTTAGTTTTGCAGGTCTTCAGTTCGAGGCTATAAGCCGACGAACATTTATATACGTATATATATATTTTTTAATTTATTTTAGTCAGTTTTCTCCATCATTCCAAGAAATAAATTGAATAATTCCAAATCATATTCGTCAAAAATAGAATTTAATATCAAAATATTTCTATATTTATTCGAAATTTTACGAGTCAAGTTCATGCTGAAGCGCAGAATTCATTCGTATTCTTAGCATTGTGCTTTTTAGACCAGATTGACACCGTATTTAAAATTTTACTGGACAGTCGAAATGAGACTCTTAGCTCTTTCAGAAGCTCTCAGGTTACGAAGCTTGGTGGCTGGATCGGCAGAGTGCAGCGCTTAGTTTTGCAGGTCTTCAGTTCGAGTCTATAAGCCGACGAATAATTTAATACGTATATATATATATTTTAATTTATTTTAGTCAGTTTTCTCCATCATTCCTAGAAATAAATTGAATAATTCCAAATCATATTCGTCAAAAATAGAATTTAATATTAAAATATTTCTATATTTATTCGAAATTTTACGAGTCAAGTTCATGCACATGCGCAGAATTCATTCGTATTCTTAGCATTGTGCTTTTTAGACCAGATTGACACCGTATTTAAAATTTTACTGGACAGTCGAAATGAGACTCTTAGCTCTTTCTAAAGCTCTCAGGTTACGAAGCTTGGTGGCTGGATCGGCAGAGTGCATCGCTTAGTTTTGCAGGTCTTCAGTTCGAGGCTCGAAGCCGACGAATATTTTTATACGTATATATATATATATTTTTTTAATTTATTTTAGTCAGTTTTCTCCATCATTCCTAGAAATAAATTGAATAATTCCAAATCATATTCGTCAAAAATAGAATTTAATATCAAAATATTTCTATATTTATTCGAAATTTTACGAGTCAAGTTCATGCTGAAGCGCAGAATTCATTCGTATTCTTAGCATTGTGCTTTTTAGACCAGATTGACACCGTATTTAAAATTTTACTGGACAGTCGAAATGAGACTCTTAGCTCTTTCAGAAGCTCTCAGGTTACGAAGCTTGGTGGCTGGATCGGCAGAGTGCAGCGCTTAGTTTTGCAGGTCTTCAGTTCGAGTCTATAAGCCGACGAATATTTTTATACGTATATATATATATTTTAATTTATTTTAGTCAGTTTTCTCCATCATTCCTAGAAATAAATTGAATAATTCCAAATCATATTCGTCAAAAATAGAATTTAATATCAAAATATTTCTATATTTATTCGAAATTTTACGAGTCAAGTTCATGCACATGCGCAGAATTCATTCGTATTCTTAGCATTGTGCTTTTTAGACCAGATTGACACCGTATTTAAAATTTTACTGGACAGTCGAAATGAGACTCTTAGCTCTTTCTAAAGCTCTCAGGTTACGAAGCTTGGTGGCTGGATCGGCAGAGTGCATCGCTTAGTTTTGCAGGTCTTCATTTCGAGGCTCGAAGCCGACGAATATTTTTATACGTATATATATATTTTTTAAATTTATTTTAGTCAGTTTTCTCCATCATTGCTAGAAATAAATTGAATAATTCCAAATCATATTCGTCAAAAATAGAATTTAATATCAAAATATTTCTATATTTATTCGAAATTTTACGAGTCAAGTTCATGCACATGCGCAGAATTCATTCGTATTCTTAGCATTGTGCTTTTTAGACCAGATTGACACCGTATTTAAAATTTTACTGGACAGTCGAAATGAGACTCTTAGCTCTTTCAGAAGCTCTCAGGTTACGAAGCTTGGTGGCTGGATCGGCAGAGTGCATCGCATAGTTTTGCAGGTCTTCAGTTCGAGGCTCGAAGCCGACGAATATTTTTATACGTATATATATTTTTATTTAAATTTATTTTAGTCAGTTTTCGATATCATTCCTAGAAATAAATTGAATAATTTCAAATCATATTCGTCAAAAATAGAATTTAATATCAAAATATTTCTATATTTATTCGAAATTTTACGAGACAAGTTCATGCACATGCGCAGAATTCATTCGCATTCTTAGCATTGTGCTTTTTAGACCAGATTGACACCGTATTTAAAATTTTACTGGACAGTCGAAATGAGACTCTTAGCTCTTTCAGAAGCTCTCAGGTTACGAAGCTTGGTGGCTGGATCGGCAGAGTGCAGCGCTTAGTTTTGCAGGTCTTCAGTTCGAGGCTATAAGCCGACGAACATTTATATACGTATATATATATTTTTTAATTTATTTTAGTCAGTTTTCTCCATCATTCCAAGAAATAAATTGAATAATTCCAAATCATATTCGTCAAAAATAGAATTTAATATCAAAATATTTCTATATTTATTCGAAATTTTACGAGTCAAGTTCATGCTGAAGCGCAGAATTCATTCGTATTCTTAGCATTGTGCTTTTTAGACCAGATTGACACCGTATTTAAAATTTTACTGGACAGTCGAAATGAGACTCTTAGCTCTTTCAGAAGCTCTCAGGTTACGAAGCTTGGTGGCTGGATCGGCAGAGTGCAGCGCTTAGTTTTGCAGGTCTTCAGTTCGAGTCTATAAGCCGACGAATAATTTAATACGTATATATATATATTTTAATTTATTTTAGTCAGTTTTCTCCATCATTCCTAGAAATAAATTGAATAATTCCAAATCATATTCGTCAAAAATAGAATTTAATATCAAAATATTTCTATATTTATTCGAAATTTTACGAGTCAAGTTCATGCACATGCGCAGAATTCATTCGTATTCTTAGCATTGTGCTTTTTAGACCAGATTGACACCGTATTTAAAATTTTACTGGACAGTCGAAATGAGACTCTTAGCTCTTTCTAAAGCTCTCAGGTTACGAAGCTTGGTGGCTGGATCGGCAGAGTGCATCGCTTAGTTTTGCAGGTCTTCAGTTCGAGGCTCGAAGCCGACGAATATTTTTATACGTATATATATATATATTTTTTTAATTTATTTTAGTCAGTTTTCTCCATCATTCCTAGAAATAAATTGAATAATTCCAAATCATATTCGTCAAAAATATAATTTAATATCAAAATATTTCTATATTTATTCGAAATTTTACGAGTCAAGTTCATGCACATGCGCAGAATTCATTCGTATTCTTAGCATTATGCTTTTTAGACCAGATTGACACCATATTTAAAATTTTACTGGACAGTCGAAATGAGACTCTTAGGTCTTTCAGAAGCTCTCAGGTTGCGAAGCTTGGTGGCTGGATCGGCAGAGTGCAGCGCTTAGTTTTGCAGGTTTTCATTTCGAGGCTCGAAGCCGACGAATATTTTTATACGTATATATATATTTTTTAAATTTATTTTAGTCAGTTTTCTCCATCATTGCTAGAAATAAATTGAATAATTCCAAATCATATTCGTCAAAAATAGAATTTAATATCAAAATATTTCTATATTTATTCGAAATTTTACGAGTCAAGTTCATGCTGAAGCGCAGAATTCATTCGTATTCTTAGCATTGTGCTTTTTAGACCAGATTGACACCGTATTTAAAATTTTACTGGACAGTCGAAATGAGACTCTTAGCTCTTTCAGAAGCTCTCAGGTAACGAAGCTTGGTGGCTGGATCGGCAGAGTGCATCGCTTAGTTTTGCAGGTCTTCAGTTCGAGGCTCGAAGCCGACGAATATTTTTATACGTATATATATTTTTTTTTTAAATTTATTTTAGTCAGTTTTCTCCATCATTCCTAGAAATAAATTGAATAATTTCAAATCATATTCGTCAAAAATAGAATTTAATATCAAAATATTTCTATATTTATTCGAAATTTTACGAGTCAAGTTCATGCACATGCGCAGAATTCATTCGTATTCTTAGCATTGTGCTTTTTAGACCAGATTGACACCGTATTTAAAATTTTACTGGACAGTCGAAATGAGACTCTTAGCTCTTTCAGAAGCTCTCAGGTTACGAAGCTTGGTGGCTGGATCGGCAGAGTGCATCGCTTAGTTTTGCAGGTCTTCAGTTCGAGGCTCGAAGCCGACGAATATTTTTATACGTATATATATTTTTATTTAAATTTATTTTAGTCAGTTTTCGCCATCATTCCTAGAAATAAATTGAATAATTCCAAATCATATTCGTCAAAAATAGAATTTAATATCAAAATATTTCTATATTTATTCGAAATTTTACGAGACAAGTTCATGCACATGCGCAGAATTCATTCGCATTCTTAGCATTGTGCTTTTTAGACCAGATTGACACCGTATTTAAAATTTTACTGGACAGTCGAAATGAGACTCTTAGCTCTTTCAGAAGCTCTCAGGTTACGAAGCTTGGTGGCTGGATCGGCAGAGTGCAGCGCTTAGTTTTGCAGGTCTTCAGTTCGAGGCTATAAGCCGACGAACATTTATATACGTATATATATATTTTTTAATTTATTTTAGTCAGTTTTCTCCATCATTCCTAGAAATAAATTGAATAATTCCAAATCATATTCGTCAAAAATAGAATTTAATATCAAAATATTTCTATATTTATTCGAAATTTTACGAGTCAAGTTCATGCTGAAGCGCAGAATTCATTCGTATTCTTAGCATTGTGCTTTTTAGACCAGATTGACACCGTATTTAAAATTTTACTGGACAGTCGAAATGAGACTCTTAGCTCTTTCAGAAGCTCTCAGGTTACGAAGCTTGGTGGCTATATCGGCAGAGTGCAGCGCTTAGTTTTGCAGGTCTTCAGTTCGAGGCTATAAGCCGACGAATATTTTTATACGTATATATATTTTTTTAATTTATTTTAGTCAGTTTTCTCCATCATTCCTAGAAATAAATTGAATAATTCCAAATCATATTCGTCAAAAATAGAATTTAATATCAAAATATTTCTATATTTATTCGAAATTTTACGAGTCAAGTTCATGCACATGCGCAGAATTCATTCGTATTCTTAGCATTGTTCTTTTTAGACCAGATTGACACCGTATTTAAAATTTTACCGGACAGTCGAAATGAGATTCTTAGCTCTTTCAGAAGCTCTCAGGTTACGAAGCTTGGTGGCTGGATCGGCAGAGTGCAGCGCTTAGTTTTGCAGCTCTTCAGTTCGAGGCTCGAAGCCGACGAATATTTTTATACGTATATATATATATTTTTAATTTATTTTAGTCAGTTTTCTCCATAATTCCTAGAAATAAATTGAATAATTCCAAATCATATTCGTCAAAAATAGAATTTAATATCAAAATATTTCTATATTTATTCGAATTTTTACGAGTCAAGTTCATGCACATGCGCAGAATTCATTCGTATTCTTAGCATTGTGCGTTTTAGACCAGATTGACACCGTATTTAAAATTTTACTGGACAGTCGAAATGAGACTCTTAGCTCTTTCAGAAGCTCTCAGGTTACGAAGCTTGGTGGCTCGATCGGCAGAGTGCAGCGCTTAGTTTTGCAGCTCTTCAGTTCGAGGCTCGAAGCCGACGAATATTTTTATACGTATATATATATTTTTTTATTTTATTTTAGTCAGTTTTCTCCATCATTCCTAGAAATAAATTGAATAATTCCAAATCATATTCGTCAAAAATAGAATTTAATATCAAAATATTTCTATATTTATTCGAAATTTTACGAGTCAAGTTCATGCACATGCGCAGAATTCATTCGTATTCTTAGCATTGTGCTTTTTAGACCAGATTGACACCGTATTTAAAATTTTACCGGAAAGTCGAAATGAGACTCTTAGCTATCTCAGAAGCTCTCAGGTTACGAAGCTTGGTGGCTGGATCGGCAGAGTGCAGCGCTTAGTTTTGCAGGTCTTCAGTTCGAGGCTCGAAGCCGACGAATATTTTTATACGTATATATATTTTTTTAATTTATTTTAGTCAGTTTTCTCCATCATTCCTAGAAATAAATTGAATAATTCCAAATCATATTCGTCAAAAATAGAATTTAATATCAAAATATTTCTATATTTATTCGAAATTTTACGAGTCAAGTTCATGCACATGCGCAGAATTCATTCGTATTCTTAGCATTGTTCTTTTTAGACCAGATTGACACCGTATTTAAAATTTTACCGGACAGTCGAAATGAGATTCTTAGCTCTTTCAGAAGCTCTCAGGTTACGAAGCTTGGTGGCTGGATCGGCAGAGTGCAGCGCTTAGTTTTGCAGGTCTTCAGTTCGAGGCTCGAAGCCGATGAATATTTTTATACGTATATATATATTTTTTAATTTATTTTAGTCAGTTTTCTCCATCATTCCTAGAAATAAATTGAATAATTCCAAATCATATTCGTCAAAAATAGAATTTAATATCAAAATATTTCTATATTTATTCGAAATTTTACGAGTCAAGTTCATGCACATGCGCAGAATTCATTCGTATTCTTAGCATTGTGCTTTTTAGACCAGATTGACACCGTATTTAAAATTTTACCGGAAAGTCGAAATGAGACTCTTAGCTCTCTCAGAAGCTCTCAGGTTACGAAGCCTGATGGCTGGATCGGCAGAGTGCAGCGCTTAGTTTTGCAGGTCTTCAGTTCGAGGCTCGAAGCCGACGAATATTTTTATACGTATATATTTTTTTTTAATTTATTTTAGTCAGTTCTCTCCATCATTCCTAGAAATAAATTGAATAATTCCAAATCATATTCGTCAAAAATAGAATTTAATATCAAAATATTTCTATATTTATTCGAAATTTTACGAGTCAAGTTCATGCACATGCGCAGAATTCATTTGTATTCTTAGCATTGTTCTTTTTAGACCAGATTGACACCGTATTTAAAATTTTACCGGACAGTCGAAATGAGACTCTTAGCTCTTTCAGAAGCTCTCAGGTTACGAAGCTTGGTGGCTGGATCGGCAGAGTGCAGCGCTTAGTTTTGCAGGTCTTCAGTTCGAGGCTCGAAGCCGATGAATATTTTTATACGTATATATATATTTTTTAATTTATTTTAGTCAGTTTTCTCCATCATTCCTAGAAATAAATTGAATAATTCCAAATCATATTCGTCAAAAATAGAATTTAATATCAAAATATTTCTATATTTATTCGAAATTTTACGAGTCAAGTTCATGCTGATGCGCAGAATTCATTCGTATTCTTAGCATTGTGCTTTTTAGACCAGATTGACACCGTATTTAAAATTTTACCGGACAGTCGAAATGAGACTCTTAGCTCTTTCGGAAGCTCTCAGGTTACGAAGCGTGGTGGCTGGATCGGCAGAGTGCAGCGCTTAGTTTTGCAGGTCTTCAGTTCGAGGCTCGAAGCCGATGAATATTTTTATACGTATATATATTTTTTTAAATTTATTTTAGTCAGTTTTCTCCATCATTCCTAGAAATAAATTGAATAATTCCAAATCATATTCGTCAAAAATAGAATTTAATATCAAAATATTTCTATATTTATTCGAAATTTTACGAGTCAAGTTCATGCACATGCGCAGAATTCATTCGTATTTTTAGCATTGTGCTTTTTACACCAGATAGACATGGTATTTAAAATTTTACTGGACAGTTGAAATGAGACTCTTAGGTCTTTCAGAAGCTCTCAGGTTACGAAGCTTGGTGGCTGGATCGGCAGAGTGCAGCGCTTAGTTTTGCAGGTCTTCAGTTCGAGGCTCGAAGCCGACGAATATTTTTATACGTATATATATTTTTTTTAAATTTATTTTAGTCAGTTTTCTCCATCATTCCTAGAAATAAATTGAATAATTCTAAATGATATTCGTCAAAAATAGAATTTAATATCAAAATATTTCTATATTTATTCGAAATTTTACGAGTCAAGTTCATGCACATGCGCAGAATTCATTCGTATTTTTAGCATTGTGCTTTTTACACCAGATAGACATGGTATTTAAAATTTTACTGGACAGTCGAAATGAGACTCTTAGGTCTTTCAGAAGCTCTCAGGTTACGAAGCTTGGTGGCTGGATCGGCAGAGTGCAGCGCTTAGTTTTGCAGGTCTTCAGTTCGAGGCTCGAAGCCGACGAATATTTTTATACGTATATATATTTTTTTTAAATTTATTTTAGTCAGTTTTCTCCATCATTCCTAGAAATAAATTGAATAATTCTAAATGATATTCGTCAAAAATAGAATTTAATATCAAAATATTTCTATATTTATTCGAAATTTTACGAGTCAAGTTCATGCACATGCGCAGAATTCATTCGTATTCTTAGCATTGTGCTTTTTAGACCAGATTGACACCGTATTTAAAATTTTACCGGACAGTCGAAATGAGACTCTTAGCTCTTTCAGAAGCTCTCAGGTTACGAAGCTTGGTGGCTGGATCGGCAGAGTGCAGCGCTTAGTTTTGCAGGTCTTCAGTTCGAGGCTCGAAGCCGATGAATATTTTTATACGTATATATATATTTTTTAATTTATTTTAGTCAGTTTTCTCCATCATTCCTAGAAATAAATTGAATAATTCCAAATCATATTCGTCAAAAATAGAATTTAATATCAAAATATTTCTATATTTATTCGAAATTTTACGAGTCAAGTTCATGCACATGCGCAGAATTCATTCGTATTCTCAGCATTGTGCTTTTTAGACCAGATTGACACCGTATTTAAAATTTTACTGGACAGTCGAAATGAGACTCTTAGCTCTTTCAGAAGCTCTCAGGTTACGAAGCTCTCAGGTTACGAAGCTTGGTGGCTGGATCGGCAGAGTGCAGCGCTTAGTTTTGCATTTCTTCAGTTCGAGGCTCGAAGCCGACGAATATTTTTATACGTATATATATATTTTTTTAATTTATTTTAGTCAGTTTTCTCCATCATTTCTAGAAATAAATTGAATAATTCCAAATCATATTCGTCAAAAATAGAATTTAATATCAAAATATTTCTATATTTATTCGAAATTTTACGAGTCAAGTTCATGCACATGCGCAGAATTCATTTGTATTCTTAGCATTGTGCTTTTTAGACCAGATTGACACCGTATTTAAAATTTTAAAGGACAGTCGAAATGAGACTCTTAGCTCTTTCAGAAGATCTCAGGTTACGAAGCTTGGTGGCTGGATCGGCAGAGTGCAGCGCTTAGTTTTGCAGGTCTTCAGTTCGAGGCTCGAAGCCGACGAATATTTTTATACGTATATATATTTTTTTTAAATTTATTTTAGTCAGTTTTCTCCATCATTCCTAGAAATAAATTGAATAATTCCAAATAATATTCGTCAAAAATAGAATTTAATATCAAAATATTTCTATATTTATTCGAAATTTTACGAGTAAAGTTCATGCACATGCGCAGAATTCATTCGTATTCTTAGCATTGTGCTTTTTAGACCAGATTGACACCGTATTTAAAATTTTACCGGACAGTCGAAATGAGACTCTTAGCTCTTTCAGAAGCTCTCAGGTTGCGAAGCTTGGTGGCTGGATCGGCAGAGTGCAGCGCTTATTTTTGCAGGTCTTCAGTTTGAGGCTCGAAGCCGACGAATATTTTTATACGTATATATATATTTTTTTAATTTATTTTAGTCAGTTTTCTCCATCATTCCTAGAAATAAATTGAATAATTCCAAATCATATTCGTCAAAAATAGAATTTAATATCAAAATATTTCTATATTTATTCGAAATTTTACGAGTGAAGTTCATGCACATGCGCAGAATTCATTAGTATTCTTAGCATTGGGCTTTTTAGACCAGATTGACACCGTATTTAAAATTATTCCGGACAGTCGAAATGAGACTCTTAGCTCTTTCAGAAGCTCTCAGGTTACGAAGCTTCTTGACTGGATCGGCAGAGTGCAGCGCTTAGTTTTGCAGGTCTTCAGTTCGAGGCTCGAAGCCGACGAATATTTTTATACCTATATATATATTTTTTTAGTTTATTTTAGTCAGTTTTCTCCATCATTCCTAGAAATAAATTGAATAATTTCAAATCATATTCGTCAAAAATAGAATTTAATATCAAAATATTTCTATATTTATTCGAAAATTTACGAGTCAAGTTCATGCACATGCGCAGAATTCATTCTTATTCTTAGCATTGTGCTTTTTAGACCAGATTGACACCGTATTTAAAATTTTACTGGACAGTCGAAATGAGACTCTTAGCTCTTTCAGAAGCTCTCAGGTTACGAAGCTTGGTGGCTGGATCGGCGGAGTGCAGCGCTTAGTTTTGCAGGTCTTCAGTTCGAGACTCGAAGCCGACGAATATTTTTATACGTATATATATATTTTTTAAATTTATTTTAGTCAGTTTTCTCCATCATTCCTAGAAATAAATTGAATAATTCCAAATCATATTCGTCAAAAATAGAATTTAATATCAAAATATTTCTATATTTATTCGAAATTTTAAGAGTCAAGTTCATGCACATGCGCAGAATTCATTCGTATTCTTAGCATTGTGCTTTTTAGACCAGATTGACACCGTATTTAAAATTTTACCGGAAAGTCGAAATGAGACTCTTAGCTCTTTCAGAAGCTCTCAGGGTACGAAGCTTCTTGGCTGGATCGGCAGAGTGCAGCGCTTAGTTTTGCAGGTCTTCAGTTCGAGGCTCGAAGCCGACGAATATTTTTATACGTATATATATATTTTTTAAATTTATTTTAGTCAGTTTTCTCCATCATTCCTAGAAATAAATTGAATAATTCCAAATCATATTCGTCAAAAATAGAATTTAATATCAAAATATTTCTATATTTATTCGAAATTTTACGAGTCAAGTTCATGCACATGCGCAGAATTCATTCGTATTCTTAGCATTGTGCTTTTTAGACCAGATTGACACCGTATTTAAAATTTTACTGGACAGTCGAAATGAGACTCTTAGCTCTTTCAGAAGCTCTCAGGTTACGAAGCTTCTTGGCTGGATCGGCAGAGTGCAGAGCTTAGTTTTGCAGGTCTTCAGTTCGAGGCTCGAAGCCGACGAATATTTTTATACGTATATATATTTTTTTTAAATTAATTTTAGTCAGTTTTCTCCATCATTCCTAGAAATAAATTGAATAATTCCAAATCATATTCGTCAAAAATAGAATTTAATATCAAAATATTTCTATATTTATTCGAAATTTTACGAGTCAAGTTCATGCACATGCGCAGAATTCATTCGTATTCTTAGCATTGTGCTTTTTAGACCAGATTGACACCGTATTTAAAATTTTACCGGACAGTCAAAATGAGACTCTTAGCTCTTTCAGAAGCTCTCAGGTTACGAAGCTTGGTGGCTGGATCGGCAGAGTGCAGCGCTTAGTTTTGCAGGTCTTCAGTTCGAGGCTCGAAGCCGACGAATATTTTTATACGTATATATATTTTTTTTAAATTTATTTTAGTCAGTTTTCTCCATCATTCCTAGAAATAAATTGAATAATTCCAAATAATATTCGTCAAAAATAGAATTTAATAACAAAATATTTCTATATTTATTCGAAATTTTACGAGTCAAGTTCATGCACATGCGCAGAATTCATTCGTATTCTTAGCATTGTGCTTTTTAGACCAGATTGACACCGTATTTAAAATTTTACTGGACAGTCGAAATGAGACTCTTAGCTCTTTCAGAAGCTCTCAGGTTACGAAGCTTGGTGGCTGGATCGGCAGAGTGCAGCGCTTAGTTTTGCAGGTCTTAAGTTCGAGGCTCGAAGCCGACGAATATTTTTATACGTATATATATATTTTTTAAATTTATTTTAGTCAGTTTTCTCCATCATTCCTAGAAATAAATTGAATAATTCCAAATAATATTCGTCAAAAATAGAATTTAATAACAAAATATTTCTATATTTATTCGAAATTTTACGAGTCAAGTTCATGCACATGCGCAGAATTCATTCGTATTCTTAGCATTGTGCTTTTTAGACCAGATTGACACCGTATTTAAAATTTTACTGGACAGTCGAAATGAGACTCTTAGCTCTTTCAGAAGCTCTCAGGTTACGAAGCTTCTTGGCTGGATCGGCAGAGTGCAGCGCTTAGTTTTGCAGGTCTTCAGTTCGAGGCTCGAAGCCGACGAATATTTTAATACGTATATATATTTTTTTTTTAATTTATTTTAGTCAGTTTTCTCCATCATTCCTAGAAAAAATTGAATAATTCCAAATCATATTCGTCAAAAATAGAATTTAATATCAAAATATTTCTATATTTATTCGAAATTTTACGAGTCAAGTTCATGCACATGCGCAGAATTCATTCGTATTCTTAGCATTGTGCTTTTTAGACCAGATTGAAACCGTATTTAAAATTTTACCGGACAGTCGAAATGAGACTCTTAGCTCTTTCAGAAGCTCTCAGGTTACGGAGCTTGGTGGCTGGATCGGCAGAGTGCAGCGCTTAGTTTTGCAGGTCTTCAGTTCGAGGCTCGAAGCCGACGAATGTTTTTATACGTATATATATATATATATATATTTAATTTATTTTAGTCAGTTTTCTCCATCGTTCCTAGAAAGAAATTGAATAATTCCAAATCATATTCGTCAAAAATAGAATTTAATATCAAAATATTTCTATACTTATTCGAAATTTTACGAGTCAAGTTCATGCACATGCGCAGAATTCATTCGTATTCTTAGCATTGTGCTTTTTAGACCAGATTGACACCGTATTTAAAATTTTACCGGACAGTCGAAATGAGACTCTTAGGTCTTTCAGAAGCTCTCAGGTTACGAAGCTTGGTGGCTGGATCGGCAGAGTGCAGCGCTTAGTTTTGCAGGTCTTCAGTTCGAGGCTCGAAGCCGACAAATATTTTTATACGTATATATATTTATTTTAATTTATTTTAGTCAGTTTTCTCCATCATTCCTAGAAATAAATTGAATAATTCCAAATAATATTCGTCAAAAATAGAATTTAATAACAAAATATTTCTATATTTATTCGAAATTTTACGAGTCAAGTTCATGCACATGCGCAGAATTCATTCGTATTCTTAGCATTGTGCTTTTTAGACCAGATTGACACCGTATTTAAAATTTTACTGGACAGTCGAAATGAGACTCTTAGCTCTTTCAGAAGCTCTCAGGTTACGAAGCTTCTTGGCTGGATCGGCAGAGTGCAGCGCTTAGTTTTGCAGGTCTTCAGTTCGAGGCTCGAAGCCGACGAATATTTTAATACGTATATATATTTTTTTTTTAATTTATTTTAGTCAGTTTTCTCCATCATTCCTAGAAATAAATTGAATAATTCCAAATCATATTCGTCAAAAATAGAATTTAATATCAAAATATTTCTATATTTATTCGAAATTTTACGAGTCAAGTTCATGCACATGCGCAGAATTCATTCGTATTCTTAGCATTGTGCTTTTTAGACCAGATTGACACCGTATTTAAAATTTTACCGGACAGTCGAAATGAGACTCTTAGCTCTTTCAGAAGCTCTCAGGTTACGGAGCTTGGTGGCTGGATCGGCAGAGTGCAGCGCTTAGTTTTGCAGGTCTTCAGTTCGAGGCTCGAAGCCGACGAATGTTTTTATACGTATATATATATATATATATATTTAATTTATTTTAGTCAGTTTTCTCCATCGTTCCTAGAAAGAAATTGAATAATTCCAAATCATATTCGTCAAAAATAGAATTTAATATCAAAATATTTCTATACTTATTCGAAATTTTACGAGTCAAGTTCATGCACATGCGCAGAATTCATTCGTATTCTTAGCATTGTGCTTTTTAGACCAGATTGACACCGTATTTAAAATTTTACCGGACAGTCGAAATGAGACTCTTAGGTCTTTCAGAAGCTCTCAGGTTACGAAGCTTGGTGGCTGGATCGGCAGAGTGCAGCGCTTAGTTTTGCAGGTCTTCAGTTCGAGGCTCGAAGCCGACAAATATTTTTATACGTATATATATTTATTTTAATTTATTTTAGTCAGTTTTCTCCATCATTCCTAGAAATAAATTGAATAATTCCAAATCATATTCGTCAAAAATTTAATTTAATATCTAAATATTTCTATATTAATTCGAAATTTTACGAGTCAAGTTCATGCACATGCGCAGAATTCATTCGTATTCTTAGCATTGTGCTTTTTAGACCAGATTGACACCGTATTTAAAATTTTACTGGACAGTCGAAATGAGACTCTTAGCTCTTTCAGAAGCTCTCAGGTTACGAAGCTTGGTGGCTGGATCGGCAGAATGCAGCGCTTAGTTTTGCCGGTCTTCAGTTCGAGGCTCGAAGCCGACGAATATTTTTATACGTATATATATTTTTTTTAAATTTATTTTAGTCAGTTTTCTCCATCATTAATAGAAATAAATTGAATAATTCTAAATCATATTCGTCAAAAATAGAATTTAATATCAAAATATTTCTATATTTATTCGAAATTTTACGAGTCAAGTTCATGCACTTGCGCAGAATTCATTCGTATTCTTAGCATTGTGCTTTTTAGACCAGATTGACATCGTATTTAAAATTTTACTGGACAGTCGAAATGAGACTCTTAGCTCTTTCAGAAGCTCTTAGGTTACGAAGCTTGGTGGCTGGATCGGCAGAGTGCAGCGCTTAGTTTTGCAGGTCTTCTGTTCGAGGCTCGAAGCCGACGAATATTTTTATACGTATATATATATATTTTTAATTTATTTTAGTCAGTTTTCTCCATCATTCCTAGAAATAATTTGAATAATTCCAAATCATATTCGTCAAAAATAGAATTTAATATCAAAATATTTCTATATTTATTCGAAATTTTACGAGTCAAGTTCATGCACATGCGCAGAATTCATTCGTATTCTTAGCATTGTGCTTTTTAGACCAGATTGACACCGCATTTAAAATTTTACCGGACAGTCTAAATGAGACTCTTAGCTCTTTCAGAAGCTCTCAGGGTACGAAGCTTGGTGGCTGGATCGGCAGAGTGCAGCGCTTAGTTTTGCAGGTCTTCAGTTCGAGGCTCGAAGCCGACGAATATTTTTATACGTATGTATATTTTTTTTAAATTTATTTTAGTGAGTTTTCTCTATCATTCCTAGAAATAAATTGAATAATTCCAAATCATATTCGTCAAAAATAGAATTTAATATCAAAATATTTCTATATTTATTTGAAATTTTACGAGTCAAGTTCATGCACTTGCGCAGAATTCATTCGTATTCTTAGCATTGTGCTTTTTAGACCAGATTGACATCGTATTTAAAATTTTACTGGACAGTCGAAATGAGACTCTTAGCTCTTTCAGAAGCTCTTAGGTTACGAAGCTTGGTGGCTGGATCGGCAGAGTACAGCGCTTAGTTTTGCAGGTCTTCAGTTCGAGGCTCGAAGCCGACGAATATTTTTATACGTATATATATATATTTTTAATTTATTTTAGTCAGTTTTCTCCATCATTCCTAGAAATAAATTGAAGAATTCCAAATCATATTCGTCAAAAATAGAATTTAATATCAAAATATTTCTATATTTATTCGAAATTTTACGAGTCAAGTTCATGCACATGCGCAGAATTCATTCGTATTCTTAGCATTGTGCTTTTTAGACCAGATTGACACCGTATTTAAAATTTTACCGGACAGTCGAAATGAGACTCTTAGCTCTTTCAGAAGCTCTCAGGTTACGAAGCTTGGTGGCTGGATCGGCAGAGTGCAGCGCTTAGTTTTGCAGGTCTTCAGTTCGAGGCTCGAAGCCGACGAATATTTTTATACGTATATATATTTTTTTTAAATTTATTTTAGTCAGTTTTCTCCATCATTCCTAGAAATAATTTGAATAATTCCAAATCATATTCGTCAAAAATAGAATTTAATATCAAAATATTTCTATATTTATTCGAAATTTTACGAGTCAAGTTCATGCACATGCGCAGAATTCATTCGTATTCTTAGCATTGTGCTTTTTAGACCAGATTGACACCGTATTTAAAATTTTACCGGACAGTCGAAATGAGACTCTTAGCTCTTTCAGAAGCTCTCAGGTTACGAAGCTTGGTGGCTGGATCGGCAGAGTGCAGCGCTTAATTTTGCAGGTCTTCAGTTCGAATCTCGAAGCCGACGAAAATAATTATGCGTATATATATTTTTTTTAAATTTATTTTAGTCAGTTTTCTCCATCATTCCTAGAAATAAATTGAATAATTCCAAATCATATTCGTCAAAAATAGAATTTAATATCAAAATATTTCTATATTTATTCGAAATTTTACGAGTCAAGTTCATGCACATGCGCAGAATTCATTCGTATTCTTAACATTGTGCTTTTTAGACCAGATTGACACCGTATTTAAAATTTTACCGGACAGTCGAAATGAGACTCTTAGCTCTTTCAGAAGCACTCAGATTACGAAGCTTGATGGCTGGATCGGCAGAGTGCAGCGCTTAGTTTTGCAGGTCTTCGGTTCGAGGCTCGAAGCCGACGAATATTTTTATACGTATATATATTTTTTTTAAATTTATTTTAGTCAGTTTTCTCCATCATTCCTAGAAATAAATTGAATAATTCCAAATCATATTCGTCAAAAATAGAATTCAATATCAAAATATTTCTATATTTATTCGAAATTTTACGAGTCAAGTTCATGCACATGCGCAGAATTCATTCGTATTCTTAGCATTGTGCTTTTTAGACCAGATTGACACCGTATTTAGGGCCGCGGTTTCCTGGTGGTAAGGTCTCGGCTTCGGAATCGGAGGGTTTCAGGTTCGTGACACGATTCCACCGAAGAACCGTCGTGTAAGGGGGTCTGTTGCACGTTAAATCCGTCATGACCAAACGTCCTCTCGCTGGTGTGGTGTGGTGTGGAGAGGGGGGTGCCAGCTCAGATGTCGTCCTCGTCATCTGACCGCGGTTCCAAATTACGAGGTCCGTCCCAAAATAGCCCTAGTGTTGCTTCAAACGGGACGTTAAAATAACCAAATCAAACCAAACCAAACCAGACACCGTATTTAAAATTTTACCGGACAGTCGAAATGAGACTCTTAGCTCTTTCAGAAGCTCTCAGGTTACGAAGCTTGGTGGCTGGACCGGCAGAGTGCAGCGCTTAGTTTTGCAGGTCTTCAGTTCGAGGCTCGAAGCCGACGAATGTTTTTATACGTATATATATATATATATATTTAATTTATTTTAGTCAGTTTTCTCCATCATTCCTAGAAATAAATTGAATAATTCCAAATCATATTCGTCAAAAATAGAATTTAATATCAAAATATTTCTATATTTATTAGAAATTTTACGAGACAAGTTCATGCACATGCGCAGAATTCATTCGCATTCTTAGCATTGTGCTTTTTAGACCAGATTGACACCGTATTTAAAATTTTACTGGACAGTCGAAATGAGACTCTTAGCTCTTTCAGAAGCTCTCAGGTTACGAAGCTTGGTGGCTGGATCGGCAGAGTGCAGCGCTTAGTTTTGCAGGTCTTCAGTTCGAGGCTCGAAGCCGACAAATATTTTTATACGTATATATATTTATTTTAATTTATTTTAGTCAGTTTTCTCCATCATTCCTAGAAATAAATTGAATAATTCCAAATCATATTCGTCAAAAATTTAATTTAATATCTAAATATTTCTATATTAATTCGAAATTTTACGAGTCAAGTTCATGCACATGCGCAGAATTCATTCGTATTCTTAGCATTGTGCTTTTTAGACCAGATTGACACCGTATTTAAAATTTTACCGGACAGTCGAAATGAGACTCTTAGCTCTTTCAGAAGCTCTCAGGTTACGAAGCTTGGTGGCTGGATCGGCAGAGTGCAGCGCTTAATTTTGCAGGTCTTCAGTTCGAATCTCGAAGCCGACGAAAATAATTATGCGTATATATATTTTTTTTAAATTTATTTTAGTCAGTTTTCTCCATCATTCCTAGAAATAAATTGAAGAATTCCAAATCATATTCGTCAAAAATAGAATTTAATATCAAAATATTTCTATATTTATTCGAAATTTTACGAGTCAAGTTCATGCACATGCGCAGAATTCATTCGTATTCTTAGCATTGTGCTTTTTAGACCAGATTGACACCGTATTTAAAATTTTACCGGACAGTCGAAATGAGACTCTTAGCTCTTTCAGAAGCTCTCAGGTTACGAAGCTTGGTGGCTGGATCGGCAGAGTGCAGCGCTTAGTTTTGCAGGTCTTCAGTTCGAGGCTCGAAGCCGACGAATATTTTTATACGTATATATATTTTTTTTAAATTTATTTTAGTCAGTTTTCTCCATCATTCCTAGAAATAATTTGAATAATTCCAAATCATATTCGTCAAAAATAGAATTTAATATCAAAATATTTCTATATTTATTCGAAATTTTACGAGTCAAGTTCATGCACATGCGCAGAATTCATTCGTATTCTTAGCATTGTGCTTTTTAGACCAGATTGACACCGTATTTAAAATTTTACCGGACAGTCGAAATGAGACTCTTAGCTCTTTCAGAAGCTCTCAGGTTACGAAGCTTGGTGGCTGGATCGGCAGAGTGCAGCGCTTAATTTTGCAGGTCTTCAGTTCGAATCTCGAAGCCGACGAAAATAATTATGCGTATATATATTTTTTTTAAATTTATTTTAGTCAGTTTTCTCCATCATTCCTAGAAATAAATTGAATAATTCCAAATCATATTCGTCAAAAATAGAATTTAATATCAAAATATTTCTATATTTATTCGAAATTTTACGAGTCAAGTTCATGCACATGCGCAGAATTCATTCGTATTCTTAACATTGTGCTTTTTAGACCAGATTGACACCGTATTTAAAATTTTACCGGACAGTCGAAATGAGACTCTTAGCTCTTTCAGAAGCACTCAGATTACGAAGCTTGATGGCTGGATCGGCAGAGTGCAGCGCTTAGTTTTGCAGGTCTTCGGTTCGAGGCTCGAAGCCGACGAATATTTTTATACGTATATATATTTTTTTTAAATTTATTTTAGTCAGTTTTCTCCATCATTCCTAGAAATAAATTGAATAATTCCAAATCATATTCGTCAAAAATAGAATTCAATATCAAAATATTTCTATATTTATTCGAAATTTTACGAGTCAAGTTCATGCACATGCGCAGAATTCATTCGTATTCTTAGCATTGTGCTTTTTAGACCAGATTGACACCGTATTTAGGGCCGCGGTTTCCTGGTGGTAAGGTCTCGGCTTCGGAATCGGAGGGTTTCAGGTTCGTGACACGATTCCACCGAAGAACCGTCGTGTAAGGGGGTCTGTTGCACGTTAAATCCGTCATGACCAAACGTCCTCTCGCTGGTGTGGTGTGGTGTGGAGAGGGGGGTGCCAGCTCAGATGTCGTCCTCGTCATCTGACCGCGGTTCCAAATTACGAGGTCCGTCCCAAAATAGCCCTAGTGTTGCTTCAAACGGGACGTTAAAATAACCAAATCAAACCAAACCAAACCAGACACCGTATTTAAAATTTTACCGGACAGTCGAAATGAGACTCTTAGCTCTTTCAGAAGCTCTCAGGTTACGAAGCTTGGTGGCTGGACCGGCAGAGTGCAGCGCTTAGTTTTGCAGGTCTTCAGTTCGAGGCTCGAAGCCGACGAATGTTTTTATACGTATATATATATATATATATTTAATTTATTTTAGTCAGTTTTCTCCATCATTCCTAGAAATAAATTGAATAATTCCAAATCATATTCGTCAAAAATAGAATTTAATATCAAAATATTTCTATATTTATTAGAAATTTTACGAGACAAGTTCATGCACATGCGCAGAATTCATTCGCATTCTTAGCATTGTGCTTTTTAGACCAGATTGACACCGTATTTAAAATTTTACTGGACAGTCGAAATGAGACTCTTAGCTCTTTCAGAAGCTCTCAGGTTACGAAGCTTGGTGGCTGGATCGGCAGAGTGCAGCGCTTAGTTTTGCAGGTCTTCAGTTCGAGGCTCGAAGCCGACAAATATTTTTATACGTATATATATTTATTTTAATTTATTTTAGTCAGTTTTCTCCATCATTCCTAGAAATAAATTGAATAATTCCAAATCATATTCGTCAAAAATTTAATTTAATATCTAAATATTTCTATATTAATTCGAAATTTTACGAGTCAAGTTCATGCACATGCGCAGAATTCATTCGTATTCTTAGCATTGTGCTTTTTAGACCAGATTGACACCGTATTTAAAATTTTACCGGACAGTCGAAATGAGACTCTTAGCTCTTTCAGAAGCTCTCAGGTTACGAAGCTTGGTGGCTGGATCGGCAGAGTGCAGCGCTTAATTTTGCAGGTCTTCAGTTCGAATCTCGAAGCCGACGAAAATAATTATGCGTATATATATATTTTTTAAATTTATTTTAGTCAGTTTTCTCCATCATTCCTAGAAATAAATTGAATAATTCCAAATCATATTCGTCAAAAATAGAATTTAATATCAAAATATTTCTATATTTATTCGAAATTTTACGAGTCAAGTTCATGCACATGCGCAGAATTCATTCGTATTCTTAGCATTGTGCTTTTTAGACCAGATTGACACCGTATTTAAAATTTTACCGGACAGTCGAAATGAGACTCTTAGCTCTTTCAGAAGCTCTCAGGTTACGAAGCTTGGTGGCTGGATCGGCAGAGTACAGCGCTTAGTTTTGCAGGTCTTCAGTTCGAGGCTCGAAGCCGACGAATATTTTTATACGTATATATATTTTTTTTTAAATTTATTTTAGTCAGTTTTCTCCATCATTCCTAGAAATAAATTGAATAATTCCAAATCATATTCGTCAAAAATAGAATTTAATATCAAAATATTTCTATATTTATTCGAAATTTTACGAGACAAGTTCATTCACATGCGCAGAATTCATTCGTATTCTTAGCATTGTGCTTTTTATACCAGATTGACACCGTATTTAAAATTTTACCGGACAGTCGAAATGAGACTCTTAGCTCTTTCAGAAGCTCTCAGGTTACGAAGCTTGGTGGCTGGATCGGCAGAGTGCAGCGCTTAGTTTTGCAGGTCTTCAGTTCGAGGCTCGAAGCCGACGAATATTTTTATACGTATATATATTTTTTTTTAAATTTATTTTAGTCAGTTTTCTCCATCATTCCTAGAAATAAATTGAATAATTCCAAATCATATTCGTCAAAAATAGAATTTAATATCAAAATATTTCTATATTTATTCGAAATTTTACGAGACAAGTTCATTCACATGCGCAGAATTCATTCGTATTCTTAGCATTGTGCTTTTTATACCAGATTGACACCGTATTTAAAATTTTACCGGACAGTCGAAATGAGACTCTTAGCTCTTTCAGAAGCTCTCAGGTTACGAAGCTTGGTGGCTGGATCGGCAGAGTGCAGCGCTTAGTTTTGCAGCTCTTCAGTTCGAGGCTCGAAGCCGACGAATATTTTTATACGTATATATACTTTTTTTTAATTTATTTTAGTCAGTTTTCTCCATCATTCCTAGAAATAAATTGAATAATTCCAAATTATATTCGTCAAAAATAGAATTTAATATCAAAATATTTCTATATTTATTCCAAATTTTACGAGTCAAGTTCATGCACATGCGCAGAATTCATTCGTATTCTTAGCATTGTGCTTTTTAGACCAGATTGACACCGTATTTAAAATTTTACTGGACAGTCGAAATGAGACTCTTAGCTCTTTCAGAAGCTCTCAGGTTACGAAGCTTGGTGGCTGGATCGGCAGAGTGCAGCGCTTAGTTTTGCAGGTCTTCAGTTCGAGGCTCGAAGTCGACGAATATTTTTATACATATATATATTTTTTTAAATTTATTTTAGTCAGTTTTCTCCATCATTCCTAGAAATAAATTGAATAATTCCAAATCATATTCGTCAAAAATAGAATTTAATATCAAAATATTTCTATATTTATTCGAAATTTTACGAGTCAAGTTCATGCACATGCGCAGAATTCATTCGTATTCTTAGCATTGTGCTTTTTAGACCAGATTGACACCGTATTTAAAATTTTACTGGACAGTCGAAATGAGACTCTTAACTCTTTCAGAAGCTCTCATTTTACGAATCTTGGTGGCTGGATCGGCAGAGTGCAGCGCTTAATTTTGCAGGTCTTCAGTTCGAATCTCGAAGCCGACGAAAATAATTATGCGTATATATATATTTTTTAAATTTATTTTAGTCAGTTTTCTCCATCATTCCTAGAAATAAATTGAATAATTCCAAATCATATTCGTCAAAAATAGAATTTAATATCAAAATATTTCTATATTTATTCGAAATTTTACGAGTCAAGTTCATGCACATGCGCAGAATTCATTCGTATTCTTAGCGTTGTGCTTTTTAGACCAGATTTACACCGTATTTAAAATTTTACCGGATAGTCGAAACCAGACTCTTAGCTCTTTCAGAAGCTCTTAGGTTAAGAAGCTTGGTGGCTGGATCGGCAGAGTGCAGCGCTTAGTTTTGCAGGTCTTCAGTTCGAGGCTCGAAGCCGACGAATATTTTTATACGTATATATATATATATTTAATTTATTTTAGTCAGTTTTCTCCATCATTCCTAGAAATAAATTGAATAATTCCAAATCATATTCGTCAAAAATAGAATTTAATATCAAAATATTTCTATATTTATTCGAAATTTTACGAGTCAAGTTCATGCACATGCGCAGAATTCATTCGTATTCTTAGCATTGTGCTTTTTAGACCAGATTGACACCGTATTTAAAATTTTACTGGACAGTCGAAATGAGACTCTTAGCTCTTTCAGAAGCTCTCAGGTTACGAAGCTTGGTGGCTGGATCGGCAGAGAGCAGCGCTTAGTTTTGCAGGTCTTCAGTTCGAGGCTCGAAGCCGACGAATATTTTTATACGTATATATATATTTTTTAATTTATTTTAGTCAGTTTTCTCCATCATTCCTAGAAATAAATTGAATAATTCCAAATCATATTCGTCAAAAATAGAATTTAATATCAAAATATTTCTATATTTAACCGAAATTTTACGAGTCAAGTTCATGCACATGCGCAGAATTCATTCGTATTCTTAGCATTGTGCTTTTTAGACCAGATTGACACCGTATTTAAAATTTTACCGGAAAGTCGAAATGAGACTCTTACCTCTTTCAGAAGCTCTCAGGTTACGAAGCTTGGTGGCTGGATCGGCAGAGTACAGCGCTTAGTTTTGCAGGTCTTCAGTTCGAGGCTCGAAGCCGACGAATATTTTTATACGTATATATATATTTTTTTAATTTATTTTAGTCAGTTTTCTCCATCATTCCTAGAAATAAATTGAATAATTCCAAATCATATTCGTCAAAAATAGAATTTAATATCAAAATATTTCTATATTTATTCGAAATTTTACGAGTCAAGTTCATGCACATGCGCAGAATTCATTCGTATTCTTAGCGTTGTGATTTTTAGACCAGATTTACACCGTATTTAAAATTTTACCGGATAGTCGAAACCAGACTCTTAGCTCTTTCAGAAGCTCTCAGGTTACGAAGCTTGGTGGCTGGACCGGCAGAGTGCAGCGCTTAGTTTTGCAGGTCTTCAGTTCGAGGCTCGAAGCCGACGAATGTTTTTATACGTATATATATATATATATATATATTTAATTTATTTTAGTCAGTTTTCTCCATCATTCCTAGAAATAAATTGAATAATTCCAAATCATATTCGTCAAAAATAGAATTTAATATCAAAATATTTCTATATTTATTCGAAATTTTACGAGACAAGTTCATGCACATGCGCAGAATTCATTCGCATTCTTAGCATTGTGCTTTTTAGACCAGATTGACACCGTATTTAAAATTTTACTGGACAGTCGAAATGAGACTCTTAGCTCTTTCAGAAGCTCTCAGGTTACGAAGCTTGGTGGCTGGATCGGCAGAGTGCAGCGCTTAGTTTTGCAGGTCTTCAGTTCGAGGCTCGAAGCCGACAAATATTTTTATACGTATATATATTTATTTTAATTTATTTTAGTCAGTTTTCTCCATCATTCCTAGAAATAAATTGAATAATTCCAAATCATATTCGTCAAAAATTTAATTTAATATCTAAATATTTCTATATTAATTCGAAATTTTACGAGTCAAGTTCATGCACATGCGCAGAATTCATTCGTATTCTTAGCATTGTGCTTTTTAGACCAGATTGACACCGTATTTAAAATTTTACCGGACAGTCGAAATGAGACTCTTATCTCTTTCAGAAGCTCTCAGGTTACGAAGCTTGGTGGCTGGATCGGCAGAGTGCAGCGCTTAATTTTGCAGGTCTTCAGTTTGAATCTCGAAGCCGACGAAAATAATTATGCGTATATATATTTTTTTTAAATTTATTTTAGTCAGTTTTCTCCATCATTCCTAGAAATAAATTGAATAATTCCAAATCATATTCGTCAAAAATAGAATTTAATATCAAAATATTTCTATATTTATTCGAAATTTTACGAGTCAAGTTCATGCACATGCGCAGAATTCATTCGTATTCTTAGCATTGTGCTTTTTAGACCAGATTGACACCGTATTTAAAATTTTACCGGACAGTCGAAATGAGACTCTTAGCTCTTTCAGAAGCTCTCAGGTTACGAAGCTTGGTGGCTGGATCGGCAGAGTACAGCGCTTAGTTTTGCAGGTCTTCAGTTCGAGGCTCGAAGCCGACGAATATTTTTATACGTATATATATTTTTTTTTAAATTTATTTTAGTCAGTTTTCTCCATCATTCCTAGAAATAAATTGAATAATTCCAAATCATATTCGTCAAAAATAGAATTTAATATCAAAATATTTCTATATTTATTCGAAATTTTACGAGACAAGTTCATTCACATGCGCAGAATTCATTCGTATTCTTAGCATTGTGCTTTTTATACCAGATTGACACCGTATTTAAAATTTTACCGGACAGTCGAAATGAGACTCTTAGCTCTTTCAGAAGCTCTCAGGTTACGAAGCTTGGTGGCTGGATCGGCAGAGTGCAGCGCTTAGTTTTGCAGGTCTTCAGTTCGAGGCTCGAAGCCGACGAATATTTTTATACGTATATATATTTATTTTAATTTATTTTAGTCAGTTTTCTCCATCATTCCTAGAAATAAATTGAATAATTCCAAATCATATTCGTCAAAAATTTAATTTAATATCTAAATATTTCTATATTAATTCGAAATTTTACGAGTCAAGTTCATGCACATGCGCAGAATTCATTCGTATTCTTAGCATTGTGCTTTTTAGACCAGATTGACACCGTATTTAAAATTTTACCGGACAGTCGAAATGAGACTCTTATCTCTTTCAGAAGCTCTCAGGTTACGAAGCTTGGTGGCTGGATCGGCAGAGTGCAGCGCTTAATTTTGCAGGTCTTCAGTTTGAATCTCGAAGCCGACGAAAATAATTATGCGTATATATATTTTTTTTAAATTTATTTTAGTCAGTTTTCTCCATCATTCCTAGAAATAAATTGAATAATTCCAAATCATATTCGTCAAAAATAGAATTTAATATCAAAATATTTCCAGATTTATTCGAAATTTTACGAGTCAAGTTCATGCACATGCGCAGAATTCATTCGTATTCTTAGCATTGTGCTTTTTAGACCAGATTGACACCGTATTTAAAATTTTACCGGACAGTCGAAATGAGACTCTTAGCTCTTTCAGAAGCTCTCAGGTTACGAAGCTTGGTGGCTGGATCGGCAGAGTACAGCGCTTAGTTTTGCAGGTCTTCAGTTCGAGGCTCGAAGCCGACGAATATTTTTATACGTATATATATTTTTTTTTAAATTTATTTTAGTCAGTTTTCTCCATCATTCCTAGAAATAAATTGAATAATTCCAAATCATATTCGTCAAAAATAGAATTTAATATCAAAATATTTCTATATTTATTCGAAATTTTACGAGACAAGTTCATTCACATGCGCAGAATTCATTCGTATTCTTAGCATTGTGCTTTTTATACCAGATTGACACCGTATTTAAAATTTTACCGGACAGTCGAAATGAGACTCTTAGCTCTTTCAGAAGCTCTCAGGTTACGAAGCTTGGTGGCTGGATCGGCAGAGTGCAGCGCTTAGTTTTGCAGATCTTCAGTTGGAGGCTCGAAGCCGACGAATATTTTTATACGTATATATACTTTTTTTTAATTTATTTTAGTCAGTTTTCTCCATCATTCCTAGAAATAAATTGAATAATTCCAAATTATATTCGTCAAAAATAGAATTTAATATCAAAATATTTCTATATTTATTCCAAATTTTACGAGTCAAGTTCATGCACATGCGCAGAATTCATTCGTATTCTTAGCATTGTGCTTTTTAGACCAGATTGACACCGTATTTAAAATTTTACTGGACAGTCGAAATGAGACTCTTAGCTCTTTCAGAAGCTCTCAGGTTACGAAGCTTGGTGGCTGGATCGGCAGAGTGCAGCGCTTAGTTTTGCAGGTCTTCAGTTCGAGGCTCGAAGTCGACGAATATTTTTATACATATATATATTTTTTTAAATTTATTTTAGTCAGTTTTCTCCATCATTCCTAGAAATAAATTGAATAATTCCAAATCATATTCGTCAAAAATAGAATTTAATATCAAAATATTTCTATATTTATTCGAAATTTTACGAGTCAAGTTCATGCACATGCGCAGAATTCATTCGTATTCTTAGCATTGTGCTTTTTAGACCAGATTGACACCGTATTTAAAATTTTACTGGACAGTCGAAATGAGACTCTTAACTCTTTCAGAAGCTCTCATTTTACGAAGCTTGGTGGCTGGATCGGCAGAGTGCAGCGCTTAATTTTGCAGGTCTTCAGTTCGAATCTCGAAGCCGACGAAAATAATTATGCGTATATATATATTTTTTAAATTTATTTTAGTCAGTTTTCTCCATCATTCCTAGAAATAAATTGAATAATTCCAAATCATATTCGTCAAAAATAGAATTTAATATCAAAATATTTCTATATTTATTCGAAATTTTACGAGTCAAGTTCATGCACATGCGCAGAATTCATTCGTATTCTTAGCGTTGTGCTTTTTAGACCAGATTTACACCGTATTTAAAATTTTACCGGATAGTCGAAACCAGACTCTTAGCTCTTTCAGAAGCTCTTAGGTTAAGAAGCTTGGTGGCTGGATCGGCAGAGTGCAGCGCTTAGTTTTGCAGGTCTTCAGTTCGAGGCTCGAAGCCGACGAATATTTTTATACGTATATATATATATATTTAATTTATTTTAGTCAGTTTTCTCCATCATTCCTAGAAATAAATTGAATAATTCCAAATCATATTCGTCAAAAATAGAATTTAATATCAAAATATTTCTATATTTATTCGAAATTTTACGAGTCAAGTTCATGCACATGCGCAGAATTCATTCGTATTCTTAGCATTGTGCTTTTTAGACCAGATTGACACCGTATTTAAAATTTTACTGGACAGTCGAAATGAGACTCTTAGCTCTTTCAGAAGCTCTCAGGTTACGAAGCTCGGTGGCTGGATCGGCAGAGTACAGCGCTTAGTTTTGCAGGTCTTCAGTTCGAGGCTCGATGCCGACGGATATTTTTATACGTATATATATATTTTTTTAATTTATTTTAGTCAGTTTTCTCCATCATTCCTAGAAATAAATTGAATAATTCCAAATCATATTCGTCAAAAATAGAATTTAATATCAAAATATTTCTATATTTATTCGAAATTTTACGAGTCAAGTTCATGCACATGCGCAGAATTCATTCGTATTCTTAGCGTTGTGATTTTTAGACCAGATTTACACCGTATTTAAAATTTTACCGGATAGTCGAAACCAGACTCTTAGCTCTTTCAGAAGCTCTCAGGTTAAGAAGCTTGGTGGCTGGATCGGCAGAGTGCAGCGCTTAGTTTTGCAGGTCTTCAGTTCGAGGCTCGAAGCCGACGAATATTTTTATACGTATATATATATATATATTTAATTTATTTTAGTCAGTTTTCTCCATCATTCCTAGAAATAAATTGAATAATTCCAAATCATATTCGTCAAAAATAGAATTTAATATCAAAATATTTCTATATTTATTCGAAATTTTACGAGTCAAGTTCATGCACATGCGCAGAATTCATTCGTATTCTTAGCATTGTGCTTTTTAGACCAGATTGACACCGTATTTAAAATTTTACTGGACAGTCGAAATGAGACTCTTAGCTCTTTCAGAAGCTCTCAGGTTACGAAGCTTGGTGGCTGGATCGGCAGAGTGCAGCGCTTAGTTTTGCAGGTCTTCAGTTCAAGGCTCGAAGCCGACGAATATTTTTATACGTATATATATATTTTTTAATTTATTTTAGTCAGTTTTCTCCATCATTCCTAGAAATAAATTGAATAATTCCAAATCATATTCGTCAAAAATAGAATTTAATATCAAAATATTTCTATATTTAACCGAAATTTTACGAGTCAAGTTCATGCACATGCGCAGAATTCATTCGTATTCTTAGCATTGTGCTTTTTAGACCAGATTGACACCGTATTTAAAATTTTACCGGAAAGTCGAAATGAGACTCTTACCTCTTTCAGAAGCTCTCAGGTTACGAAGCTTGGTGGCTGGATCGGCAGAGTACAGCGCTTAGTTTTGCAGGTCTTCAGTTCGAGGCTCGAAGCCGACGAATATTTTTATACGTATATATATATTTTTTTAATTTATTTTAGTCAGTTTTCTCCATCATTCCTAGAAATAAATTGAATAATTCCAAATCATATTCGTCAAAAATAGAATTTAATATCAAAATATTTCTATATTTATTCGAAATTTTACGAGTCAAGTTCATGCACATGCGCAGAATTCATTCGTATTCTTAGCGTTGTGATTTTTAGACCAGATTTACACCGTATTTAAAATTTTACCGGATAGTCGAAACCAGACTCTTAGCTCTTTCAGAAGCTCTCAGGTTAAGAAGCTTGGTGGCTGGATCGGCAGAGTGCAGCGCTTAGTTTTGCAGGTCTTCAGTTCGAGGCTCGAAGCCGACGAATATTTTTATACGTATATATATATATATATATATATATATATTTAATTTATTATAGTCAGTTTTCTCCATCATTCCTAGAAATAAATTGAATAATTCCAAATCATATTCGTCAAAAATAGAATTTAATATCAAAATATTTCTATATTTATTCGAAATTTTACGAGTCAAGTTCATGCACTTGCGCAGAATTCATTCGTATTCTTAGCATTGTGCTTTTTAGACCAGATTGACACCGTATTTAAAATTTTACTGGACAGTCGAAATGAGACTCTTAGCTCTTTCAGAAGCTCTCAGGTTACGAAGCTTGGTGGCTGGATCGGGTGAGTGCAGTGCTTAGTTTTGCAGGTCTTCAGTTCGAGGCTCGAAGCCGACGAATATTTTTATACGTATATATATATTTTTTTTTTAAATTTATTTTAGTCAGTTTTCTCCATCATTCCTAGAAATAAATTGAATAATTCCAAATCATATTCGTCAAAAATAGAATTTAATATCAAAATATTTCTATATTTATTCGAAATTTTACGAGTCAAGTTCATGCACATGCGCAGAATTCATTCGTATTCTTAGCATTGTACGTTTTAGACCAGATTGACACCGTATTTAAAATTTTACTGGACAGTCGAAATGAGACTCTTAGCTCTTTCAGAAGCTCTCAGGTTACGAAGTTTGGTGGCTGGATTGGCAGAGTGCAGCGCTTAGTTTTGCAGGTCTTCAGTTCGAGGCTCGAAGCCGACGAATATTTTTATACGTATATATATATTTATTAATTTATTTTAGTCAGTTTTCTCCATCATTCCTAGAAATAAATTGAATAATTCCAAATCATGTTCGTCAAAAATAGAATTTAATATCAAAATATTTCTATATTTAACCGAAATTTTACGAGTCAAGTTCATGCACATGCGCAGAATTCATTCGTATTCTTAGCATTGTACGTTTTAGACCAGATTGACACCGTATTTAAAATTTTACTGGACAGTCGAAATGAGACTCTTAGCTCTTTCAGAAGCTCTCAGGTTACGAAGCTTGGTGGCTGGATCGGGTGAGTGCAGTGCTTAGTTTTGCAGGTCTTCAGTTCGAGGCTCGAAGCCGACGAATATTTTTATACGTATATATATATTTTTTTTTAAATTTATTTTAGTCAGTTTTCTCCATCATTCCTAGAAATAAATTGAATAATTCCAAATCATATTCGTCAAAAATAGAATTTAATATCAAAATATTTCTATATTTATTCGAAATTTTACGAGTCAAGTTCATGCACATGCGCAGAATTCATTCGTATTCTTAGCATTGTGCTTTTTAGACCAGATTGACACCGTATTTAAAATTTTACCGGAAAGTCGAAATGAGACTCTTACCTCTTTCAGAAGCTCTCAGGTTACGAAGCTTGGTGGCTGGATCGGCAGAGTACAGCGCTTAGTTTTGCAGGTCTTCAGTTCGAGGCTCGAAGCCGACGAATATTTTTATACGTATGTATATTTTTTTTAAATTTATTTAAGTCAGTTTTCTCCATCATTCCTAGAAATAAATTGAATAATTCCAAATCATAATCGTCAAAAATAGAATTTAATATCAAAATATTTCTATATTTATTCGAAATTTTACGAGTCAAGTTCATGCACATGCGCAGAATTCATTCGTATTCTTAGCATTGTGCTTTTTAGACCAGATTGACACCGTATTTAAAATTTTACCGGAAAGTCGAAATGAGACTCTTACCTCTTTCAGAAGCTCTCAGGTTACGAAGCTTGGTGGCTGGATCGGCAGAGTACAGCGCTTAGTTTTGCAGGTCTTCAGTTCGAGGCTCGAAGCCGACGAATATTTTTATACGTATGTATATTTTTTTTAAATTTATTTAAGTCAGTTTTCTCTATCATTCCTAGAAATAAATTGAATAATTCCAAATCATATTCGTCAAAAATAGAATTTAATATCAAAATATTTCTATATTTATTCGAAATTTTACGAGTCAAGTTCATGCACATGCGCAGAATTCATTCGTATTCTTAGCATTGTACGTTTTAGACCAGATTGACACCGTATTTAAAATTTTACTGGACAGTCGAAATGAGACTCTTAGCTCTTTCAGAAGCTCTCAGGTTACGAAGTTTGGTGGCTGGATCGGCAGAGTGCAGCGCTTAGTTTTGCAGGTCTTCAGTTCGAGGCTCGAAGCCGACGAATATTTTTATACGTATATATATATATTTAATTTATTTTAGTCAGTTTTCTCCATCATTCCTAGAAATAAATTGAATAATTCCAAATCATATTCGTCAAAAATAGAATTTAATATCAAAATATTTCTATATTTATTCGAAATTTTACGAGTCAAGTTCATGCACATGCGCAGAATTCATTCGTATTCTTAGCATTGTGCTTTTTAGACCAGATTGACACCGTATTTAAAATTTTACCGGAAAGTCGAAATGAGACTCTTACCTCTTTCAGAAGCTCTCAGGTTACGAAGCTTGGTGGCTGGATCGGCAGAGTACAGCGCTTAGTTTTGCAGGTCTTCAGTTCGAGGCTCGAAGCCGACGAATATTTTTATACGTATATATATATTTTTTTAATTTATTTTAGTCAGTTTTCTCCATCATTCCTAGAAATAAATTGAATAATTCCAAATCATATTCGTCAAAAATAGAATTTAATATCAAAATATTTCTATATTTATTCGAAATTTTACGAGTCAAGTTCATGCACATGCGCAGAATTCATTCGTATTCTTAGCGTTGTGATTTTTAGACCAGATTTACACCGTATTTAAAATTTTACCGGATAGTCGAAACCAGACTCTTAGCTCTTTCAGAAGCTCTCAGGTTAAGAAGCTTGGTGGCTGGATCGGCAGAGTGCAGCGCTTAGTTTTGCAGGTCTTCAGTTCGAGGCTCGAAGCCGACGAATATTTTTATACGTATATATATATATATATATATATATATATATATTTAATTTATTATAGTCAGTTTTCTCCATCATTCCTAGAAATAAATTGAATAATTCCAAATCATATTCGTCAAAAATAGAATTTAATATCAAAATATTTCTATATTTATTCGAAATTTTACGAGTCAAGTTCATGCACTTGCGCAGAATTCATTCGTATTCTTAGCATTGTGCTTTTTAGACCAGATTGACACCGTATTTAAAATTTTACTGGACAGTCGAAATGAGACTCTTAGCTCTTTCAGAAGCTCTCAGGTTACGAAGCTTGGTGGCTGGATCGGGTGAGTGCAGTGCTTAGTTTTGCAGGTCTTCAGTTCGAGGCTCGAAGCCGACGAATATTTTTATACGTATATATATATTTTTTTTTTAAATTTATTTTAGTCAGTTTTCTCCATCATTCCTAGAAATAAATTGAATAATTCCAAATCATATTCGTCAAAAATAGAATTTAATATCAAAATATTTCTATATTTATTCGAAATTTTACGAGTCAAGTTCATGCACATGCGCAGAATTCATTCGTATTCTTAGCATTGTACGTTTTAGACCAGATTGACACCGTATTTAAAATTTTACTGGACAGTCGAAATGAGACTCTTAGCTCTTTCAGAAGCTCTCAGGTTACGAAGTTTGGTGGCTGGATCGGCAGAGTGCAGCGCTTAGTTTTGCAGGTCTTCAGTTCGAGGCTCGAAGCCGACGAATATTTTTATACGTATATATATATTTTTTAATTTATTTTAGTCAGTTTTCTCCATCATTCCTAGAAATAAATTGAATAATTCCAAATCATGTTCGTCAAAAATAGAATTTAATATCAAAATATTTCTATATTTAACCGAAATTTTACGAGTCAAGTTCATGCACATGCGCAGAATTCATTCGTATTCTTAGCATTGTACGTTTTAGACCAGATTGACACCGTATTTAAAATTTTACTGGACAGTCGAAATGAGACTCTTAGCTCTTTCAGAAGCTCTCAGGTTACGAAGCTTGGTGGCTGGATCGGGTGAGTGCAGTGCTTAGTTTTGCAGGTCTTCAGTTCGAGGCTCGAAGCCGACGAATATTTTTATACGTATATATATATTTTTTTTTAAATTTATTTTAGTCAGTTTTCTCCATCATTCCTAGAAATAAATTGAATAATTCCAAATCATATTCGTCAAAAATAGAATTTAATATCAAAATATTTCTATATTTATTCGAAATTTTACGAGTCAAGTTCATGCACATGCGCAGAATTCATTCGTATTCTTAGCATTGTGCTTTTTAGACCAGATTGACACCGTATTTAAAATTTTACCGGAAAGTCGAAATGAGACTCTTACCTCTTTCAGAAGCTCTCAGGTTACGAAGCTTGGTGGCTGGATCGGCAGAGTACAGCGCTTAGTTTTGCAGGTCTTCAGTTCGAGGCTCGAAGCCGACGAATATTTTTATACGTATGTATATTTTTTTTAAATTTATTTAAGTCAGTTTTCTCCATCATTCCTAGAAATAAATTGAATAATTCCAAATCATAATCGTCAAAAATAGAATTTAATATCAAAATATTTCTATATTTATTCGAAATTTTACGAGTCAAGTTCATGCACATGCGCAGAATTCATTCGTATTCTTAGCATTGTGCTTTTTAGACCAGATTGACACCGTATTTAAAATTTTACCGGAAAGTCGAAATGAGACTCTTACCTCTTTCAGAAGCTCTCAGGTTACGAAGCTTGGTGGCTGGATCGGCAGAGTACAGCGCTTAGTTTTGCAGGTCTTCAGTTCGAGGCTCGAAGCCGACGAATATTTTTATACGTATGTATATTTTTTTTAAATTTATTTAAGTCAGTTTTCTCTATCATTCCTAGAAATAAATTGAATAATTCCAAATCATATTCGTCAAAAATAGAATTTAATATCAAAATATTACTATATTTATTCGAAATTTTACGAGTCAAGTTCATGCACATGCGCAGAATTCATTCGTATTCTTAGCATTGTACGTTTTAGACCAGATTGACACCGTATTTAAAATTTTACTGGACAGTCGAAATGAGACTCTTAGCTCTTTCAGAAGCTCTCAGGTTACGAAGTTTGGTGGCTGGATCGGCAGAGTGCAGCGCTTAGTTTTGCAGGTCTTCAGTTCGAGGCTCGAAGCCGACGAATATTTTTATACGTATATATATATTTTTTAATTTATTTTAGTCAGTTTTCTCCATCATTCCTAGAAATAAATTGAATAATTCCAAATCATGTTCGTCAAAAATAGAATTTAATTTTAAAATATTTCTATATTTAACCGAAATTTTACGAGTCAAGTTCATGCACATGCGCAGAATTGCTTCGTATTCTTAGCATTGTGCTTTTTAGACCAGATTGACACCGTATTTAAAATTTTACCGGATAGTCGAAATGAGACTCTTAGCTCTTTCAGAAGCTCTCAGGTTACGAAGTTTGGTGGCTGGATCGGCAGAGTGCAGCGCTTAGTTTTGCAGGTCTTCAGTTCGAGGCTCGAAGCCGACGAATATTTTTATACGTATATATATATTTTTTTAATTTATTTTAGTCAGTTTTCTCCATCATTCCTAGAAATAAATTGAATAATTCCAAATCATATTCGTCAAAAATAGAATTTAATATCAAAATATTTCTATATTTATTCGAAATTTTACGACTCAAGTTCATTCACATGCGCAGAATTCATTCGTATTCTTAGCATTGTGCTTTTTAGACCAGATTGACACCGTATTTATTTACCGGATAGTCGAAACCAGACTCTTAGCTCTTTCAGAAGCTCTCAGGTTAAGAAGCTTGGTGGCTGGATCGGCAGAGTGCAGCGCTTAGTTTTGCAGGTCTTCAGTTCGAGGCTCGAAGCCGACGAATATTTTTATACGTATATATATATATATTTAATTTATTTTAGTCAGTTTTCTCCATCATTCCTAGAAATAAATTGAATAATTCCAAATCATATTCGTCAAAAATAGAATTTAATATCAAAATATTTCTATATTTATTCGAAATTTTACGAGTCAAGTTCATGCACATGCGCAGAATTCATTCGTATTCTTAGCATTGTGCTTTTTAGACCAGATTGACACCGTATTTAAAATTTTACCGGACAGTCGAAATGAGATTCGTAGCTCTTTCAGAAGCTCTCAGGTTACGAAGCTTGTTGGTTGGATCGGCAGAGTGCAGCGCTTAGTTTTGCAGGTCTTCAGTTCGAGGCTCGAAGCCGACGAATATTTTTATACGTATATATATATATTTTTAATTTATTTTAGTCAGTTTTCTCCATCATTCCTAGAAATAAATTGAATAATTCCAAATCATATTCGTCAAAAATAGAATATAATATCAAAATATTTCTATATTTAACCGAAATTTTACGAGTCAAGTTCATGCACATGCGCAGAATTCATTCGTATTCTTAGCATTGTGCTTTTTTGACCAAATTGACACCGTATTTAAAATTTTACCGGACAGTCGAAATGAGATTCGTAGCTCTTTCAGAAGCTCTCAGTTTACGAAGCTTGTTGGTTGGATCGGCAGAGTGCAGCGCTTAGTTTTGCAGGTCTTCAGTTCGAGGCTCGAATCCGACGAATATTTTTATACGTATATATATATTTTTTTAATTTATTTTAGTCAGTTTTCTCCATCATTCCTAGAAATAAATTGAATAATTCCAAATCATATTCGTCAAAAATAGAATTTAATATCAAAATATTTCTATATTTATTCGAAATTTTACGAGTCAAGTTCATGCACATGCGCAGAATTCATTCGTATTCTTAGCATAGTGCTTTTTAGACCAGATTGACACCGTATTTAAAATTTTACTGGACAGTCGAAATGAGACTCTTAGCTCTTTCAGAAGCTCTAAGCTTACGAAGCTTGGTGGCTGAATCGGCAGAGTGCAGCGCTTAGTTTTGCAGGTCTTCAGTTCGAGGCTCGAAGACGACGAATATTTTTATACGTATATATATTTTTTTTTAATTTATTTTAGTCAGTTTGCTCCATCATTCCTAGAAATAAATTGAATAATTCCAAATCATATTCGTCAAAAATAGAATTTAATATCAAAATATTTCTATATTTATTCGAAATTTTACGAGTCAAGTTCATGCACATGCGCAGAATTCATTCGTATTCTTAGTATTGTGCTTTTTAGACCAGATTGACACCGTATTTAAAATTTTACTGGACTGTCGAAATGAGGCTCTTAGCTCTTTCAGAAGCTCTCAGGTTACGAAGCTTGGTGGCTGGATCGGCAGAGAGCAGCGCTTAGTTTTGCAGGTCTTCAGTTCGAGGCTCGAAGACGACGAATATTTTTATACGTATATATATATTTTTTTAATTTATTTTAGTCAGTTTTCTCCATCATTCCTAGAAATAAATTGAATAATTCCAAATCATATTCGTCAAAAATAGAATTTAATATCAAAATATTTCTATATTTATTCGAAATTTTACGAGTCAAGTTCATGCACATGCGCAGAATTCATTCGTATTCTTAGCATAGTGCTTTTTAGACCAGATTGACACCGTATTTAAAATTTTACCGGACAGTCGAAATGAGATTCGTAGCTCTTTCAGAAGCTCTCAGGTTACGAAGCTTGTTGGTTGGATCGGCAGAGTGCAGCGCTTAGTTTTGCAGGTCTTCAGTTCGAGGCTCGAAGCCGACGAATATTTTTATACGTATATATATATATTTTTAATTTATTTTAGTCAGTTTTCTCCATCATTCCTAGAAATAAATTGAATAATTCCAAATCATATTCGTCAAAAATAGAATATAATATCAAAATATTTCTATATTTAACCGAAATTTTACGAGTCAAGTTCATGCACATGCGCAGAATTCATTCGTATTCTTAGCATTGTGCTTTTTTGACCAAATTGACACCGTATTTAAAATTTTACCGGACAGTCGAAATGAGATTCGTAGCTCTTTCAGAAGCTCTCAGGTTACGAAGCTTGTTGGTTGGATCGGCAGAGTGCAGCGCTTAGTTTTGCAGGTCTTCAGTTCGAGGCTCGAAGCCGACGAATATTTTTATACGTATATATATATATTTTTAATTTATTTTAGTCAGTTTTCTCCATCATTCCTAGAAATAAATTGAATAATTCCAAATCATATTCGTCAAAAATAGAATATAATATCAAAATATTTCTATATTTAACCGAAATTTTACGAGTCAAGTTCATGCACATGCGCAGAATTCATTCGTATTCTTAGCATTGTGCTTTTTTGACCAAATTGACACCGTATTTAAAATTTTACCGGACAGTCGAAATGAGATTCGTAGCTCTTTCAGAAGCTCTCAGTTTACGAAGCTTGTTGGTTGGATCGGCAGAGTGCAGCGCTTAGTTTTGCAGGTCTTCAGTTCGAGGCTCGAATCCGACGAATATTTTTATACGTATATATATATTTTTTTAATTTATTTTAGTCAGTTTTCTCCATCATTCCTAGAAATAAATTGAATAATTCCAAATCATATTCGTCAAAAATAGAATTTAATATCAAAATATTTCTATATTTATTCGAAATTTTACGAGTCAAGTTCATGCACATGCGCAGAATTCATTCGTATTCTTAGCATAGTGCTTTTTAGACCAGATTGACACCGTATTTAAAATTTTACTGGACAGTCGAAATGAGACTCTTAGCTCTTTCAGAAGCTCTCAGGTTACGAAGCTTGGTGGCTGGATCGGGTGAGTGCAGTGCTTAGTTTTGCAGGTCTTCAGTTCGAGGCTCGAAGACGACGAATATTTTTATACGTATATATATATTTTTTTTTAAATTTATTTTAGTCAGTTTTCTCCATCATTCCTAGAAATAAATTGAATAATTCCAAATCATATTCGTCAAAAATAGAATTTAATATCAAAATATTTCTATATTTATTCGAAATTTTACGAGTCAAGTTCATGCACATGCGCAGAATTCATTCGTATTCTTAGCATTGTGCTTTTTAGACCAGATTGACACCGTATTTAAAATTTTACCGGAAAGTCGAAATGAGACTCTTACCTCTTTCAGAAGCTCTCAGGTTACGAAGCTTGGTGGCTGGATCGGCAGAGTACAGCGCTTAGTTTTGCAGGTCTTCAGTTCGAGGCTCGAAGCCGACGAATATTTTTATACGTATGTATATTTTTTTTAAATTTATTTAAGTCAGTTTTCTCCATCATTCCTAGAAATAAATTGAATAATTCCAAATCATAATCGTCAAAAATAGAATTTAATATCAAAATATTTCTATATTTATTCGAAATTTTACGAGTCAAGTTCATGCACATGCGCAGAATTCATTCGTATTCTTAGCATTGTGCTTTTTAGACCAGATTGACACCGTATTTAAAATTTTACCGGAAAGTCGAAATGAGACTCTTACCTCTTTCAGAAGCTCTCAGGTTACGAAGCTTGGTGGCTGGATCGGCAGAGTACAGCGCTTAGTTTTGCAGGTCTTCAGTTCGAGGCTCGAAGCCGACGAATATTTTTATACGTATGTATATTTTTTTTAAATTTATTTAAGTCAGTTTTCTCTATCATTCCTAGAAATAAATTGAATAATTCCAAATCATATTCGTCAAAAATAGAATTTAATATCAAAATATTTCTATATTTATTCGAAATTTTACGAGTCAAGTTCATGCACATGCGCAGAATTCATTCGTATTCTTAGCATTGTACGTTTTAGACCAGATTGACACCGTATTTAAAATTTTACTGGACAGTCGAAATGAGACTCTTAGCTCTTTCAGAAGCTCTCAGGTTACGAAGTTTGGTGGCTGGATCGGCAGAGTGCAGCGCTTAGTTTTGCAGGTCTTCAGTTCGAGGCTCGAAGCCGACGAATATTTTTATACGTATATATATATTTTTTAATTTATTTTAGTCAGTTTTCTCCATCATTCCTAGAAATAAATTGAATAATTCCAAATCATGTTCGTCAAAAATAGAATTTAATTTTAAAATATTTCTATATTTAACCGAAATTTTACGAGTCAAGTTCATGCACATGCGCAGAATTGCTTCGTATTCTTAGCATTGTGCTTTTTAGACCAGATTGACACCGTATTTAAAATTTTACCGGATAGTCGAAATGAGACTCTTAGCTCTTTCAGAAGCTCTCAGGTTACGAAGTTTGGTGGCTGGATCGGCAGAGTGCAGCGCTTAGTTTTGCAGGTCTTCAGTTCGAGGCTCGAAGCCGACGAATATTTTTATACGTATATATATATTTTTTTAATTTATTTTAGTCAGTTTTCTCCATCATTCCTAGAAATAAATTGAATAATTCCAAATCATATTCGTCAAAAATAGAATTTAATATCAAAATATTTCTATATTTATTCGAAATTTTACGACTCAAGTTCATTCACATGCGCAGAATTCATTCGTATTCTTAGCATTGTGCTTTTTAGACCAGATTGACACCGTATTTATTTACCGGATAGTCGAAACCAGACTCTTAGCTCTTTCAGAAGCTCTCAGGTTAAGAAGCTTGGTGGCTGGATCGGCAGAGTGCAGCGCTTAGTTTTGCAGGTCTTCAGTTCGAGGCTCGAAGCCGACGAATATTTTTATACGTATATATATATATATTTAATTTATTTTAGTCAGTTTTCTCCATCATTCCTAGAAATAAATTGAATAATTCCAAATCATATTCGTCAAAAATAGAATTTAATATCAAAATATTTCTATATTTATTCGAAATTTTACGAGTCAAGTTCATGCACATGCGCAGAATTCATTCGTATTCTTAGCATTGTGCTTTTTAGACCAGATTGACACCGTATTTAAAATTTTACCGGACAGTCGAAATGAGATTCGTAGCTCTTTCAGAAGCTCTCAGGTTACGAAGCTTGTTGGTTGGATCGGCAGAGTGCAGCGCTTAGTTTTGCAGGTCTTCAGTTCGAGGCTCGAAGCCGACGAATATTTTTATACGTATATATATATATTTTTAATTTATTTTAGTCAGTTTTCTCCATCATTCCTAGAAATAAATTGAATAATTCCAAATCATATTCGTCAAAAATAGAATATAATATCAAAATATTTCTATATTTAACCGAAATTTTACGAGTCAAGTTCATGCACATGCGCAGAATTCATTCGTATTCTTAGCATTGTGCTTTTTTGACCAAATTGACACCGTATTTAAAATTTTACCGGACAGTCGAAATGAGATTCGTAGCTCTTTCAGAAGCTCTCAGTTTACGAAGCTTGTTGGTTGGATCGGCAGAGTGCAGCGCTTAGTTTTGCAGGTCTTCAGTTCGAGGCTCGAATCCGACGAATATTTTTATACGTATATATATATTTTTTTAATTTATTTTAGTCAGTTTTCTCCATCATTCCTAGAAATAAATTGAATAATTCCAAATCATATTCGTCAAAAATAGAATTTAATATCAAAATATTTCTATATTTATTCGAAATTTTACGAGTCAAGTTCATGCACATGCGCAGAATTCATTCGTATTCTTAGCATAGTGCTTTTTAGACCAGATTGACACCGTATTTAAAATTTTACTGGACAGTCGAAATGAGACTCTTAGCTCTTTCAGAAGCTCTAAGCTTACGAAGCTTGGTGGCTGAATCGGCAGAGTGCAGCGCTTAGTTTTGCAGGTCTTCAGTTCGAGGCTCGAAGACGACGAATATTTTTATACGTATATATATTTTTTTTAAATTTATTTTAGTCAGTTTGCTCCATCATTCCTAGAAATAAATTGAATAATTCCAAATCATATTCGTCAAAAATAGAATTTAATATCAAAATATTTCTATATTTATTCGAAATTTTACGAGTCAAGTTCATGCACATGCGCAGAATTCATTCGTATTCTTAGTATTGTGCTTTTTAGACCAGATTGACACCGTATTTAAAATTTTACTGGACTGTCGAAATGAGGCTCTTAGCTCTTTCAGAAGCTCTCAGGTTACGAAGCTTGGTGGCTGGATCGGCAGAGAGCAGCGCTTAGTTTTGCAGGTCTTCAGTTCGAGGCTCGAAGACGACGAATATTTTTATACGTATATATATATTTTTTTAATTTATTTTAGTCAGTTTTCTCCATCATTCCTAGAAATAAATTGAATAATTCCAAATCATATTCGTCAAAAATAGAATTTAATATCAAAATATTTCTATATTTATTCGAAATTTTACGAGTCAAGTTCATGCACATGCGCAGAATTCATTCGTATTCTTAGCATAGTGCTTTTTAGACCAGATTGACACCGTATTTAAAATTTTACCGGACAGTCGAAATGAGATTCGTAGCTCTTTCAGAAGCTCTCAGGTTACGAAGCTTGTTGGTTGGATCGGCAGAGTGCAGCGCTTAGTTTTGCAGGTCTTCAGTTCGAGGCTCGAAGCCGACGAATATTTTTATACGTATATATATATATTTTTAATTTATTTTAGTCAGTTTTCTCCATCATTCCTAGAAATAAATTGAATAATTCCAAATCATATTCGTCAAAAATAGAATATAATATCAAAATATTTCTATATTTAACCGAAATTTTACGAGTCAAGTTCATGCACATGCGCAGAATTCATTCGTATTCTTAGCATTGTGCTTTTTTGACCAAATTGACACCGTATTTAAAATTTTACCGGACAGTCGAAATGAGATTCGTAGCTCTTTCAGAAGCTCTCAGGTTACGAAGCTTGTTGGTTGGATCGGCAGAGTGCAGCGCTTAGTTTTGCAGGTCTTCAGTTCGAGGCTCGAAGCCGACGAATATTTTTATACGTATATATATATATTTTTAATTTATTTTAGTCAGTTTTCTCCATCATTCCTAGAAATAAATTGAATAATTCCAAATCATATTCGTCAAAAATAGAATATAATATCAAAATATTTCTATATTTAACCGAAATTTTACGAGTCAAGTTCATGCACATGCGCAGAATTCATTCGTATTCTTAGCATTGTGCTTTTTTGACCAAATTGACACCGTATTTAAAATTTTACCGGACAGTCGAAATGAGATTCGTAGCTCTTTCAGAAGCTCTCAGTTTACGAAGCTTGTTGGTTGGATCGGCAGAGTGCAGCGCTTAGTTTTGCAGGTCTTCAGTTCGAGGCTCGAATCCGACGAATATTTTTATACGTATATATATATTTTTTTAATTTATTTTAGTCAGTTTTCTCCATCATTCCTAGAAATAAATTGAATAATTCCAAATCATATTCGTCAAAAATAGAATTTAATATCAAAATATTTCTATATTTATTCGAAATTTTACGAGTCAAGTTCATGCACATGCGCAGAATTCATTCGTATTCTTAGCATAGTGCTTTTTAGACCAGATTGACACCGTATTTAAAATTTTACTGGACAGTCGAAATGAGACTCTTAGCTCTTTCAGAAGCTCTAAGCTTACGAAGCTTGGTGGCTGAATCGGCAGAGTGCAGCGCTTAGTTTTGCAGGTCTTCAGTTCGAGGCTCGAAGACGACGAATATTTTTATACGTATATATATTTTTTTTAAATTTATTTTAGTCAGTTTGCTCCATCATTCCTAGAAATAAATTGAATAATTCCAAATCATATTCGTCAAAAATAGAATTTAATATCAAAATATTTCTATATTTATTCGAAATTTTACGAGTCAAGTTCATGCACATGCGCAGAATTCATTCGTATTCTTAGTATTGTGCTTTTTAGACCAGATTGACACCGTATTTAAAATTTTACTGGACTGTCGAAATGAGGCTCTTAGCTCTTTCAGAAGCTCTCAGGTTACGAAGCTTGGTGGCTGGATCGGCAGAGAGCAGCGCTTAGTTTTGCAGGTCTTCAGTTCGAGGCTCGAAGACGACGAATATTTTTATACGTATATATATATTTTTTTAATTTATTTTAGTCAGTTTTCTCCATCATTCCTAGAAATAAATTGAATAATTCCAAATCATATTCGTCAAAAATAGAATTTAATATCAAAATATTTCTATATTTATTCGAAATTTTACGAGTCAAGTTCATGCACATGCGCAGAATTCATTCGTATTCTTAGCATAGTGCTTTTTAGACCAGATTGACACCGTATTTAAAATTTTACTGGACAGTCGAAATGAGACTCTTAGCTCTTTCAGAAGCTCTCAGGTTAAGAAGCTTGGTGGCTGGATCGGCAGAGTGCAGCGCTTAGTTTTGCAGGTCTTCAGTTCGAGGCTCGAAGCCGACGAATATTTTTATACGTATATATATATATATTTAATTTATTTTAGTCAGTTTTCTCCATCATTCCTAGAAATAAATTGAATAATTCCAAATCATATTCGTCAAAAATAGAATTTAATATCAAAATATTTCTATATTTATTCGAAATTTTACGAGTCAAGTTCATGCACATGCGCAGAATTCATTCGTATTCTTAGCATTGTGCTTTTTAGACCAGATTGACACCGTATTTAAAATTTTACCGGACAGTCGAAATGAGATTCGTAGCTCTTTCAGAAGCTCTCAGGTTACGAAGCTTGTTGGTTGGATCGGCAGAGTGCAGCGCTTAGTTTTGCAGGTCTTCAGTTCGAGGCTCGAAGCCGACGAATATTTTTATACGTATATATATATTTTTTAATTTATTTTAGTCAGTTTTCTCCATCATTCCTAGAAATAAATTGAATAATTCCAAATCATATTCGTCAAAAATAGAATTTAATATCAAAATATTTCTATATTTAACCGAAATTTTACGAGTCAAGTTCATGCACATGCGCAGAATTCATTCGTATTCTTAGCATTGTGCTTTTTTGACCAAATTGACACCGTATTTAAAATTTTACCGGACAGTCGAAATGAGATTCGTAGCTCTTTCAGAAGCTCTCAGTTTACGAAGCTTGTTGGTTGGATCGGCAGAGTGCAGCGCTTAGTTTTGCAGGTCTTCAGTTCGAGGCTCGAATCCGACGAATATTTTTATACGTATATATATATTTTTTTAATTTATTTTAGTCAGTTTTCTCCATCATTCCTAGAAATAAATTGAATAATTCCAAATCATATTCGTCAAAAATAGAATTTAATATCAAAATATTTCTATATTTATTCGAAATTTTACGAGTCAAGTTCATGCACATGCGCAGAATTCATTCGTATTCTTAGCATAGTGCTTTTTAGACCAGATTGACACCGTATTTAAAATTTTACTGGACAGTCGAAATGAGACTCTTAGCTCTTTCAGAAGCTCTAAGCTTACGAAGCTTGGTGGCTGGATCGGCAGAGTGCAGCGCTTAGTTTTGCAGGTCTTCAGTTCGAGGCTCGAATCCGACGAATATTTTTATACGTATATATATATTTTTTTAATTTATTTTAGTCAGTTTTCTCCATCATTCCTAGAAATAAATTGAATAATTCCAAATCATATTCGTCAAAAATAGAATTTAATATCAAAATATTTCTATATTTATTCGAAATTTTACGAGTCAAGTTCATGCACATGCGCAGAATTCATTCGTATTCTTAGCATAGTGCTTTTTAGACCAGATTGACACCGTATTTAAAATTTTACTGGACAGTCGAAATGAGACTCTTAGATCTTTCAGAAGCTCTCAGGTTACGAAGCTTGGTGGCTGGATCGGCAGAGTGCAGCGCTTAGTTTTGCAAGTCTTCAGTTCGAGGCTCGAAGCCGACGAATATTTTTATACGTATATATATTTTTTTAATTTATTTTAGTCAGTTTGCTCCATCATTCCTAGAAATAAATTGAATAATTCCAAATCATATTCGTCAAAAATAGAATTTAATATCAAAATATTTCTATATTTATTCGAAATTTTACGAGTCAAGTTCATGCACATGCGCAGAATTCATTCGTATTCTTAGCATTGTGCTTTTTAGACCAGATTGACACCGTATTTAAAATTTTACCGGACAGTCGAAATGAGACTCTTAGCTCTTTCAGAAGCTGTCAGGTTACGGAGCTTGGTGGCTGGATCGGCAGAGTGCAGCGTTTAGTTTTGCAGGTCTTCAGTTCGAGGCTCGAAGCCGACGAATATTTTTATACGTATATATATATATATATTTTTAAATTTATTTTAGTCAGTTTTCTCCATCATTCCTAGAAATAAATTGAATAATGCCAAATCATATTCGTCAAAAATAGAATTTAATATCAAAATATTTCTATATTTATTCGAAATTTTACGAGTCAAGTTCATGCACATGCGCAGAATTCATTCGTATTCTTAGCATTGTGCTTTTTAGACCAGATTGACACCGTATTTAAAATTTTACCGGACAGTCGAAATGAGACTCTTAGCTCTTTCAGAAGCTGTCAGGTTAAGAAGCTTGGTGGCTGGATCGGCAGAGTGCAGCGTTTAGTTTTGCAGGTCTTCAGTTCGAGGCTCGAAGCCGACGAATATTTTTATACGTATATATATATTTTTTTAATTTATTTTAGTCAGTTTTCTCCATCATTCCTAGAAATAAATTGAATAATTCCAAATCATATTCGTCAAAAATAGAATTTAATATCAAAATATTTCTATATTTATTCGAAATTTTACGAGTCAAGTTCATGCACATGCGCAGAATTCATTCGTATTCTTAGCATAGTGCTTTTTAGACCAGATTGACACCGTATTTAAAATTTTACTGGACAGTCGAAATGAGACTCTTAGATCTTTCAGAAGCTCTCAGGTTACGAAGCTTGGTGGCTGGATCGGCAGAGTGCAGCGCTTAGTTTTGCAAGTCTTCAGTTCGAGGCTCGAAGCCGACGAATATTTTTATACGTATATATATTTTTTTAATTTATTTTAGTCAGTTTGCTCCATCATTCCTAGAAATAAATTGAATAATTCCAAATCATATTCGTCAAAAATAGAATTTAATATCAAAATATTTCTATATTTATTCGAAATTTTACGAGTCAAGTTCATGCACATGCGCAGAATTCATTCGTATTCTTAGCATTGTGCTTTTTAGACCAGATTGACACCGTATTTAAAATTTTACCGGACAGTCGAAATGAGACTCTTAGCTCTTTCAGAAGCTCTAAGCTTACGAAGCTTGGTGGCTGGATCGGCAGAGTGCAGCGCTTAGTTTTGCAGGTCTTCAGTTCGAGGCTCGAATCCGACGAATATTTTTATACGTATATATATATTTTTTTAATTTATTTTAGTCAGTTTTCTCCATCATTCCTAGAAATAAATTGAATAATTCCAAATCATATTCGTCAAAAATAGAATTTAATATCAAAATATTTCTATATTTATTCGAAATTTTACGAGTCAAGTTCATGCACATGCGCAGAATTCATTCGTATTCTTAGCATAGTGCTTTTTAGACCAGATTGACACCGTATTTAAAATTTTACTGGACAGTCGAAATGAGACTCTTAGATCTTTCAGAAGCTCTCAGGTTACGAAGCTTGGTGGCTGGATCGGCAGAGTGCAGCGCTTAGTTTTGCAAGTCTTCAGTTCGAGGCTCGAAGCCGACGAATATTTTTATACGTATATATATTTTTTTAATTTATTTTAGTCAGTTTGCTCCATCATTCCTAGAAATAAATTGAATAATTCCAAATCATATTCGTCAAAAATAGAATTTAATATCAAAATATTTCTATATTTATTCGAAATTTTACGAGTCAAGTTCATGCACATGCGCAGAATTCATTCGTATTCTTAGCATTGTGCTTTTTAGACCAGATTGACACCGTATTTAAAATTTTACCGGACAGTCGAAATGAGACTCTTAGCTCTTTCAGAAGCTGTCAGGTTACGGAGCTTGGTGGCTGGATCGGCAGAGTGCAGCGTTTAGTTTTGCAGGTCTTCAGTTCGAGGCTCGAAGCCGACGAATATTTTTATACGTATATATATATATATATTTTTAAATTTATTTTAGTCAGTTTTCTCCATCATTCCTAGAAATAAATTGAATAATTCCAAATCATATTCGTCAAAAATAGAATTTAATATCAAAATATTTCTATATTTATTCGAAATTTTACGAGTAAAGTTCATGCACATGCGCAGAATTCATTCGTATTCTTAGCATTGTGCTTTTTAGACCAGATTGACACCGTATTTAAAATTTTACCGGACAGTCGAAATGAGACTCTTAGCTCTTTCAGAAGCTGTCAGGTTAAGAAGCTTGGTGGCTGGATCGGCAGAGTGCAGCGTTTAGTTTTGCAGGTCTTCAGTTCGAGGCTCGAAGCCGACGAATATTTTTATACGTATATATATATATTTTTAAATTTATTTTAGTCAGTTTTCTCCATCATTCCTAGAACTAAATTGAATAATTCCAAATCATATTCGTCAAAAATAGAATTTAATATCAAAATATTTCTATATTTATTCGAAATTTTACGACTCAAGTTCATTCACATGCGCAGAATTCATTCGTATTCTTAGCATTGTGCTTTTTAGACCAGATTGACACCGTATTTATTTACCGGATAGTCGAAACCAGACTCTTAGCTCTTTCAGAAGCTCTCAGGTTAAGAAGCTTGGTGGCTGGATCGGCAGAGTGCAGCGCTTAGTTTTGCAGGTCTTCAGTTCGAGGCTCGAAGCCGACGAATATTTTTATACGTATATATATATATATTTAATTTATTTTAGTCAGTTTTCTCCATCATTCCTAGAAATAAATTGAATAATTCCAAATCATATTCGTCAAAAATAGAATTTAATATCAAAATATTTCTATATTTATTCGAAATTTTACGAGTCAAGTTCATGCACATGCGCAGAATTCATTCGTATTCTTAGCATTGTGCTTTTTAGACCAGATTGACACCGTATTTAAAATTTTACCGGACAGTCGAAATGAGATTCGTAGCTCTTTCAGAAGCTCTCAGGTTACGAAGCTTGTTGGTTGGATCGGCAGAGTGCAGCGCTTAGTTTTGCAGGTCTTCAGTTCGAGGCTCGAAGCCGACGAATATTTTTATACGTATATATATATATTTTTAATTTATTTTAGTCAGTTTTCTCCATCATTCCTAGAAATAAATTGAATAATTCCAAATCATATTCGTCAAAAATAGAATATAATATCAAAATATTTCTATATTTAACCGAAATTTTACGAGTCAAGTTCATGCACATGCGCAGAATTCATTCGTATTCTTAGCATTGTGCTTTTTTGACCAAATTGACACCGTATTTAAAATTTTACCGGACAGTCGAAATGAGATTCGTAGCTCTTTCAGAAGCTCTCAGTTTACGAAGCTTGTTGGTTGGATCGGCAGAGTGCAGCGCTTAGTTTTGCAGGTCTTCAGTTCGAGGCTCGAATCCGACGAATATTTTTATACGTATATATATATTTTTTTAATTTATTTTAGTCAGTTTTCTCCATCATTCCTAGAAATAAATTGAATAATTCCAAATCATATTCGTCAAAAATAGAATTTAATATCAAAATATTTCTATATTTATTCGAAATTTTACGAGTCAAGTTCATGCACATGCGCAGAATTCATTCGTATTCTTAGCATAGTGCTTTTTAGACCAGATTGACACCGTATTTAAAATTTTACTGGACAGTCGAAATGAGACTCTTAGCTCTTTCAGAAGCTCTAAGCTTACGAAGCTTGGTGGCTGAATCGGCAGAGTGCAGCGCTTAGTTTTGCAGGTCTTCAGTTCGAGGCTCGAAGACGACGAATATTTTTATACGTATATATATTTTTTTTAAATTTATTTTAGTCAGTTTGCTCCATCATTCCTAGAAATAAATTGAATAATTCCAAATCATATTCGTCAAAAATAGAATTTAATATCAAAATATTTCTATATTTATTCGAAATTTTACGAGTCAAGTTCATGCACATGCGCAGAATTCATTCGTATTCTTAGTATTGTGCTTTTTAGACCAGATTGACACCGTATTTAAAATTTTACTGGACTGTCGAAATGAGGCTCTTAGCTCTTTCAGAAGCTCTCAGGTTACGAAGCTTGGTGGCTGGATCGGCAGAGAGCAGCGCTTAGTTTTGCAGGTCTTCAGTTCGAGGCTCGAAGACGACGAATATTTTTATACGTATATATATATTTTTTTAATTTATTTTAGTCAGTTTTCTCCATCATTCCTAGAAATAAATTGAATAATTCCAAATCATATTCGTCAAAAATAGAATTTAATATCAAAATATTTCTATATTTATTCGAAATTTTACGAGTCAAGTTCATGCACATGCGCAGAATTCATTCGTATTCTTAGCATAGTGCTTTTTAGACCAGATTGACACCGTATTTAAAATTTTACTGGACAGTCGAAATGAGACTCTTAGCTCTTTCAGAAGCTCTCAGGTTAAGAAGCTTGGTGGCTGGATCGGCAGAGTGCAGCGCTTAGTTTTGCAGGTCTTCAGTTCGAGGCTCGAGGACGACGAATATTTTTATAGGTATATATATATATATTTTTAATTTATTTTAGTCAGTTTTCTCCATCATTCCTAGAAATAAATTGAATAATTCCAAATCATATTCGTCAAAAATAGAATTTAATATCAAAATATTTCTATATTTATTCGAAATTTTACGAGTGAAGTTCATGCACATGCGCAGAATTCATTCGTATTCTTAGCATTTTACTTTTTAGACCAGATTGACACCGTATTTAAAATTTTACTGGACAGTCGAAATGAGACTCTTAGCTCTTTCAGAAGCTCTCAGGTTACGAAGTTTGGTGGCTGGATCGGCAGAGTGCAGCGCTTAGTTTTGCAGGTCTTCAGTTCGAGGCTCGAAGACGACGAATATTTTTATACGTATATATATATTTTTTAATTTATTTTAGTCAGTTTTCTCCATCATTCCTAGAAATAAATTGAATAATTCCAAATCATATTCGTCAAAAATAGAATTTAATATCAAAATATTTCTATATTTAACCGAAATTTTACGAGTCAAGTTCATGCACATGCGCAGAATTCATTCGTATTCTTAGCATTGTGCTTTTTTGACCAAATTGACACCGTATTTAAAATTTTACCGGACAGTCGAAATGAGATTCGTAGCTCTTTCAGAAGCTCTCAGTTTACGAAGCTTGTTGGTTGGATCGGCAGAGTGCAGCGCTTAGTTTTGCAGGTCTTCAGTTCGAGGCTCGAATCCGACGAATATTTTTATACGTATATATATATTTTTTTAATTTATTTTAGTCAGTTTTCTCCATCATTCCTAGAAATAAATTGAATAATTCCAAATCATATTCGTCAAAAATAGAATTTAATATCAAAATATTTCTATATTTATTCGAAATTTTACGAGTCAAGTTCATGCACATGCGCAGAATTCATTCGTATTCTTAGCATAGTGCTTTTTAGACCAGATTGACACCGTATTTAAAATTTTACTGGACAGTCGAAATGAGACTCTTAGCTCTTTCAGAAGCTCTAAGCTTACGAAGCTTGGTGGCTGAATCGGCAGAGTGCAGCGCTTAGTTTTGCAGGTCTTCAGTTCGAGGCTCGAAGACGACGAATATTTTTATACGTATATATATTTTTTTTAAATTTATTTTAGTCAGTTTGCTCCATCATTCCTAGAAATAAATTGAATAATTCCAAATCATATTCGTCAAAAATAGAATTTAATATCAAAATATTTCTATATTTATTCGAAATTTTACGAGTCAAGTTCATGCACATGCGCAGAATTCATTCGTATTCTTAGTATTGTGCTTTTTAGACCAGATTGACACCGTATTTAAAATTTTACTGGACTGTCGAAATGAGACTCTTAGCTCTTTCAGAAGCTCTCAGGTTACGAAGCTTGGTGGCTGGATCGGCAGAGTGCAGCGCTTAGTTTTGCAGGTCTTCAGTTCGAGGCTCGAAGACGACGAATATTTTTATACGTATATATATTTTTTTAAATTTATTTTAGTCAGTTTTCTCCATCATTCCTAGAAATAAATTGAATAATTCCAAATCATATTCGTCAAAAATAGAATTTAATATCAAAATATTTCTATATTTATTCGAAATTTCACGAGTTAAGTTCATGCACATGCGCAGAATTCATTCGTATTCTTAGCATTGGGCTTTTTAGACCAGATTGACACCGTATTTAAAATTTTACCGGACAGTCGAAATGAGACTCTTAGATCTTTCAGAAGCTCTCAGGTTACGAAGCTTGGTGGCTGGATCGGCAGAGTGCAGCGCTTAGTTTTGCAAGTCTTCAGTTCGAGGCTCGAAGCCGACGAATATTTTTATACGTATATATATTTTTTTAATTTATTTTAGTCAGTTTGCTCCATCATTCCTAGAAATAAATTGAATAATTCCAAATCATATTCGTCAAAAATAGAATTTAATATCAAAATATTTCTATATTTATTCGAAATTTTACGAGTCAAGTTCATGCACATGCGCAGAATTCATTCGTATTCTTAGCATTGTGCTTTTTAGACCAGATTGACACCGTATTTAAAATTTTACCGGACAGTCGAAATGAGACTCTTAGCTCTTTCAGAAGCTGTCAGGTTACGGAGCTTGGTGGCTGGATCGGCAGAGTGCAGCGTTTAGTTTTGCAGGTCTTCAGTTCGAGGCTCGAAGCCGACGAATATTTTTATACGTATATATATATATATATTTTTAAATTTATTTTAGTCAGTTTTCTCCATCATTCCTAGAAATAAATTGAATAATTCCAAATCATATTCGTCAAAAATAGAATTTAATATCAAAATATTTCTATATTTATTCGAAATTTTACGAGTCAAGTTCATGCACATGCGCAGAATTCATTCGTATTCTTAGCATTGTGCTTTTTAGACCAGATTGACACCGTATTTAAAATTTTACCGGACAGTCGAAATGAGACTCTTAGCTCTTTCAGAAGCTGTCAGGTTAAGAAGCTTGGTGGCTGGATCGGCAGAGTGCAGCGTTTAGTTTTGCAGGTCTTCAGTTCGAGGCTCGAAGCCGACGAATATTTTTATACGTATATATATATATTTTTAAATTTATTTTAGTCAGTTTTCTCCATCATTCCTAGAACTAAATTGAATAATTCCAAATCATATTCGTCAAAAATAGAATTTAATATCAAAATATTTCTATATTTATTCGAAATTTTACGAGTCAAGATCATGCACATGCGCAGAATTCATTCGTATTCTTAGCATTGTGCTTTTTAGACCAGATTGACACCGTATTTAAAATTTTACCGGACAGTCGAAATGAGACTCTTAGCTCTTTCAGAAGCTCTCAGTTTACGAAGCTTGTTGGTTGGATCGGCAGAGTGCAGCGCTTAGTTTTGCAGGTCTTCAGTTCGAGGCTCGAATCCGACGAATATTTTTATACGTATATATATATTTTTTTAATTTATTTTAGTCAGTTTTCTCCATCATTCCTAGAAATAAATTGAATAATTCCAAATCATATTCGTCAAAAATAGAATTTAATATCAAAATATTTCTATATTTATTCGAAATTTTACGAGTCAAGTTCATGCACATGCGCAGAATTCATTCGTATTCTTAGCATAGTGCTTTTTAGACCAGATTGACACCGTATTTAAAATTTTACTGGACAGTCGAAATGAGACTCTTAGCTCTTTCAGAAGCTCTAAGCTTACGAAGCTTGGTGGCTGAATCGGCAGAGTGCAGCGCTTAGTTTTGCAGGTCTTCAGTTCGAGGCTCGAAGACGACGAATATTTTTATACGTATATATATTTTTTTTAAATTTATTTTAGTCAGTTTGCTCCATCATTCCTAGAAATAAATTGAATAATTCCAAATCATATTCGTCAAAAATAGAATTTAATATCAAAATATTTCTATATTTATTCGAAATTTTACGAGTCAAGTTCATGCACATGCGCAGAATTCATTCGTATTCTTAGTATTGTGCTTTTTAGACCAGATTGACACCGTATTTAAAATTTTACTGGACTGTCGAAATGAGACTCTTAGCTCTTTCAGAAGCTCTCAGGTTACGAAGCTTGGTGGCTGGATCGGCAGAGTGCAGCGCTTAGTTTTGCAGGTCTTCAGTTCGAGGCTCGAAGACGACGAATATTTTTATACGTATATATATTTTTTTAAATTTATTTTAGTCAGTTTTCTCCATCATTCCTAGAAATAAATTGAATAATTCCAAATCATATTCGTCAAAAATAGAATTTAATATCAAAATATTTCTATATTTATTCGAAATTTCACGAGTTAAGTTCATGCACATGCGCAGAATTCATTCGTATTCTTAGCATTGTGCTTTTTAGACCAGATTGACTCCGTATTTAAAATTTTACTGGACAGTCGAAATGAGACTCTTAGCTCTTTCAGAAGCTCTCAGGTTACGAAGCTTGGTGGCTGGATCGGCAGAGTGCAGCGCTTAGTTTTGCAGGTCTTCAGTTCGAGGCTCGAAGCCGACGAATATTTTTATACGTATATATATATATATATTTTTAAATTTATTTTAGTCAGTTTTCTCCATCATTCCTAGAAATAAATTGAATAATTCCAAATCATATTCGTCAAAAATAGAATTTAATATCAAAATATTTCTATATTTATTCGAAATTTTACGAGTCAAGATCATGCACATGCGCAGAATTCATTCGTATTCTTAGCATTGTGCTTTTTAGACCAGATTGACACCGTATTTAAAATTTTACCGGACAGTCGAAATGAGACTCTTAGCTCTTTCAGAAGCTCTCAGGTTACGAAGCTTGGTGGCTGGATCGGCAGAGTGCAGCGCTTAGTTTTGCAGGTCTTCAGTTCGAGGCTCGAAGCCGACGAATATTTTTATACGTATATATATTTTTTAAAAATTTATTTTAGTCAGTTTTCTCCATCATTCCTAGAAATAAATTGAATAATTCCAAATCATATTCGTCAAAAATAGAATTTAATGTCAAAATATTTCTATATTTATTCGAAATTTTACGAGTCAAGTTCATGCACATGCGCAGAATTCATTCGTATTCTTAGCATTGTGCTTTTTAGACCAGATTGACACCGTATTTAAAATTTTACTGGACAGTCGAAATGAGACTCTTAGCTCTTTCAGAAGCTCTCAGGTTACGAAGCTTGGTGGCTGGATCGGTAGAGTGCAGCGCTTGGTTTTGCAGGTCTTCAGTTCGAGGCTCGAAGCCGACGAATATTTTTATAAGTATATATATTTTTTTTAATTTATTTTAGTCAGTTTTCTCCATCATTCTTAGAAATAAATTGAATAATTCCAAATCATATTCGTCAAAAATAGAATTTAATATCAAAATATTTCTATATTTATTCGAAATTTTACGAGTCAAGTTCATGCACATGCGCAGAATTCATTCGTATTCTTAGCATTGTGCTTTTTAGACCAGATTGACACCGTATTTAAAATTTTACTGGACAGTCGAAATGAGACTCTTAGCTCTTTAAGAAGCTCTCAGGTTACGAATCTTGGTGGCTGGATCGGCAGAGTGCAGCGCTTAGTTTTGCAAGTCTTCAGTTCGAGGCTCGAAGCCGACGAATACTTTTATACGTATATATATATTTTTTAAAAATTTATTTTAGTCAGTTTTCTCCATCATTCCTAGAAATAAATTGAATAATTCCAAATCATATTCGTCAAAAATAGAATTTAATATCAAAATATTTCTATATTTATTCGAAATTTTACGAGACAAGTTCATGCACATGCGCAGAATTCATTCGTATTCTTAGCATTGTGCTTTTTAGACCAGATTGACACCGTATTTAAAATTTTACCGGACAGTCGAAATGAGACTCTTAGCTCTTTCAGAAGCTCTCAGGTTACGAAGCTTGGTGGCTGGATCGGCAGAGTGCAGCGCTTAGTTTTGCAGGTCTTCAGTTCGAGGCTCGAAAACGACGAATATTTTTATACGTATATATATTTTTTTTAATTTATTTTAGTCAGTTTTCTCCATCATTCTTAGAAATAAATTGAATAATTCCAAATCATATTCGTCAAAAATAGAATTTAATATCAAAATATTTCTATATTTATTCGACATTTTACGAGTCAAGTTCATGCACATGCGCAGAATTCATTCGTATTCTTAGCATAGCGCTTTTTAGACCAGATTGACACCGTATTTAAAATTTTACTGGACAGTCGAAATGAGACTCTTAGCTCTTTCAGAAGCTCTCAGGTTACGAATCTTGGTGGCTGGATCGGCAGAGTGCAGCGCTTAGATTTGCAGGTCTTCAATTCGAGGCTCGAAGCCGACAAATACTTTTATACGTATATATATATATTTTTTAAAAATTTATTTTAGTCAATTTTCTCCATCATTCCTAGAAATAAATTGAATAATTCCAAATCATATTCGTCAAAAATAGAATTTAATATCAAAATATTTCTATATTTATTCGAAATTTTACGAGACAAGTTGATGCACATGCGCAGAATTCATTCGCATTCTTAGCATTGTGCTTTTTAGACCAGATTGACACCGTATTTAAAATTTTACTGGACAGTCGAAATGAGACTCTTAGCTCTTTCAGAAGCTCTCAGGTTACGAAGCTTGGTGGCTGGATCGGCAGAGTGCAGCGCTTAGTTTTGCAGGTCTTCAGTTCGAGGCTCGAAGCCGACGAATATTTTTATACGTATATATATATTTTTTAAAAATTTATTTTAGTCAGTTTTCTCCATCATTCCTAGAAATAAATTGAATAATTCCAAATCATATTCGTCAAAAATAGAATTTAATATCAAAATATTTCTATATTTATTCGAAATTTTACGAGTCAAGTTCATGCACATGCGCAGAATTCATTCGTATTCTTAGCATTGTGCTTTTTAGACCAGATTGACACCGTATTTAAAATTTTACTGGACAGTCGAAATGAGACTCTTAGCTCTTTAAGAAGCTCTCAGGTTTCGAATCTTGGTGACTGGATCGGCAGAGTGCAGCGCTTAGTTTTGCAGGTCTTCAGTTCGAGGCTCGAAGCCGACGAATACTTTTATACGTATATATATATTTTTTAAAAAATTATTTTAGTCAGTTTTCTCCATCATTCCTAGAAATAAATTGAATAATTCCAAATCATATTCGTCAAAAATAGAATTTAATATCAAAATATTTCTATATTTATTCGAAATTTTACGAGACAAGTTCATGCACATGCGCAGAATTCATTCGTATTCTTAGCATTGTGCTTTTTAGACCAGATTGACACCGTATTTAAAATTTTACTAGACAGCTTAAGAAGCTCTCAGGTTACGAAGCCAGTTTATTTTCGTCGAAGCCAAGCGTCGTAACCTGAGAGCTCTTTCAGAAGCTCTCAGGTTACGACGCTTGGTGGCTGGATCGGCAGAGTGCAGCGCTTAGTTTTGCAGGTCTTCAGTTCGAGGCTCGAAGCCGACGAATATTTTTATACGTATATATATTTTTTTTAAATTTATTTTAGTCAATTTTCTCCATCATTCCTAGAAATAAATTGAATAATTCCAAATCATATTCGTCAAAAATAGAATTTAATATCAAAATATTTCTATATTTATTCGAAATTTTACGAGTCAAGTTCATGCACATGCGCAGAATTCATTCGTATTCTTAGCATTGTGCTTTTTAGACCAGATTGACACCGTATTTAAAATTTTACTGGAAAGTCGAAATGAGACTCTTACCTCTTTCAGAAGCTCTCAGGGTACGAAGCTTGGTGGCTGGATCGGCAGAGTGCAGCGCTTAATTTTGCAGGTCTTCAGTTCGAGGCTCGAAGCCGACGAATATTTTTATACGTATATATATTTTTTTTAAATTTATTTTAGTCAGTTTTCTCCATCATTCCTAGAAATAAATTGAATAATTCCAAATCATATTCGTCAAAAATAGAATTTAATATCAAAATATTTCTATATTTATTCGAAATTTTACGAGTCAAATTCATGCACATGCGCAGAATTCATTCGTATTCTTAGCATTGTGTTTTTTAGACCAGATTGACACCGTATTTAAAATTTTACTGGACAGTCGAAATGAGACTCTTAGCTCTTTCAGAAGCTCTCAGGTAACGAAGCTTGGTGGCTGGATCGGCAGAGTGCAGCGCTTAGTTTTGCAGGTCTTCAGTTCGAGGCTCGAAGCCGACGAATATTTTTATACGTATATATATTTTTTAAAATTTATTTTAGTCAGTTTTCTCCATCATTCCTAGAAATAAATTGAATAATTCCAAATCATATTCGTCAAAAATAGAATTTAATATCAAAATATTTCTATATTTATTCGAAATTTTACGAGTCAAGTTCATGCACATGCGCAGAATTCATTCGTATTCTTAGCATTGTGCTTTTTAGACCAGATTGACACCGTATTTAAAATTTTACTGGACAGTCGAAATGAGACTCTTAGCTCTTTCAGAAGCTCTCAGGTTACGAATCTTGGTGGCTGGATCGGCAGAGTGCAGCGCTTAGTTTTGCAGGTCTTCAGTTCGAGGCTCGAAGCCGACGAATACTTTTATACGTATATATATATTTTTTAAAAATTTATTTTAGTCAGTTTTCTCCATCATTCCTAGAAATAAATTGAATAATTCTAAATCATATTCGTCAAAAATAGAATTTAATATCAAAATATTTCTATATTTATTCGAAATTTTACGAGACAAGTTCATGCACATGCGCAGAATTCATTCGTATTCTTAACATTGTGCTTTTTAGACCAGATTGACACCGTATTTAAAATTTTACTGGACAGTCGAAATGAGACTCTTAGCTCTTTCAGAAGCTCTCAGGTTACGAAGCTTGGTGGCTGGATCGGCAGAGTGCAGCGCTTAGTTTTGCAGGTCTTCAGTTCGAGGCTCGAAGCCGACGAATATTTTTATACGTATATATATATTTTTTAAAAATTTATTTTAGTCAGTTTTCTCCATCATTCCTAGAAATAAATTGAATAATTCTAAATCATATTCGTCAAAAATAGAATTTAATATCAAAATATTTCTATATTTATTCGAAATTTTACGAGACAAGTTCATGCACATGCGCAGAATTCATTCGTATTCTTAGCATTGTGCTTTTTAGACCAGATTGACACCGTATTTAAAATTTTACTGGACAGCTTAAGAAGCTCTCAGGTTACGAAGCCAGTTTATTTTCGTCGAAGTCAAGCGTCGTAACCTGATAGCTCTTTCAGAAGCTCTCAGGTTACGACGCTTGGTGGCTGGATCGGCAGAGTGCAGCGCTTAGTTTTGCAGGTCTTCAGTTCGAGGCTCGAAGCCGACGAATATTTTTATACGTATATATATTTTTTTTAAATTTATTTTAGTCAGTTTTCTCCATCATTCCTAGAAATAAATTGAATAATTCCAAATCATATTCGTCAAAAATAGAATTTAATATCAAAATATTTCTATATTTATTCGAAATTTTACGAGTCAAGTTCATGCACATGCGCAGAATTCATTCGTATTCTTAGCATTGTGCTTTTTAGACCAGATTGACACCGTATTTAAAATTTTACTGGACAGTCGAAATGAGACTCTTAGCTCTATTACAAGCTCTCAGGTAACGAAGCTTGGTGGCTGGATCGGCAGAGTGCAGCGCTTAGTTTTGCAGGTCTTCAGTTCGAGGCTCGAAGCCGACGAATATTTTTATAAGTATATATATTTTTTTTAATTTATTTTAGTCAGTTTTCTCCATCATTCCTAGAAATTAATTGAATAATTCCAAATCATATTCGTCAAAAATAGAATTTAATATCAAAATATTTCTATATTTATTCGAAATTTTACGAGTCAAGTTCATGCATGTGCGCAGAATTCATTCGTATTCTTAGCATTGTGCTTTTTAGACCAGATTGACACCGTATTTAAAATTTTACCGGACAGTCGAAATGAGACTCTTAGCTCTTTCAGAAGCTCTCAGGTTACGAAGCTTGGTGGCTGGATCGGCAGAGTGCAGCGCTTAGTTTTGCAGGTCTTCAGTTCGAGGCTCGAAGCCAAAGAATATTTTTATACGTATATATATATTTTTTTAATTTATTTTAGTCAGTTTTCTCCATTATTCCTAGAAATAAATTGAATAATTCCAAATCATATTCGTCAAAAATAGAATTTAATATCAAAATATTTCTATATTTATTCGAAATTTTACGAGTCAAGTTCATGCACATGCGCAGAATTCATTCGTATTCTTAGCATTGTGCTTTTTAGACCAGATTGACACCGTATTTAAAATTTTACCGGACAGTCGAAATGAGACTCTTAGCTCTTTCAGAAGCTCTCAGGTTACGAAGCTTGGTGGCTGGATCGGCAGAGTGCAGCGTTTCGTTTTGCAGGTCTTCAGTTCGAGGCTCGAAGCCGACGAATATTTTTATACGTATATATATATTTTTTTAATTTATTTTAGTCAGTTTTCTCCATCATTCCTAGAAATAAATTGAATAATTCCAAATCATATTCGTCAAAAATAGAATTTAATATCAAAATATTTCTATATTTATTCGAAATTTTACGAGTCAAGTTCATGCATGTGCGCAGAATTCATTCGTATTCTTAGCATTGTGCTTTTTAGACCAGATTGACACCGTATTTAAAATTTTACCGGACAGTCGAAATGAGACTCTTAGCTCTTTCAGAAGCTCTCAGGTTACGAAGCTTGGTGGCTGGATCGGCAGAGTGCAGCCCTTAGTTTTGCAGGTCTTCAGTTCGAGGCTCGAAGCCGACGTATATTTTTATACGTATATATATATATATATTTTTAATTTATTTTAGTCAGTTTTCTCCATTATTCCTAGAAATAAATTGAATAATTCCAAATCATATTCGTCAAAAATAGAATTTAATATCAAAATATTTCTATATTTATTCGAAATTTTACGAGTCAAGTTCATGCACATGCGCAGAATTCATTCGTATTCTTAGCATTGTGCTTTTTAGACCAGATTGACACCGTATTTAAAATTTTACCGGACAGTCGAAATGAGACTCTTAGCTCTTTCAGAAGCTCTCACGTTACGAAGCTTGGTGGCTGGATCGGCAGAGTGCAGCGTTTCGTTTTGCAGGTTTCAGTTCGAGGCTCGAAGCCGACGAATATTTTTATACGTATATATATATATATTTTAATTTATTTTAGTCAGTTTTCTCCATCATTCCTAGAAATAAATTGAATAATTCCAAATCATATTCGTCAAAAATAGAATTTAATATCAAAATATTTCTATATTTATTCGAAATTTTACGAGACAAGTTCATGCACATGCGCAGAATTCATTCGTATTCTTAGCATTGTGCTATTTAGACCAGATTGACACCGTATTTAAAATTTTACTGGACAGCTTAAGAAGCTCTCAGGTTACGAAGCCAGTTTATTTTCGTCGAAGTCAAGCATCGTAACCTGATAGCTCTTTCAGAAGCTCTCAGGTTACGACGCTTGGTGGCTGGATCGGCAGAGTGCAGCGCTTAGTTTTGCAGGTCTTCAGTTCGAGGCTCGAAGCCGACGAATATTTTTATACGTATATATATTTTTTTTAAATTTATTTTAGTCAGTTTTCTCCATCATTCCTAGAAATAAATTGAATAATTCCAAATCATATTCGTCAAAAATAGAATTTAATATCAAAATATTTCTATATTTATTCGAAATTTTACGAGTCAAGTTCATGCACATGCGCAGAATTCATTCGTATTCTTAGCATTGTGCTTTTTAGACCAGATTGACACCGTATTTAAAATTTTACCGGACAGTCGAAATGAGACTCTTAGCTCTTTCAGAAGCTCTCAGGTTACGAAGCTTGGTGGCTGGATCGGCAGAGTGCAGCGTTTCGTTTTGCAGGTCTTCAGTTCGAGGCTCGAAGCCGACGAATATTTTTATACGTATATATATATTTTTTTAATTTATTTTAGTCAGTTTTCTCCATCATTCCTAGAAATAAATTGAATAATTCCAAATCATATTCGTCAAAAATAGAATTTAATATCAAAATATTTCTATATTTATTCGAAATTTTACGAGTCAAGTTCATGCATGTGCGCAGAATTCATTCGTATTCTTAGCATTGTGCTTTTTAGACCAGATTGACACCGTATTTAAAATTTTACCGGACAGTCGAAATGAGACTCTTAGCTCTTTCAGAAGCTCTCAGGTTACGAAGCTTGGTGGCTGGATCGGCAGAGTGCAGCCCTTAGTTTTGCAGGTCTTCAGTTCGAGGCTCGAAGCCGAAGAATATTTTTATACGTATATATATATATATATTTTTAATTTATTTTAGTCAGTTTTCTCCATTATTCCTAGAAATAAATTGAATAATTCCAAATCATATTCGTCAAAAATAGAATTTAATATCAAAATATTTCTATATTTATTCGAAATTTTACGAGTCAAGTTCATGCACATGCGCAGAATTCATTCGTATTCTTAGCATTGTGCTTTTTAGACCAGATTGACACCGTATTTAAAATTTTACCGGACAGTCGAAATGAGACTCTTAGCTCTTTCAGAAGCTCTCACGTTACGAAGCTTGGTGGCTGGATCGGCAGAGTGCAGCGTTTCGTTTTGCAGGTTTCAGTTCGAGGCTCGAAGCCGACGAATATTTTTATACGTATATATATATATATTTTAATTTATTTTAGTCAGTTTTCTCCATCATTCCTAGAAATAAATTGAATAATTCCAAATCATATTCGTCAAAAATAGAATTTAATATCAAAATATTTCTATATTTATTCGAAATTTTACGAGACAAGTTCATGCACATGCGCAGAATTCATTCGTATTCTTAGCATTGTGCTTTTTAGACCAGATTGGCACCGTATTTAAAATTTTACTGGACAGTCGAAATGAGACTCTTTGCTCTTTCAGAAGCTCTCAGGTTACGAAGGTTGGTGGCTGGATCGGCAGAGTGCAGCGCTTAGTTTTGCAGGTCTTGAGTTCGAGGCTCGAAGCCGACGAATATTTTTATACGTATATATATATTTTTTTAATTTATTTTAGTCAGTTTTCTCCATCATTCCTAGAAATAAATTGAATAATTCCAAATCATATTCGTCAAAAATAGAATTTATTATCAAAATATTTCTATATTTATTCGAAATTTTACGAGTCAAGTTCATGCACATGCGCAGAATTCATTCGTATTCTTAGCATTGTTATTTTTAGACCAGATTGACACCGTATTTAAAATTTTACCGGATAGTCGAAATGAGACTCTTAGCTCTTTCAGAAGCTCTCAGGTTACGAAGTTTGGTGGCTGGATCGGCAGAGTGCAGCGCTTAGTTTTGCAGGTGTTCAGTTCGAGGCTCGAAGCCGACGAATATTTTTATACGTATATATATTTTTTTTTAATTTATTTTAGTCAGTTTTCTCCATCATTCCTAGAAACAAATTGAATAATTCCAAATCATATTCGTCAAAAATAGAATTTAATATCAAAATATTTCTATATTTATTCGAAATTTTACGAGACAAGTTCATGCACATGCGCAGAATTCATTCGTATTCTTAGCATTGTGCTTTTTAGACCAGATTGACACCGTATTTAAAATTTTACTGGACAGTCGAAATGAGACTCTTACCTCTTTCAGAAGCTCTCAGGTTACGAAGCTTGGTGGCTGGATCGGCAGAGTGCAGCGCATAGTTTTGCAGGTCTTCAGTTCGAGGCTCGAAGCCGACGAATATTTTTATACGTATATATTTTTTTTTTTAAATTTCTTTTAGTCAGTTTTCTCCATCATTCCTAGAAATAAATTGAATAATTCCAAATCATATTCGTCAAAAATAGAATTTAATATCAAAATATTTCTATATTTATTCGAAATTTTACGAGACAAGTTCATGCACATGCGCAGAATTCATTCGTATTCTTAGCATTGTGTTTTTTAGACCAGATTGACACCGTATTTAAAATTTTACTGGACAGTCGAAATGAGACTCTTAGCTCTTTCATAAGGTCTCAGGTAACGAAGCTTGGTGGCTGGATCGGCAGAGTGCAGCGCTTAGTTTTGCAGGTCTTCAGTTCGAGGCTCGAAGCCGACGAATATTTTTATACGTATATATATATTTTTTAAATTTATTTTAGTCAGTTTTCTCCATCATTCCTAGAAATAAATTGAATAATTCCAAATCATATTCGTCAAAAATAGAATTTAATATCAAAATATTTCTATATTTATTCGAAATTTTACGAGTCAAGTTCATGCACATGCGCAGAATTCATTCGTATTCTTATCATTGTGCTTTTTAGACCAGATTGACACCGTATTTAAAATTTTACTGGACAGTCGAAATGAGACTCTTAGCTCTTTCAGAAGCTCTCAGGTTACGAAGCTTGGTGGCTGGATCGGCAGAGTGCAGCGCTTAGTTTTCAGGTCTTCAGTTCGAGGCTCGAAGCCGACGAATATTTTTATACGTATATATATTTTTTTAAAATTTATTTTAGTCAGTTTTCTCCATCATTCCTAGAAATAAATTGAATAATTCCAAATCATATTCGTCAAAAATAGAATTTAATATCAAAATATTTCTATATTTATTCGAAATTTTACGAGTCAAGTTCATGCACATGCGCAGAATTCATTCGTATTCTTAGCATTGTGCTTTTTAGACCAGATTGACACCGTATTTAAAATTTTACTGGACAGTCGAAATGAGACTCTTAGCTCTATTAGAAGCTCTCAGGTAACGAAGCTTGGTGGCTGGATCGGCAGAGTGCAGCGCTTAGTTTTGCAGGTCTTCAGTTCGAGGCTCGAAGCCGACGAATATTTTTATAAGTATATATATTTTTTTTAATTTATTTTAGTCAGTTTTCTCCATCATTCCTAGAAATAAATTGAATAATTCCAAATCATATTCGTCAAAAATAGAATTTAATATCAAAATATTTCTATATTTATTCGAAATTTTACGAGTCAAGTTCATGCATGTGCGCAGAATTCATTCGTATTGTTAGCATTGTGCTTTTTAGACCAGATTGACACCGTATTTAAAATTTTACCGGACAGTCGAAATGAGACTCTTAGCTCTTTCAGAAGCTCTCAGTTTACGAAGCTTGGTGGCTGGATCGGCAGAGTGCAGCGCTTAGTTTTGCAGGTCTTCAGTTCGAGGCTCGAAGCCGACGAATATTTTTATACGTATATATATATTTTTTTAATTTATTTTAGTCAGTTTTCTCCATTATTCCTAGAAATAAATTGAATATTTCCAAATCATATTCGTCAAAAATAGAATTTAATATCAAAATATTTCTATATTTATTCGAAATTTTACGAGTAAAGTTCATGCACATGCGCAGAATTCATTCGTATTCTTAGCATTGTGCTTTTTAGACCAGATTGACACCGTATTTAAAATTTTACTGGACAGTCGAAATGAGACTCTTAGCTCTTTCAGAAGCTCTCAGGTTACGAAGCTTGGTGGCTGGATCGGCAGAGTGCAGCGTTTCGTTTTGCAGGTCTTCAGTTCGAGGCTCGAAGCCGACGAATATTTTTATACGTATATATATATTTTTTTAATTTATTTTAGTCAGTTTTCTCCATCATTCCTAGAAATAAATTGAATAATTCCAAATCATATTCGTCAAAAATAGAATTTAATATCAAAATATTTCTATATTTATTCGAAATTTTACGAGTCAAGTTCATGCATGTGCGCAGAATTCATTCGTATTCTTAGCATTGTGCTTTTTAGACCAGATTGACACCGTATTTAAAATTTTACCGGACAGTCGAAATGAGACTCTTAGCTCTTTCAGAAGCTCTCAGGTTACGAAGCTTGGTGGCTGGATCGGCAGAGTGCAGCGCTTAGTTTTGCAGGTCTTCAGTTCGAGGCTCGAAGCCGACGAATATTTTTATACGTATATATATTTTTTTTTAAATTTATTTTAGTCAGTTTTCTCCATCATTCCTAGAAATAAATTGAATAATTCCAAATCATATTCGTCAAAAATAGAATTTAATATCAAAATATTTCTATATTTATTCGAAATTTTACGAGACAAGTTCATGCACATGCGCAGAATTCATTCGTATTCTTAGCATTGTGTTTTTTAGACCAGATTGACACCGTATTTAAAATTTTACTGGACAGTCGAAATGAGACTCTTAGCTCTTTCATAAGGTCTCAGGTAACGAAGCTTGGTGGCTGGATCGGCAGAGTGCAGCGCTTAGTTTTGCAGGTCTTCAGTTCGAGGCTCGAAGCCGACGAATATTTTTATACGTATATATATATTTTTTAAATTTATTTTAGTCAGTTTTCTCCATCATTCCTAGAAATAAATTGAATAATTCCAAATCATATTCGTCAAAAATAAAATTTAATATCAAAATATTTCTATATTTATTCGAAATTTTACGAGTCAAGTTCATGCACATGCGCAGAATTCATTCGTATTCTTAGCATTGTGCTTTTTAGACCAGATTGACACCGTATTTAAAATTTTACTGGACAGTCGAAATGAGACTCTTAGCTCTATTAGAAGCTCTCAGGTAACGAAGCTTGGTGGCTGGATCGGCAGAGTGCAGCGCTTAGTTTTGCAGGTCTTCAGTTCGAGGCTCGAAGCCGACGAATATTTTTATAAGTATATATATTTTTTTTAATTTATTTTAGTCAGTTTTCTCCATCATTCCTAGAAATAAATTGAATAATTCCAAATCATATTCGTCAAAAATAGAATTTAATATCAAAATATTTCTATATTTATTCGAAATTTTACGAGTCAAGTTCATGCATGTGCGCAGAATTCATTCGTATTCTTAGCATTGTGCTTTTTAGACCAGATTGACACCGTATTTAAAATTTTACCGGACAGTCGAAATGAGACTCTTAGCTCTTTCAGAAGCTCTCAGTTTACGAAGCTTGGTGGCTGGATCGGCAGAGTGCAGCGCTTAGTTTTGCAGGTCTTCAGTTCGAGGCTCGAAGCCGACGAATATTTTTATACGTATATATATATTTTTTTAATTTATTTTAGTCAGTTTTCTCCATTATTCCTAGAAATAAATTGAATAATTCCAAATCATATTCGTCAAAAATAGAATTTAATATCAAAATATTTCTATATTTATTCGAAATTTTACGAGTAAAGTTCATGCACATGCGCAGAATTCATTCGTATTCTTAGCATTGTGCTTTTTAGACCAGATTGACACCGTATTTAAAATTTTACTGGACAGTCGAAATGAGACTCTTAGCTCTTTCAGAAGCTCTCAGGTTACGAAGCTTGGTGGCTGGATCGGCAGAGTGCAGCGTTTCGTTTTGCAGGTCTTCAGTTCGAGGCTCGAAGCCGACGAATATTTTTATACGTATATATATATTTTTTTAATTTATTTTAGTCAGTTTTCTCCATCATTCCTAGAAATAAATTGAATAATTCCAAATCATATTCGTCAAAAATAGAATTTAATATCAAAATATTTCTATATTTATTCGAAATTTTACGAGTCAAGTTCATGCATGTGCGCAGAATTCATTCGTATTCTTAGCATTGTGCTTTTTAGACCAGATTGACACCGTATTTAAAATTTTACTGGACAGTCGAAATGAGACTCTTAGCTCTTTCATAAGGTCTCAGGTAACGAAGCTTGGTGGCTGGATCGGCAGAGTGCAGCGCTTAGTTTTGCAGGTCTTCAGTTCGAGGCTCGAAGCCGACGAATATTTTTATACGTATATATATATTTTTTAAATTTATTTTAGTCAGTTTTCTCCATCATTCCTAGAAATAAATTGAATAATTCCAAATCATATTCGTCAAAAATAAAATTTAATATCAAAATATTTCTATATTTATTCGAAATTTTACGAGTCAAGTTCATGCACATGCGCAGAATTCATTCGTATTCTTAGCATTGTGCTTTTTAGACCAGATTGACACCGTATTTAAAATTTTACTGGACAGTCGAAATGAGACTCTTAGCTCTATTAGAAGCTCTCAGGTAACGAAGCTTGGTGGCTGGATCGGCAGAGTGCAGCGCTTAGTTTTGCAGGTCTTCAGTTCGAGGCTCGAAGCCGACGAATATTTTTATAAGTATATATATTTTTTTTAATTTATTTTAGTCAGTTTTCTCCATCATTCCTAGAAATAAATTGAATAATTCCAAATCATATTCGTCAAAAATAGAATTTAATATCAAAATATTTCTATATTTATTCGAAATTTTACGAGTCAAGTTCATGCATGTGCGCAGAATTCATTCTTATTCTTAGCATTGTGCTTTTTAGACCAGATTGACACCGTATTTGAAATTTTACGGACAGTCGAAATGAGACTCTTAGCTCTTTCAGAAGCTCTCAGTTTACGAAGCTTGGTGGCTGGATCGGCAGAGTGCAGCGCTTAGTTTTGCAGGTCTTCAGTTCGAGGCTCGAAGCCGACGAATATTTTTATACGTATATATATATTTTTTTAATTTATTTTAGTCAGTTTTCTCCATTATTCCTAGAAATAAATTGAATAATTCCAAATCATATTCGTCAAAAATAGAATTTAATATCAAAATATTTCTATATTTATTCGAAATTTTACGAGTAAAGTTCATGCACATGCGCAGAATTCATTCGTATTCTTAGCATTGTGCTTTTTAGACCAGATTGACACCGTATTTAAAATTTTACTGGACAGTCGAAATGAGACTCTTAGCTCTTTCAGAAGCTCTCAGGTTACGAAGCTTGGTGGCTGGATCGGCAGAGTGCAGCGTTTCGTTTTGCAGGTCTTCAGTTCGAGGCTCGAAGCCGACGAATATTTTTATACGTATATATATATTTTTTTAATTTATTTTAGTCAGTTTTCTCCATCATTCCTAGAAATAAATTGAATAATTCCAAATCATATTCGTCAAAAATAGAATTTAATATCAAAATATTTCTATATTTATTCGAAATTTTACGAGTCAAGTTCATGCATGTGCGCAGAATTCATTCGTATTCTTAGCATTGTGCTTTTTAGACCAGATTGACACCGTATTTAAAATTTTACTGGACAGTCGAAATGAGACTCTTAGCTCTTTCATAAGGTCTCAGGTAACGAAGCTTGGTGGCTGGATCGGCAGAGTGCAGCGCTTAGTTTTGCAGGTCTTCAGTTCGAGGCTCGAAGCCGACGAATATTTTTATACGTATATATATATTTTTTAAATTTATTTTAGTCAGTTTTCTCCATCATTCCTAGAAATAAATTGAATAATTCCAAATCATATTCGTCAAAAATAAAATTTAATATCAAAATATTTCTATATTTATTCGAAATTTTACGAGTCAAGTTCATGCACATGCGCAGAATTCATTCGTATTCTTAGCATTGTGCTTTTTAGACCAGATTGACACCGTATTTAAAATTTTACTGGACAGTCGAAATGAGACTCTTAGCTCTATTAGAAGCTCTCAGGTAACGAAGCTTGGTGGCTGGATCGGCAGAGTGCAGCGCTTAGTTTTGCAGGTCTTCAGTTCGAGGCTCGAAGCCGACGAATATTTTTATAAGTATATATATTTTTTTTAATTTATTTTAGTCAGTTTTCTCCATCATTCCTAGAAATAAATTGAATAATTCCAAATCATATTCGTCAAAAATAGAATTTAATATCAAAATATTTCTATATTTATTCGAAATTTTACGAGTCAAGTTCATGCATGTGCGCAGAATTCATTCGTATTCTTAGCATTGTGCTTTTTAGACCAGATTGACACCGTATTTGAAATTTTACGGACAGTCGAAATGAGACTCTTAGCTCTTTCAGAAGCTCTCAGGTTACGAGGCTTGGTGGCTGGATCGGCAGAGTGCAGCGTTTCGTTTTGCAGGTCTTCAGTTCGAGGCTCGAAGCCGACGAATATTTTTATACGTATATATATATTTTTTTAATTTATTTTAGTCAGTTTTCTCCATCATTCCTAGAAATAAATTGAATAATTCCAAATCATATTCGTCAAAAATAGAATTTAATATCAAAATATTTCTATATTTATTCGAAATTTTACGAGTCAAGTTCATGCACATGCGCAGAATTCATTCGTATTCTTAGCATTGTGCTTTTTAGACCAGATTGACACCGTATTTAAAATTTTACCGGACAGTCGAAATGAGACTCTTAGCTCTTTCAGAAGCTCTCAGGTTACGAAGCTTGGTGGCTGGATCGGCAGAGTGCAGCGTTTCGTTTTGCAGGTTTCAGTTCGAGGCTCGAAGCCGACGAATATTTTTATACGTATATATATATATATTTTAATTTATTTTAGTCAGTTTTCTCCATCATTCCTAGAAATAAATTGAATAATTCCAAATCATATTCGTCAAAAATAGAATTTAATATCAAAATATTTCTATATTTATTCGAAATTTTACGAGACAAGTTCATGCACATGCGCAGAATTCATTCGTATTCTTAGCATTGTGCTTTTTAGACCAGATTGACACCGTATTTAAAATTTTACCGGACAGTCGAAATGAGACTCTTAGCTCTTTCAGAAGCTCTCAGGTTACGAAGCTTGGTGGCTGGATCTGCAGAGTGCAGCGCTTAGTTTTGCAGGTCTTCAGTTCGAGGCTAGAAGCCGACGAATACTTTTATACGTATATATATTTTTTTTAATTTATTTTAGTCAGTTTTCTCCATTATTCCTAGAAATAAATTGAATAATTCCAAATCATATTCGTCAAAAATAGAATTTAATATCAAAATATTTCTATGTTTATTCGAAATTTTACGAGTCAAGTTCATGCACATGCGCAGAATTCATTCGTATTCTTAGCATTGTGCTTTTTAGACCAGATTGACACCGTATTTAAAATTTTACTGGACAGTCGAAATGAGACTCTTTGCTCTTTCAGAAGCTCTCAGGTTACGAAGGTTGGTGGCTGGATCGGCAGAGTGCAGCGCTTAGTTTTGCAGGTCTTCAGTTCGAGGCTCGAAGCCGACGAATATTTTTATACGTATATATATATTTTTTTAATTTATTTTAGTCAGTTTTCTCCATCATTCCTAGAAATAAATTGAATAATTCCAAATCATATTCGTCAAAAATAGAATTTAATATCAAAATATTTCTATATTTATTCGAAATTTTACGAGTCAAGTTCATGCACATGCACAGAATTCATTCGTATTCTTAGCATTGTTATTTTTAGACCAGATTGACACCGTATTTAAAATTTTACCGGATAGTCGAAATGAGACTCTTAGCTCTTTCAGAAGCTCTCAGGTTACGAAGTTTGGTGGCTGGATCGGCAGAGTGCAGCGCTTAGTTTTGCAGGTGTTCAGTTCGAGGCTCGAAGCCGACGAATATTTTTATACGTATATATATTTTTTTTTAATTTATTTTAGTCAGTTTTCTCCATCATTCCTAGAAACAAATTGAATAATTCCAAATCATATTCGTCAAAAATAGAATTTAATATCAAAATATTTCTATATTTATTCGAAATTTTACGAGTCAAGTTCATGCACATGCGCAGAATTCATTCGTATTCTTAGCATTGTGCTTTTTAGACCAGATTGACACCGTATTTAAAATTTTACCGCACAGTCGAAATGAGACTCTTAGCTCTTTCAGAAGCTCTCAGGTCACGAAACTTGGTGGCTGGATCGGCAGAGTGCAGCGCTTAGTTTTGCAGGTCTTCAGTTCGAGGCTCGAAGCCGACGAATATTTTTATACGTATGTATATTTTTTTTAAATTTATTTTAGCCAGTTTTCTCCATCATTCCTAGAAATAAATTGAATAATTCCAAATCATATTCTTCAAAAGTAGAATATAATATCAAAATATTTCTATATTTATTCGAAATTTTACGAGTCAAGTTCATGCACATGCGCAGAATTCATTCGTATTCTTAGCATTGTGCTTTTTAGACCAGATTGACACCGTATTTAAAATTTTACTGGACAGTCGAAATGAGACTCTTAGCTCTTTCAGAAGCTCTCAGTATACGAAGCTTGGTGGCTGGATCGGCAGAGTGCAGCGCTTAGTTTTGCAGGTCTTCAGTTCGAGGCTCGAAGATGACGAATATTTTTATACGTATATATATATTTTTTTTTAATTTATTTTAGTCAGTTTTCTCCATCATTCATAGAAATAAATTGAATAATTCCAAATCATATTCGTCAAAAATAGAATTTAATATCAAAATATTTCTATATTTATTCGAAATTTTACGAGTCAAGTTCATGCACATGCGCAGAATTCATTCGTATTCTTAGCATTGTGCTTTTTAGACCAGATTGACACCGTATTTAAAATTTTACCGGACAGTCGAAATGAGACTCTTAGCTCTTTCAGAAGCTCTCAGGTTACGAAGCTTGGTGGCTGGATCGGCAGAGTGCAGCGTTTCGTTTTGCAGGTTTCAGTTCGAGGCTCGAAGCCGACGAATATTTTTATACGTATATATATATATATTTTAATTTATTTTAGTCAGTTTTCTCCATCATTCCTAGAAATAAATTGAATAATTCCAAATCATATTCGTCAAAAATAGAATTTAATATCAAAATATTTCTATATTTATTCGAAATTTTACGAGACAAGTTCATGCACATGCGCAGAATTCATTCGTATTCTTAGCATTGTGCTTTTTAGACCAGATTGACACCGTATTTAAAATTTTACCGGACAGTCGAAATGAGACTCTTAGCTCTTTCAGAAGCTCTCAGGTTACGAAGCTTGGTGGCTGGATCGGCAGAGTGCAGCGCTTAGTTTTCAGGTCTTCAGTTCGAGGCTCGAAGCCGACGAATATTTTTATACGTATATATATTTTTTTAAAATTTATTTTAGTCAGTTTTCTCCATCATTCCTAGAAATAAATTGAATAATTCCAAATCATATTCGTCAAAAATAGAATTTAATATCAAAATATTTCTATATTTATTCGAAATTTTACGAGTCAAGTTCATGCACATGCGCAGAATTCATTCGTATTCTTAGCATTGTGCTTTTTAGACCAGATTGACACCGTATTTAAAATTTTACTGGACAGTCGAAATGAGACTCTTAGCTCTATTAGAAGCTCTCAGGTAACGAAGCTTGGTGGCTGGATCGGCAGAGTGCAGCGCTTAGTTTTGCAGGTCTTCAGTTCGAGGCTCGAAGCCGACGAATATTTTTATAAGTATATATATTTTTTTTAATTTATTTTAGTCAGTTTTCTCCATCATTCCTAGAAATAAATTGAATAATTCCAAATCATATTCGTCAAAAATAGAATTTAATATCAAAATATTTCTATATTTATTCGAAATTTTACGAGTCAAGTTCATGCATGTGCGCAGAATTCATTCGTATTCTTAGCATTGTGCTTTTTAGACCAGATTGACACCGTATTTAAAATTTTACCGGACAGTCGAAATGAGACTCTTAGCTCTTTCAGAAGCTCTCAGTTTACGAAGCTTGGTGGCTGGATCGGCAGAGTGCAGCGCTTAGTTTTGCAGGTCTTCAGTTCGAGGCTCGAAGCCGACGAATATTTTTATACGTATATATATATTTTTTTAATTTATTTTAGTCAGTTTTCTCCATTATTCCTAGAAATAAATTGAATATTTCCAAATCATATTCGTCAAAAATAGAATTTAATATCAAAATATTTCTATATTTATTCGAAATTTTACGAGTAAAGTTCATGCACATGCGCAGAATTCATTCGTATTCTTAGCATTGTGCTTTTTAGACCAGATTGACACCGTATTTAAAATTTTACTGGACAGTCGAAATGAGACTCTTAGCTCTTTCAGAAGCTCTCAGGTTACGAAGCTTGGTGGCTGGATCGGCAGAGTGCAGCGTTTCGTTTTGCAGGTCTTCAGTTCGAGGCTCGAAGCCGACGAATATTTTTATACGTATATATATATTTTTTTAATTTATTTTAGTCAGTTTTCTCCATCATTCCTAGAAATAAATTGAATAATTCCAAATCATATTCGTCAAAAATAGAATTTAATATCAAAATATTTCTATATTTATTCGAAATTTTACGAGTCAAGTTCATGCATGTGCGCAGAATTCATTCGTATTCTTAGCATTGTGCTTTTTAGACCAGATTGACACCGTATTTAAAATTTTACCGGACAGTCGAAATGAGACTCTTAGCTCTTTCAGAAGCTCTCAGGTTACGAAGCTTGGTGGCTGGATCGGCAGAGTGCAGCGCTTAGTTTTGCAGGTCTTCAGTTCGAGGCTCGAAGCCGACGAATATTTTTATACGTATATATATTTTTTTTTAAATTTATTTTAGTCAGTTTTCTCCATCATTCCTAGAAATAAATTGAATAATTCCAAATCATATTCGTCAAAAATAGAATTTAATATCAAAATATTTCTATATTTATTCGAAATTTTACGAGACAAGTTCATGCACATGCGCAGAATTCATTCGTATTCTTAGCATTGTGTTTTTTAGACCAGATTGACACCGTATTTAAAATTTTACTGGACAGTCGAAATGAGACTCTTAGCTCTTTCATAAGGTCTCAGGTAACGAAGCTTGGTGGCTGGATCGGCAGAGTGCAGCGCTTAGTTTTGCAGGTCTTCAGTTCGAGGCTCGAAGCCGACGAATATTTTTATACGTATATATATATTTTTTAAATTTATTTTAGTCAGTTTTCTCCATCATTCCTAGAAATAAATTGAATAATTCCAAATCATATTCGTCAAAAATAAAATTTAATATCAAAATATTTCTATATTTATTCGAAATTTTACGAGTCAAGTTCATGCACATGCGCAGAATTCATTCGTATTCTTAGCATTGTGCTTTTTAGACCAGATTGACACCGTATTTAAAATTTTACTGGACAGTCGAAATGAGACTCTTAGCTCTATTAGAAGCTCTCAGGTAACGAAGCTTGGTGGCTGGATCGGCAGAGTGCAGCGCTTAGTTTTGCAGGTCTTCAGTTCGAGGCTCGAAGCCGACGAATATTTTTATAAGTATATATATTTTTTTTAATTTATTTTAGTCAGTTTTCTCCATCATTCCTAGAAATAAATTGAATAATTCCAAATCATATTCGTCAAAAATAGAATTTAATATCAAAATATTTCTATATTTATTCGAAATTTTACGAGTCAAGTTCATGCATGTGCGCAGAATTCATTCGTATTCTTAGCATTGTGCTTTTTAGACCAGATTGACACCGTATTTAAAATTTTACCGGACAGTCGAAATGAGACTCTTAGCTCTTTCAGAAGCTCTCAGTTTACGAAGCTTGGTGGCTGGATCGGCAGAGTGCAGCGCTTAGTTTTGCAGGTCTTCAGTTCGAGGCTCGAAGCCGACGAATATTTTTATACGTATATATATATTTTTTTAATTTATTTTAGTCAGTTTTCTCCATTATTCCTAGAAATAAATTGAATAATTCCAAATCATATTCGTCAAAAATAGAATTTAATATCAAAATATTTCTATATTTATTCGAAATTTTACGAGTAAAGTTCATGCACATGCGCAGAATTCATTCGTATTCTTAGCATTGTGCTTTTTAGACCAGATTGACACCGTATTTAAAATTTTACTGGACAGTCGAAATGAGACTCTTAGCTCTTTCAGAAGCTCTCAGGTTACGAAGCTTGGTGGCTGGATCGGCAGAGTGCAGCGTTTCGTTTTGCAGGTCTTCAGTTCGAGGCTCGAAGCCGACGAATATTTTTATACGTATATATATATTTTTTTAATTTATTTTAGTCAGTTTTCTCCATCATTCCTAGAAATAAATTGAATAATTCCAAATCATATTCGTCAAAAATAGAATTTAATATCAAAATATTTCTATATTTATTCGAAATTTTACGAGTCAAGTTCATGCATGTGCGCAGAATTCATTCGTATTCTTAGCATTGTGCTTTTTAGACCAGATTGACACCGTATTTAAAATTTTACTGGACAGTCGAAATGAGACTCTTAGCTCTTTCATAAGGTCTCAGGTAACGAAGCTTGGTGGCTGGATCGGCAGAGTGCAGCGCTTAGTTTTGCAGGTCTTCAGTTCGAGGCTCGAAGCCGACGAATATTTTTATACGTATATATATATTTTTTAAATTTATTTTAGTCAGTTTTCTCCATCATTCCTAGAAATAAATTGAATAATTCCAAATCATATTCGTCAAAAATAAAATTTAATATCAAAATATTTCTATATTTATTCGAAATTTTACGAGTCAAGTTCATGCACATGCGCAGAATTCATTCGTATTCTTAGCATTGTGCTTTTTAGACCAGATTGACACCGTATTTAAAATTTTACTGGACAGTCGAAATGAGACTCTTAGCTCTATTAGAAGCTCTCAGGTAACGAAGCTTGGTGGCTGGATCGGCAGAGTGCAGCGCTTAGTTTTGCAGGTCTTCAGTTCGAGGCTCGAAGCCGACGAATATTTTTATAAGTATATATATTTTTTTTAATTTATTTTAGTCAGTTTTCTCCATCATTCCTAGAAATAAATTGAATAATTCCAAATCATATTCGTCAAAAATAGAATTTAATATCAAAATATTTCTATATTTATTCGAAATTTTACGAGTCAAGTTCATGCATGTGCGCAGAATTCATTCGTATTCTTAGCATTGTGCTTTTTAGACCAGATTGACACCGTATTTGAAATTTTACGGACAGTCGAAATGAGACTCTTAGCTCTTTCAGAAGCTCTCAGGTTACGAGGCTTGGTGGCTGGATCGGCAGAGTGCAGCGTTTCGTTTTGCAGGTCTTCAGTTCGAGGCTCGAAGCCGACGAATATTTTTATACGTATATATATATTTTTTTAATTTATTTTAGTCAGTTTTCTCCATCATTCCTAGAAATAAATTGAATAATTCCAAATCATATTCGTCAAAAATAGAATTTAATATCAAAATATTTCTATATTTATTCGAAATTTTACGAGTCAAGTTCATGCACATGCGCAGAATTCATTCGTATTCTTAGCATTGTGCTTTTTAGACCAGATTGACACCGTATTTAAAATTTTACCGGACAGTCGAAATGAGACTCTTAGCTCTTTCAGAAGCTCTCAGGTTACGAAGCTTGGTGGCTGGATCGGCAGAGTGCAGCGTTTCGTTTTGCAGGTTTCAGTTCGAGGCTCGAAGCCGACGAATATTTTTATACGTATATATATATATATTTTAATTTATTTTAGTCAGTTTTCTCCATCATTCCTAGAAATAAATTGAATAATTCCAAATCATATTCGTCAAAAATAGAATTTAATATCAAAATATTTCTATATTTATTCGAAATTTTACGAGACAAGTTCATGCACATGCGCAGAATTCATTCGTATTCTTAGCATTGTGCTTTTTAGACCAGATTGACACCGTATTTAAAATTTTACCGGACAGTCGAAATGAGACTCTTAGCTCTTTCAGAAGCTCTCAGGTTACGAAGCTTGGTGGCTGGATCTGCAGAGTGCAGCGCTTAGTTTTGCAGGTCTTCAGTTCGAGGCTAGAAGCCGACGAATACTTTTATACGTATATATATTTTTTTTAATTTATTTTAGTCAGTTTTCTCCATTATTCCTAGAAATAAATTGAATAATTCCAAATCATATTCGTCAAAAATAGAATTTAATATCAAAATATTTCTATGTTTATTCGAAATTTTACGAGTCAAGTTCATGCACATGCGCAGAATTCATTCGTATTCTTAGCATTGTGCTTTTTAGACCAGATTGACACCGTATTTAAAATTTTACTGGACAGTCGAAATGAGACTCTTTGCTCTTTCAGAAGCTCTCAGGTTACGAAGGTTGGTGGCTGGATCGGCAGAGTGCAGCGCTTAGTTTTGCAGGTCTTCAGTTCGAGGCTCGAAGCCGACGAATATTTTTATACGTATATATATATTTTTTTAATTTATTTTAGTCAGTTTTCTCCATCATTCCTAGAAATAAATTGAATAATTCCAAATCATATTCGTCAAAAATAGAATTTAATATCAAAATATTTCTATATTTATTCGAAATTTTACGAGTCAAGTTCATGCACATGCACAGAATTCATTCGTATTCTTAGCATTGTTATTTTTAGACCAGATTGACACCGTATTTAAAATTTTACCGGATAGTCGAAATGAGACTCTTAGCTCTTTCAGAAGCTCTCAGGTTACGAAGTTTGGTGGCTGGATCGGCAGAGTGCAGCGCTTAGTTTTGCAGGTGTTCAGTTCGAGGCTCGAAGCCGACGAATATTTTTATACGTATATATATTTTTTTTTAATTTATTTTAGTCAGTTTTCTCCATCATTCCTAGAAACAAATTGAATAATTCCAAATCATATTCGTCAAAAATAGAATTTAATATCAAAATATTTCTATATTTATTCGAAATTTTACGAGTCAAGTTCATGCACATGCGCAGAATTCATTCGTATTCTTAGCATTGTGCTTTTTAGACCAGATTGACACCGTATTTAAAATTTTACCGCACAGTCGAAATGAGACTCTTAGCTCTTTCAGAAGCTCTCAGGTCACGAAACTTGGTGGCTGGATCGGCAGAGTGCAGCGCTTAGTTTTGCAGGTCTTCAGTTCGAGGCTCGAAGCCGACGAATATTTTTATACGTATGTATATTTTTTTTAAATTTATTTTAGCCAGTTTTCTCCATCATTCCTAGAAATAAATTGAATAATTCCAAATCATATTCTTCAAAAGTAGAATATAATATCAAAATATTTCTATATTTATTCGAAATTTTACGAGTCAAGTTCATGCACATGCGCAGAATTCATTCGTATTCTTAGCATTGTGCTTTTTAGACCAGATTGACACCGTATTTAAAATTTTACTGGACAGTCGAAATGAGACTCTTAGCTCTTTCAGAAGCTCTCAGTATACGAAGCTTGGTGGCTGGATCGGCAGAGTGCAGCGCTTAGTTTTGCAGGTCTTCAGTTCGAGGCTCGAAGATGACGAATATTTTTATACGTATATATATATTTTTTTTTAATTTATTTTAGTCAGTTTTCTCCATCATTCATAGAAATAAATTGAATAATTCCAAATCATATTCGTCAAAAATAGAATTTAATATCAAAATATTTCTATATTTATTCGAAATTTTACGAGTCAAGTTCATGCACATGCGCAGAATTCATTCGTATTCTTAGCATTGTGCTTTTTAGACCAGATTGACACCGTATTTAAAATTTTACCGGACAGTCGAAATGAGACTCTTAGCTCTTTCAGAAGCTCTCAGGTTACGAAGCTTGGTGGCTGGATCGGCAGAGTGCAGCGTTTCGTTTTGCAGGTTTCAGTTCGAGGCTCGAAGCCGACGAATATTTTTATACGTATATATATATATATTTTAATTTATTTTAGTCAGTTTTCTCCATCATTCCTAGAAATAAATTGAATAATTCCAAATCATATTCGTCAAAAATAGAATTTAATATCAAAATATTTCTATATTTATTCGAAATTTTACGAGACAAGTTCATGCACATGCGCAGAATTCATTCGTATTCTTAGCATTGTGCTTTTTAGACCAGATTGACACCGTATTTAAAATTTTACTGGACAGTCGAAATGAGACTCTTTGCTCTTTCAGAAGCTCTCAGGTTACGAAGGTTGGTGGCTGGATCGGCAGAGTGCAGCGCTTAGTTTTGCAGGTCTTCAGTTCGAGGCTCGAAGCCGACGAATATTTTTATACGTATATATATATTTTTTTAATTTATTTTAGTCAGTTTTCTCCATCATTCCTAGAAATAAATTGAATAATTCCAAATCATATTCGTCAAAAATAGAATTTAATATCAAAATATTTCTATATTTATTCGAAATTTTACGAGTCAAGTTCATGCACATGCACAGAATTCATTCGTATTCTTAGCATTGTTATTTTTAGACCAGATTGACACCGTATTTAAAATTTTACCGGATAGTCGAAATGAGACTCTTAGCTCTTTCAGAAGCTCTCAGGTTACGAAGTTTGGTGGCTGGATCGGCAGAGTGCAGCGCTTAGTTTTGCAGGTGTTCAGTTCGAGGCTCGAAGCCGACGAATATTTTTATACGTATATATATTTTTTTTTAATTTATTTTAGTCAGTTTTCTCCATCATTCCTAGAAACAAATTGAATAATTCCAAATCATATTCGTCAAAAATAGAATTTAATATCAAAATATTTCTATATTTATTCGAAATTTTACGAGTCAAGTTCATGCACATGCGCAGAATTCATTCGTATTCTTAGCATTGTGCTTTTTAGACCAGATTGACACCGTATTTAAAATTTTACCGCACAGTCGAAATGAGACTCTTAGCTCTTTCAGAAGCTCTCAGGTCACGAAACTTGGTGGCTGGATCGGCAGAGTGCAGCGCTTAGTTTTGCAGGTCTTCAGTTCGAGGCTCGAAGCCGACGAATATTTTTATACGTATGTATATTTTTTTTAAATTTATTTTAGCCAGTTTTCTCCATCATTCCTAGAAATAAATTGAATAATTCCAAATCATATTCTTCAAAAGTAGAATATAATATCAAAATATTTCTATATTTATTCGAAATTTTACGAGTCAAGTTCATGCACATGCGCAGAATTCATTCGTATTCTTAGCATTGTGCTTTTTAGACCAGATTGACACCGTATTTAAAATTTTACTGGACAGTCGAAATGAGACTCTTAGCTCTTTCAGAAGCTCTCAGTATACGAAGCTTGGTGGCTGGATCGGCAGAGTGCAGCGCTTAGTTTTGCAGGTCTTCAGTTCGAGGCTCGAAGATGACGAATATTTTTATACGTATATATATATTTTTTTTTAATTTATTTTAGTCAGTTTTCTCCATCATTCATAGAAATAAATTGAATAATTCCAAATCATATTCGTCAAAAATAGAATTTAATATCAAAATATTTCTATATTTATTCGAAATTTTACGAGTCAAGTTCATGCACATGCGCAGAATTCATTCGTATTCTTAGCATTGTGCTTTTTAGACCAGATTGACACCGTATTTAAAATTTTACCGGACAGTCGAAATGAGACTCTTAGCTCTTTCAGAAGCTCTCAGGTTACGAAGCTTGGTGGCTGGATCGGCAGAGTGCAGCGTTTCGTTTTGCAGGTTTCAGTTCGAGGCTCGAAGCCGACGAATATTTTTATACGTATATATATATATATTTTAATTTATTTTAGTCAGTTTTCTCCATCATTCCTAGAAATAAATTGAATAATTCCAAATCATATTCGTCAAAAATAGAATTTAATATCAAAATATTTCTATATTTATTCGAAATTTTACGAGACAAGTTCATGCACATGCGCAGAATTCATTCGTATTCTTAGCATTGTGCTTTTTAGACCAGATTGACACCGTATTTAAAATTTTACCGGACAGTCGAAATGAGACTCTTAGCTCTTTCAGAAGCTCTCAGGTTACGAAGCTTGGTGGCTGGATCTGCAGAGTGCAGCGCTTAGTTTTGCAGGTCTTCAGTTCGAGGCTAGAAGCCGACGAATACTTTTATACGTATATATATTTTTTTTAATTTATTTTAGTCAGTTTTCTCCATCATTCCTAGAAATAAATTGAATAATTCCAAATCATATTCGTCAAAAATAGAATTTAATATCAAAATATTTCTATGTTTATTCGAAATTTTACGAGTCAAGTTCATGCACATGCGCAGAATTCATTCGTATTCTTAGCATTGTGCTTTTTAGACCAGATTGACACCGTATTTAAAATTTTACTGGACAGTCGAAATGAGACTCTTTGCTCTTTCAGAAGCTCTCAGGTTACGAAGGTTGGTGGCTGGATCGGCAGAGTGCAGCGCTTAGTTTTGCAGGTCTTCTGTTCGAGGCTCGAAGCCGACGAATATTTTTATACGTATATATATATTTTTTTAATTTATTTTAGTCAGTTTTCTCCATCATTCCTAGAAATAAATTGAATAATTCCAAATCATATTCGTCAAAAATAGAATTTAATATCAAAATATTTCTATATTTATTCGAAATTTTACGAGTCAAGTTCATGCACATGCACAGAATTCATTCGTATTCTTAGCATTGTTATTTTTAGACCAGATTGACACCGTATTTAAAATTTTACCGGATAGTCGAAATGAGACTCTTAGCTCTTTCAGAAGCTCTCAGGTTACGAAGTTTGGTGGCTGGATCGGCAGAGTGCAGCGCTTAGTTTTGCAGGTGTTCAGTTCGAGGCTCGAAGCCGACGAATATTTTTATACGTATATATATTTTTTTTAAATTTATTTTAGTCAGTTTTCTCCATCATTCCTAGAAACAAATTGAATAATTCCAAATCATATTCGTCAAAAATAGAATTTAATATCAAAATATTTCTATATTTATTCGAAATTTTACGAGACAAGTTCATGCACATGCGCAGAATTCATTCGTATTCTTAGCATTGTGCTTTTTAGACCAGATTGACACCGTATTTAAAATTTTACCGGACAGTCGAAATGAGACTCTTAGCTCTTTCAGAAGCTCTCAGGTTACGAAGCTTGGTGGCTGGATCGGCAGAGTGCAGCGATTAGATTTGCAGGTCTTCAGTTCGAGGCTCGAAGCCGACGAATATTTTTATACGTATATATATTTTTTTTAATTTATTTTAGTCAGTTTTCTCCATCATTCCTAGAAATAAATTGAATAATTCCAAATCATATTCGTCAAAAATAGAATTTAATATCAAAATATTTCTATATTTATTCGAAATTTTACGAGTCAAGTTCATGCACATGCGCAGAATTCATTCATATTCTTAGCATTGTGCTTTTTAGACCAGATTGACACCGTATTTAAAATTTTACCGGACAGTCGAAATGAGACTCTTAGCTCTTTCAGAAGCTCTCAGGTTACGAAGCTTGGTGGCTGGATCGGCAGAGTGCAGCGCTTAGTTTTGCAGGTCTTCAGTTCGAGGCTCGAAGCCGACGAATACTTTTATAGGTATATATATTTTTTTTAATTTATTTTAGTCAGTTTTCTCCATCATTCCTAGAAATAAATTGAATAATTCCAAATCATATTCGTCAAAAATAGAATTTAATATCAAAATATTTCTATATTTATTCGAAATTTTACGAGTCAAGTTCATGCACATGCGCAGAATTCATTCGTATTCTTAGCATTGTGCTTTTTAGACCAGATTGACACCGTATTTAAAATTTTACCGCACAGTCGAAATGAGACTCTTAGCTCTTTCAGAAGCTCTCAGGTCACGAAACTTGGTGGCTGGATCGGCAGAGTGCAGCGCTTAGTTTTGCAGGTCTTCAGTTCGAGGCTCGAAGCCGACGAATATTTTTATACGTATGTATATTTTTTTTAAATTTATTTTAGCCAGTTTTCTCCATCATTCCTAGAAATAAATTGAATAATTCCAAATCATATTCTTCAAAAGTAGAATATAATATCAAAATATTTCTATATTTATTCGAAATTTTACGAGTCAAGTTCATGCACATGCGCAGAATTCATTCGTATTCTTAGCATTGTGCTTTTTAGACCAGATTGACACCGTATTTAAAATTTTACTGGACAGTCGAAATGAGACTCTTAGCTCTTTCAGAAGCTCTCAGTATACGAAGCTTGGTGGCTGGATCGGCAGAGTGCAGCGCTTAGTTTTGCAGGTCTTCAGTTCGAGGCTCGAAGCCGACGAATATTTTTATACGTATATATATATTTTTTTTTAATTTATTTTAGTCAGTTTTCTCCATCATTCATAGAAATAAATTGAATAATTCCAAATCATATTCGTCAAAAATAGAATTTAATATCAAAATATTTCTATGTTTATTCGAAATTTTACGAGTCAAGTTCATGCACATGCGCAGAATTCATTCGTATTCTTAGCATTGTGCTTTTTAGACCAGATTGGCACCGTATTTAAAATTTTACAGGACAGTCGAAAGGAGACTCTTAGCTCTTTCAGAAGCTCTCAGGTTACGAAGCTTGGTGGCTGGATCGGCAGAGTGCAGCGCTTAGTTTTGCAGGTCTTCAGTTCGAGGCTCGAAGCCGACGAATATTTTTATACGTATATATATATTTTTTTAAATTTATTTTAGTCAGTTTTCTCCATCATTCCTAGAAATAAATTGAATAATTCCAAATCATATTCGTCAAAAATAGAATTTAATATCAAAATATTTCTATATTTATTCGAAATTTTACGAGTCAAGTTCATGCACATGCGCAGAATTCATTCGTATTCTTAGCATTGTGCTTTTTAGACCAGATTGACACCGTATTTAAAATTTTACTGGACAGTCGAAATGAGACTCTTTGCTCTTTCAGAAGCTCTCAGGTTCCGAAGGTTGGTGGCTGGATCGGCAGAGTGCAGCGCTTAGTTTTGCAGGTCTTCAGTTCGAGGCTCGAAGCCGACGAATATTTTTATACGTATATATATATTTTTTTTAAATTTATTTTAGTCAGTGTTCTCCATCATTCCTAGAAATAAATTGAATAATTCCAAATCATATTCGTCAAAAATAGAATTTAATATCAAAATATTTCTATATTTATTCGAAATTTTACGAGTCAAGTTCATGCACATGCGCAGAATTCATTCGTATTCTTAGCATTGTGCTTTTTAGACCAGATTGATACCGTATTTAAAATTTTACTGAACAGTCGAAAGGAGACTCTTAGCTCTTTCAGAAGCTCTCAGGTTACGACGCTTGGTGGCTGGATCGGCAGAGTGCAGTGCTTAGTTTTGCAGGTCTTCAGTTCGAGGCTCGAAGCCGACGAATATTTTTATACGTAGATATATATATTTTTAAATTTATTTTAGTCAGTTTTCTCCATCATTCCTAGAAATAAATTGAATAATTCCAAATCATATTCGTCAAAAATAGAATTTAATATCAAAATATTTCTATATTTATTCGAAATTTTACGAATCAAGTTCATGCACATGCGCAGAATTCATTCGTATTCTTAGCATTGTGCTTTTTAGACCAGATTGACACCGTATTTAAAATTTTACTGGACAGTCGAAATGAGACTCTTAGCTCTTTCAGAAGCTCTCAGGTTACGAAGCTTGGTGGCTGGATCGGCAGAGTGCAGCGCGTAGTTTTGCAGGTCTTCAGTTCGAGGCTCGAAGCCGACGAATATTTTTATACGTATATATATATTTTTTTAAATTTATTTTAGTCAGTTTTCTCCATCATTCCTAGAAATAAATTGAATAATTCCAAATCATATTCGTCAAAAATAGAATTTAATATCAAAATATTTCTATATTTATTCGAAATTTTACGAGACAAGTTCATGCACATGCGCAGAATTCATTCGTATTCTTAGCATTGTGCTTTTTAGACCAGATTGACACCGTATATAAAATTTTACCGGACAGTCGAAATGAGACTCTTAGCTCTTTCAGAAGCTCTCAGGTTGCAAAGCTTGGTGGCTGGATCGGCAGAGTGCAGCGCTTAATTTTGCAGGTCTTCAGTTCGAGGCTCGAAGACGACGAATATTTTTATACGTATATATATTTTTTTTAAATTTATTTTAGCCAGTTTTCTCCATCATTCCTAGAAATAAATTGAATAATTCCAATCATATTCGTCAAAAATAGAATTTAATATCAAAATATTTCTATATTTATTCGAAATTTTACGAGTCAAGTTCATGCACATGCGCAGAATTCATTCGTATTCTTAGCATTGTGCTTTTTAGACCAGATTGACACCGTATTTAAAATTTTACCGGACAGTCGAAATGAGACTCTTAGCTCTTTCAGAAGCTCTCAGGTTACGAAACTTGGTGGCTGGATCGGCAGAGTGCAGCGCTTAGTTTTGCAGGTCTTCAGTTCGAGGCTCGAAGCCGACGAATATTTTTATACGTATATATATATTTTTTTTAATTTATTTTAGTCAGTTTTCTCCATCATTCCTAGAAATAAATTGAATAATTCCAAATCATATTCGTCAAAAATAGAATTTAATATCAAAATATTTCTATATTTATTCGAAATTTTACGAGTCAAGTTCATGCACATGCGCAGAATTCATTCGTATTCTTAGCATTGTGCTTTTTAGACCAGATTGACACCGTATTTAAAATTTTACTGGACAGTCGAAATGAGACTCTTAGCTCTTTCAGAAGCTCTCAGGTTACGAAGTTTGGTGGCTGGATCGGCAGAGTGCAGCGCTTAGTTTTGCAGGTCTTCAGTTCGCGGCTCGAAGCCGACGAATACTTTTATACGTATATATATATTTTTTAAATTTATTTTAGTCAGTTTTCTCCATCATTCCTAGAAATAAATTGAATAATTCCAAATCATATTCGTCAAAAATAGAATTTAATATCAAAATATTTCTATATTTATTCGAAATTTTACGAGTCAAGTTCATGCACATGCGCAGAATTCATTCGTATTCTTAGCATTGTGCTTTTTAGACCAGATTGACACCGTATTTAAAATTTTACTGGACAGTCGAAATGAGACTCTTAGCTCTTTCTGAAGCTCTCAGGTTACGAAGCTTGGTGGCTGGATCGGCTGAGTGCAGCGCTTAGTTTTGCAGGTCTTCAGTTCGAGGCTCGAAGCCGACGAATACTTTTATACGTATATATATATTTTTTTAATTTATTTTAGTCAGTTTTCTCCATCATTACTAGAAATAAATTGAATAATTCCAATCATATTCGTCAAAAATAGAATTTAATATCAAAATATTTCTATATTTATTCGAAATTTTACGAGTCAAGTTCATGCACATGCGCAGAATTCATTCGTATTCTTAGAATTGTGCTTTTTAGACCAGATTGACACCGTATTTAAAATTTTACCGGACAGTCGAAATGAGACTCTTAGCTCTTTCAGAAGCTCTCTGGTTACGAAACTAGGTGGCTGGATCGGCAGAGTGCAGCGCTTAGTTTTGCAGGTCTTCAGTTCGAGGCTCGAAGCCGACGAATATTTTTATACGTATATATATTTTTTTAAAATTTATTTTAGTCAGTTTTCTCCATCATTCCTAGAAATAAATTGAATAATTCCAAATCATATTCGTCAAAAATAGAATTTAATATCAAAATATTTCTATATTTATTCGAAATTTTACGAGTCAAGTTCATGCACATGCGCAGAATTCATTCGTATTCTTAGCATTGTGCTTTTTAGACCAGATTGACACCGTATTTAAAATTTTACTGGACAGTCGAAATGAGACTCTTAGCTCTTTCTGAAGCTCTCAGGTTACGAAGCTTGGTGGCTGGATCGGCAGTGTGCAGCGCTTAGTTTTGCAGGTCTTCAGTTCGAGGCTCGAAGCCGACGAATACTTTTATACGTATATATATATTTTTTTAATTTATTTTAGTCAGTTTTCTCCATCATTACTAGAAATAAATTGAATAATTCCAATCATATTCGTCAAAAATAGAATTTAATATCAAAATATTTCTATATTTATTCGAAATTTTACGAGTCAAGTTCATGCACATGCGCAGAATTCATTCGTATTCTTAGAATTGTGCTTTTTAGACCAGATTGACACCGTATTTAAAATTTTACCGGACAGTCGAAATGAGACTCTTAGCTCTTTCAGAAGCTCTCTGGTTACGAAACTAGGTGGCTGGATCGGCAGAGTGCAGCGCTTAGTTTTGCAGGTCTTCAGTTCGAGGCTCGAAGCCGACGAATATTTTTATACGTATATATTTTTTTTTAAAATTTATTTTAGTCAGTTTTCTCCATCATTCCTAGAAATAAATTGAATAATTCCAAATCATATTCGTCAAAAATAGAATTTAATATCAAAATATTTCTATATTTATTCGAAATTTTACGAGTCAAGTTCATGCACATGCGCAGAATTCATTCGTATTCTTAGCATTGTGCTTTTTAGACCAGATTGATACCGTATTTAAAATTTTACTGAACAGTCGAAAGGAGACTCTTAGCTCTTTCAGAAGCTCTCAGGTTACGACGCTTGGTGGCTGGATCGGCAGAGTGCAGCGCTTAGTTTTGCAGGTCTTCAGTTCGAGGCTCGAAGCCGACGAATATTTTTATACGTATATATATATTTTTTTAAATTTATTTTAGTCAGTTTTCTCCATCATTCCTAGAAATAAATTGAATAATTCCAAATCATATTCGTCAAAAATAGAATTTAATATCAAAATATTTCTATATTTATTCGAAATTTTACGAATCAAGTTCATGCACATGCGCAGAATTCATTCGTATTCTTAGCATTGTGCTTTTTAGACCAGATTGACACCGTATTTAAAATTTTACTGGACAGTCGAAATGAGACTCTTAGCTCTTTCAGAAGCTCTCAGGTTACGAAGCTTGGTGGCTGGATCGGCAGAGTGCAGCGCGTAGTTTTGCAGGTCTTCAGTTCGAGGCTCGAAGCCGACGAATATTTTTATACGTATATATATATATTTTTTAATTTATTTTAGTCAGTTTTCTCCATCATTCGTAGAAATAAATTGAATAATTCCAAATCATATTCGTCAAAAATAGAATTTAATATCAAAATATTTCTATATTTATTCGAAATTTTACGAGACAAGTTCATGCACATGCGCAGAATTCATTCTTATTCTTAGCATTGTGCTTTTTAGACCAGATTGACACCGTATATAAAATTTTACCGGACAGTCGAAATGAGACTCTTAGCTCTTTCAGAAGCTCTCAGGTAACGAAGCTTGGTGGCTGGATCGGCAGAGTGCAGCGCTTAATTTTGCAGGTCTTCAGTTCGAGGCTCGAAGACGACGAATATTTTTATACGTATATATATTTTTTTTAAATTTATTTTAGCCAGTTTTCTCCATCATTCCTAGAAATAAATTGAATAATTCCAATCATATTCGTCAAAAATAGAATTTAATATCAAAATATTTCTATATTTATTCGAAATTTTACGAGTCAAGTTCATGCACATGCGCAGAATTCATTCGTATTCTTAGCATTGTGCTTTTTAGACCAGATTGACACCGTATTTAAAATTTTACCGGACAGTCGAAATGAGACTCTTAGCTCTTTCAGAAGCTCTCAGGTTACGAAACTTGGTGGCTGGATCGGCAGAGTGCAGCGCTTAGTTTTGCAGGTCTTCAGTTCGAGGCTCGAAGCCGACGAATATTTTTATACGTATATATATATTTTTTTTAATTTATTTTAGTCAGTTTTCTCCATCATTCCTAGAAATAAATTGAATAATTCCAAATCATATTCGTCAAAAATAGAATTTAATATCAAAATATTTCTATATTTATTCGAAATTTTACGAGTCAAGTTCATGCACATGCGCAGAATTCATTCGTATTCTTAGCATTGTGCCTTTTAGACCAGATTGACACCGTATTTAAAATTTTACTGGACAGTCGAAATGAGACTCTTAGCTCTTTCAGAAGCTCTCACGTTACGAAGTTTGGTGGCTGGATCGGCAGAGTGCAGCGCTTAGTTTTGCAGGTCTTCAGTTCGCGGCTCGAAGCCGACGAATACTTTTAAACGTATATATATATTTTTTAAATTTATTTTAGTCAGTTTTCTCCATCATTCCTAGAAATAAATTGAATAATTCCAAATCATATTCGTCAAAAATAGAATTTAATATCAAAATATTTCTATATTTATTCGAAATTTTACGAGTCAAGTTCATGCACATGCGCAGAATTCATTCGTATTCTTAGCATTGTGCTTTTTAGACCAGATTGACACCGTATTTAAAATTTTACTGGACAGTCGAAATGAGACTCTTAGCTCTTTCTGAAGCTCTCAGGTTACGAAGCTTGGTGGCTGGATCGGCTGAGTGCAGCGCTTAGTTTTGCAGGTCTTCAGTTCGAGGCTCGAAGCCGACGAATACTTTTATACGTATATATATATTTTTTTAATTTATTTTAGTCAGTTTTCTCCATCATTACTAGAAATAAATTGAATAATTCCAATCATATTCGTCAAAAATAGAATTTAATATCAAAATATTTCTATATTTATTCGAAATTTTACGAGTCAAGTTCATGCACATGCGCAGAATTCATTCGTATTCTTAGAATTGTGCTTTTTAGACCAGATTGACACCGTATTTAAAATTTTACCGGACAGTCGAAATGAGACTCTTAGCTCTTTCAGAAGCTCTCTGGTTACGAAACTAGGTGGCTGGATCGGCAGAGTGCAGCGCTTAGTTTTGCAGGTCTTCAGTTCGAGGCTCGAAGCCGACGAATATTTTTATACGTATATATATTTTTTTAAAATTTATTTTAGTCAGTTTTCTCCATCATTCCTAGAAATAAATTGAATAATTCCAAATCATATTCGTCAAAAATAGAATTTAATATCAAAATATTTCTATATTTATTCAAAATTTTACGAGACAAGTTCATGCACATGCGCAGAATTCATTCGTATTCTTAGCATTGTGCTTTTTAAACCAGATTGACACCGTATATAAAATTTTACCGGACAGTCGAAATGAGACTCTTAGCTCTTTCAGAAGCTCTCAGGTTGCGAAGCTTGGTGGCTGGATCGGCAGAGTGCAGCGCTCAATTTTGCAGGTCTTCAGTTCGAGGCTCGAAGCCGACGAATATTTTTATACGTATATATATTTTTTTAAAATTTATTTTAGTCAGTTTTCTCCATCATTCCTAGAAATAAATTGAATAATTCCAATCATATTCGTCAAAAATAGAATTTAATATCAAAATATTTCTATATTTATTCGAAATTTTACGAGTCAAGTTCATGCACATGCGCAGAATTCATTCGTATTCTTAGCATTGTGCTTTTTAGACCAGATTGACACCGTATTTAAAATTTTACTGGACAGTCGAAATGAGACTCTTAGCTCTTTCAGAAGCTCTCAGGTTACGAAGTTTGGTGGCTGGATCGGCAGAGTGCAGCGCTTTTTTTTGCAGGTCTTCAGTTCGCGGCTCGAAGCCGACGAATACTTTTATACGTATATATATATTTTTTAAATTTATTTTAGTCAGTTTTCTCCATCATTCCTAGAAATAAATTGAATAATTCCAAATCATATTCGTCAAAAATAGAATTTAATATCAAAATATTTCTATATTTATTCGAAATTTTACGAGACAAGTTCATGCACATGCGCAGAATTCATTCGTATTCTTAGCATTGTGCTTTTTAGACCAGATTGACACCGTATATAAAATTTTACCGGACAGTCGAAATGAGACTCTTAGCTCTTTCAGAAGCTCTCAGGTAACGAAGCTTGGTGGCTGGATCGGCAGAGTGCAGCGCTTAATTTTGCAGGTCTTCAGTTCGAGGCTCGAAGACGACGAATATTTTTATACGTATATATATTTTTTTTAAATTTATTTTAGCCAGTTTTCTCCATCATTCCTAGAAATAAATTGAATAATTCCAATCATATTCGTCAAAAATAGAATTTAATATCAAAATATTTCTATATTTATTCGAAATTTTACGAGTCAAGTTCATGCACATGCGCAGAATTCATTCGTATTCTTAGCATTGTGCTTTTTAGACCAGATTGACACCGTATTTAAAATTTTACCGGACAGTCGAAATGAGACTCTTAGCTCTTTCAGAAGCTCTCAGGTTACGAAACTTGGTGGCTGGATCGGCAGAGTGCAGCGCTTAGTTTTGCAGGTCTTCAGTTCGAGGCTCGAAGCCGACGAATATTTTTATACGTATATATATATTTTTTTTAATTTATTTTAGTCAGTTTTCTCCATCATTCCTAGAAATAAATTGAATAATTCCAAATCATATTCGTCAAAAATAGAATTTAATATCAAAATATTTCTATATTTATTCGAAATTTTACGAGTCAAGTTCATGCACATGCGCAGAATTCATTCGTATTCTTAGCATTGTGCTTTTTAAACCAGATTGACACCGTATATAAAATTTTACCGGACAGTCGAAATGAGACTCTTAGCTCTTTCAGAAGCTCTCAGGTTGCGAAGCTTGGTGGCTGGATCGGCAGAGTGCAGCGCTCAATTTTGCAGGTCTTCAGTTCGAGGCTCGAAGCCGACGAATATTTTTATACGTATATATATTTTTTTAAAATTTATTTTAGTCAGTTTTCTCCATCATTCCTAGAAATAAATTGAATAATTCCAATCATATTCGTCAAAAATAGAATTTAATATCAAAATATTTCTATATTTATTCGAAATTTTACGAGTCAAGTTCATGCACATGCGCAGAATTCATTCGTATTCTTAGCATTGTGCTTTTTAGACCAGATTGACACCGTATTTAAAATTTTACTGGACAGTCGAAATGAGACTCTTAGCTCTTTCAGAAGCTCTCAGGTTACGAAGTTTGGTGGCTGGATCGGCAGAGTGCAGCGCTTTTTTTTGCAGGTCTTCAGTTCGCGGCTCGAAGCCGACGAATACTTTTATACGTATATATATATTTTTTAAATTTATTTTAGTCAGTTTTCTCCATCATTCCTAGAAATAAATTGAATAATTCCAAATCATATTCGTCAAAAATAGAATTTAATATCAAAATATTTCTATATTTATTCGAAATTTTACGAGACAAGTTCATGCACATGCGCAGAATTCATTCGTATTCTTAGCATTGTGCTTTTTAGACCAGATTGACACCGTATATAAAATTTTACCGGACAGTCGAAATGAGACTCTTAGCTCTTTCAGAAGCTCTCAGGTAACGAAGCTTGGTGGCTGGATCGGCAGAGTGCAGCGCTTAATTTTGCAGGTCTTCAGTTCGAGGCTCGAAGACGACGAATATTTTTATACGTATATATATTTTTTTTAAATTTATTTTAGCCAGTTTTCTCCATCATTCCTAGAAATAAATTGAATAATTCCAATCATATTCGTCAAAAATAGAATTTAATATCAAAATATTTCTATATTTATTCGAAATTTTACGAGTCAAGTTCATGCACATGCGCAGAATTCATTCGTATTCTTAGCATTGTGCTTTTTAGACCAGATTGACACCGTATTTAAAATTTTACCGGACAGTCGAAATGAGACTCTTAGCTCTTTCAGAAGCTCTCAGGTTACGAAACTTGGTGGCTGGATCGGCAGAGTGCAGCGCTTAGTTTTGCAGGTCTTCAGTTCGAGGCTCGAAGCCGACGAATATTTTTATACGTATATATATATTTTTTTTAATTTATTTTAGTCAGTTTTCTCCATCATTCCTAGAAATAAATTGAATAATTCCAAATCATATTCGTCAAAAATAGAATTTAATATCAAAATATTTCTATATTTATTCGAAATTTTACGAGTCAAGTTCATGCACATGCGCAGAATTCATTCGTATTCTTAGCATTGTGCCTTTTAGACCAGATTGACACCGTATTTAAAATTTTACTGGACAGTCGAAATGAGACTCTTAGCTCTTTCAGAAGCTCTCACGTTACGAAGTTTGGTGGCTGGATCGGCAGAGTGCAGCGCTTAGTTTTGCAGGTCTTCAGTTCGCGGCTCGAAGCCGACGAATACTTTTAAACGTATATATATATTTTTTAAATTTATTTTAGTCAGTTTTCTCCATCATTCCTAGAAATAAATTGAATAATTCCAAATCATATTCGTCAAAAATAGAATTTAATATCAAAATATTTCTATATTTATTCGAAATTTTACGAGTCAAGTTCATGCACATGCGCAGAATTCATTCGTATTCTTAGCATTGTGCTTTTTAGACCAGATTGACACCGTATTTAAAATTTTACTGGACAGTCGAAATGAGACTCTTAGCTCTTTCTGAAGCTCTCAGGTTACGAAGCTTGGTGGCTGGATCGGCTGAGTGCAGCGCTTAGTTTTGCAGGTCTTCAGTTCGAGGCTCGAAGCCGACGAATACTTTTATACGTATATATATATTTTTTTAATTTATTTTAGTCAGTTTTCTCCATCATTACTAGAAATAAATTGAATAATTCCAATCATATTCGTCAAAAATAGAATTTAATATCAAAATATTTCTATATTTATTCGAAATTTTACGAGTCAAGTTCATGCACATGCGCAGAATTCATTCGTATTCTTAGAATTGTGCTTTTTAGACCAGATTGACACCGTATTTAAAATTTTACCGGACAGTCGAAATGAGACTCTTAGCTCTTTCAGAAGCTCTCTGGTTACGAAACTAGGTGGCTGGATCGGCAGAGTGCAGCGCTTAGTTTTGCAGGTCTTCAGTTCGAGGCTCGAAGCCGACGAATATTTTTATACGTATATATATTTTTTTAAAATTTATTTTAGTCAGTTTTCTCCATCATTCCTAGAAATAAATTGAATAATTCCAAATCATATTCGTCAAAAATAGAATTTAATATCAAAATATTTCTATATTTATTCAAAATTTTACGAGACAAGTTCATGCACATGCGCAGAATTCATTCGTATTCTTAGCATTGTGCTTTTTAAACCAGATTGACACCGTATATAAAATTTTACCGGACAGTCGAAATGAGACTCTTAGCTCTTTCAGAAGCTCTCAGGTTGCGAAGCTTGGTGGCTGGATCGGCAGAGTGCAGCGCTCAATTTTGCAGGTCTTCAGTTCGAGGCTCGAAGCCGACGAATATTTTTATACGTATATATATTTTTTTAAAATTTATTTTAGTCAGTTTTCTCCATCATTCCTAGAAATAAATTGAATAATTCCAATCATATTCGTCAAAAATAGAATTTAATATCAAAATATTTCTATATTTATTCGAAATTTTACGAGTCAAGTTCATGCACATGCGCAGAATTCATTCGTATTCTTAGCATTGTGCTTTTTAGACCAGATTGACACCGTATTTAAAATTTTACTGGACAGTCGAAATGAGACTCTTAGCTCTTTCAGAAGCTCTCAGGTTACGAAGTTTGGTGGCTGGATCGGCAGAGTGCAGCGCTTTTTTTTGCAGGTCTTCAGTTCGCGGCTCGAAGCCGACGAATACTTTTATACGTATATATATATTTTTTAAATTTATTTTAGTCAGTTTTCTCCATCATTCCTAGAAATAAATTGAATAATTCCAAATCATATTCGTCAAAAATAGAATTTAATATCAAAATATTTCTATATTTATTCGAAATTTTACGAGTCAAGTTCATGCACATGCGCAGAATTCATTCGTATTCTTAGCATTGTGCTTTTTAGATCAGATTGACACCGTATTTAAAATTTTACTGGACAGTCGAAATGAGACTCTTAGCTCTTTCTGAAGCTCTCAGGTTACGAAGCTTGGTGGCTGGATCGGCTGAGTGCAGCGCTTAGTTTTGCAGGTCTTCAGTTCGAGGCTCGAAGCCGACGAATACTTTTATACGTATATATATATTTTTTTAATTTATTTTAGTCAGTTTTCTCCATCATTACTAGAAATAAATTGAATAATTCCAATCATATTCGTCAAAAATAGAATTTAATATCAAAATATTTCTATATTTATTCGAAATTTTACGAGTCAAGTTCATGCACATGCGCAGAATTCATTCGTATTCTTAGAATTGTGCTTTTTAGACCAGATTGACACCGTATTTAAAATTTTACCGGACAGTCGAAATGAGACTCTTAGCTCTTTCAGAAGCTCTCTGGTTGCGAAGCTTGGTGGCTGGATCGGCAGAGTGCAGCGCTCAATTTTGCAGGTCTTCAGTTCGAGGCTCGAAGCCGACGAATATTTTTATACGTATATATATTTTTTTAAAATTTATTTTAGTCAGTTTTCTCCATCATTCCTAGAAATAAATTGAATAATTCCAATCATATTCGTCAAAAATAGAATTTAATATCAAAATATTTCTATATTTATTCGAAATTTTACGAGTCGAGTTCATGCACATGCGCAGAATTCATTCGTATTCTTAGCATTGTGCTTTTTAGACCAGATTGACACCGTATTTAAAATTTTACCGGACAGTCGAAATGAGACTCTTAGCTCTTTCAGAAGCTCTCAGGTTACGAAACTTGGTGGCTGGATCGGCAGAGTGCAGCGCTTAGTTTTGCAGGTCTTCAGTTCAAGGCTCGAAGCCGACGAATATTTTTATACGTATATATATATATTTTTTAATTTATTTTAGTCAGTTTTCTCCATCATTCCTAGAAATAAATTGAATAATTCCAAATCATATTCGTCAAAAATAGAATTTAATATCAAAATATTTCTATATTTATTCGAAATTTTACGAGTCAAGTTCATGCACATGCGCAGAATTCATTCGTATTCTTAGCATTGTGCTTTTTAGACCAGATTGACACCGTATTTAAAATTTTACCGGACAGTCGAAATGAGACTCTTAGCTCTTTCAGAAGCTCTCAGGTTGCGAAGCTTGGTGGCTGGATCGGCAGAGTGCAGCGCTTAATTTTGCAGGTCTTCAGTTCGAGGCTCGAAGCCGACGAATATTTTTATACGTATATATATTTTTTTAAAATTTATTTTAGTCAGTTTTCTCCATCATTCCTAGAAATAAATTGAATAATTCCAATCATATTCGTCAAAAATAGAATTTAATATCAAAATATTTCTATATTTATTCGAAATTTTACGAGTCACGTTCATCCACATGCGCAGAATTTATTCGTATTCTTAGCATTGTGCTTTTTAGACCAGATTGACACCGTATATAAAATTTTACCGGACAGTCGAAATGAGACTCTTAGCTCTTTCAGAAGCTCTCAGGTTGCGAAGCTTGGTGGCTGGATCGGCAGAGTGCAGCGCTTAATTTTGCAGGTCTTCAGTTCGAGGCTCGAAGCCGACGAATATTTTTATACGTATATATATTTTTTTAAAATTTATTTTAGTCAGTTTTCTCCATCATTCCTAGAAATAAATTGAATAATTCCAATCATATTCGTCAAAAATAGAATTTAATATCAAAATATTTCTATATTTATTCGAAATTTTACGAGTCAAGTTCATCCACATGCGCAGAATTCATTCGTATTCTTAGCATTGTGCTTTTTAGACCAGATTGACACCGTATTTAAAATTTTACTGGACAGTCGAAAGGAGACTCTTAGCTCTTTCAGATGCTCTCAGGTTACGAAGCTTGGTGGCTGGATCGGTAGATTGCAGCGCTTAGTTTTGCAGGTCTTCAGTTCGAGGCTCGAAGCCGACGAATATTTTTATACGTATATATATTTTTTTTAAATTTATTTTAGTCAGTTTTCTCCATCATTCCTAGAAATAAATTGAATAATTCCAAATCATATTCGTCAAAAATAGAATTTAATATCAAAATATTTCTATATTTATTCGAAATTTTACGAGTCAAGTTCATGCACATGCGCAGAATTCATTCGTATTCTTAGCATTGTGCTTTTTAGACCAGATTGACACCGTATTTAAAATTTTACTGGGCAGTCGAAAGGAGACTCTTAGCTCTTTCAGAAGCTCTCAGGTTAGAAGCTTGGTGGCTGGATCGGCAGAGTGCAGCGCTTAGTTTTGCAGGTCTTCAGTTCGAGGCTCGAAGCCGACGAATATTTTTATACGTATATATATATTTTTTTTAATTTATTTTAGTCAGTTTTCTCCATCATTCCTAGAAATAAATTGAATAATTCCAAATTATATTCGTCAAAAATAGAATTTAATATCAAAATATTTCTATATTTATTCGAAATTTTACGAGTCAAGTTCATGCACATGCGCAGAATTCATTCGTATTCTTAGCATTGTGCTTTTTAGACCAGATTGACACCGTATATAAAATTTTACCGGACAGTCGAAATGAGACTCTTAGCTCTTTCAGAAGCTCTCAGGTTGCGAAGCTTGGTGGCTGGATCGGCAGAGTGCAGCGCTTAATTTTGCAGGTCTTCAGTTCGAGGCTCGAAGCCGACGAATATTTTTATACGTATATATATTTTTTTAAAATTTATTTTAGTCAGTTTTCTCCATCATTCCTAGAAATAAATTGAATAATTCCAATCATATTCGTCAAAAATAGAATTTAATATCAAAATATTTCTATATTTATTCGAAATTTTACGAGTCAAGTTCATCCACATGCGCAGAATTCATTCGTATTCTTAGCATTGTGCTTTTTAGACCAGATTGACACCGTATTTAAAATTTTACTGGACAGTCGAAAGGAGACTCTTAGCTCTTTCAGATGCTCTCAGGTTACGAAGCTTGGTGGCTGGATCGGTAGATTGCAGCGCTTAGTTTTGCAGGTCTTCAGTTCGAGGCTCGAAGCCGACGAATATTTTTATACGTATATATATTTTTTTTAAATTTATTTTAGTCAGTTTTCTCCATCATTCCTAGAAATAAATTGAATAATTCCAAATCATATTCGTCAAAAATAGAATTTAATATCAAAATATTTCTATATTTATTCGAAATTTTACGAGTCAAGTTCATGCACATGCGCAGAATTCATTCGTATTCTTAGCATTGTGCTTTTTAGACCAGATTGACACCGTATTTAAAATTTTACTGGGCAGTCGAAAGGAGACTCTTAGCTCTTTCAGAAGCTCTCAGGTTAGAAGCTTGGTGGCTGGATCGGCAGAGTGCAGCGCTTAGTTTTGCAGGTCTTCAGTTCGAGGCTCGAAGCCGACGAATATTTTTATACGTATATATATATTTTTTTTAATTTATTTTAGTCAGTTTTCTCCATCATTCCTAGAAATAAATTGAATAATTCCAAATTATATTCGTCAAAAATAGAATTTAATATCAAAATATTTCTATATTTATTCGAAATTTTACGAGTCAAGTTCATGCACATGCGCAGAATTCATTCGTATTCTTAGCATTGTGCTTTTTAGTCCAGATTGACACCGTATTTAAAATTTTACTGGACATTCGAAATGAGACTCTTAGATCTTTCAGAAGCTCTCAGGTTACGAAGCTTGGTGGCTGGATCGGCAGAGTGCAGCGCTTAGTTTTGCAGGTCTTCAGTTCGAGGCTCGAAGCCGACGAATATTTTTATACGTATATATATTTTTTTTAATTTATTTTTGTCAGTTTTATCCATCATTCCTAGAAATAAATTGAATAATTCCAAATCATATTCGTCAAAAATAGAATTTAATATCAAAATATTTCTATATTTATTCGAAATTTTACGAGACAAGTTCATGCACATGCGCAGAATTTATTCGTATTCTTAGCATTGTGCTTTTTAGACCAGATTGACACCGTATTTAAAATTTTACTGGACAGTCGAAATGAGACTCTTAGCTCTTTCAGAAGCTCTCAGATTACGAAGCTTGGTGGCTGGATCGGCAGAGTGCAGCGCTTAGTTTTGCAGGTCTTCAGTTCGAGGCTCGAAGCCGACGAATATTTTTATACGTATATATATTTTTTTTTAATTTATTTTAGTCAGTTTTCTCCATCATTCGTAGAAATAAATTGAATAATTCAAAATCATATTCGTCAAAAATAGAATTTAATATCAAAATATTTCTATATTTATTCGAAATTTTACGAGTCAAGTTCATGCACATGCGCAGAATTCATTCGTATTCTTAGCATTGTGCTTTTTAGACCAGATTGACACCGTATTTAAAATTTTACTGGACAGTCGAAATGAGACTCTTAGCTCTTTCAGAAGCTCTCAGTATACGAAGCTTGGTGGCTGGATCGGCAGAGTGCAGCGCTTAGTTTTGCAGGTCTTCAGTTCGAGGCTCGAAGCCGACGAATATTTTTATACGTATATATATATATATTTTTAAATTTATTTTAGTCAGTTTTCTCCATCATTCCTAGAAATAAATTGAATAATTCCAAATCATATTCGTCAAAAATAGAATTTAATATCAAAATATTTCTATATTTATTCGAAATTTTACAAGTCAAGTTCATGCACATGCGCAGAATTCATTCGTATTCTTAGCATTGTGCTTTTTAGACCAGATTGACACCGTATTTAAAATTTTACCGGACAGTCGAAATGAGACTCTTAGCTCTTTCAGAAACTCTCAGGTTACGAAGCTTGGTGGCTGGATCGGCAGAGTGTTCCGCTCAGTTTTGCAGGTCTTCAGTTCTGGGCTCGAAGCCGACAAATATTTATATATATATATATATTTTTTTTATTTATTTTAGCCAGTTTTCTCCATCATTCCTAGAAATAAATTGAATAATTCCAAATCAATTTCGTCAAAAATAGAATTTAATATCAAATTATTTCTATATTTATTCGAAATTTTACGAGTCAAGTTCACGCACATGCGCAGAATTCATTCGTATTTTTAGCATTGTGCTTTTAGACCAGATTGACACCGTATTTAAAATTTTACTGGACAGTCGAAATGAGACTCTTAGCCCTTTCAGAAGCTCTCAGGTTACGAAGCTTGGTGGCTGGATCGTCATAGTGTTCCGTTTAGTTTTGCAGGTCTTCAGTTCAAGGCTCGAAGCCAACGAATATATTTATACGTATATATATATATATATATATATATATATATATATATATATATATATATATATATATATATATATATTTAAATTTATTTTAGCTAGTTTTCTCCATCATTCCTAGAAATAAATTGAATAATTCCAAATCATATACGTCAATAATAGAATTTAATATCAAAATATTTCTATATTTATTCGAAATTTTACGAGTCAAGTTCATTCACACGCGCAGAATTCATTCGTATTCTAAGCATTGTGCTGTTAGACCAGATTGAAACCGTATTTAAAATTTTACTGGACAGTCGTAATGAGACTCTTAGCCCTTTCAGAAGCTCTCAGGTTACGAAGCTAGGTGGCTGGATCGGCAGAGTGCAGCGCTTAGTTTTGCAGGTCTTCAGTTCGAGGCTCGAAGCCGACGAATATTCTTATACGTATTTATACATTTTTTTAAATTTATTTTAGTCAGTTTTCTTCATCATTCCTAGAAATAAATTGAATAATTCCAAATCATATTCGTCAAAAATTGAATTTAATATCAAAATATTTCTATATTTATTCGAAATTTTACGAGTAAAGTTCATGCACATGCGCAGAATTTATTCGTATTCTTAGCATTGTGCTTTTAGACCAGATTGACACCGGATTTAAAATTTTACTGGAGAGTCGTAATAAGATTCTTAACCTTTCAGAAGCTCTCAGGTTACGAAGCTTGGTGGCTGGATCGGCAGAGTGCAGCGCTTAGTTTTGCAGGTCTTCAGTTCGAGGCTCGAAGCCGACGAATATTCTTATACGTATTTATACATTTTTTTAAATTTATTTTAGTCAGTTTTCTTCATCATTCCTAGAAATAAATTGAATAATTCCAAATCATATACGTCAAAAATAGAATTTAATATGAAAATATTTCTATATTTATTCGAAATTTTACCAGTCAAGTTCAAGCACATGCGCAGAATTCATTCGTATTCTTAGCATTGTTCTTTTAGACCAGATTGACACCGTATTTAAAATTTTACTAGACAGTCGTAATAAGATTCTTAACCTTTCAGAAGCTCTCAAGTTACGAAGCTTGGTGGCTGGATCGGAAGAGTGCAGCGCTTAGTTTTGCAGGTCTTCAGTTCGAGGCTCGAAGCCGATGAATATTTTTATACGTATTTATACATTTTTTAAAATTTATTTTAGTCAGTTTTCTCCATCATTCCTAGAAATAAATTGAATAATTCCAAATCATATACGTCAAAAATAGAATTTAATATGAAAATATTTCTATATTTATTCGAAATTTTACGAGTCAAGTTCAGGCACATGCGCAGAATTCATTCGTATTCTTAGCATTGTTCTTTTAGACCAGATTGACACCGTATTTAAAATTTTACTAGACAGTCGTAATAAGATTCTTAACCTTTCAGAAGCTCTCAAGTTACGAAGCTTGGTGGCTGGATCGGCAGAGTGCAGCGCTTAGTTTTGCAGGTCTTCAGTTCGAGGCTCGAAGCCGACGAATATTCTTATACGTATTTATACATTTTTTAAAATTTATTTTAGTCAGTTTTCTTCATCATTCCTAGAAATAAATTGAATAATTCCAAATCATATTCGTCAAAAATTGAATTTAATATCAAAATATTTCTATATTTATTCGAAATTTTACGAGTAAAGTTCATGCACATGCGCAGAATTTATTCGTATTCTTAGCATTGTTCTTTTAGACCAGATTGACACCGTATTTAAAATTTTACTGGAGAGTCGTAATAAGATTCTTAACCTTTCAGAAGCTCTCAGGTTACGAAGCTTGGTGGCTGGATCGGCAGAGTGCAGCGCTTAGTTTTGCAGGTCTTCAGTTCGAGGCTCGAAGCCGACGAATATTCTTATACGTATTTATACATTTTTTTAAATTTATTTTAGTCAGTTTTCTTCATCATTCCTAGAAATAAATTGAATAATTCCAAATCATATTCGTCAAAAATTGAATTTAATATCAAAATATTTCTATATTTATTCGAAATTTTACGAGTAAAGTTCATGCACATGCGCAGAATTTATTCGTATTCTTAGCATTGTTCTTTTAGACCAGATTGACACCGTATTTAAAATTTTACTAGACAGTCGTAATAAGATTCTTAACCTTTCAGAAGCTCTCAAGTTACGAAGCTTGGTGGCTGGATCGGCAGAGTGCAGCGCTTAGTTTTGCAGGTCTTCAGTTCGAGGCTCGAAGCCGACGAATATTTTTATACGTATATATATTTTTTTTAATTTATTTTTGTCAGTTTTATCCATCATTCCTAGAAATAAATTGAATAATTCCAAATCATATTCGTCAAAAATAGAATTTAATATCAAAATATTTCTATATTTATTCGAAATTTTACGAGACAAGTTCATGCACATGCGCAGAATTTATTCGTATTCTTAGCATTGTGCTTTTTAGACCAGATTGACACCGTATTTAAAATTTTACTGGACAGTCGAAATGAGACTCTTAGCTCTTTCAGAAGCTCTCAGATTACGAAGCTTGGTGGCTGGATCGGCAGAGTGCAGCGCTTAGTTTTGCAGGTCTTCAGTTCGAGGCTCGAAGCCGACGAATATTTTTATACGTATATATATTTTTTTTTAATTTATTTTAGTCAGTTTTCTCCATCATTCGTAGAAATAAATTGAATAATTCAAAATCATATTCGTCAAAAATAGAATTTAATATCAAAATATTTCTATATTTATTCGAAATTTTACGAGTCAAGTTCATGCACATGCGCAGAATTCATTCGTATTCTTAGCATTGTGCTTTTTAGACCAGATTGACACCGTATTTAAAATTTTACTGGACAGTCGAAATGAGACTCTTAGCTCTTTCAGAAGCTCTCAGTATACGAAGCTTGGTGGCTGGATCGGCAGAGTGCAGCGCTTAGTTTTGCAGGTCTTCAGTTCGAGGCTCGAAGCCGACGAATATTTTTATACGTATATATATATATATTTTTAAATTTATTTTAGTCAGTTTTCTCCATCATTCCTAGAAATAAATTGAATAATTCCAAATCATATTCGTCAAAAATAGAATTTAATATCAAAATATTTCTATATTTATTCGAAATTTTACAAGTCAAGTTCATGCACATGCGCAGAATTCATTCGTATTCTTAGCATTGTGCTTTTTAGACCAGATTGACACCGTATTTAAAATTTTACCGGACAGTCGAAATGAGACTCTTAGCTCTTTCAGAAACTCTCAGGTTACGAAGCTTGGTGGCTGGATCGGCAGAGTGTTCCGCTCAGTTTTGCAGGTCTTCAGTTCTGGGCTCGAAGCCGACAAATATTTATATATATATATATATTTTTTTTATTTATTTTAGCCAGTTTTCTCCATCATTCCTAGAAATAAATTGAATAATTCCAAATCAATTTCGTCAAAAATAGAATTTAATATCAAATTATTTCTATATTTATTCGAAATTTTACGAGTCAAGTTCACGCACATGCGCAGAATTCATTCGTATTTTTAGCATTGTGCTTTTAGACCAGATTGACACCGTATTTAAAATTTTACTGGACAGTCGAAATGAGACTCTTAGCCCTTTCAGAAGCTCTCAGGTTACGAAGCTTGGTGGCTGGATCGTCATAGTGTTCCGTTTAGTTTTGCAGGTCTTCAGTTCAAGGCTCGAAGCCAACGAATATATTTATACGTATATATATATATATATATATATATATATATATATATATATATATATATATATATATATATATATATATATATATATTTAAATTTATTTTAGCTAGTTTTCTCCATCATTCCTAGAAATAAATTGAATAATTCCAAATCATATACGTCAATAATAGAATTTAATATCAAAATATTTCTATATTTATTCGAAATTTTACGAGTCAAGTTCATTCACACGCGCAGAATTCATTCGTATTCTAAGCATTGTGCTGTTAGACCAGATTGAAACCGTATTTAAAATTTTACTGGACAGTCGTAATGAGACTCTTAGCCCTTTCAGAAGCTCTCAGGTTACGAAGCTAGGTGGCTGGATCGGCAGAGTGCAGCGCTTAGTTTTGCAGGTCTTCAGTTCGAGGCTCGAAGCCGACGAATATTCTTATACGTATTTATACATTTTTTTAAATTTATTTTAGTCAGTTTTCTTCATCATTCCTAGAAATAAATTGAATAATTCCAAATCATATTCGTCAAAAATTGAATTTAATATCAAAATATTTCTATATTTATTCGAAATTTTACGAGTAAAGTTCATGCACATGCGCAGAATTTATTCGTATTCTTAGCATTGTGCTTTTAGACCAGATTGACACCGGATTTAAAATTTTACTGGAGAGTCGTAATAAGATTCTTAACCTTTCAGAAGCTCTCAGGTTACGAAGCTTGGTGGCTGGATCGGCAGAGTGCAGCGCTTAGTTTTGCAGGTCTTCAGTTCGAGGCTCGAAGCCGACGAATATTCTTATACGTATTTATACATTTTTTTAAATTTATTTTAGTCAGTTTTCTTCATCATTCCTAGAAATAAATTGAATAATTCCAAATCATATACGTCAAAAATAGAATTTAATATGAAAATATTTCTATATTTATTCGAAATTTTACGAGTCAAGTTCAAGCACATGCGCAGAATTCATTCGTATTCTTAGCATTGTTCTTTTAGACCAGATTGACACCGTATTTAAAATTTTACTAGACAGTCGTAATAAGATTCTTAACCTTTCAGAAGCTCTCAAGTTACGAAGCTTGGTGGCTGGATCGGAAGAGTGCAGCGCTTAGTTTTGCAGGTCTTCAGTTCGAGGCTCGAAGCCGATGAATATTTTTATACGTATTTATACATTTTTTAAAATTTATTTTAGTCAGTTTTCTCCATCATTCCTAGAAATAAATTGAATAATTCCAAATCATATACGTCAAAAATAGAATTTAATATGAAAATATTTCTATATTTATTCGAAATTTTACGAGTCAAGTTCAGGCACATGCGCAGAATTCATTCGTATTCTTAGCATTGTTCTTTTAGACCAGATTGACACCGTATTTAAAATTTTACTAGACAGTCGTAATAAGATTCTTAACCTTTCAGAAGCTCTCAAGTTACGAAGCTTGGTGGCTGGATCGGCAGAGTGCAGCGCTTAGTTTTGCAGGTCTTCAGTTCGAGGCTCGAAGCCGACGAATATTCTTATACGTATTTATACATTTTTTAAAATTTATTTTAGTCAGTTTTCTTCATCATTCCTAGAAATAAATTGAATAATTCCAAATCATATTCGTCAAAAATTGAATTTAATATCAAAATATTTCTATATTTATTCGAAATTTTACGAGTAAAGTTCATGCACATGCGCAGAATTTATTCGTATTCTTAGCATTGTTCTTTTAGACCAGATTGACACCGTATTTAAAATTTTACTGGAGAGTCGTAATAAGATTCTTAACCTTTCAGAAGCTCTCAGGTTACGAAGCTTGGTGGCTGGATCGGCAGAGTGCAGCGCTTAGTTTTGCAGGTCTTCAGTTCGAGGCTCGAAGCCGACGAATATTCTTATACGTATTTATACATTTTTTTAAATTTATTTTAGTCAGTTTTCTTCATCATTCCTAGAAATAAATTGAATAATTCCAAATCATATTCGTCAAAAATTGAATTTAATATCAAAATATTTCTATATTTATTCGAAATTTTACGAGTAAAGTTCATGCACATGCGCAGAATTTATTCGTATTCTTAGCATTGTTCTTTTAGACCAGATTGACACCGTATTTAAAATTTTACTGGAGAGTCGTAATAAGATTCTTAACCTTTCAGAAGCTCTCAGGTTACGAAGCTTGGTGGCTGGATCGGCAGAGTGCAGCGCTTAGTTTTGCAGGTCTTCAGTTCGAGGCTCGAAGCCGACGAATATTCTTATACGTATTTATACATTTTTTTAAATTTATTTTAGTCAGTTTTCTTCATCATTCCTAGAAATAAATTGAATAATTCCAAATCACATTCGTCAAAAATTGAATTTAATATCAAAATATTTCTATATTTATTCGAAATTTTACGAGTAAAGTTCATGCACATGCGCAGAATTTATTCGTATTCTTAGCATTGTTCTTTTAGACCAGATTGACACCGTATTTAAAATTTTACTGGAGAGTCGTAATAAGATTCTTAACCTTTCAGAAGCTCTCAGGTTACGAAGCTTGGTGGCTGGATCGGCAGAGTGCAGCGCTTAGTTTTGCAGGTCTTCAGTTCGAGGCTCGAAGCCGACGAATATTCTTATACGTATTTATACATTTTTTTAAATTTATTTTAGTCAGTTTTCTTCATCATTCCTAGAAATAAATTGAATAATTCCAAATCATATTCGACAAAAATTGAATTTAATATCAAAATATTTCTATATTTATTCGAAATTTTACGAGTAAAGTTCATGCAATGCGCAGAATTTATTCGTATTCTTAGCATTGTGCTTTTAGACCAGATTGACACCGTATTTAAAATTTTACTGGAGAGTCGTAATAAGATTCTTAACCTTTCAGAAGCTCTCAGGTTACGAAGCTTGGTGGCTGGATCGGCAGAGTGCAGCGCTTAGTTTTGCAGGTCTTCAGTTCGAGGCTCGAAGCCGACGAATATTCTTATACGTATTTATACATTTTTTTAAATTTATTTTATTATTTAGTTTTCTTCATCATTCCTAGAAATAAATTGAATAATTCCAAATCATATACGTCAAAAATAGAATTTAATATGAAAATATTTCTATATTTATTCGAAATTTTACGAGTCAAGTTCAGGCACATGCGCAGAATTCATTTGTATTCTTAGCATTGTTCTTTTAGACCAGATTGACACCGTATTTAAAATTTTACTAGACAGTCGTAATAAGATTCTTAACCTTTCAGAAGCTCTCAAGTTACGAAGCTTGGTGGCTGGATCGGCAGAGTGCAGCGCTTAGTTTTGCAGGTCTTCAGTTCGAGGCTCGAAGCCGATGAATATTTTTATACGTATTTATACATTTTTTAAAATTTATTTTAGTCAGTTTTCTCCATCATTCCTAGAAATAAATTGAATAATTCCAAATCATATACGTCAAAAATAGAATTTAATATGAAAATATTTCTATATTTATTCGAAATTTTACGAGTCAAGTTCAGGCACATGCGCAGAATTCATTCGTATTCTTAGCATTGTTCTTTTAGACCAGATTGACACCGTATTTAAAATTTTACTAGACAGTCGTAATAAGATTCTTAACCTTTCAGAAGCTCTCAAGTTACGAAGCTTGGTGGCTGGATCGGCAGAGTGCAGCGCTTAGTTTTGCAGGTCTTCAGTTCGAGGCTCGAAGCCGATGAATATTTTTATACGTATTTATACATTTTTTAAAATTTATTTTAGTCAGTTTTCTCCATCATTCCTAGAAATAAATTGAATAATTCCAAATCATATACGTCAAAAATAGAATTTAATATGAAAATATTTCTATATTTATTCGAAATTTTACGAGTCAAGTTCAGGCACATGCGCAGAATTCATTCGTATTCTTAGCATTGTTCTTTTAGACCAGATTGACACCGTATTTAAAATTTTACTAGACAGTCGTAATAAGATTCTTAACCTTTCAGAAGCTCTCAAGTTACGAAGCTTGGTGGCTGGATCGGCAGAGTGCAGCGCTTAGTTTTGCAGGTCTTCAGTTCGAGGCTCGAAGCCGACGAATATTCTTATACGTATTTATACATTTTTTTAAATTTATTTTAGTCAGTTTTCTTCATCATTCCTAGAAATAAATTGAATAATTCCAAATCATATTCGTCAAAAATTGAATTTAATATCAAAATATTTCTATATTTATTCGAAATTTTACGAGTAAAGTTCATGCACATGCGCAGAATTTATTCGTATTCTTAGCATTGTTCTTTTAGACCAGATTGACACCGTATTTAAAATTTTACTGGAGAGTCGTAATAAGATTCTTAACCTTTCAGAAGCTCTCAGGTTACGAAGCTTGGTGGCTGGATCGGCAGAGTGCAGCGCTTAGTTTTGCAGGTCTTCAGTTCGAGGCTCGAAGCCGACGAATATTCTTATACGTATTTATACATTTTTTTAAATTTATTTTAGTCAGTTTTCTTCATCATTCCTAGAAATAAATTGAATAATTCCAAATCATATTCGTCAAAAATTGAATTTAATATCAAAATATTTCTATATTTATTCGAAATTTTACGAGTAAAGTTCATGCACATGCGCAGAATTTATTCGTATTCTTAGCATTGTGCTTTTAGACCAGATTGACACCGTATTTAAAATTTTACTGGAGAGTCGTAATAAGATTCTTAACCTTTCAGAAGCTCTCAGGTTACGAAGCTTGGTGGCTGGATCGGCAGAGTGCAGCGCTTAGTTTTGCAGGTCTTCAGTTCGAGGCTCGAAGCCGACGAATATTCTTATACGTATTTATACATTTTTTTAAATTTATTTTAGTCAGTTTTCTTCATCATTCCTAGAAATAAATTGAATAATTCCAAATCATATTCGTCAAAAATTGAATTTAATATCAAAATATTTCTATATTTATTCGAAATTTTACGAGTAAAGTTCATGCACATGCGCAGAATTTATTCGTATTCTTAGCATTGTTCTTTTAGACCAGATTGACACCGTATTTAAAATTTTACTGGAGAGTCGTAATAAGATTCTTAACCTTTCAGAAGCTCTCAGGTTACGAAGCTTGGTGGCTGGATCGGCAGAGTGCAGCGCTTAGTTTTGCAGGTCTTCAGTTCGAGGCTCGAAGCCGACGAATATTCTTATACGTATTTATACATTTTTTTAAATTTATTTTAGTCAGTTTTCTTCATCATTCCTAGAAATAAATTGAATAATTCCAAATCACATTCGTCAAAAATTGAATTTAATATCAAAATATTTCTATATTTATTCGAAATTTTACGAGTAAAGTTCATGCACATGCGCAGAATTTATTCGTATTCTTAGCATTGTTCTTTTAGACCAGATTGACACCGTATTTAAAATTTTACTGGAGAGTCGTAATAAGATTCTTAACCTTTCAGAAGCTCTCAGGTTACGAAGCTTGGTGGCTGGATCGGCAGAGTGCAGCGCTTAGTTTTGCAGGTCTTCAGTTCGAGGCTCGAAGCCGACGAATATTCTTATACGTATTTATACATTTTTTTAAATTTATTTTAGTCAGTTTTCTTCATCATTCCTAGAAATAAATTGAATAATTCCAAATCATATTCGACAAAAATTGAATTTAATATCAAAATATTTCTATATTTATTCGAAATTTTACGAGTAAAGTTCATGCACATGCGCAGAATTTATTCGTATTCTTAGCATTGTGCTTTTAGACCAGATTGACACCGTATTTAAAATTTTACTGGAGAGTCGTAATAAGATTCTTAACCTTTCAGAAGCTCTCAGGTTACGAAGCTTGGTGGCTGGATCGGCAGAGTGCAGCGCTTAGTTTTGCAGGTCTTCAGTTCGAGGCTCGAAGCCGACGAATATTCTTATACGTATTTATACATTTTTTTAAATTTATTTTATTATTTAGTTTTCTTCATCATTCCTAGAAATAAATTGAATAATTCCAAATCATATACGTCAAAAATAGAATTTAATATGAAAATATTTCTATATTTATTCGAAATTTTACGAGTCAAGTTCAGGCACATGCGCAGAATTCATTTGTATTCTTAGCATTGTTCTTTTAGACCAGATTGACACCGTATTTAAAATTTTACTAGACAGTCGTAATAAGATTCTTAACCTTTCAGAAGCTCTCAAGTTACGAAGCTTGGTGGCTGGTTCGGCAGAGTGCAGCGCTTAGTTTTGCAGGTCTTCAGTTCGAGGCTCGAAGCCGATGAATATTTTTATACGTATTTATACATTTTTTAAAATTTATTTTAGTCAGTTTTCTCCATCATTCCTAGAAATAAATTGAATAATTCCAAATCATATACGTCAAAAATAGAATTTAATATGAAAATATTTCTATATTTATTCGAAATTTTACGAGTCAAGTTCAGGCACATGCGCAGAATTCATTCGTATTCTTAGCATTGTTCTTTTAGACCAGATTGACACCGTATTTAAAATTTTACTAGACAGTCGTAATAAGATTCTTAACCTTTCAGAAGCTCTCAAGTTACGAAGCTTGGTGGCTGGATCGGCAGAGTGCAGCGCTTAGTTTTGCAGGTCTTCAGTTCGAGGCTCGAAGCCGATGAATATTTTTATACGTATTTATACATTTTTTAAAATTTATTTTAGTCAGTTTTCTCCATCATTCCTAGAAATAAATTGAATAATTCCAAATCATATACGTCAAAAATAGAATTTAATATGAAAATATTTCTATATTTATTCGAAATTTTACGAGTCAAGTTCAGGCACATGCGCAGAATTCATTCGTATTCTTAGCATTGTGCTTTTTAGACCAGATTGACACCGTATTTAAAATTTTACCGGACAGTCGAAATGAGACTCTTAGCTCTTTCAGAAGCTCTCAGGTTACGAAGCTTGGTGGCTGGATCGGCAGAGTGCAGCGCTTAGTTTTGCAGGTCTTCAGTTCAAGGCTCGAAGCCGATGAATATTTATATATATATATATATATATATATATATATATATATATATATTAGCATATTTTTAACCAGTATTCTCCATCATTCCTAGAGATAAATTGAATAATTCCAAATCATATACGTCTAAAATAGGATTTAATATCAAAATATTTCTTTTTGAAGTGAGCTATATGATATTATAAGATTAAAAATACTTTCAGCTCACATCCGATAGAAACAATGAAATTATTGTGTTAACCAATTCGAAAAGCATGTTGAACTAACTTCATTCATGTTTTTTTTATGCCAGTGACCGGTTTATATGTATGCATATACCGGTTTACAAACAAGATTTAAAAAAAAAAAAAAAAAAAAAAAAAAAGGACCAGAGAAGTTTTGTTTGCCAGGTACTTGTCATTCAAATTTATTATAGTGTAAAGCATTATTGAGCTTTTCTGAATGGACGTAATATTACAGAATATTGGATTTAATGGAAAAAAATATATGAACATTCATTTTATTAGAGGTAGCATTGCAATGACAAATGACATAAAACTTTTTCATAATTATTGTTTTGCCACTTTCACTGGCAGAAGTCATTCAAACCAAAGGGAGTGGTCTGCAAAACTTTTTACATACTCTCTAATAAATTTGCTGTGAAAGGGAATGTCTTGCATGCCACTAGCGTACAATAATTACGAAATTTAAAATTTTGAGGTGAAATTTTCATTTTTATTGACTTTATCGTGTGACATTTGGCGGATGATTTCACACTGGCTTGCAGTTAATATCATTCGAAAATCGAATTTGTCTTTTCGGCATGTTTTTCTCAACCGACTGAAACAAAGATTTGACAGAAATATACAATTTAGTCAAAATTCTCATACCAAATTTGATATATTTGAATCACTGCGCTTTTGAGTTATTGCGTTTATTTGTATCTGAAAGCCCAGATCGACAAACAGTCAACCCGTAATTGCATTTGACTCAAATTTTGATACTATAGATGTTAAATCTATATGTCGAATCTTATTTATCTAGCTCTCTTCATTTTTTAGTTACTGTGTACACTTATATTCGAACAGCCGGACAGACCGACTTCCTCTGAACAGATTTGTACTTAAAATTCGATAGAAATCTGCAAATTTGGTGCATAGACCATATAACAAATTTCATTTATCTAGATCAAATAATTTTTGAGTTATATTTGTCACAGAGAGACGAGCATTTTCCAAAAATGTACTTTATGAAACTCAGAAAGATCTAAAATGTAAAAATTCGTCAAAATCTAGAGTTTGAATTTTTTTGACAATTATTATATTTTCTCTATTCTATGTACACGAGAAAGTATTTTTTTTTTGTGCTCTATTTCACTGAAATCGAGGAAATTCAACAAAATGGATTTGTTTAGCAATAACAATGTTTATTTTCTGTCTCCTTTGTATATGAGTAAATAAAACGCATTGGTGAAAAGTGCTTTTAAAATTAATCTTAAAGAAATCATTACTAAAAAATAAATAGCATGAAAAAGAAATTGATGTCATTTAAAATACAAAGAGAATAAAATATGTCATTAATATAAAAAATGTCATTAAAATAAAAAGAGAATAAAAAAATATTCCAAAATCACGATATGTTTGAGTTACTTCTCCATCGAGCATTTCGTTAATTTTAGTTAATTTTATTTAATATAACTCTAATATTTATTTTGAAAAAACTTCCCTACGGAGGATTACTTGATACTAAAGTCTATCAAATTTTGAAACTTCAAGATCTAATTGTTTAGGAATCAATTAATGGTTTTTGTCTTTTAAATATGTAAAACAATTTAATAAATTTTAATATATATATTCCCTATTGACTTGAGCCAAAACATTTATTTTTTCCCTCTGGAGTTATTGAAATTCCTCGATTTAGTAGCTCATATTCTGCCATTGTTAAATTAAAATAGAAAATCTCCTTTATCTTATTTATATTGTTATGAATCTGTGATACTGCTTCCCAGCATAGTGGGTTCCATAGGAGGTCCGAGAGCTTGCCGACAAACTTGGCGATCATTTGGCGACTTGGTGACGAATTTGGAGATTTTGGCGCCAAAATAGATTATAACCGAAACATCGAGAATTTTCCCGATCCATCCAGTAGGAACCAAGATACGCCTCGAACGTTCCTGATTGGTTGAGAGGTTTCTAGCCCCGCCTCCTGAGACCTATAAAAGGAAGCAGTCCTGCCTCTGCTGAGGAGTCGTGAATTGTAGAGCAGTCGAAAGCGACGGTGAAGAACTGGTCTTCCAGGGTAAAGCGGAGCAGCGACGGAGTGAAGCTAGTGCTGAACTAAGCTGTGAGCTACTGTCTGCAGTAGAGAGTCTTGTTATATGCTGCTGCGTATGCTGTTGTTGCTGCACGTCTCGACTGATGATAATCGTCTTCTGTGCTGTATATAGTTGTCGTCTTTGTGCTGTCCTGTGTGTCTTCGTGTAAATAAACGTCGTTGTTTTATTTTCTACTGATGATTGAGCATTCTTCACACCATATAACTTCCACTATCCAAACGAACCCCGGAAATTCCGTACCAATATTATAAAGCTTGATTTTACACAGTGAAATTTAAAAAAAAATTTACACATAAACATCTATCGAGCATACTGTTCGAAAGGAAGAGAAAGAAAACTGAACGTAAGTATACTGCATTCATTAGAGGATGGTATGAAAACATTAACAAATGTGGTGAGAAGTATGAATTTCAGCGTATGATCCCTACACAATTGTATAGATCAATGCAGAATTTGCGACAAAAGTTGAAAAATTTGAAGAAAAAACAACAATTCCAAAATGCATGCCCGAATCTCTACTTTATGCTGAAATGTGAATTCTCAAGAGCCGAATTATATCACATATTATAAGTCATAAAATAGTATTGTTATAATAAAATTCGAACCAATTTCATTGTTTCGTACGATCTTTCAATATGCTAACCATCTATATATTAAAAATTAACGCCTTTGGCCACCAGCTGGTTCACAGGGGGCATTGATTATTTTAAAAAATTAAATAAACAGGTTTATAATTGTTTATTATTAACAAACTGCCAAATTTAAAGCCTGTTATTTTAATTGTCATACATTTGTTCTTTTCATTGACCACCTGTGAGAGTCCGGTGATATCATAGCTCTATTAAAAACGTTAATGTCACGTTTTTCCATCTACTAATATAAACGATATTGTAACTTCCCTTTATTTGTTTTGTAAACTGCAGAAATTATTAGCAGAATCCTTCTTCTTTTGCTTTCAACAATGGAAGAAAATAACAGGATTAAATATTTGATAATATATATGTGTGTGTGTGTGTGTGTGTGTGTGTGTGTGTGTGTGTGTAAACAGAAGTAAAAAAACCAATTAATAGGGAAAAAAATTAAACCAAATAAAAAGGAATCCGGCCTGAAGACTTTCAAGGGTCACCCTCAGGCAGGGATTCAAAAAAAGGCCTTTTTCCTGTGAAGGAATGCAGACTAAACAGCCTAATAACGATTCCTCGTGACTCAAAAATCCCCTGAAATTAGGCCTAAGAGATATACCATTTTAACAGAAAGGAAAATACAAAACAATAAATTAGAAGAATACATCCACTAATAAGCAAAAATGCAACAACAAAAATAACACAAAATAAACATATAATAAAACTCAAACTAGTAATGAAACAAAAAGAAAAGGATATACCAGCAGTAGGCAATTTCGATCCAACTATTGTTTTATCATTAGCAATCGAAATTGCTAATGATAAAACAATAGTTGGTATCTACGATAAAAGGGATGAATTCAACTTTAAAATAACAAAACTCTGCAATTTCAATCTAAACTCAAAAATTTTCAAAAATCTAATTTTCTCACAATTTAACAGGATCAAAAGGATTTGTAATAACAAAAATTCCTATATTGAAACATCAAATAACCTCATTAAAAATTTAACTAATATTGAATTTCCCAGAAACTACTGCTGTATCAACTTTTTGATTAAACAAGGTATGATTTGGGATTAAATTCTTTACTTAAAATAAAAATAGACCTTTGTTTGCATATTAGATAACTCAATAGATGGCGTTGAAACCCTCCAATTGTTTTTTTTTACCTTGAATGCGTTAGCTTGGAGATGTTAAGAGTGGAAACACAATCGTTAGCTTAAAATTTTCTTGCCTGCTGCTGGTATGTACTTTTTTTTTTGTTGTTGCCATTATTAGTTTGAGTGTTATTATATGTTTATTATGTGTTATTTTTGTTGTTGTATTTTTGCTTATTCGTGGATGTATTCTTCTAATTTATTGTTTTGTATTTTCCTTTCTGTTAAAATGGTATATCTCTTAGGCCTAATTTCAGGGGATTTTTGAGTCACGAGGAATCGTTATTAGGCTGTTTAGTCTGCATTCCTTCACAGAAAAAATCCCTTTTTTTGAATCCCTGCCTGAGGGTGACCCTTGAAAGAGTCTTCAAGCCGGATTCTTTTTATATTTAGTTTAATTTTTATTTGGTTTAATTTTTTTCCTATTAACTTTACTATTACGTTTTTTTACTTTTGTCTCAATTCATCTGTGTTTTAGAAGTAGCTGCATTTGCGCTTTTTAAATACTATGGTGCTTTTCCTGTTCCTTTTTTGATTTTTGTTTGAATAAGAATTAATTTTTAGTTGTGATTCCGAAACTGTTTAGTTTCGTTTTCAAAATATTTCTAACTTTAGATTGGTTATATATATATATTATTTTTAGACTTTGATATTAATAAATCTAAATTACTAGACCTATTTTGATGAAATTTTGATATTAATTAATGACGCCATATTCAAGTACAGCAAACCAATCAGAATGTTAACCACGGTGGTGCAACTTTCATTCAAAACAATGCTTTCCTTTCTTGTGATAAGCTGCAATTCATCAGCTTAACATGATTGTGATAAGCTGTAATTCATCAGTTACTTCTATATGCCTTCTTCTGTTATTTCTATATGCTTTTAGTGACCACATCCTTGGTAATAATATAATTATGTCAAGTCTACCAACAATGATAAAGTCATCAAAGCTAAAGAAAGTAGTATTATTTAAATATTGTTTGCATAGCATTTGTTGAACATTTTGCTTCGTTAATTGTGCTTTTAGAAGAGCGAAATTAACTGACGATGGCAATTGGAAATGTACTGCATTTATTGAGAAGGGGTTCAATTTAGGATTAATGTCGCTCTATCTCTCGAAACTGGAGACTGGGGTGGGGTTGAGGGGGGAATCGAACGAAACTCGAGAACACATCTAAAGGTCTAATCTAATCACATCTAATTGCATGTAATGAAAAATAACGAAATAGGTATACTTTATATCTGCTGGTTGTGACCTGGAAACATTGACACGGTATTTTTTCTTCGGTGCAGAGAGCCTATAATATTGTTTTTTACTTATTTTTTTTCAAAAAAAAAAAACCAAAAAAAAACATGATAACTTATCTAATTGTCATTAAATTTCATATAAATTAAATAGCGAAATTGGTGCAGTGGTTATAACTATTGGGTTGGTTATTTGACTTTGACGTTTATTTTAAATCTATAGACTGATTTTTTCCCTAATTATAGATAATATATATATAAAACAGACAAGGAAGGTCGATCACCTTGATGCCAAAGGCGGCTAGTTTATATAAAATATATTATTATGAAATTAATACAAATTTCTCTTTTTATGCACCTCTATGAAAATAAATTTTAAAAACTCATTAATCAGAAATATAAAATTTTACCAGTTCATTGCCAAAATGTGGCTAATTATTCAATTACTTTTAAATGATTAATAGTTTATTGCAATTATAATGATATATTTCAAAATTATTAATTAAAAAAAATCAGATAAAAATCTATTTAAAGAACCTGCATAACGTTTTACAAAATATGGTCTAGATAGTACCCTTACTTCCTACTCCATTCACAAATTTCTTGTTTCTACTTGTAATGAACAAGTTGAAAAGAAAATCTATTTGAAATTAAATATTTGAACAAAGAAAACAATTTCAATTTCAGTGTGAGTGAAGCATGGGAACAAGAGGACCTTTCATCAAATATTTTCGTTGAACTTAATTCTTAAAGAGAAAAACAGTATTTTCAGCCAGCTTGCCGTATAGGTAAATATTTATATGAAGTTAGAAGAAAACATCTGTGCCTTTTTTTAATAAAAGTGATGTTAAATATATACGGCCTGAGATTTTATTTTATCATAGTTCAATATAATTTGGAATCAGACTTTGTTCTTTCTTGCTATAAGGAATGTACTAGTGTAGCTGAAAAAGTAGCTTAAGTCTTCAAATCTTTTATAAATCAGTCTCCGTGATTTTTTTTTTCAATTTTAATTTAGTTTTCTTTCTTTCTTTTCTTTCTTTTCTTTTTTTTTCTTGATGTTTCATGTACACAAACTCCAATAATTTAAAACTTTCCTAATTTAAAGAATTCTAACATCATATTCTAAACAATTTTAATTCTATATTGCAATTGATTAAAATTTAGAAACTTTTTTCTTTTTGCTTTGTGGATACTTAATATTTCAAACATTTAATTTGAATTTTTTGAAAGCAATTCTTATAGCAGTATAAAATATGTAAACATGATTTGCATGCTTTTCTTTCTTGAAAAATGTACTAAAAATTTTCTTTTCTTCTTTCTTTTTGATGTTTCATGTACACAAACTCAAGTAATTTAGACCTTTCCTGATTGGAAAAAAATCATGGCATCACATTTTAAATTATTACTCCAATTTTAATTCTACATTGCAGTAATTTAAATTTAGGAATCTTGTCTTTTTGCTTTGTGGGTATTTAACATTTCAAATAAGTGTTTTATTTTGCTGAAAAACATACGTATAGTAGTCTAGAATATGTAAATTGGATTTGCATGCTTTTCTTTCTTGAAAAATGTTCTTAAAGTTTTCTTTTTCTTCTTCTTCTTCTTTTTGAAGTTTCATGCACTCCAATAATTTAAAACTTTTCCAATTTAAAAAATCCTGGCATCACATTCTTATTTATTACTGTTATTTGGCACTGCTATTAACTTAAATTTAGAAACCGTTTCATTTTGCTTTTTGGATACTTAATATTTCAAACAATTCTGTTATTTTTCAAAAGAGAAAATATGTATCTCACTGTAGAATATGTAAATAGGTTTTGCATGTTTTTTTTTTCTTGGAAAATGCTCTTAAAGTTATCTAAATATTGTGAGTATTCGCAAAGCACCAGATAAAATGTACAAAACAAAAATACTCATCCTGATTTAATTAAATCTGTCCTATAGTATCCTCCACGATACCAAGTTATAGAAAAAATCTGTAGAAAAAAATATACTATTCTAAAAGTGCTAAACTTTAAAGAACAAATAAAATTGAATCTCACGAAATCGCAAAATCGAATAAAATAAAGGATTTTGTAAAATAAAAGTTTTTGAAGTAAAAGAAATTGTGCCTTATGAAATCATAAAAGGAGAACAGTTTAGAAAACCATGGAAGACAGACGCATGCCTGTTTTGCAAAGGAACAGACATCTTACGACTCATTTTAAAATTCTGGACCAAACTCTTCCATGGATTGGACGCAGGTGTCCAACTGTGTGATCATCAAAATCAGTAGACCTAACTCCTTTTGATTTTCTCTAATGGGTACATCTAAAGAATTGATATATAAAACTCCGGGTACTTAAGAGAGTTACTTGGTTGCTCAGCTGAATTTTTATCGCAATTTTGTCGACATTATGATGGTATACTGTGTGCGGTTATACCACTTATAACTAGAAATGCATGGGTGCAATTTTGAGATTATCTTTCATAAATATCATATAATACTATTTTAAAAGAGCTATTGCTGTTTATATTTAAATTTATTTTTCATTCGCCAGATGTGACTTCGCACTTTTGTATTTCCTTCAATAACAATACACCGCAAAAATATTGGTTTTTGTATTCTTTTTATGCACGTAGTAGTATAAAGAATGTGATATATATAGTTCTCCTTTTTATACTCAGAAAGAGGTTTTGATTCGACAGTTTGGGCGGCAGTATCCAAAGTACCCAGCACATTATAGAACTTTATTATAAATTTTGTATTACGCTATTATAATAAAAAGGTATAGGAAGGTCGAAACGACTTTTAAAACTTACACTTTTTGCCAAACACAAAGAAATTCAAATCTGGTATACATTTTGCATCACAAAAGCGAGTTGAAGTGGAGAAATATACGATCAATTAGAAACATTAAGTTATTTTTGTCAGAAAATCTCATTTCAAACATTCTAAAGTAGAAATTTCTTCAAAGGCTTCTTTTTATGTAAAAAAAAAAAAAACAAAAAAAAAACAGCAATTTATATATATACTGCATTACTGCTGAATTTATTTCAGGCTGTTGTTGCATATGGCACTCGTCACGGACAAGCCCTCTGATGAGAGGACAGCGAATTTCTAGCGTCTCTTGTTTCAGTAGCGCCATTCAGGACTAAGAGTACGTCTTAGCTATTCGTGCGCCACAGCCTTTTTCACGGGACGGACTTCTTTCATTCACGGTTCCATCCGTAATTTAGACCTGAATCAGGGAACGATCACCTCTGATCCTGCATCGTTCTCGACTTGGAGGACTTTGTGACTACGACAGGTTTATACGTGCACCAGCTACCATGTACACGAAGAGTCTTCAGCCGGCGATATTCGAGTTCACAACCGAAGGGATTCTTATCAACCAGGCTATCCAGATCCCATTTTATGTTGTTGTAGATGAAGTGCTGGAATTAATACATAAATTTCAAACAGCAAGGACTGTATTAAAATAGGAGTAAATTAATCAAATTACACATTAATTAATTCCGAACGTGCCTCTTATAGAGAATCCAGAATATTTATGCCATTATATGGAAACTTACCTCTACTGACCAAAGAAATTCTTGACTAATAAGTCATTTTTGACTAATATTTTATGAGTAAATTTTCCTTCCTAATAAATAATCCCTATATGCGAAACGTTGTTAGAAAAAGTAGCAAATAAAAAAGGAAACTGGAAATATTAACTTCACGTTATCAAATTCATTAGGCCTATCTTCTCCCAATACATAAAGTTATTTACAGCTTCAAAAGAAATGCAAATGAAAAAAATGCATATAAAAATGAAATAGGACAGGGTTTTCCAACAGCTCAAAAAAAAAAAAAAAAAAAAGAGGTTCCAGATAAAAAAATTTCTTGAATTCACCAAGTACTGCTAAACCCTTCTTTCAAAATTTATCTGTGAATTCGTGCTAAAATCCAACTCATCAAGAATGCTATTATTTCTTATATTTTTAAATTTACTTGACGTGTCTTAGAATGCATGACCTTCATACATAACATTTAAAAAATCCTACAAACGTTTCATGATTGGCTTCCGTTCTTAGAAAATTTCCGAAGCAGAAAGATAAGCTAAAAGCAAAATCAAAAATATAACCCTAATGGCACAAAACACCATACAGTATTGTTATGATATCTTCACGGTACTGCAAACCATGAAGAATATCGAACGTCACTTTTAAATATATAATATGTTGAGCTAAAAGAAAAAAACATATAATATAAATAGTTGACAGACTTTTTACAAAAAACTAAATGATTTGTTACGGTTCCGGAGTGAAAAACATAAATTAGCAGAGCAATAGTTTCAGAGTCTGCGTAGTTCCGGAACTGATTCACAACGTCAGCTTATATTTGTGAGATTTTAAGATTAAAAAAATAAATAAAAGCTGTAAGGATGAAAACCTTTGTATTAAAATACAATCCATACTTGGAAACTTAAACAATTCAAAAAATGGATACAAATGTGTGGATATTTTTTAATCAATCAATTAATAATTTTTTTCCTGCTGCCTAAAACGCCTCCTTTGAGTATCAATCAAGTTGAAATATTAAGTCTCATTTTTTTCTGAGACAATGGTTCATTAACTTGATAATTAAATTCCACTCTTATGAAGACTGCTAATTATTCCTTTCCAGGATTTAATAATTAGGTATTTAAAAAGTAACTTTTTTGCATCATGGAAGAATATTGATTGGGATATTTTAATCACTATAGCTTAAGAATTCATCGCATTTGATGGCGTGCAATAGTTATGATAAATTAACATTTGGCTTGAATGTAGCATTTTTATTGAATCTATAATGTCTCCTTGGCGAATTATCTGGCGATTAATCTCTGATATGCGTCAATAGTGTCCAAAAATCGAGTTTGTATTTTAGGCATTTTTTTCTCAACCGACTTAAGCAAAAAATTATACAAAAACTGAACTTGTAGCCGCAAATTCCCATACCGAATTTCATATATGCTTGAGTCTTTGAGCTTTTGAATTATCACGTTATACTTATTTCTGAAAGTGAAGAACGACAGACAGTCAACCCATAGTCGGATTTGGCTCTAAATTTGAAAGAGGTCTACACTATGGAGGTTAAATCTGTGTATAGAATTTTATCTGTCTATCTCTTTTAGTTTTGTAATTATCAGGATAACTTATATTCAAACAGCCAGACAAACAGACACTACTCAAAATTTTATAGAAATCTTTAGATTTGGTGTAAAGATTATATAAAAAAATTCAGCCATCTAGGTGAAATCATTTATAAGTTTTCTTTGTTACAGACAGACAGATTTTCTTCAAAATTGTCAAAATCTCGAGTTCGAATTTTTTAAACGATTACTATACTTTCTGTATATTACGTATACGGGAAAGTAAAAGTTATGCCTAAAATAGTAATTAAAAAATGTTTAATTAGACTTAAATTCAACGAGTTGTATATTGTTTCAATTCAATTTCAAGTATTTGGAAACTACAAAAACTCTACTTATAATAAAAATTCATCTGTGTGTGTTGCGCTCTGTAGGCCAGACCTTTATATTTAGAGCTATTAAATTTGACCCAGATATTCTTTGGTTGGTAAAATTGTGCACCTCGGAATATTTTTTAAAAACTTTTAAGTAGAATTCTATTAATTACACTAGATTGCACTTGAATGGCGGGATAGCGTGGTTGGTAGGGCGTTGGATTTGCGTCCTATGGGTTGCGAGCTCGAACCCCGTGTGTATGGTGGCTGGCGCGCGTATAAATCTGTCGTGGTCAAAAAATTTTCCTTGTCGAGTGTATACTACTGGGGACACTGGATCAGGGGTGATCGCTCTCTGATTCAGGCCAAAATTACGATCTGTGGTTGAGTGAATGAAGTGCATGAATGAAGTCCGCCACTAAAAAGAGGTATGACTTGAGTAGTAGCGAAGTCGTGCTCTTGGCCCTAGTTGGCGCCACTAAAAACAAGAGACGCCCCTATCGGCTTAATTCGCTGTCTCCGTAACAGCGGGCTTGTCCATGGAAAGTGCCATAAGAAAAAACAACAGATTGCACTTCTACTTCTGTTAATTATTTAACAAGAATATAATAATAAAGATAAATCTTTGCGTTCTGTGGGCCAGACCTTTTCATTTAGAACTACCAAATCTGGCCCATATATACTTTGGTTAGTAACACTATGCACCTGGTAGAATTAAAAAGAAATTTAAACTGGAAAACTTTTTAAATTAACCTTTCAATTCAATTAAACCTTTTATATTTCTTAACCTAACCCTTTCAAAATAAATTCAAATTTTAAGGGAAATTACAGAAAATTATGGGAATGAGCGATACAATTAACTGAATGAAACAACGCTTTTGCAATTGCACTGGTTATATAACTATCAAAATTTGGGGCTTAAAACCGCCTTCTTGGAGAAACCATTCAAACCAAATTACCTTAGATTTTAACGAATATCATCGAGTCAAAGATCAAGATTTAGGCTGGGTTGGCCTGGTTGGTAGGGCGTTGGATTCGCGTTCCTTGGTTTGCTAGTTCGAACCCTGCCGGCCGAAGACTCTCCGTGTGTGTGGTGATTGGCGCATGTATAAATCTGTCACAAAGTTCTCCATCTCGAGAGTAATACCACTTTCTGGAACAGGGGTGATCGTTCTCTGATTCAAGTCAAAATTATGATGTTTGAATGAAGTACGCTCTATAAAAAGGGTTGTGACGTGTGTGTAGCTAAATCGTACTCTTGGCCCTAGATGGCGCTACTGCAAAACAAGGGATGCACACTCGGCTTAAAAAAACTGACTTCTAAAATCAGTGGGCTTGTCTATGACAGGTGCCATTAGAAACAACAAGAAAGATCAATGGCGATTGATTCATTTTATTTTCTATTTTTAATTCCCTACATAATTTGCATAAAGAAACAGAAAGCCAATATGTAGATAAATGGTAAGTGACACCTCCAATTTCTATTAAGTCTTACCACATCAACAGACTCAGATACGAATAGCATATCAAAATATTCGTGTTACATGCTTAGGCTAAGAATTTAGGTATTTAAAATGGTGGGATCTGAGTTTCGAGCAAGATTTCTTTCTTAACTAAATTATGAAGAGATTATGAAGAGAATTCCTTCAATGTAATTTTTATCAGAAATAACACTCAGATTTAAAATATTAAGCGATGATAGTAACAACCAATTTTATTCTTTTACTTGAATTTAACTAAAGAGTCTGTATGTGCACAAAACATATAGCTTATTTACTCTTTTCGGGAGTCACTAAATCTATCAATACTTTTGTACTCCTAAAATGACGAAAAAAATTATTCAGGATAATGACATTTTTCAATCATCATATGCACAGAAATAATGTAAATTCTTAATATGCTGGCATCAATAAACTGCATTAGTAATTTCATGAGTACATTGCGCTGATTATTTTACTTCAGCAATCCAGAAAAATACTAAATCGTTTTCGGGATGTGTGAAACTGAGTCTGTGCAAATTTCAAGTGGATAAACTAGATGTCTGCAAGTTCGGTTGTAAGAAAATTGCAATGAGATAATATAACTAATCTTGTCGCTGCTTTTTCAAAGACCAAAAACAAACTTCTCTAGACTAAATATTCCGGAAATTCTTTCGATATTCAATCAAAAATCGAAAATTGTGTGTGTGTGTGTGTGTGTGTGTGTGTGTGTGTGTGTGTGTGTGTGTGTGTGTGTGTGTGTGTGTGTGTGTGTGTGTGTGTGTGAGCGCGCGCGTGCTTCTTCGACCGAAAACTTTTTACGATCCTGCCCTTTATTGGCCAGACAGGAGAATCGGGTACATGGTGAACATTAATGCCAAGTTGCAATTTTTTGTTGGCGATAAGACGGAAAATGTGACAGCCTTCTTTATCATATTCTAATAACCTTAAAAGCGAAAAATGGATGCCTCAAAATCGATAAATCGCTACATTTCTGCCCGGGCCTTTTTGGCTTTAAAAACCCCAAACCAAAATACATCATGTTCTTCTTCATACAATGAAATGAGATAATTCTTGCTTTCATTGTCTTTTCAAAGACGAAAATTACCCTCTAGACTAAATATTCCGAAAATTCCTTCCATTTTTTATCGCGAAACAAAGGCGAGAAATAAAGGATGAGGTCTGCCCCGAGGATGGTTCATCCATCAACGCCCGCCATTTCCTCGAAGTGACCGTTTATTATCTTAAAATAATAATAAAAAAAATTGAAGCTCAATGTCAGTTTTGATAGCAGTAAAGTGGATATTTTTTCGCTTAGAATATCAACGCTTGAAGAACATTTTACAAAAACCGACTAATACGACCCTACAGCTAAAGCAAGAAAATTAGAATTTGTCATTTATTCAGTATTGTATTTATTGATCCAAATAACATAAAATGTAATTATTTAAATCATTTCTAGCCTTTTTTCCCTCTCGTAAAAATTCTACAGAGAAGACACAGTAATCGTCGAAAAGTTAGAACTCATGATTTTGACGATTCTCCATGTTTTAGAACTCCCCGAGCTCGAAAAACGCATTTTTGGAGAAGGTCCAAATGTCTGTCTGTGATAAAGATAACTCAAAAACCCTTTGAGTTAGACAGTTGAAATTCGGTACATGGCCTTTACACCAAATTTACAGATTTTTGTCAAGTTTTGCATAAAATATAAACAGGGTGAGTCTGTGAGACTATTCGAATATAAATCAACACGATAATTATAAAATGAAGAGATCTAGATAGATAAAATTTGGTGTAGAAATTAAACATCTATAATGCAGATGGCTGCCAAGTATAGAACCAAATTTAAGAGGGGGTTGACCGACTGTCAGTCTGTACTTTCAGAAACACGTAAATGTGATAATTCAACAACGTAATGACTTAAATTGGATATGGGCTTTATGACTACAATGCAGTTTTGTGTCAAATTTTTGTTTCAATCGGTTCAGAAAACGTGTCCAAAACACAAATTTGATTTTCAGATGCTATTAACGCATGCCAGAGATTAATCGTCAAATAAATCGCCAAGGATGACATAATAAATTCAGTAAAAAGGCTAAATTCAAGTCAAAGTTAATATTTCGTAACTATTGTGCACCGGTGCTATATAAGGAGACAATATGACAATTTATTAGAGAGTATGCGAGAAAGTTTTGGGGCGACACCTCCCGTGGATTCCAGCTGGAAGTATGTGCGTAGAAAATAGCTATTGAGCTATCATAGAATGGGAATTCTATGCATCTAACACCGTATTATATGAGAAATACCAAAGTCCATTATACCATTATATGAGAAGTCCAAATACCAAAGTTTGTTAAGTAATTTGAAACATTATTGAAAGATCATTTTAAAAATCATAAAATGTTAATCAAATATGTATAATCATATAGTGAAAATAGATTGGGATTGGACCACAATGCTTGGATGGTAGTATTAAGTATATGGAATGTTAATTAATATTAAGAAATATTTCTAAATAGACATATATAACTTCAAAATTAATACTGATTCTGGCAAACATATCAACAGAATACTCGCATTAATTTTAATACGAAAAATTGAAACTTTAAGCAAAACATAAAGATTTATTTTTGCTTGAAATTTAGCAAGCTTCAGTGGCTTAGTGTTAAAAACCAAAGTATTCTTCAAAGGAAACTTTTTCTTCTATTTAAAAGTAGATAAAACAAAATTATTGATTCCGAAATCAAAAGAAATTCAATTTTATTACGCTTCTAATGATCATGAGTTAAAGTAAATATATCAGAAACAGAATGAAATCGCAGGACATAGTAAGTAAAGTAAATATGAGGGGTGATCCAAAAACAGTTTACAAGGCAAAGGAGAAATGCTTTATTAACAATACACACAGGATACAAATGATAATTAAGAGACATATGTGGCGGTCACTTCTCTACATAATCACCAAACCTGTTGAGGTATTTATCACTCCGCTGGACCAATTTGTTTAACCCGTCTTGGTAATAGCAGATTTCTGGCTATTGAGCCAGTTCTTGGCACCTTTTTTAACATCACCGTCTGATATGAACTTTGTTTCGGATAAGTGTTTCTTCAATGCCGGTAAAATGAAATAGTCACTGGGAGCCAAATCAGGGCTGTAGGGGGGGGGGGCTCCAGACCTCATCACCTAAACGTTTCCAGCAATCTCTCTGCCCGCTTCAAAAGAACGACACCATTTCGCCACCTGTTGTCTACTCATTGCTTCGCCCCCTTAACACTTCAACGATTTGTTTGTGAATGTCCGATGGGGGCACATTCTTGGCCCATAGAAATCGTATCACGGCTCGCATCTCCGTTCGAGACCACTTCTCTAGACGTCTTGCCATTACTGTCGCTGTTTCAGGTCTCAGTACGAACACTATCTGCTCGAACGACCGGTCTAAGACAACTAGCGCCATCTGTCTCCACTCTGGGTAACAATATTCCCATCCACAATTTTTACTTTCCAAATAATGCTGCTTGTAAACTTTTTTTTTGGATCACACCTCGTATATCAATTATCAAAGGGCATGATTTCAGCAAGAAAAATGATCATGGCTCAACTCAATTAATCATCATATCGACTCAGCTCAACTCGGGAAATTATCATACCAAAATCAATTTTAAAACCATGGAGTGCACAAACATTATTCACTAGTATTCTGGAGTATTTTATTGTCTTTCTGCAAAATGAAGAAATAACGTTGAAAGCAAGGGACTTATTCATAAGGTAGGTCATTCATATATAATAAATAATAATAAAACAATTCATAACGAATCGCATTAAATGGTACAAGCTGTCTATTGATAAACATATCACTGCTGAATGTTTTCAGAATTATTGCACTTCATTTTCATGATCCACTGCAACATCAAACTTTCAAACTGATCCACAGCAACTTTTCTTTAAAAACCTTTTATATATTTTGTTGTAATTTATTGGCAGTTTTCTCTAATTATGTTGGTTACTTACTGACTTAGCAACTAAAATTAACAATTCTCATTCATTCTAATTAGTCTCATTAATTCTAATTAGACTCTTAATTTTAACAAAGTAAACTTACTTATAACTATTATTATTTAAAACAGATTTTTTTAAAAAAATTTTTGGTACTTAGGCTTGCGAGTCGATGATATTGTGATTTTCTTGACTTTGAAAAGAGAATTCAACGCAAGCTTAGTCCCTTAATATGCGATAATGTATTCGTCAACATAGCAATAAACGTATATTCTAAGTGTATTTTCCAATCCCTTAACATGCGATCATGTGTTAGCGAACATATTAATAAATGTATATTCTAATTAGGGATGCAAATCATATCACTCAACATTAATATACAATTTTTTTACAGTTCTCCTATTAGCCCTAAATATCTACGGACATTGTTACAATATTTATTCATTCAAAACATCAAACAACATAATGATAATATTGCCGCATTGAAAAGCGGCAGTCGATTCTCCATGACCGAATGGTCGTAGCACCGATCTCTTAATCAAGAGCCTGTAAGTTCGAATCCCGCTAGAGACATTGCGATGTGTCTGTGTAAATATTTAATTGCTTGATTTTATGTTTTCCTTTATTTCATGTTCCAGAAGATTCTGGACATTTCTATAGTTTACCAGACAAGTGTTCTGGACTTTTCTTACTGTCTCCAGAAAAGTATTCTGGAACTTTCCCTGCTAGTATAAAAGCGGATCGTCAGTCACTGGGTTCTCAGTTCAGAGTTGAGTTAATAAATTGGTTTAGCTCTACTTCTTGTGTGCGTCATTCCATTCCACACTAAAGTATCTACGTGACAATATTGTATAATATCTTGTGTTAATAGCGTCCAGCTTAATTGCTTAGGCAGCATATGAGACATGTAGATGAAAGGGTGGTTCCATGCTGTAAGATTGCATTCAATATAAAATTAATACAAGATTTTATTGTATTAATTTTACTGTGCACAGATTTTTATTATGATTCTGATGATCTCCTTAAAAATTCCGTATGTCTTCCGTATTTCTTTCTAAATGAAATCAGATATGAGCTATCCCCGTTATGACATTAAGCTGTGTCAGGAAATAGCAGCTAGAAAATATCCAATTAGTGATTGTATTTTTTCATAATAAAAATAATTAAACTCTTTTCTCAATTATACGAATGTCTTGTTAATTAGTAAATGTTTGCTTTTTCTTGATATTTGCTCAGTAAAATTTTGAGGTCCAGTTGTTGATTAGACGAAAATTCTATCAAATGGGCTAACTAAAGTTATAATGAACAAATCTGTACTGCAGGAATGTTGTAATCTCCTTTTTGAGAAGGGCTTTATTTATAAGTCTTTTATTAACTGCATAAGACTTGATAAAGAAAATGAAGTAAGAAAATTCTGTAAAAATTTAACAGTGATATGTTAATCAATAGACAACTTTTGCCAACCTTGTCAGAGTACTATTTGTTGTAACATTTTTTTTTCTTTTTTCTATCTACCCTATTATTCAATCTACAAATTATTCTTATATCATATAGACAATGAAGGGATATAAACTACGTATATTAGAATTCCTGATATCGCGGAAATTAATACAAGAACAATCCAGTTTATAAATTCAATTATCGAAGAAGTAATAACAGATTTTTTTTCTTGTTTATTTGTAAATTAATATTGGATGATAATAAATAAATAAATTACAAAAAAAAATGAGAATTTAATTTTAATTTTATTTATTTATTTATAAATTTCGAATTTATCGAAGAAATAATGCCACAATTTTTTCTCTTGTTTGTTAGTAAATTAATATTAGATGATAATAATATTTAGATAAATAGATTAGAAAAAACGAGAATTAAATTATAATTATTTAGATTACATAAATGTCTCATTAATCTAAGCGACATCAATAAAAATCTTTTGCGACAATTTTTTAGTACAATATAAAACAGAGTACAAAAATTTATCATTAAAAATTAATCTACTTTAAGAACTTCCGGTTTTAAATCAGTAAACTGACTTTCATAATATTATGATTATCCACTTCTTAAAGATCATTATAAGCGCTGGAATAATTCATTCTTTAAAGTCAAATGAATAATTAAAATTTTAAAACACGATAAGATGTTTTTTTTTTTTGCATTGTTGCAATAGAATCTCTTTGTGCATTTCTTTAACGTTTCTGTTTCTAACATTCTATTTAGAACAGAAACTGATATAGTATAACTTCGAAATTTCAGACTGATATTGAACACGAGAACTCTAACTGGATTCGAAATATATAAACAGTTTCGTAAATTGGTTATTTATTCATATACAAATGTTCTCCTTATGATAAATATAAGCAAGGTAGTTCTGCTTTAAATTAAATTTACGAATGCATTTATTTTGTAACCATGTTCTCTCTGAAATGAAATTTAAATGAGATTGTCGAAATACAAGCATTAAATATTGACGTCATGATAAGCATTTCGTAAGGTTTGCAATGTAAAGAGCATATTGTGTAACATTCATTATTTTCTTCTTACTGCTGAAAAAAAAAGGTACATTTGCTTCACGTGTTATAAAAAGAAGAAATCCGAAATTCCGACCCATACAATACCCTTTTCAATATGAAATTCAAAACCTTTTCTAACTTATTAGTATACTTACAATTGATACACGCATAATGTAATGTGCTTTTTATGAAAACTCAAACTTTTTATAATGGAAAGCAGAAGCTATCTTTTAACTGAGGCAAAAGTTTCGAGCACTTTCAAATTCAAATATAACTTATAAAGAGAATGTTTCGCAAGGTTTTAGTAGTGATTGTATTGGGAATTTACCTAACACTATTTTCCTGAAATTACTTCATTTGCTATGCGAATTTATGATTCATTTAACAGATTGATGGAATTCAAAATTTTATTAGAAATATTCTGGGGAGGGCTTGCCTTGTAACCGAAAATTCCATTCAGACAAAGTAAAGATGACATAAAAGAAATGAGGAAACAAACTTTAAAAACAAAAATCTAATCAAGTATAAAAAAGTAAGCTTAACCAACGACAAATGAGTAATCGCTTTGATTGCCCAGGGAAATTGGTGTTCATAGCTTCCAAAATAATTATCTTACAAAAGTGTAATTTGCATTGTATTAAGACTCGCAAAAATATCTTTTTAATGATATCAGTTTCATTTTTGAACTATTTTCTCGTTAATTTTATCAATAACTTTTTAATTCAATTTGATACAACATATATAACAATGTTTTTAAACGTTATGGGGGAATTCAAATTCAGGCCTCAAAACATTCAATTGATGCTTTTGCCAATTATTAATTCAGCGGTAGAATTTTCATTTTCGCTTTCATTTCGTACTTTTTTAGTCTGCAGTAAACTTAGTTGAATTCATGTTTTTCAGTCGTATAAAAAGAAACAAATTTATTTTTAAAAAAATGTACTCCTCAATTCTTGAACAGCCAAAAAAGTCAATACTTAGAGAGAACAAATCGTCTCTAAATGCGACTAGTTATTAAGATATCACTATTTGAGGTTGGAAATTACATGAACTTCGCACTTTCCTGAAAAATATGTAGTTTCAATATTATTTTGGTTTGAATAAATGTTGATTCAACCTACATATTAAAAAAAATGATTTATAAAGTTATATTTGACTTATCAAATTGCTCTAAACACAATTTCCAGATTATAAGAATTACGGTTTTCGTCATCGTCGTCATTTCTAAAAAAAGCAAATAATCAAAAATATAGAAAATGCTGAAGATAAACAAAAGCGTAATATCAATAGAAAAATTCAAAAATTTAAATATTTTTTATTAACACTGATACAAGCATTAAAAATGGCTTAGATGAAATTTAAATTCTAATAGAATTATTTCGAGGAATTTGCGCAACTCTTTTCGAAATACATCATTCGTTTCAGTCAATAAATACAGAATGAGTGCCGTTTTTTTTTTTTTTTTTTTTTTTTTTTTTTTGCTTTTTTTCTCAAATTGCAAAATATTTTAATGGATAAATAAAGTTTTTCAATAGAGTTGAGCAAATAACAATTTCTTTTTACTTTCATTAACATTTTGGAATCTTTACTGATAGATTTATTTCCTTCTTAACTTCCTGGGATAAGAACAAAACAATTACGATTAATACTGCATCTTGTATCAAATTGCTAGATTTCAATATTTTTAACTAAATTTTTCCTTAAAATGTTTTCCTGATTGTATAAAGTTACAATAATTTTTAAAGATATCAGTATAATATTTAATCGTGTACTAGGAATTACTCCTATGTGGTTCTTAGAATCAATGTTTTTTATATTCTTTTACACGTTTATTTATTTCAGAATTATAGAGCTACATTTAAATGAAATTAAAGTCTTTTGCTTACTTACTTTTTTTCTCTGAATTTGCGAAATAAGATGCAAATGTACCAATGTTTTCTGCTTTTTCATTTAATTAATTTTCTTTAAGTAATTAAATTTGTTGTAAAATTATCCGTTTTAGAAAATTCTAAAAACTTCTGCTTGATATTCAAGCGATTTTTTTTTAGTTATCTTGAATATATTTAATTATGATATTTATCTTTCAAGTTAGAAGGGGAGCGTTTTTCGTTTCTCTTTCTTTTATAGTTTAATGTAAATATAACAGTTGCTACGAGCGATTTTTTTTATTCGTGACAATGCTATTGAACGCATATATAGATTTCTTTTTTCTGACAAAAAATTAACAAAATTCCTTGAAAAAATTGGATTTTACATAGCTCGCTATAGCTAAAAATAACGGATCAGCTTGATTTTAGTTATTTTCTATTATTACATAATAATAATAAATATAAATAAAAATTATATAAAAATAAATTATATAAATGATATAAAGTAATATAAAAACATTTTTTTAAGTCAATTCCTACTTTCTCAAGAAATGAACTCGCATTCTTCACCTTCACGTGAAAAATACTGAAATTCTTGTATTTTACCGATTGAGCTACTGCCTGTTGATTTCAATTTCCATTACAAAACTGCTAAAACTCTATTTAAAATATTAAAAACTAATTAAATTTAATAATTAATGAATTAATATTTGAAAAAACTGTATTTACATCAAGTGCCATCCACTGCAAGTTTAAAAAAATATATTTGAACTTGAGTGGAATAAAAAGTATTTTGTTAAGATTGAAAATTTGAACAAGATATATAAATATATATAGGGAGAGTGTCACCTAATAGTAGGTATTGAAAAAAAGAAAATTAAAAGTGATTTTTAAATGTATTTTTTTTATTAATAGTTGAATTATATTGATTTTAGAAGCTAGCGAAGTTCGGTGTTCTAGTACATGGAACACTGCTCTTCAAAGGGTTAAATGTTAAATTGGCAACGTTGTGCTAAATTATCCGTTTTAGAATATTCTAAAAAATTCTGGGTGATATATAAATTCAAACGTGTTCTTTAGTTCTTTCGAATATCTTTAATTAAGATCTTTATCTTAAACGCTAAAAAGTGTGAGTTTTTCGTTTCACCTTCCTTCATATTTTAATGAAAATAAAATAGTTTCTTATTGGTATTTTTTTTATTTGTGGCAATATTATTAAACCCCATAACCCCTTGCCTGCCGCGGGCGTATATATACGTCTCCCTAAGTCAATGTGTTAACTGCACCTGACGTATATATACGTCTCGCAACTATATACGTATATGATCTGAATAACTTCATCAGGAATTATTTGCAATTTGTAAGTTTATTTTATTTATTATTAGTTATTATTTATAAGTTTAAAATAACTCACACAATTATGGAAGCCCTACACTGCTATGTGCATTATACTATGAATTCCCTTCATTTTATTTATTTTGTTTCCGACAGTAAATGTACTTCTTAAAATAATTTGAAGTCTAAATTTTATATACTCATTCGATTCTGTCATGTTCTGTAAAATATTCTTGACACTCCAATTTTTAAATTTAATTTTAAGTTTCAATATTTTGAAACCAAATTTGACCGAGTTATGAAGCGCTGAATATTATTGATGTAACAATCAGTAGCCAATGGCCAATGAACCTTGGAAAACTCCGGGTGCTGATAGATATATTTTCCTAGAGGCGGTCAATAAAGTGTCTAAAACCGCAGTTTTTATAAAATAATTATATTCATTGTTTATAATTCAAATCAGCTTTTGTTGCAAATAAGTGAAGCATTTTTTTAAAATTATTTTCTCAAAAATATTTGAATAAATAAAAGTAAGGGACCGAGTATCCGTATAAAAAATTAAAACCCTGTGGTTCATTAGAATGTTTCATGAATTAAACCAGTTAAATATAATTATTTACCACATTTAGATTATTTTTCTTCTTAGATGTGTCAGCATAGTACGAACTATTAAGAAACTAACTTTTTCTGCTGAATTACAGCCGATATCTTGTATATATTAAACAATGTTTGCCTTATTGAGTTATTTATATGGTTAATGTCTCTTAAATCTTTTCCCTGGTATTTATTTTTCTAAAAAGTTTCATATTTATTTTATTTCTAAACACGGAAATAATTATACTTTTCAACTTTTAGTTTATAACTGCAGCTAACGTAATCGTTTGATATGAACTTTTGTCATCGCAATGGCAACGCGTTGATTAAAGATATTTTTTTTTCGTTCAAACATAATAAATGCGATGGAAATTTTATTTTTATTTTCTGTTTAATACAGTGTTAGAAAATACGTTTTAAAAATCATTAAAACCTGAAAAAAACTATACAACAATTAATTGATATTGAAATGATATTATTTTGTATTTTAGATCATATAAAAAACATTTTTGTGGTAATATGTGCCACAAAAATAGCTTACGGAAGTAATTTAATACTTTTTAGGGAAGTAAGCCTAGTTTTTAATTAATTAGAAATTTAATTAAATTTTAAAAAATCGTTCCGACTCTTTGAAAGACTGGTTCAAGATCTGATTTAGATCTGTAATTGATGACAGGAAATGGGAATTACAATGAAGTACTTAAACTTTTTCCTCTTTAAAACATATAAAATGCAGATATTTTCCACAGAAAAATTGCGCATATAAAATATTCATGGCACATATGTCCGCTCACCATATTCTTTCAAAATGTAACATCACACGTGCTCTCCGTCTTCAATTCTGGTCCTGATTTAGCACCGTGGGATTTTTCTTTTCATGAATAAACACTTCCGTGACTAGCATTGGCCATTATGAGAAGCAATGGTAACAACTGCTTAGAAACTTTGAAGAGCGTTCACAAAAGTGGTCGCTAATGTGTGTATGAAGACAGGAAAAATAGGCAGAATAATTGTAACAGAGAATATTATATAAAAGAGGATAAAATTATGGAGGATGTATCCTGAAAATTATTTTTTATTAGTATATGATTATTCTATATCGAAAACCTATGCTCCATCTATGCTAGAATGAAAACTGTAGTGAAAAATACTGATTTTTAAAATGTTATAAGAGCCAAGAATGCCTTAATTAAAATTCGCATTTGAACACTGGCGTATTAACCCTTCAAATTCCGTAATGCTAGTGATAAATCTACATGGCTTAGTTCCTATATTTATTTATTTATTTGTGCATTTGTGTGTTACCGTGTCCGCATGGATATTGACGGATAAAGCAGAGTTCCCATAAATATATATATATATATATATATATATATATATATATATATATATATATATATATTTTAATTTTGACAAAAGTCTTATAATTTGGATAAAGGCAATAGACAAAATTTCATACCTATAGTTTGGGTAATCGTTTACGCGGACAGACATATAGACGTAATTCCAAAATTATCTATAAAAAATGCCAGGAAGTTTAGTTTAGTTATATTAACGTCCTGTTTGAAGCAACACTAGGGCTATTTTGGGACGGACCTCGTAATTCTGAACCGTGGTGAGAAGACGAGGACGACACCTGAGCTGGCACCCACCTCTCCACACCAGAGGGAGGACGTTTGTTCAGGACGGATTTAACGTGCAACAGACCCCCTTACACAACGGTTCTTCGGTGGAATCGAGTCTCGAACCTGAAACCCTCCGGTTCTGAAGCCGAGACCTTACCACCAGACCACCACGGCCCAGGCCAGGAAGATATGTAATGTGTAGATTCATCAAAGTTGCGAGTTCTAATTTTTGTATGGCAACAGTATTTATTTTTTTTTTCTCTTTATATGCAAGAAAGAAGAAAAGCAATCAGCATTTTTGAAATGAGGCACTTAAAATCTAAAAATTAAAAGTTGGCATTTAAAAACTAAAATACATCAAAAACAAAAAGTGTAATGAAAAATAAATAGTTCGAACTTCAAACTTTAGAATCGTTCACCTATTACAGTATTCATTACTTTTTGTTTGTTTGTTTATAAAGTGCTTTTTTTTATTCTTTTAAGAATGAAATAATTAAGAATAAATTAGAACTCTAAAAGAAGTTTTATTTTAAATGAGCAGCTCTTTTTCCTAAGAAAAACTCATGCATCTTATTTCTGTTAGGAAGAGAAAAATTCTTGATTCGAATTCCTTTTATTCATTAATTCTATTTATAACAATGAATAAAATCTCTTTAAGTAAAGTTTTGTGTTTCCTTAATTTCTCTTAATTAGAAGTACGATTGTTATTCATTTAAAACGTTTCTTTTATCCAACATTTTTATAGAATAATTTGAAGTAATCAGGCAATAATATAAAGAAAAAGAAACCATTTTTGAAACATTCTGTGGGGAGATCTTTTCATCCGGAAATTGATTCTCGAGCATTGATTGTAAACTGAATTTGTTGCAGAAATAAAAACGTATCAAAGATGCAATAAATAAAAAATGTACGTGATTCAGAAATTAAGTTAAGGACTTTTAGATTTGACAAAGAGAAATATAATTTACAGATGTACTTCTTAACAAATTTACTTTTCTAATTTCTAAAATATGCACTTTAAGATATATTTTTTACGAATCCTTTCTAAAACTTTATTTAAACAATCGATTAAGAGTAATAAGATAATTTAAATAACATTTTACAAAATTCATTAGTTCTCAGATTCAATTCCAACTATTAACTTCTGCTTAGTTAGTTTGTATTTTCTTTCGAAGTTGAACTAGGAGTTACTGTTATTTCAGTAATGATGTCTCGCTTCTCCAAACTTCTTTGTAACTATAAGAGGACGCTTCATCCATAACATAATGGAGCATTTATTTCCAATACATGGTGCATCTTTCCTGTTTCGGTGGACACGAACTTGTGGCCTTCCAACTGAATGAGTATCTGTCACGAAATGTCTGTGTAAATAAATTATCGTTGCTTTTCTTTATTACACAATAATTTATTCGAAAGTGAAGATTGTATACTGGGTCAAATGACTTGAAAACACACGTTGTCTATTATGTGGTTTATTGGTAACATCAACAACAAAAGGCACAGGATTACGCCATAGTGTAGAAGACCTAAAGAACTACACATAAAATTTCTAATATTTCTAATTTAAATAAAAAAGAGAGAGCCGAGATCACATTCCCCCTAGTATAGGAGTCAAGTTCGTTTCTACTGGGAAAAAATATATGTATTGTTACGAATCTGTAATGCTGCTTCCCAGCATAGTTGGTTCCATCATCAGGAAGACCTTTTTACAGTCATCTGTATTGGACGGAATCCGTGTGTCGCGTCGGAGGTCCCGGAGCGTGGCGACAAACTTGGCGACTTTGGCGCGAAAATAGATTATACCCGAAACATCGAGAATTTTCCCGATCCGTCCAGTAGGAACCGAGATACGCCTCTTACGTTCCTGATTGGTTGAAATGCGTCTAGCCCCGCCTCCTGAGACCTATAAAAGGAGCAGCCTCCTCTGCCGGGGGATCGTGAATTGAGGACAGTAGTCGGAATCGACGTTAAAGAACTGGCCTTCCAGAGGTAAGCGGAGCAGCGACGGAGGCAAGCTAGTGCTGAACTAAGCTGTGCGCTACTGTCTGCAGTAGAGTCTGATTGTATGCTGCTGTGTATGCTGCACATCTCGGCTGAAGATGATCGCCTTCTGTGCTGTATATAGTTGTCGTCTTTGTGCTGTCCTGTGTGTCTTCGTGTAAATAAACGTCGTTGTTTTATTTTCTACTGCCGCCTGCTGATTGAGCGTTCTCCACACCATAATCGAACCCCGGAAATTTAGTAACAATATATACTAAACAACAGGGAGACCACGTGATACATGATTGGCAGCTAGTTCCGCCCAGGAAGATCACGTGGTTAACTGAATTCTTAATAGTCCGAGATCCTCACATAACTACAAAGATCGTCTATAAAAAAAATACTTTGTAAGATAGCGATTAATTTAATTTCATAGTAAAAGTACTTGGTTGTCATTCACTGTATTTTCTGTACACTATCATTTTTAATTCGAGATTAAATGTTGTTGCTTTGATGTGTTTTGTTATCAAAAACGGCCAAACATGATTCAAAAAATATTTTCAAAAGTATCTAGATAGACTTCCCATAATGTGGCTAGTTCCTTTTACTGTTATTTCATAATAATAACATTCTCCGTCGATAATAATGGAGAAAAAAGGCAATTTTGAATTTGATATTTGTTTAGATGCTGGATACTATTTACTTCAGACATTAGATACTATATGTAAATCACGTGATATGTCGTACAATTTGAAACATCTTTCAGAATTCTATATTTGAGCAAATACGTAGATTATTGAAAATGTTATCGCGACTGCATTAGTAGATAGGTTTTCTTGAATAATAAGTGTTAAATAGGAAAACAAATTTCTTTTTTTTAATATAAATTTATTGAAATTTCAATTCTTCCACAACTTTGGACCATATTATCTCAAAAAACATATTATATCACACTTAATTTTAAAAATTATAGATACCAAGTTAATTTTCTTACATTTATTTCTGTAATTTTAATAACTTTTAAAAAAATTAATTTAAAAATATTTAGCAACAATAATTAGGTCGGTGCCTTGCTAAGATATTAAATGCACGTTTACTATAATAAAATTTTATTACTATAGTATATAAATATATATTACTATAGTATATAGGTTATAATAATAATGTGTTACATAATTATTAACACATATTATACATTATTTAACCCCTTGACTGCTTTTCAAACATGGTCAGACCATCGAGTAATAATATTTTTAAATTTATACTCTAAAATTAAATCATTTCATATTTATTAAAACCAACGTGTATAACATTATAATTTTTTTGACAGTGATATTATAATTTCATTCGAAAATAACTCTCGGTTAAGTTATTGATGTAAACTCAATTTTTGCATTAACTGCTTTATCACAAGATATAAAAAACCAAGAATTTTATTAAATTAAATTATAATTTCTTCTACTGTTTACTTCGTTAATTTCATTCATTAAATAACTTTCTGTGGGCATTAACATTTCAAAATTTCATTTGAACCGGAGTTCAACTACAATTAAAAATTCCAGAATATTTTTTTTAATTGTACGTAGCTTTTAGCAGCACCTTATTTCCAACAGATTAAGATAGTGGTATGCTATTTTATTTCATGAATTTTATGTATTTTCATGCAACAGAAACGCTGAATCGCTAATTTGTTTAAAGTATGTACCAAAAAAAAAAAGTTGAAAAAAAATCCTTCACTTGAATGCAGTGCTTACAAAAATATTTAATCTTCATTCTTTTCAGACAGAAAAAAGAAACATTTTAGAAGACAAAGAGATATGTTTATTTTTAATAGAAAAACATCAACATCCCAGGCCTTTGTTCGTAGAGAATGTCAAATATTCTTCATGGAAGAAGCTTTTCAATAAAAAAAATTAGTTAGGGTTTTTTTTTTCAGCAAAAAACATGGATTCAAAGAGTTTTTTATTTCATCCTGTTACCTACGCTCTCTATACAAGGTTAAACATTTCAAAAATGAATATGCCAAAAATTATGAAATGTCATATCTTGATATCGCATTACATGCACGAGAATGCACACGAAACTCAAGTTAAATAAAATTATGTAACGGTAGCAAACGTTGATGAAAAAAGCCTAATATAAAGTAGCAGTGAATGGGTTTTATGATATATGCTATTACTGTTTCACTAACATTTTGATTCAACTAATACAAAGCATAAAATGACAAATAATGTTTCAGTGGACAATTTTTATCATATCATAATACTACGTGACACAACCATTTCTAGAGCATATATAACTCCTGAGAAATAGGATATGGGTACAATAAAAAAGGAAAAATACTTGGTGAGATATTTTTTGTTATCTTAAAGCAGAAATACTTGAAGTAATTTGAAAAAATACTTTTGAGAAAGCTTAAATGTTTTCATAACATACGAATTCTAAGAAAATCAAAAATAAATTTATAGCTGAACTAATATTTAATATTCTAGATGAAATATTGTTTATGATGCTGTACGTAAACAAAGGATTTTTTAATACTGAAATTTATTAATAGAATTACGACATAAACATATAATGTTATTTGTACCATACATTTTTTTTAATCCCAAGAATTCATGATTGATCTTCATATCTTCAGACAAAAAAAAATCTCCTTCTAACTTCTATTGAAAAAATTAATTGGGTCACAGGATGACAATTTATTATGTAATGTGAGTATTTTAGCTTGAAAATATCTTATCAATACTTGCAAATATAATAATTTTTTATTTAATTTTGTGTAAAAAAATTCTTTCATTTCTAATATTATTATCAGACCATATATTCATACCCGAAGAATTTAAATATTTGAAATATATTTGAATTTCGAGAAATATCTGCTCACTCTTTTATTTAATGACATAAATACATTAGAATTAATTTTATTATCGTCAAAATGTGTTAATATTATTTCGAGACAAACCACATAATTTCTATCTTTGCTCAAATGTCTTGATCAACATTTATCCTAACTACAAGTCTCCATACAAAGAGAAATTTTCTTGGTCGTGGATGGTATTACCATGCCCCAGACAAGGGTGTCCGCAGTGACGTGTCTAACGCAGTTTAGGACCTTATATTCGTAACTATTTGCAGTCCACCTCATCCCAATTCATTTGCGAATGGAATTGTCATGCACCATGTGAAAGTGCACAACATATCTTGAATAGTTTAGGAACTTAGATTTGTGACTAATTTAGTTGCCAAAAAAAAGGAAAAATTCGAAAAGTATTTGATATTCAAAAAATTCAGAAGTATTTGAAGAAATTAATGACTTTGGTAAAAAGGTGATACATTGAAAAATTGTATAGCTCTTCAGATTCGATTATTTTTATTTGGCTTTCAGAGCGAAAAAAAAAATTTCGAGCCACAATATGTAAAATCATGGAAATATTTCAAATTTTTTAGGATGATTTTTTTAATAGTTGCAGTAGGCATTTTCTTCCTTACTTCGTGTCACCAAAAATTAAAATTAAAATGATGTTCTCAAAAAAAAAAAAAAAAAAAAAAAAAAAAAAAAAACTTCTCTGCATGATCTAAATTTAATTTCCTTTTATGAACGGATTATTTATTTACATACAAGAATATTAGTTAGCATTAGAGACTATTCAAGGTGGAACCACAAGGCTTTCCCAGAATATTAATGCTCTTCTATTCTTGAGGGAAACGAGCAGGCCGTTACTCTTTCCAAGAAGGCCAGAGCAGCGGATCCCACCGCTCTATCTACTACTATTCTGGATGCTATTGCCGTGGCAAGACAGAGGCTCTGTACCAAGCGGAAGAAATTCTCCCCGACAAATCTAAATTATAGAAGAGACATCGCAAGCACAATTGCAAGACTCAGAACAGGGCACCTGAGGAGCATGAGGATCATGCCTGAAGGTTCAGACTCTATGAAGAATGCATACACTGTCCAGACATGCAGCTAGATCCGGAGCAAATTTTAAGCTGCCGTTCCATTAACTCAGCCTTCTTCAAAATAGACATTTACTGCACCAGACACATTCTTTATTCCTATGAAGCTGAAGACGTGGTCAGGGCTGTTCTGCATGCTTTCGGCCCAATTTAATTTCCCCCCTCTCTCCCTTTTTTTTTTCTTATTTTTTATTGCACTTGTCACACGACAACAACAACAATAATAGTGAATAAACAAATCACTTAAAGTAGAAAGAGAGACAATACATTCGTTAAAAAAGAATATATTTTTTATTTTATAAATAATCAATTCAACTTTGACACTTTTATTTAACTTGAATTATTTCATATTTATAGTGACGTATATCAATTTTACACTTGCATTCTAATTTGTAAGAATTTTGAATTTTACACACTTATGTATGCTTTATATATTGATTCATTTATTTAAATTCTTATTTCGCATCAGTAATCATTATTTGAAATTTATCAATTAAAAAAGGCGGAAATAAATCTTTTTTTACACTGATAAAAAGTATCTTTCTTTTTAAAAAAAAAACTACTTTTATAAAATATATTATAAAAGTAATTTTAAAAAAAAGACTAGAAAATAGATTAAAACTATAAAAGATAAAAAGATTATAAAGATAAAAATTATTAAAAGTTGTACTCTGATGTTTAGATTGTATTAAAATATTTTTATATTACAAAAAAAGTAAAATTTCTAAAAGTATTAGATATTCAGTCCTTTTTTTTATGATTCCCAAAATTTTCTACAGAAGGCAATATAAAAAAATAAAGTTATTCTCACGCGTCTGACGCTGTTTCTGAAATTCTGAAACAGAAACATGTTTCCTTTTCAAAAGAATGAGATCGTATGAACAACTTTGTTTCTCCAACATGTCATTTTGAAACAAATATCCCGGCTTCTTTTCTGAATGCAAATGCTGTTGCATAAGATAGCGTGGAATCACCCACTTTTGATCCATCTAGACGGTTCTGAAAGTGACAGAAAGGACCCCAAGTGCATTCGATTGGAAAATTACATGGTAAATGTATGTATAAACATGTTTGATTAGGAAAAAAATTAACTAAACAAGACAAATTATTTTAGAAAAGTTGATTATGATCTATAAAGATTTATCTATATCTATACTTATAATAAAGCTCAATGTGTGTGTGTGTGTGTGTGTTGGCGCTCTACAGGCCAGGTCATTTGACATACAGCTATCAAATTTGGTACATGTATACCTTAGAGGTCGAGAATGTGCACCTGGGGTCCCTTTTTTTGAAATTTTAATTAGAATTTTAATTATTAATTAAAAACTAACTTTCCCGCCAAAAAAACTTCCATTTTCCCCACCGCCAACTTTTCCGCCAAGAAAATCTTCCATTTTCCCCACCGCCAACTTCAATTTTTTTTTCTCCCAACAGAAATGAGGCTAGGGTTAACATTTTTCGGCGGATTATTTCAAACGATTCTGTTTATTTTCTTAATGTTTTATGCATTTAAAATTAAACATTGTTAATTAATCCATGTTTCAGATTCATTCTGAAGTACTTTTGAATTAAAATAACACAGAATAAAGGAAATTAAAAATGTATAATCTGCATAGCGTTACCCCAACTGGCGTAGAAAAATTCACGCATTTGCGTTACCGGAGCTGGCGAAGAAAATTCACGCATGCGCATTCTGATTGTTGCCATGACAACCGTTATCAGCGGTTGATTTAAATTATTTTCAGGTTAGTTGCCTGCTTTTGTAAGTAAATTGTATTTATTTTAGTTATATATTTTTTTGTATATGCTTATAGTTTTAAGTACATCGTTTTTAAAGTAGTTTTTTAAACCTGTTTTCGACCGATTATTTTAAACGATTCATTTTATTTTCTTAAAGTTTGATGCATTTAAAATTAAACATTGTTAATGAATCGATCTGTTCATGATGAATCTGAGAAAATTTTGTTGACAAATTCTTGAGATATTACATAACTTAAGAAAGATATTCTTTAGTGCCCATAAAGTTTAAACGCTCAGTGACTCTATTATCAGTAATCATATTATTAAAAAAATGCTTTGTTTCAGTAAAAAATATTATATTAATTGCAGTTTAGTCATTTCCATTTTAATTTTAAGCATAAATTCTACCGGAACTAACAGAAAATTAGAGAGATACATATTATGTTATGGCTGAAGGGCTTTATATTATTATGAGTGAATTACATGACTATCAAAATTTGAAGCTTTAAAATATTTGATGAAGAAGCTATTAAAGTAGGAATTACATAAAATATTTAATTATTAAAATTTTAACGAGCATTAAGATTGGCGAACCGGCTGGTCGCCAAAGGCGGCTAGTATAAAATATTTTAACAGCATTATAATGAAAAGAGAAAACTTATTTAGAGGAAAATGTGTATACGATTATCCAAAAATAAATTATTCACATGCAAATAAATGATTTAAAATTATTAATACATAAAACTGTTAAAAATTAATATGCTATAACTAACAGCAGTGGATTTTCTTAAGATAATTTATGGCTGTGTGGTTTTAAGACTTGAGACAGTAAAATAATAAGATTGGCTAAAATTGCTTAACATCCATTAAATTATGAAACATTTTATCTGTTTTTGTGTTGTTCATCTAAGGTAAAAATCTAAAAAAGGAAAAAAAAAAAAAAATAAGCTTATAAAATTCTTGTTATTTTCCTAAAATTATTGCAATTCCTTATTTCGGCGATTCAGGCATGAAAAGAAATCGGATGTATGCAAGAAAATATCGCTATATTGAAAATGTAATTCTGAAGATTATCTTATTATTTATCATATAATGGATGCATGATTTTAAGATTTGAGATGTCAGAATAATAAAATGAACTAAAATAGTATTTGCGTAAATGTTAGTATACCTATGAAATTTTGAGTTCCGTATTTCTAGTACAATTGCTGTACACCTCAATTCCAAGAAGAGTTTTTACCTATGTACTGAATATACTCCCACTAGGGAGCACTTCAAAAATAAGGACGAAAAGCTTTCGGTATGGTGGTTGATACAGAAATGGTAGGGATCGACTACCTACTACCTATGACGAGATGTACTTCCCTAGGGAAAGGTTGTGCCGTAGCCGGTGATGGCCATTAGGACTCAACCACGATTTCCGCCAGTGTTACTGTCGCGGTGGTCCGATCATTCAGATTTTTTCGTGTGTCTTCAGGCGGATCAGAGTAGCCGGTTAACTGCATATTTAACTGCAGGTTATGAACTGCATATTTATACATTAATCGCCTCCCATTTAAATCAACAAGATGACTAGTTTGAACAATGACTTCCCTTGAATGTAATACTTGGTCAATGGGCGCTTAAATAATTGCACCATTTTTCGAATCTTCGTTTCATATCAAAATGAGGACGTTGTACCCCAAACAAAAGATTTCAAATTAATTTGACATATGCAGAGATTCAAAATTTGGTATACAAACTATAATAGACCATATGAGGTACAAAAAATTTCTCACAATATATCAGAATATATGATAGGAAACAGCAACCAAATCGTGCAAAGGTTGTACATAAAGGATGAAATAACGTACACTGATGGGTAATTACTTTTTATTTGGTGATGTTTGACATTGGCTAGAGTGTACACCCGTTAGTTACGAACGCTTCACTTTTCATTCATCATTCACAATTTTAAACACTTTAGAACGGTGAATATATTTCTGAAGAATGCTTCGTATTTACTTAAATTCTGGTATAAAGTAGCAAATATTTTACAATGTAGCTTTTGTTTATTCAGGAAATAATTCTTGGAAAGTCACCTTCAAATACTCTACACATAATATGCAAATCATACCAACCAGACAGATTCTAACCCTCGAGTGCTTTTGCGCATGCGTTAACACGGGTTTAATTCGACAAATAGGGATGAGAGGAAAGATAAAAGGAAGATATGTTTACCTTTAGCAATAAAGTAAATTCCGGAAGTGCTCACATCTTTCCGCGTCTCATCTTTCTCCTTAGTGCTACAGAATCATCAAAAAGTGTTCGTCTCAGGATACTGAAACGAATAGTACACCTCTGTATACATAAATTGTTTCCAGATGATGAAATTAAAATGAGTATCATGAAATCCAAAGACAACGGTAATGAAGAGCACATAAGTATGACATTTCAGGTCGTTAGTTTATTGATGATTCTTTTCTTTGCGTGTAGTTTTGCTTACAGAAATTATTCAGTGAATAGGAAATAAAGCAGAAAAATATATTATATACATTTGTTCAACATATTACTTTTCGTCACATCTTTAAGCAATGATAGCTTAAATACAGTAATTTACATATTAAACTATCTTTGCATTTCTCCCTCCATAAGAAATACAATACTTTCATTTATTTTCTTTTACGTACTCTTATGAATATTCTTCATTTCTAAATGTAACTTCTCAATCGTTATGAGTTCATTTAAGTTCCGTTCAATTCAGTTATATTAACTTCCGTTTTAAAGCAGCACTATTACTATTTTCAGATGACCTCGTAATTTTGAACCTCGGTCAGATGATGAAGATATCGCCGGAGCTGATCCGCTTTCTCCAAACTTCTACCCCACAACAATCAATTGTTATGAATTTTTAACTTCATATTAATTTTAGAAGCTTTTTTTCCTTTTAATAATATTGATAAGAAAATAAATTATTTATAACGTCATACATATAGATTTTTGTCATGAGTTTGGAACAAATGAACCAAAATGCTTCATAAACTTTAATCAATTTTATGAGAATAAATAACTAGTATATTTCATCATAATATATCATTAACATTTAATATACATCATATATATAATAAATTATTATTATTGTTATATATATGTAATATTTTTTGGTTGAAGCAGAATGCAGGTTTGACAAGCAATGAAGAAACTTTGTATTTTAAATTCTCTTTAATATCCATCTCGAGAAGGCAAATTATCTACAAGCAGAGACGCGGACAAGGCACATCCTCCACAGAGCAGCACAAAAGCAGAAGTAAGAAGGAGAGGCAAAATGGGACGAAACAAATGATCACTACTAGTTTTAAATAACATAGGAATTCCGGCAACGTGACTACTGAATACATGTGTTGACTTTTGTCAAGGGCAAGGAAGGGATCATTTTCATTTGATACGCAGATTGATGGCGCAGTATTTTACACACAGCTTCAGTTGAATTAATTAAACCGAAAGGGGAATTGTATCAGGAAATAAGAGAATGAAATTACTGTGGGCTAAATTAAGACAAAGCTTTGGAAATTAATTTGGTTTAAATTAAGAGTTTAAAATATCATTACATATATAATATTATAATTCTTCATCTTTATGGAAATAAATTATATTTTGAATGGAAATTTATTTCCAAGTAATTTCACTAGAACTAAATTTTTCTCTGATTTTATTGCTATAGCCTTCCATATCATTTAATTTATTGATAGAAATGACTGATTTTTTATTAAGATTCAGCACATTTAATGGTCCTAACGTACAAAGTAAAAACCACTAATATTTTAAATTGATTCAAGATGACGTGTTCATTAACGTTTGCGTCAGGGCTGTTTGAATGAATGCTTAGGTACTAAACAAAAGTAAAAACAAATGGATCAGTCTGGACAGAATATTTAGAATTCTGCTTATTTTGATTTTGAAATATATTTATTGAATATTTTACGTTATATTTTTCCACTGATGACAAACTCAAATCGGCACTTAAATCTAAGATACAGGACCGTATGCTAATTCAACAAAAATGGTATTTTCATCAAGGACATTGCATTTCCAACAGCACAAAATTGTGTTGGGAATCCCATTTGTTACACTTTGCCATTCTTTTTCGTAGATAAAAAAAAATAGATTTTTGATCTATCAAAGTAATAATTTTATAGAGCATTATTCTTTGATCACATGTGTCACTATGTTTCCAGTAGTCCATATTAATATCTCCATTTACAAGACCAGTGGAAACACAGATCTTTAGATAATTTTTAGTGACATTTTCGAAAAAATATAACTTATCAGTATTTCTTACCTTTTTTTTAAAGCGTTCCGAGTGTATTCTCTTTTTAAAAGTAAATTTAATAAGTTTTATTTATATATGAACTGAAATTCATTAAGCTTCCATCGCAAATAACTAAAAATACATTTTTTGAGGGAAATATCCTTTAATACGAAGACATTGTTCTACCGAGGGAGAATTTAATTTCCTTTGGAGAATGTTTTTTCCCCTTTAATGACGTGTTTTCTATGAAATTCATATCATTTTAAAAAGAAAGAGAGAATTTTTTTCATATTATGATTTTTTTTAATGTGCATATGGTTAATGTGCAACAAATATATTTTCCAGTGTATCATGACTTTTTATCATTTGTCCTAATTGTATATGAAACAATCAATGGGTTTTTTATACAAAAAAAAATCTGGACTTATTATTTCATTCGCGGAATGATTTAAAAGGTATCCCAATATTAATGCAAGATTCGAATTTGCCATCATTTGTGCAGTAAAGTGTTGGCAAACCTATTAATAGTTGATAGTTTAACCTAATTAATATTTGATAGTTTAGGGTTAGTAAAAATAGTGCGTTACACGATAGAACAATATTTTAAAGCAAAATTTGAATTTAATTAAAAAAAGGGAGTTCTTTAAATTGTCATGTTTTTATTGAATCGCAAAGTGCAAAGGATAGGGTTATGTATGGAATAACACATAGGGCAAATGGCGTTCACGGTTTCGCTCCCACATATGCACTCCTTTATCTAAATTTTTTGAGACCATTTTGCTTAAATGTGGCTGAATTTCGTTGATGCAGGGTTGAATTATCTGCTTCAATGCAAGCGTGCTTGTGGGCTTGCTGGTATACACCTTTCACTTCAAATAACCCCATAAAAATAAATCCAGTGGTCTTAAATCGTGGATCCTCACGATCTAGGCGTCCAATTCCCAATTTTCCCAGACTTTTTTTTTTATTTTTGAAATATTGTTCATCAATGAAAGCACGTGGTTCTATCGTGTAACGCTTCATTTTTACTAACTCTAAACTATCAAATTGATTTTAATAGGATTGCCAACACTTTATTGAAGGAATGGGAGCAAATTCAATTCAAAATTTAAAAAATTGCATTCTCACAAAAATTACGATTTTGCTTATTATACTAAAATTTATTAATATTAATGTTTTATTTTACAAAATTTAGTCATTTGTTTTGCTATAGTTTTCTTTATGATGTAAAGGGTCATAATATACGATGATTAACGAAATAATATTGAAAAATCTTAAAACTAAGCCCTCCTGAACAGTAGTTTTGCAATGATTTAGTTATTACAATTATTTTTTATATTTTATATCGCGATGTGGAAACGACACCAACAGACGTTTATGGGTAATCGAAATCCTGGACATTTTAGTGTTTAAATAATGTAAATCGCTTGCAAAGTTCAGCTGTTTAATAAAGTAATTAAAATATTGTTACATTTTTACAATGTAGCTTTTATAAGAAGAATTCGTAAAAATGTAATGAACATTCAACATAACAGAATAATAAAAGCAAAAAAAAAAAACATGAATATTTATATAAGGGAATTAACTGTAATTTTTTAGACATATCTTAGGCAAAGGTATTAGGCTGAAATTCCGTAATACGTTTTCTTTTGAAAGAAAATTATATATTTATTCTTTAATATCTCAATGTTTCTATAGATTGTGTATATATCTTTCTATTATGACAAGTGGGTTTTAGTTTTATAATGGATAATAGGAATCTACAAATGTTTAAAATTCAATTGATAGTATTTAAAGTAAAGCAAGTAATGGAAAAAATAAAGTTAAAAAATTAAAATTAAATTTTCATTTTAAATTTTTCTAGCTGACAAACAAAATTTTAGAGCTCGACCGATTTTGAGATGAAATAATAGTCAATCATTTAAAAAGGCATCTGCTTTCAAATAAGCATACGTAATAATGATGCAATACTGGTAAAAGCAGGTAAAAAAATATATGTGATTAAAAGATGATAATGAAAATTGCCATTTATGCTTTATTCATTTATTATGCTTACGCGATTTCGAGCTTCAAAACCCTCTAGCCAAAACAACATCATGTTCTCACCAGATGAAAAAAATCCGACAGCCATTCCACAAAACAAATATAATAAAATCTCAAGGATTCTCGTTACTTTTCCTGCACCGGATATTAACATCGAACTGAACAGCAAGAATCAAATAAAACGATATTAATGTCAGTTTAAAGGAAATATTGGCTTCCATTGCAATTTCTCAACTATTTAAAGATGTACAAAATGAAAGCTATACCAAAGTGGTAGAAATTTCTAGAAAGAGCAGATATTTGAGTAGCTATCAGTGTTCTAAGCGATACATAAAAGTTTATACATGATTTCTACAAAGTACTCGATTTAAAAAGAAAATCATCTTGGACTGCATAATAACGAATATGATAGAGTAGAAGAATTTTTTTTTCAGATGCACTGCCATTCAATCGTTTAAGATAGATTTTTTATAATTTTTTTTTCAAAAATAACTTGAAAGTCTAAAAATATCGATTTGAAATCTTTAAACTGAGAAAAGTGTGATTAGGGAATATGGAAGTTAATAACAGAAAAGTCTGTAATATTAATTAAAACAATTAATTCATTTGATAATAAAACAATAAATATTTAATAAAAATAATGATTTTAAATATTTAATGAAAATAATAGTTTTAAATATTTAATAAAAATAATAATTTTAAATATTTAATAAAAATAATAGTTTTAAATATTTAATAAAAACAATAATTTTAAATATTTAATAATAAATATTAAAATAGATTTATTTAATATTGATATGATTATCTATTATTGGTATGCGTGCATATGTATGCTCTCTGCATAGAGCTACCGAATCTGGAATCTTTAAAAATTTAATTAATTAAAAATTAAGCTTGATATTTCCAATTTTTTTTGTACCTGTCACCGCAATACAGCACATAAATATTTTATACACCATTTTAAAATTAGAGGTTTCATATTTTCGCCAATTGCAGAACTAATAGTGAAATGAATAACAATTTAATTGTAGTAGAATTTTTTCTTGAATGTTGGTAATTTTCTTGAAATATTTTTGCAATTTCTAATGATGAAATACAAAAATCGTTTTCATTTTTTATAAAACTTTTCATCGCGTGATTTTCTTTCACAGTTGAAAAGCTAAAGAAGAAGAATTCTTTTTGATATCTGCGTAGACAAGACGAAAAAAAAAAAGAAATAAAGTTACCAAAACGAAACATTTAGAAGACTATTTGTTAATAACTGTTAGCAATTGTTTAATAATAACTAATTTCTTGTATTTTGTTGATTTTCGCAAGTGCTGTTTTGTGTCATCTTCAGTTGTTTTTATCTACGGTGTGTTTGTATTTTCATGTATATTAAAACGTTTTTTTTTTCGTTACAGAGTTTGTGTTTTATATTAAGTTATGTTTTTTCCGCTACTATATAAAGTGTATGAAAAAGTTACTGAATGAAAGCATCATAATAACATACAAATATAGTTGTTAGAATTTAACATTAGAATTAAAAGACAGATTCAGTTACAATTAGGAATATCATCAATAACAAACTGTGCAAGTTTGAGGTTCGAACTTGCAACGTTAGGGTTCATAGCCGAGTAACAAAGCCACTAGACAAAAGTGTACACTCCTCTCCGGAAGTTGTTATCTGGCTTATGATGTTACCACCCCAATAGTCCCCCACCAGTGAGTCGGTTGAGTTTATCGCGCCAGTTATGGTGAGCGACGAACGTGATTATCGCGCCAGGCGTTATGGCGAGCGACAGCGAGCGTGTGTGAGTGGTTGCTACCGGTAGATGGAGCCACGACAGCTGAATGAAGGATGCGGTTGTTCAGAACCAGGGTCACCAATGTGCAAGTTTGAGGTTCGAACTTGCAACATTAGGGTTCATAGCTGAGTAACAAAGCCACTAGACAAAAGTGTACACTCTTCTCCGGAAGTTGCTATCTGGCTTATGATGTTACCACCATAAAACCATTGACATCATTAAAGTATGAATTGAAGACTCTTGCTATTTGAAGCTATATAGATTCACCAGTCACTATTTATTAAAATGAATACTTGTTCTCTTATATATATATATATATATATATATATATATATATATATATATATATATATATATATATATATATATATATATATATATATATATATATATATATATATATATATATATATATATATATATATATATATATATATATATATATGCAATGAATTTCGAATCTTGTCGGCTAAATGATATGTAACATATTTTGATTGAAGTAGAATGCAGGTTCGAAACAGTGAACAGACTTGGTAGTTTTAATTTCGTCTTATTCTATTTCGAGTGGCAGGCATGATTATATACAAGAAAACGTAGCGCGGCACACACAGAAGTAAGAAAAGGGTAAAAAGGGATGAACAGATGATGACTTGCCTTATATAACATAGGATTTCCGGCCACGCGCCGAGGGAATGACCTTTGACACCTTTTCAAGGGTACCGAAGTATCACTCTCATGTGAAACGTAGTTCTTGATGGCGCATTATTTTTACAAAGGGGTTAATTAAACTAAAAGTGGAATTGGATCACGAAATAAGAGAATATTTTAGAATGAAATTAGGAAGGCTAAATTAAGGTAAAGTTTTTGAAAATGAATTTGGATTAAATTAGGAGTTTAAAATATCATTACATATATATATATATTGACAATATCCTTTACATTTTTTTCATGATTATACTAGTTTTTTCTCACATATTTCTTGTAGAAGGAAAAATTACAATATAATATATATTGAATTGCACTATAATATATATTGAAATCCTTTTTCACTTTTAAATAAATTATAAGAAGGAAGAAATGTCTTTTGTTCCGTTTGTGATTCGGGTATTTGGAAATATCTATCAATGGAATATAAAATGTAGGTGCTTTCTATTGTTGTTTCAAAGTTTTATTAACTAAGTTGTTCAATTTCGGTAAAAAGTTCAAATTTTTTTTGTTAAAAATGCGTGAGCTTATTATTATTATTTTTCTTTCTAACAGTTCTATGTTTATTTTATTTTAAATAATGCTTTCTCATATTTATATTCATAAATCTCATTATGATTTTCAAAAAAAAAAAAAAGAAAAGAAAAGAAATACGAGCAAAAATTAACTCCTGTTTTCAGCATTAATTTCACCCTATTAAATACTCTCCTTAACTAGAATACTTGTTCCAAAAGATTATTCTTTTCAGAAAACAATGGCAACAAAAGAAATCTTTTATTAATAACTGAATATAAGGACAAAATTGTTTATTTCAGTAACTAATGAAAATAAAGTTATTTATCATTTTACTTTAATAAACATTTAGAATTTAATATGCTGCGTTTATGTCCTGCAAATGTTTATTACATTATAAGAATTTAATTGTATGCAGCCAAGGGAGTTTAAAGTTGAACAATGTCTTTATGAATTGTCGAAATTAATAATGCAAATATTTAATAAAGAAAATGTTTTGTAATGCAAATATTTTACTTTGTAATATATGTCTGTGCTGTTATTTTAATTGTTTTATTACATGAAGCTTTATAATGGAAATTTGGCTGTAACAACCTACCACTATTAAAAAACTAAAATGTGCACTTCATTCATAAGATAAATTTAACAGCATTGCATTCTCTCACTTTTTGGTTTTTTTCTTGTATACTGCACCGATTACACCAGCCTCCAAAAAAAAGAAAAAATTTTTGTTTGAAAAATTTTAATTGATTTATATCAGCAATGATGATGTCATTCCAAAATGCAAACTAAATTTTATGTAACAAGTAAGGAGTTTTTACAAACGAAGATGAAAAATTAACAGAAGGCAGTATAATGCATACAGTTGCGACTGTAGTTACTATTAACTAAACACAATAATGCTGTTCATTTACAATATTATGATAACTTTTGTGCTTTACTTGAAGTCAAGAAGCTTCTTTTTCGGCTTTTTCGTTTATGGTCCACATCACTGTCTCTTTTTAAAGACCAACAGTAATCGGCCATCATGTTAACATCCCATCGTCCTTGATATCTGCATTCCATCTCCTTTATATCCTGGTGGAATCTTTCACCTTGCTCGTCACTCATTTTTCCTAAATTTTCTGAGAAGTATTCCAAATGTGAGTGAAGGAAGTGAATTTTAATGCTCATATTGCACCCCAAAAGATGATAAGTACGTAATAACTCAGTTACAAATTCTTTGTAATTTTCTTTTCTCTCATTTCCCAAAAAACCTTCTACGACATCTTTAAACGCAACCCAAGCCTGCTTCTCTCTATTTGTCATACATTGTTCAAAATTGGAATCTTTAACTAATTTCTTTATTTGTGTTCCATCAAATACACCTTCTTTAATTTTAGCGCTAGACAATTTTGGTTACTTCGATATAAGATAGTCAAAACATTTTCCACCTTTATCGAAAGCTTTCACAAACTGCTTTATGAGTCCCAATTTTATGTGAAGTGGGGGCAATAAAATATTTTGTGAATCTATTAAATATTCATTTAAAATAAATTTCTTACCAGGAATCCGTTCTTGTCTCTTCTGCCATATCATTTTTATCCAATGACTTTCTCTGTCCCTGCTATCCCATTTACAAATAAAGCACGGAAATTTAGTAAATCCACTTTGTTGCCCGAGAAGAAAACCAATAACATTTAAGTCACCACATATTGCCCTCTTGTGTTCAGTGTATTTTATTTTAGTGAGAAGCATCTCCATATTTCCATATGTTTCTTTCATGAAAATGGAATGTGCAACTGGAACTGGTGCAAGTTTAGATTCGTTATGCAATAAAACTGCTTTTAGACTCCTCTTTGAGGAATCTATAAATAGTCGCCAATCATTCGGATTGTAAGGAATATTATCTTCTAATTCATGTAACAAACCAGGTATATCAGCACAATAAACCAAGAAGTCATCAGATTTGAAAAATGATAAAAATTGCTTTTCTCGATTCCTGTACCAACTAAACGGCGTATGTGTCGTTAATAATTTTTTCTCTTTTAACCGAGAGCCTAATAATTCTGCATTTTCTTTAGTTAAACCTAAATCACGAATTAAGTCATTTAATTCGGCTTTATTAAATTTTTCAGGTACTTCATTTTTCACGGTGAAATCCAACTGCCATCAATGTTTTGAATTTTAAAATAAAAGGGTTTTTTTAAATACAATTATAAGTATTTATTCAATATAAATGTATTATTTAATTTCAATGAAGTAAGAGGTTTTCAGAATTTATTTAAACAAATAAACATACATACTTTATTAATTTATCCTATCCAAATCGCAAAAAATCTGTGTATTTTTACTTATTTAAAAAAATTTACTTTTCAAAAAAACTGTACGTGATACGTAAAAACTGATATTATTTTTGAAATAAGCATGCGAAAATACATAAAAAACAACTATTACTTTTAAAACAAGAAATTGTTGCAGGCTAGTGTTATGAACAGAATTCTTTTGTCGCCATTTTCTACAATGGAAGAAATGTACGTGATAAAATTAGTCCTTATATACAATTTACATGGTTTCTATATAAGGACTATTTGATGTTGTTTGTATGTTCAAATTCATGGGAACAATGCAATCTCTTTTTGGAATCTAATCAAAAATTATTTTTAAAATTTCCATAATTCAGAAACAATTTGCACAATTTAGTTGGTATCATTAGAAATAAATTTTTTTTTTTAATTTTGAAACACCATAAAATTTATTTTGTGCAATAATATTTCTCGAAATTATTGTACAGAAACGCCGGCGTCATTGCATAGGGGTAGCGCATCTTCCCCGTGATCTGGGTGTCCTGGCTTCGAATCCCGGTTCGGGCATGGTTGTTCTTCATCTGTGTTCTATCTGTGAGGTGTGTGAATGTGCCCCCCTGTAAAAAGGGGTTGTGAAAGTGAATGTGTGAGTTTCCTCTTCATACGAGCTAAAAGGCATAGCCTCGGGTGCTCAGGGGTCTTTACCCTCAGAAGCTACTGCACCCCTTTCCGTGGTAACGCGGGCACGGCATCATCATCATCATTGTGAAGAAACAATGAAATTCAGTTTAAATTTTAATTAATTAGAATTGAAATTATAAATTCAGGAAGACTTCGAGGTGTATCTTTCTGCTTTTCAAGATGTATATGTGACAAAATAGGTAGCTATAGGTAAAATGTTCTGAGCTTTAAACCGTCAACACACTCACACGCAAGTACACATATTCAATTTTATTACAATTAAAGATAATTAAAATTGTAAATTTTTGACTTGAAGTTAGTTTGTTACTTTCTCGTACCTTTTATCTATATAGGTAAGATCCTGTACTCAGGTTTAACTACTATTGTATAGTGTTGAGCCAAGGCCAACTACGGGTTGGCTGTCTGCTGGTCTGTACTTTCCAAAACATGTTAAAGCAATAATTAAAAAACTCAATGACATAAATATATTAAATTACATATGGGATTTTGTGACTACAAGTGCAATTTTGTGTCAAATCTTTGTTTCAATCGATTGAGAAAATCGTGTCTAAATCACAAATTCGATTTTCAGATACTATTAATATTGTTACGAATCCGTAATGCTGCTTCCCAGCATAGTTGGTTCCACCATCGGAAAGAATGTTTTACAGTCATCTCTATTGGACGGAGTCGTCGTTGGAAATCCCGGAGCTTGGCGACAAACTTGGCGACCATTTGGCGACTTGGCGACGAATTTGGCGACTTTTTAGCCAAAATAGATTATACACGAAACATCGAGAATTTTCCCGACCCGTCCAGTAGGAACCGAGATACGCCTCGAACGTTCCTGATTGGTTGAGAGGCTTCTAGCCCTGCCTCTTGAGACCTATAAAAGGAGGCAGCCGCAGCTGCTAGGGCAGAGTAGTCGGAATCGACGATAAAGAACTGGCCTTCCAGAGATAACCGGAGCAACGACGGAGTGAAGCTAGTGCTGAACTAAGCTGTGCGCTACTGTCTGCAGTAGAGTCTTGTTATATGCTGCTATGTATGCTGTTGTTGCTGCACGTCTCGGCTGAAGATAATCGTCTTCTGTGCTGTATATAGTTGTCGTCTTTGTGCTGTCCTGTGTGTCTTCGTCTAAATAAACGTCGTTGTTTTATCTTCTACTGCCGCCTGGTGATTGAGCGTTCTTCACACCATATAACTCCCAGTATCCAAACGAACCCCGGAAATTTCGTAACAATATTTTTCCAGGGAATAATCGCCAAGGATGACATGATATATTCAATAAAAATGCTAATTTTACGCCATAGGTTAATATTTCGTAACTATTGTAGGCCAATATCTTGCAAGGCCTTCAGTGGTGCTACAAACTTATTATAGCTTATAGCAGAAAATTTTGGGGAATTCACTCCTGCGGTTTTATGTATATAATCACAATTAATTATTAAATAATACATCAGAAATTCTTACAGAATTTTATCATGCATACAGACTCTAATACACATACATGCACGCATTCAACGTTATTATTAAAAAAAACTAACATCTTTTCCTGGAATTTTGTATCCATTTTCATGCATCATCTTACCTTTAACAGGAATTAGTTTTTCGCAGAAAAATGCGCTAAAATTCAAGCAGGAGGATTGTCAGTAATTTTGAATTTCACAAGAGAAGTATTTCCGTTTAATCGTGTCAATAGTCGCTCGCAACGCTCTTTGTGCTTCAGGCATCGAAATGATTTTAGATTTGAATTTCAAAGTGAATTAAAGTAGGGATGAAAACTATTCCTTGAATTACCTCAATTGACTGAATTCTGAATTTAACTTGTAATCCAATTAGATCTGATTTCTTCATGTATGTGTATGTTAATTCCTCTATTTTACGTTTAGGAATAAAATGAGACAACAATGAAAACATGTCTTTAAAAGATGTAAAATATGTAAATTTTGTTTCGAATTTAAATTAAATTCTTAAAATCTTTTCATGTATGTTTGATAAATTAAATCTTTGATCTCTTTTAAAATTTATTTTTCAATTCCTACTATTAGTACTATCACACTCTCAAATATATATATATGTGTGTGTGTGTGTGTGTGTGTGTGTGTGTGTGTGCGTGTGTATATATATACAGCCTGAGTAAAAACTTTAAGGCCAGGAACAATTTTTGAGAAAATGGAAACATATAAACTGAGGAATTAAATACCATTTGATTGATAATTATTGAGCTTAAATAAAAGTAAAAAAGTAGAAAAATTAAGTTGCAAATATTTTATTATTAGAAAATATTACAGAACACACAGATGAATATTTGAGCCTGAGTAAAAACTTTAAAGCCAACATAGAAAATAACATATAAGAAAAAAATTACAAATTCTTAGAAGGTTGTGTAGGAGCCATTTCTTCGAATTACTTCAAATATTCTTGTTTTCATGGATGAAACGAATTTTTGACAAAGGGTGGGGTCGGTTTTATACCATTCATCTTCGATAGTAGATTTCAGCTATGTTGTTGATGTAAAATGTCTCCCATTTGCATAAACTCTTCTTGCTAAGTCACCCCAAATGTTCTCGATTGGGTTGAGGTCAGATGATCTAGCTGGCCATTTCACAGTTTCAACATTGTTGACTTGGAACCAATTTTTTGTGCTGCTACTCGAATGGATCGATGCATTGTCTTGCTGATGTTTCCAATTTTCTCCAGCAAGACATTCAGCATTTGGCAAAAGATGATTTGTTAGGACATTTTGGTATCTTTGTGAATTCATTATACCTGAAACGAATGCAATTGAGCCCACATCATTGTAAGCAAAACAGCCCCAAGTCATGACAGACCCTCTACCTAATTGGCGCTTGGATAATATTTCTTTTTCATTTCTTATATCATGCCAGTAGAAATTCCAACCATCTGGTCCATCCAAATTCTATTTTTTTTCGTCAGAAAAAATAATTTCTATCCATTGGTTGTCCCAGGTCATGAATTTCTGGCCAAAGTTCAAACGCTCCACTTTGTGCCTCTGCAGTAACTGAGGCTTAGTCATTTTACTGTATAAGTGAACCTTCCAGACCTTCTAATTGTGTTATAAATCGTTTTTTGTCATACTTTTAAACCTGTCGTCGGAATCAGTTTCTTTGTTGAATACTTTCCAGTAGATGCAAGTTGTCAAACTCTTCTTTCATCACGCGAGGACAAAGCTTTAGGTCTTTCGCCAGTATTCTTTTTACCATAATTTCCTTCCAATTTAAAAAAAAAAATGTTGACTACAGTCTTTGATCTTCCTATCCTTATCGCAATAGCACGACTACTCATTCCTGTTGAAGACAAAGCTTCGATCTGTCCTCTTTCACGATCAATTAACTTCTTACCCTTCGCAATCTTCACAAAGATCACCAATACTTCGAAGAAATGTATGACAAATATGAAAATTGCAGCGTTGTCACAAGCTAGTAGTTGTAATGGTAATTACACGATTATGTTATATTTATTTTTAAAAAATGACTGGTGGCCTTAACGTTTTTACTCAGGCAGAAATATTAACTTTTTAAATAACCACATGTTTCTCATAATTATGTATTTACAAATTATGTTTATGGCATTTATTTCTTATCAATGAACTTTAATAATTAATATTATTTGAATCCCTTTTATTTCATTTTACATTTTCTCAAAAATTTTTACTGGCCTTAAAGTTTTTACTCAGGCTGTATGTGTATGTGTGTGTGTATATATATATATATATATATATATATATATATATATATATATATATATATATATATATATATATATATATATATATATATATATATATATATATATATCTTGTTCAAATTTTCAATCGTTATTAAAATACTTTTTATTCATCCACTCAAGTTCAAATACATTTGTTTTTAAATTGTAGTGGATGACACTTGATGTTAATACAGTTTTTTTCAAATATTAATTCATTCATTAATTTTTTGAATTTTTAATACTTTAAATACAGAGTTTTACTTTAATACTTTAAATACAGAATGTAGAGTTTTAGCAGTTTGTAATTGAATTGAAATCTAAAGGCAGTAACTCACTTAGTGAAATGCAAGGATTTCAATATTTTTCACGTGAAGCTGAAGAATGCGAGTACAATTCTCGCGAAAATCAAACATTTTTTTATACTTTTTTTTGATAATTATTTAATATAAAGTAACTAAAATAAATTTTTTTCTTTCTTGACCTAAGTAGGAATTGAATAAAATATTTTTTATATTATTGTTTATTATAAAATTTATAAATTACATTTTAATTTCTTCACACACTATTACTTTGCATAAGATATTCAGTGTGGGCCTCACATTACTATTCATTTAAGCATAAATAAATGCTATTAAATTTAACCACAATAAAGCTTTTGAGCTCTATAGTTAGCACACAAGATGAAGATTAAAATTTCAATTTATAAACTATATTTATGAAAACTATTAGAGTCAAATTTCTGAAATTTGGAATCATTGCAAAAGGAATTTTGTGAACTTTTATCAGCAGAAAAGGCATTTCGGTTTGACACCTACAATTTATAAATAAAAATTTCTGATAGCAATAAAATGAAACTGCAATATCACATTTCTACGTAACTGCAAACAAATAGCATTATAAATGCATCTGTTTGCATCAAAGGTGTCTTTTGATTTTCATAAATTTCTTATATTATTTATTTACTTATTTAATTTATAAAAACATTACAAAGATGACTCTATTTAAACAAACCCTGAGTCAAAAATACACAAAGAATATAAGCCACGAAGCACACGTAAAAAGACAACAGCAGAGGATGCGAAATTACGAATTTCAGAATCATATATCAATAATATGGAAATACCTATTAAGGGACAAAGAGAAAGATACACATACTCGCAATACTAATACAAAGGCACGAACACATATAAATACCCAATAATGTATAGTTAAAAATAATGTATGGTTAAGCATTAAAAAGTTATCTTTCTGTTATTCGGCAATCAAAACTACTGAAGAGCCTTAAAGTTGAAAAGAATATTGTCTAAGATCTAATGGTAGAGTTGTCTATAGAAAAGAGTGTGTCCATCTATAATTCTGTAGTATATATTGCAGAGTAACCACTTTAAACCTGCCTCAGTTTGAAACGAAGCCATATTGTAGTCTGCTGAAAATAAAGTATTAGAATGGATTCATAAATGAAGACAATTAGGAATCTTAGTACAGATGCTGAAACAAAATGATCTTAAAAAGTAAGAGGATTAGTTGGAAACTAGGACTATATCTACAAAAGATATTGACTTTAATGAAGTCAGAGCATTTTGATCTACAAATTTAAAAAGCTTTTTCGTCAAATATTTGTAGTTGCATGTATTGACCCCCTCCATTTTAAAAAAGTTCAATCTATCCCCAGACGACATGGGGAAAGCATTTCCTTTTTGAACAGGATCAATAAAATGGTAACAAAAATATTCCTATTTGAACAAGATTACTAAGTTCTGTGATCAAATGTGAAATTTCTAATCACATTTGATTAAAATTTCTACTCATATTTAATTTTTGGGAGAGTTTCGCAAAGTTTTCACAAACAGGAAGAACAGTTTTATATGCAAAACTGATTATTCCATCATATATGAAACTGTAAACATGCATCAGCTAACATATGTTCTTTGTATGGTACTTAAACAGTATGATTATTAAAAGTATGTATATGATTTTTGAGTCTCTACAAGTACATTCTTTCATCCGTGTGCAAATACATTAGATATTTTTTTATTGATTTTAACCATTTTCTTTACATTTACTGCTATTTTTGTCTTTTTCCTTATGTTTTCCATTTTCGATATTGTTGCGATGTTTTTCATAGTTACTACTGTAATGAAAATATTTCACGGAAAAAACGTATTATGACAAGGTTATTCCTTTTCAATATAAATAAATAGCACAGTGACATTGTATCCGTGGCACTAGCGGTACAGTTAAAGGTGGTAAAACCTTGATTTTTTTTTTCTTTTAGGTATATGGATGTGTATTCTATTTAAAATATGGTAAGCAACTATGGACGATAGAGTCTCTTAGAGTGAAACATAAATGACGAAGCATGTTATAGATCATTCAAAATATGCACAGTTCATCGTAATTCAATATTCGTTGACAAAAGATCGTAATGGAATTGACATTTAAAATTAAATGAAAAACTGAAAGCAACTCTCTGACTCAAAATGCAGATTTTCGTTAATGCGAATATTTTAATAATGAATGCTTTAGCACATTTTGTAGGACTTGAATATGTAATTCAATGTCACACATCTCTAATATAATAATCATTACATCAATTCATAAATATTCGATTGTAATTGCTTGTTTCACAGTCAAAAATTGAAATAAGTGTAATGATCCTGCTTTGAAAAGTTCATGATAAGACGCTACTTTTTTCGCCCAATGATGAATTGGATCTAATTATTTCAAATCAGAAATTTTCCGACAATACAATTTATCAGAGACTCATACAGAAAAGTGTTTAAAAGCTCAGTCCCAATTTCATTTGAGTATCTCTTATTAAATCACTTTATTTCTTTCATGATGTTAACTGAGATGATTAATTTTTCGTGTTGTGACTTTCTCTTTATAGAAATTTCGAAGTGAAGATTTAATGAAGGTTATTTTACTATCAGCAAAAATATTTTTTTCAAAAACTCATGGTAAAATTTAATTCCTCGTTGTTTTTTGATGGACATTGTTGTCCTTTAATTGGAAAGTAAATTATAATACAACTTGTTATAGAAAGGGTGTTTTTTAACCAGTTCTGTTAGTAAGTTTTTCAGATATTTCGTCACTTTTTTCTCCTACAAGAAGTGGCATATTGTTATGTATTGAAACCTCCCTACAACAGCCCCATTTCCGCGCATGTGTTATTCATCTTTCAGAAAGGCTGGTCACTTCGGAATGGTCCCTATGAGAAACGACAGCTGTGAAGGATAATAAGGCGGAAGTGATGCTGAAATTTTTTTTCTTGTATTAGAAAACGTAGGGAAAAAGATACAATATTCAAGAAACTTTACCATAAATTTACCATTTTTTTAAAGTAATAGGCATTGTTCATATGTATAAAAATGATTATTCTTTAAATAACTGTTTATACATATCTCAGATGTTTCAAATGGCTGCACATTGAGCAAAATGTGTATTTATTAAGAAATATTTACAGCATCTCAGCCTTTATCCACTTGAATAAGTTGCCTTCTTCATGAATTTCACATCCTTAGTAATATATAAAAGTTTGTAACAAATAAGAAATTTCTCAAACATTTCACTTTTTGTTTCATTTTTTTAGAAAATATATATTTTAATGTTTTAATATTATTTATAATTCGACAACTATTGCTCATTTGGATTTCACTATCTCAAACAATCCCTTTTCTCTACAGATAATCCTATTATCAGCTAGATCGGAACGTACAATAACAGCAAAATGGGGAAAACGAAGGAACTAGTGAAATTTTCGACAATAATGTTTTCTATTTTAACGGTTTGGTTAAAATTTCGTATATGATTTTTTTAAAAACTCATGCCTGCCATGTCTGAAATCAATATCTTTTTATAATAATTCACAATTAATATACAGGGTAATTATAAAAAAGTCTATCTCTATCTCAACAGCTAAGCTTTAACAGTTTTCGTTACAGTAAAAAATTTTCAAAATTCCAAATGGCAAAAACAACTTTTTTTTTCTTGGAATATGTTCTGCATAGCAAAAAACAAAGACAGAGTTGGAACAATGCCTGTAGCACGAAAATCACTAGCCCCTAGATGGGCTGATGTTCTCGGTATGGCATGGGCTTTGGTTCTAGGCACTATCTGCTGCATGCAAAGTGTCATCGTGATTGAAGTAGCTCAAGTAGAAAATTTACGGAACTCAATAAAATATTTTTCTGTTGTTTCTTTAATGTTATTCATTATTTTTTCTTTTCTTCTTAGTCTGTCTAGCGCTAGTGATTTTCGTGCTACAGGTATCGTTCCAACGCTGTTTTTGGTTTTTGCTATGGATGACACATTTCAAGGAATATAGGTGGTTTAGCCATTTGAATTCACTTTTTCACTGTAATAGAAAAAGCTTTAACTATTACTTTTCATATGATTCTTGAGCCCTTATCTCAAAATATCTTGAGCCAAAATTTTATTCCTTTCCTGTGAACAGTATGAATGTCACAGCCTCATATATCCGGACAGGTATTTATGATTACCCTGCATTTTATTCGAATTTATGTAGGAATAAGAGAAACGAACTTTTAATCGAGTGACATTTTTTCGTTTATGTTACTTTTCAAGTGTCATAAAAAATAAATTGAAGACTGGAAATGGAAAGCACAGTATGTTTTTCCTTTTTTGCTTCAAAATATTGTAATTAAACATTTTTTTTTTCATTTTCAGCTTAACTCTGGGACAAATTTTAAGCACTTAAATATACCTCGTTTTTGAAAACGCGTTGGCAATTTTTTTAACAAGAAAATAATCCTTGACAAGGCCTGAATGCCGTGATTAATCTCCTGTTTAATAACATTTTATCGTTTGATTCGTTTATTTTCTTTTGTCAAAAACATTACAGAATTAGCTTGAAATAATTATCAAACTATGTAAAAAAAAATTTTTACTAGGCGAATGGGGATATAAAGTGTACTTACGAAGATTGAAGAAATTCGAAAGATTAAAAAGCAATTCGAAGTAAATACTGCTTACCTGACAAACATAGTATGTACCAAAATTGGATTAGAAGTTGTTATTCTATCTTGTAAAATTTACAATTTGGTGATTACTGCATTTTCAATTTCCTGTCTTCATATCTTAGAAATTGCACACAAATCTTGAGTTAGTTGTCAGTCATATTTTAAAATTCTATTATGTATCTTAAATAAAACTAATTGATGTTTATTGGGAGTTACTTTAAGCCATGAACTAAATTTTTCTCAATTACTTTTGCTTTCTTGTTTGCGAAGTGTAGAAAAAATATTGTAATCGTCAAAAAATTCAAACTCAGAGAATTTGACGAATATCTTCGTTTTAGACCTCCTAAAGTTCGAAAAACAAATTTAACGAAAATTTCTGTATGTCTATCTGTGACAAAGATAGACTCATAAACACTTTGAGCTAGACGGATGAAAACTGATATACAGTTTTTACAACAGACTTGTAGATTTCTATCAAATTTTGAGTTAAATCTGTTCAGAGAGCGTCTATCTGTCCCGCTGTTCAAATACAAACTAACACGATAACTTTCAAAACGAAGAGAGCTAGATAAATAAAATTAGGTTTACATATTTATTCTCTATAACGTAGAAACGTGACAAATTTTGAGCCAAATCAGGCAAGGAGGTGGTCGATCTGCCGGTCTGTATTTTCAGAAACACTCGAGTAACTCGTGAAGAGCACTCATGATAACTCAAAAACGGAATGATTTTTATAAATCAAACTTGGCACAGCATCATGTAATTACAAATGTAGTTTTATGTAAAACTTTTGCATCAATCGGTTGGGAAAAACAAATCTAAAACACAAATTCGATTTTCGGATACTGTTCACCGTTTGCCAGGGATTCATCGCCAACATACACGCCAAGATTCAGTAAAAATGCTAAAGTGACGCCAAAGCTAATGTTTCGTGACTATTGCTTGCCAATACCATGCAAGACATTCTCTGGGTAACAGCTTTATTAGAGAATATGCGAGCAAGTTTTGAAGAGACCACTATCTCTGGTTTTGCTAGGTTTTAGACTTCATTTAGTTCTTTTGTCTTTTTCCCAATATATCAGTAAGTGAAAATATTCAATTTCGTACTGACTGCTAAAAAATTATAATCATATTCATATGTTATTCCATTATATCTTAACAAAATTTAGCAACACTTTTCGAATTCCCATTTTTCTCTTTAAAAAATTGAATATGACACTCTGTTTTATGAAAAAAAGAGAATCTTCGACAGATTTTTCCGCTTTAAATAAAGCAAATAAAATGAATCACATAAAAAATGAGTTAAAATTCAAAATGAAATATGAATATATACTCTGCAAAACACAAAGAAAGAGAGAAAAATATGAAAAACTCATTTAATTCATGAGTGTGTAGTGATCGTAGCGTCATCTTTCATTCATGTCATTCTAAAGCGCTACCTATCTACTTTCCCTAATACAATCTATGTTAATACTTCGCCCGGGGAATTCCCTGTTCTATATATAAGTGTATATAAGTGCGCTAAGCAGTGGTGTTCCGATGGTTATTAGTGAAATAAAGAGTTTATTTTCTAATAGCAATGAAATGCTTTATACAACACTCTACATGAACATCACCACATTGGTGAACCGGACGATGAACCTTTAACCTTCGTACAGTTGTTGTGTCGCCATCTATCCGCAACCAAAATCGACAGACCCATTTGACGCAGCAACACAAAGTCGTCAGACTCACTTGACGCAACAGCAACCACTCATACATGCTCGCCGAATCAAAAAGAGGTAAGGCGCATTAAACTCAACAGCCACGATACATCACGTCCGGGTCACCAATGTAGCGGTTCGTTATGAGCGAGGATAGAACCTGGGACCTTGTGGTCCATAGCCGAGTAACAAGACCACAATACAAAAGCAATTGCCGTGTAACGTAGCTGTTAATTGGCTTATAAGCTTTAACCATAAGTGTATTAAAAAGATAGAGCAGAGTTATCATCAATCGAAACAGAGAAAGATAGAAAAATCTTACCATATGAAACACTCACGAGTGGTAAGTGAAGTTCGAGTTGTAGGCGGATTATCGTAAATCTTTCCCTGTTTTAAATGAATTTCAGCTGTCTGTTTTCTATGCTGTAACACTATATTCTCACAATACTTGTGAGAATCGCTTTATTTATCTGTTTTATGAAAATACTAATGTTATTCTTGTACCATGCGATCTACTTGTTTACAATTTTGTTATTTGGGATTTCTTACAATTCTTTCACTTTATACGAGAAGTGTAAAGCCGCTGTGACTCGATGGTAAGGTCACGAATTAGATTTCAGGACGTTCTAAGTTCGTGTCTCTATTGCACCGAAGAATTGCAGTGTAAAGTACCATTCCCATGGCCTTGCGTCTGGTGCATTTTGCCCTCTTTCTCGTCATTTGTGGATATTCGGCGCTCTTTGATGTCTGTTCCTATAGTTTGCGGGAATCTCCCGACCGACATCCATAGATGAGAGTGGTCCTACAATGGTCTTAGGACCGTTTTTGTAAAGGCAATAGGGCTTAAGAGTAGTATGCGCCTATGTCTCTAGTACACACCAAATCCGTAGGGGTAAAAGATACCTCTAGATGCTGTGGTGTGGTAGTTTGGACAGTAAGCACCATCTGAGGTTCCCCGCTATTAATATTTGCTCTTCCCAAAGTAGCCTGCCCCCCCCCCATCCTATTGTTGCTTTTATACTGGATGTTAAAGCAACTAAATTATTAGAGACAATTTATCAAAATGTCTGGTAAAGAGCTTTTGCTATAGCTCTTGCACTGATTTATGAATAAGCAGTATTTTTAAAATCTTTTATTGTATAAGAACTAATTACTATTGCACTTAATTGTATGGAAAATGTTTTATCAGTATCTCATATTATAAAAAAATATACTGCAATTCCTATACTGTGATAGCTGGAGGACATTTTCCAACAGCATATTATATAATACGCTGAAAAATCACCACGTTATGTCAATATTTTCCTTTCTATATTATTTTATGACAATAATTATTTCTTATTATTTCTTTAATGTCAATATTTTTCCATTTTTCTATTGTACATTTTTAATACTTATACTAATAGTTCTGAACAAATAAAAGAGCTATATCGTTAACTTATCTAAAAGCCCCATTTTCTCTATCACTTTATTCTGTCGCCCGCGGCTGGTAAGTAATTCTAACAAGTGGTAAACTAAGTTGATTTTTGCGTAATTAACTCTTTTAAGAGAATAATTCGGAGATTTTGCTAATTAACACTTAGTCCTTTTTTTTATCCAAAATAAGGTGTATATCTTTAAATGTATCTAGAATTATATAGACGGGATTTTTTCTCTGAATTTGTACTTTTTAATCAAGCAATAATCTGTAAAATTTAATTTCATTAGAAATTACTGACGGAAACTTTTCTTTAAAGGGTTTTGGATGCTAAATACAAATCTTCAAATTTTTCGAGTAAATAAAAGATATATTGTAGTTGATAAAATAAACGAATAATTTTTCATTTTTCAGATAAAAAAAAAACCAATCTTCAAGTTGAAAGAGGATTTTATATTTTGATATTCTCAGATCATTCAGTCAGTTGTAATTTCTATATAAGATCTCAAACACTCTTGAAAAAGGGCTATATGCAAGAGGTAAAACAAGTCATAATCTAAGATCTGAACGGGTTTGGTTTAAAATTTAATCTAAATCTACAAATTTTGTGCAAAGATCGTATACCAAATTTCAACTGTCTTGCTCAACGCAACATTTTGTATTATCTTTGTCACAGACAGGCGGACATTTTCCAAAAGTGTGTGTTTCAAATTCAACGATTCATTTTGACGTGAATATTAGTCAAAATCTCAAATTCAAATTTTTTGACGATTGCTATACTTTCTCTATATTACGTATATCGGAAAGTAAAAAAGTAAAAGAAAGCAAAACTTTGCAACCAAGACAAATTCTCTATAAGTTTAAAATGCATTGAATGAAATTATCAAAATACTCCAGAATCCGACTAAGTATTCGAAATAAAAATAAACAATAATATATATATATATATATATATATATATATATATATATATATATATATATATATATATATATATATATATATATATATATATATATATATTAATTTATTGTTCAATTTCATTTAGTTTTTGATAATAAATGCTGCATTCTCGAGTTTATTTTCTTTTACTACTCTTATTATGAGACGAATAAAATTTAAAATATTGTTACGAAATTTCCGGGGGTTCGTTTGGATAGTGGGAGTTATATGGTGCGGAGAACGTTCAATCACTAAGCGGCAGTAGAAAATAAAACAACGACGTTTATTTACACGAGGACACACAGGACAGCACAAAGACGACAACTATATACAGCACAGAAGACGAGTATCTTCAGCCGAGACGTTCAGCAACAGCAGCATATAACAAGACAGACAGACAGTAGCGCACAGCTTAGTTCAGCACTAGCTTCACTCCGTCGCTGCTCCGCTCTGGAAGGCCAGTTCTTTTTCGTCGGTTCCGACTACTCTTCGACTCCAATGGTTCGCGACTCAATTCACCACTGGTTCACAACTACAGCTCCGATCTGGTTCACCACGACGACTACTCTTCGACTCCACTGGTTCGCAACCCAATTCACCACTACGACTCTTTTTCACTCTACTCTGCTCTGCTCTGTCGCTTCCGACTCCTCCGACCCTGGTTCACCACTCGACTCACCACTGCCAGGCAGCTGCGGGTGCTTCCTTTTATAGGTCTCAGGAGGCGGGGCTAGAAGCCTCTCAACCAATCAGGAACGTTCGAGGCGTATCTCCGTTCCTACTGGACGGATCGGGAAAATTCTCGATTTTTCGCGTATAATCTATTTTGCCGCGAAAGTCGCCAAATTCGTCGCCAAGTTTCCAAATGGTCGCCAAGTTTGTCGCCAAGCTCTGGGACCCCCTATGGAACCGACTATGCTGGGAAGCCGCCTCACAGATTCGTAACAATATTATGAAAAGGGGAAATATTACTCAATGGCTAAGCACTTTAATATTAAGATAATAATACATTGAACTACAGGGAAACATAAACAACTGTCTTCCATGATCTTTACAAAGGGATGGTTAATGTCTTGGACAAAATGATTGACAAAAGATTATTCAATATTCAAAAGATGAAACATCACAGACGAGTAGATGTACTGTGGAAATCATTTTTTTTTTTCAATACTATCACAATCAATTCTCACGTGGTCCTTCCAACTTAAGTACACCCTACCCCACCTAATTAAGAAAAATAAACTAATAATGCTAGATTTTTGAAGAATCTGACATTTTGCAATTCACAGAAAAAAGATTGAAGATTCTAATGAAAGTCTAAGAAATTATTTTGAAGAAAATACAAGCGAATGAAACTTCTATGTGAATGAAGTTCATAGGATCTCAATGAGGTTATGAAAGATAAATTCTTTAGTAAGGCAATATAGAAAAAGATGATTAACTATTTTCTTACATGTTTGAAATACGCTGAATAATGTAATTACATTTATTGACTAATTTCCAGTTCTTGCATAACTAGAATTGTTTCAAAATATAGTTTTGAGCAGTAATGATAATCAAAAAATGATACTAGTTTTGTATGAATAATGAAATAATGGATTGGCTTATAACAGACATGCTCTTCATAACATATGCATTTACCACATAATTAAAGGTTTATGTAAAGTATTCCAATATTTAATAACATACAAGCAATAACTGAACAACAACATCTTAAAAAGAATGGAATCATATTTATATAAACATCCAATTATAAGAAATGCTAGAAAAATATTACTAATAATAATCGTGGTTAAAATGAACGATAATCAAGTAATAAAACCCAATTAGCATTAATAACATTCGGTAGTCATTAATAACAAATGAAACATTTGTAACATTAATATTAATGAGTTGATTATATGAATAATTTCCTTTAATCAGAATTTAGGAAAATTGAAGTTTTCTTTTAAAGATACGCTTTATAAACAGATCAAATGACAGAAAAAGACATACAGAAAAGAAGCACATGAGCTTAAGTACGAAAAACTCACATATTATCGTTGTAAAGCTGAATCATTAAGGAAACTATATTTTACTCTTATAATGTAACCCTATTTATATTTTTAACAATGCTCTCGGTTTTATGGTATGTTAATATGTTGGAACTCAGGTTTTTGAAAAATTCTTAAAGTACTTATAATTATAATTTTTGCATAAAATAGATTGAAAGAAATACTTTTGAAGCAAATATATATAAGATAAAAGTCAAAATATTTTAAAAATTGGATTTGGGAGGGGAAAGGATAAAAAGAAGTATAAAGCAAATGCTTGGTGATAACCTAATAAAGCCATTCTTCCTTTCATGAAAAATAAGTTTTATTTCTATTCAGTTCAATTTTAAACTGATTATTACATTATTTTTTTCCATTTTTTTGCTTTTTAAAACATCATTACGTTAAATCATTGTTTATCCTGCCTCTCGGAAATTTCAGAATATGCATTAGATTTTAATTTATAAAATTTGGCTGCATTAGATTTTGCCAAAATTCAGAATTTTAGAAAATAGCATTGAATGTGGTAAAATTGCATTAAAATACACTGTATGCAAATGTAAAACTGAATGCCATTTCAATAAGTATTAATGTAGACAAAATTAAAACGGCTTGCATACAAAATCTTACAAGATTGAAACGTGTCGAGTATTGGCCAACTAGATAGAATCAGACTTTAAAAGTTCTTTTTACACAGAACATAGTTACATTTAACAGGATAAATAAACTCTTTTTGCAATGAAAAGGAACTTGTTTGGCAATGAGTGTTAATTATAAAGTAAATTTAATGTAATAATTCTTATAACGTTTCCAATAATCAATTATGCACAGAAATTATCTATATGTGAAAAATCTATATGTAAACTTCATCTAATAAAGATTCATTCTACATATTGTTACGGAATTTCCAAGTTCGTTTGGATAGTGGGAGTTATATGGTGTGGAGAACGCTCAATCAGCAGGCGGCAGTAGAAAATGAAACAACGACGTTTATTTACACGGAGACACACGGGACAGCACAAAGACGACAACTATATATAGCACAGAAGTCGATTATCTTCAGCCGAGACTTGCAGCATACAACAATATACACAGCAGCTCTACTCCGTCGCTGCACCGCTAGTCCCTAGAAGACGAGTTCTTCACAGTCGCTTCAGACTACTCTTTGACTCCACTGGTCCACGACTCAATTCACCGTCGGTTCACAACTACGACGACTCCACTGGTCCACGACCACTCTTCTCTGTCGCTTCCGACTACTCAATTGACCACCACCCGGCAGCTATGGGTGCTTCCTTTTATAGGTCTCAGGAGGCGGAGCTAGAAACCTCTCAACCAATCAGGAACGTTCGATGCGTATCTCCATTCCTACTGGACGGAACGGGAAAATTCTCGATGTTTCGGGTATAATCTATTTTAGCGCCAAAGTCGCCAAGTTCTGGGACCTCCTATGGAACCACTATGCTGGGAAGCCGCATCAAGGATTCGTAACAATATGTTGTTGTTGTTGCTTATCCCCCTTGAACTGAACACCAATTCAAACCACGTCCAAGAGATCGGGGAAAGAGGAGTGCAGTAGCTTCTGAGGGTAAGTGCCCTGAGCACCCGAGGGCAGAAGATGACACTCACTTGCACAACCCCTTTTTACAGGAAGGCTCTTTCACAAATAGAACACAAGGTAAAAAACAACCATGCCCGAAACAAGACTCGAACCCGGAAAGCCCAGACCACGTGGAAGGCGCGTTACCCCTAGGTCAGTATGCCGGCACATTCTGCATATGACCACAAGAGCTGAAAAAGAAATTCGAAAACAACTACATAAAGAGGAGAAAAGAAAAAAAATTCATATAATGTATAAAAATGCATGTCTTTAAAACTAACTAATAATTCATATAAGGTCTAGAAAAACATAAAAATGGTGACAATTAATGATGATAAACTGATGAGGATAAATGGTGGTAAACTGTAATATTCACCTATAAGAAAGAGATGAAAAGACAGAGCTCATAGGTAAAGAATCTTCAGCAAAAATTATTTATATATATATAATTTTAATATGGATATATATATATATATATATATAATTATTTAAATTATTATATTATATAATTTTTATATATATTATAATATAGAATATAATATTATATTCTATATTATAATGTATAAATATAATGTGTGTGTATAATGTATAAATGTAAATGTAATAAATACATGTGTAATCTGTTATAAGTCATATAATATATATTTCTTGCTGAGACGTTGTGTAATAATAATAAATAAATAATTAAAAAGTGGAAAAGGAAAAATACTTCATAAAGGAAGAATCACCGCCAAAAAAACATTTAAATATCATGTTAGAAAATATCGCCAAGATTATAAACGTAAATTTATCAAAGGAAAATAAAGAGGGGAGAAATGTGTCAATATATGTAACACATAAAATGTATTTTATGTGTAATGCATAATGTACAATATATTATACATTTCTTATAGAGGCCTTAAATTGTTTACTTAATGTATCCGAATACGTTCGGAACACTTTTTTTATAAACGCATGTTGTAGTCATACTTTAACCATATTTCTGGGTTTAAGACTATTCAAAATTAGTAATAAGATGTCAATACTTGAAATAAACATTAAAACGTTTTGAAAATTGACATTTAATAGCATAACTTTAAGCAAATTCTTTAAAAACTTCAAATTGGCTACACCAAAAACTATTACTCACATTCGAACAAAACTTATATCAAAACAAACTACATTTTTTTTTCTAGGACACGAACTGCAATCTTATGGTTATAATAATAAATAAAAATTCTAGAACCAGTCGAAGAATTTATCATGAAATTTTTTGTAAATTTATCACGTTATTGTTCAAACAATAGGCTGTAAATTAAAAAAAAAATCCCTCAATCTAAATTCTTTTAGTTTATTCCCTAGAAAATAGTATGAAAATAAGTAACAGTGACATGATAATTAAATTTTCACAGTAATATGATAATTAAATTTTGAGTTATTTGATTTGAAGTGAGCAAAAAATAAGAAAAAAAAATCAATTTTGAGAAAAATGCATTTAAAGTAATAAAGTAGTTTAATAATAAATTATGCGCGCACATACTTAAAATGCACCACATTTATAGGTTATACCTTATACCTCCTCGGCATTTAATAATTTTCCTTTTTTAATCATTTTATTTTTTTTCTGGCAATTTTTGTGTTTGGCAGTGGATGCCGCTTAGATTTGTATATTCTGTCTTTTCCGAGCTCAGCAAATGCTCTAACTGCATTTGCAATATAATACACTCCAGTAACCTTAAGGACATCCAGTAATCCTATAAAACCTTCGTTAAAATGTATTACAGACATAAATGTCCCTAATCTGCGGGTTTGGAGCGCAACAAAGACATCTTTAGGCACAAATTTCCAGAAAACACAGTTCAAACTCTCATTGGCAGTTTTCATTTTGCAGTGCAGAAACTGTTCAGTATTTAAAACTAAATTTGTGTTTATGCAAATTTTTAACATGTTTTAGGCCCTTGAAATCGGTACTTTCGGTTATTTAAATGTCTACTTCCAGTTTACCGATCATTACGAAAATATTAATATCTTGACTTCTAATTAACGTAGAGATAAAAGTGAACCTATTTTGGATAGCTTAAAGACTGGTATATCCAATAAAAGAATTTTTATAAGATATCATTTTTTGGCAAAAATCGACCTTTTCAACGTGTTCGGATACCTTAAATGATGATAAATAAATAAATAATGAAACTAGAAACAAATAATTAATAATAAAAAATATAATTCATAAGAAAATAATCTCTTTCAAAAATCATTTATATTTTATGTAATAATATATAGCCAAGATTATAACCACGAATTGATCAAAAGAAAAGGGGAAAAATGTGTTTACACATGTAATAAATAAAATGTGTTTTATTCGTAATCAATATATCGTGTACATATAATATACATCTCTTTCAGATGCATTAATTTCAGTACTTAAATAGTCATAAACAAATAACAAAAATAAAAAAAACGATAAATAATGATGAAAAAAAAGAAACCTCAATACCGGCAAAACTGAATTTGCATTCATTTATGATAATATCACTAAGATTATAAATGTAAACAAATAAAAATAAAAGAAAAAAAATGTATTTTTATCTATAATCAATGCACATGTCATGTGTCATATAAAATACATTTCTTACAGAGGCATTCATTTGAGTACTTAAATAATGAAAACAAAACAGCTAAAAATAATACGACTACCTTAACTACTTCTTTTTCCTTCAACAATCATATACTATCACCTGTTGCTAGTCAAGAATTCAGAGAGGCGAAAAAACAAGTCAGAATGAACTCCCCCGAGATTCAAGCACCGTCGGGATGCTGGAAGAGCCGGGAGTCAGCTCGGGACGCATGCGTTCCGAAAATAAAGCTCGGTGTTTTTCGCCCGTAACACACCATTCATCATTTGAGCTATTTCTCGACTTGGAACCGCTAGGGTGCATCTCTTCTCCCGGACTGTGAAAAATGTGTCCGGCTTGGATGAATGTCAGCGGTTTCGTTTTCGATCGATAGCATTCGGTAAGTCAAGTACAATCATTTTGTGTCTTTCCGGAGTTCTGGTATTGTCTCTGGGACAGATATTGAGTATTTATGGAAAGGGAGGGGGAGAGGATTCCTTCTGGGCATAGTGTTTGGGTTTATATATTAAAGGAATTAATTTTTTGTACTTCTTAATAAGTTTAATAATAAGTTTTGAAATCTATGATATGCTTAAAATAAAGAAATGTTGATAAAAGGCTGTTTATAAGTAGATAAATACTCGATTAAAATTGTATTTTTAATAATAAATTTCTTTTAATTCAGATCACATCGCAGACGATTTATTTAGGATTATAATTTTTGTTGTTGTTGTTGTTGCTATTTCAAACTTCTCTCATCGTTTTATATTAGTCTAAAACTTCCGGTAAAATGTTTTAATCTGGAAAAAAACTCGGTTTCATTTCTCAGAAATGAAATATGTATAGTAAAAATAAAATTTTAATTGATTAGTAATTTTTATTTTCTTAATTTTTAAAATATTATATGATAAACTTGTGAAGTAAAGAATTGTTGATTGAATTCTATTAATGCGTAGATAAATGCCCAATCAAAATTGTATATAATAATAAATTTCTTTTAATTCAAGCAAAATCGCAGATAATTTATTCAGTGTCGCTATTGTTATGTTGCTATTTCAAACTTTTCTTAATATTTTATATTAATCTGAAACTTCCGGTGAATTGTTTTAATCTGGAAATCATTCAGTTTAATTTCTTATAATTGGAATATGTATAGTAAAAATAAAATTTAAAGTGTTTAGTAATTTTGAATTTATTTTCTTCATTTTTAAGTCATTATATGATCACCTTCCAAATGAAGTTTATGGCGTTTTGTTTATTTTTTAGATATTAGCACTCAAACTTGAAATTTTTTCTCTCTTAAGCTTTTAGTTACGTGTGTTGCACTGTATATATTTAATGTATTATATTTATAATTACATTTTAATGAAGTTTTATACATTTTTCTTACATTATTAACATTTTTTATTAATTTTCATAAAACTGTCCTGACATTTTTAAATCATCAAATGGTGTTTTTATTGCCAAAAAAAGTGATTCGCTTTGTAATTTTACAGTATATTGTATAGACATATCTAAAATTATTGTCAACAATGTAATATTGTTTTATTATATAATAGTGAGCTTCAAGAATTATTCGATCTTTGAATGAGATATACATTTCTTCGCATTCGCTGATATTGCTTGAAATTCTATAAAAAAACATAAAAGTATAAAAATGCACTCTCCCATGAATAATTTCTGAGAAAAAGCGTATTTTATTTGAACATTTATTGGATGCAAAATGGAAAACATACTATATAAATATTAGACATATATGGATATATCATGAATATATTAGTGAAAATGTATTATTCAGATATTTTCTAATTCGATTAAAGTAATTAAAATCTCGACTTTTACACTCGTGTCAATAAAAACTGAAATGAAAAGTTATTTTTCCTTAAACATTTAAATCAATTTAAATATACACCAATTGCTATGAAAAACTGATAACAAATTGAAAAATCCCTTTCAAAAATTATTTCATTCTTGACTCGTATTCAAGCTGGTGTCCTAGTATGAGTGACATTACAAATTTTATGAAAAACATTTCTGATATTATATGCTCAGACCAATTCAAGTGTAATGAGATTATTTCTTCTGCTTTTTTGGCTTCATCATCTGTATAGTTAAAACAAGAAATCAGCGGAAGTCGTCTCTCCAAAACTTTCTCGCATATTCTGTAATAAAGATGTTATCTCAGAGAATTCCGCATTGGAGTACGGTAGTTACAAAATATTAACTTTGGCATGTATTTAATATTTTTGCTGAATTTATCGTGTTATCCTTGGCGAGTTATTTGGCGGTGAATACCAGCATCGTTAAAAAAATATCTAAAAATCGAATTTGGGTTTCAGACGCGTTCATCAAAATCGATTGAAACTTAAATCTGACATAAGACTGCAATTAAAGTCTAAAATTTATGCACGAAATTTGATTTATTATGTCATTCTTGGCGAATTATTTGAGATAAATCCCTAGCTTGCAGTTAATAGTATCCGAAAATCAAATTTGTGTTTTACACTCGTTTTTCCAAAATGGTTGAAATAAAAATTTGTCTAAAAACTATACTTGCAGTCAAAAATCCTATTCCAAATTTAAAATAATCAAGTCATTTATCGTGTTTACATATTTCTGAAAGTACAGACCAAGAGATGATAAAATCCCTTATGTATTTGGCTGGAACTTGGCTGGAATGTCTACATTATAATGATGAATCTGTGTATTTAATTTTATTGATCTAGCTGTTTTCGTTTTGTAGTTAACTTTTTAATTTATATTTAAACAACTGAACAGACTGAATTTTTCTGAATTGAGTTTGATCAAAATTTGACAGAAATCTGCAAAATTGGCGTAAAGACAGAATACGAATTTTATCCATTTAGCTCAAAGCGCTTTTGAGTTATCTTTGCCACAGAGAGATATAATGCTTAAATAGGTGTTTACTAATATAGGAAGGAAGGTTTAAAACTTGGTAACTTTGCCCAAATCTCGAGTTGGATTTTTTTTTTTTTTTTTTATGATTACCATGCTTTTTCTATATTTTGTACACGAGAAAGTAAAAAAGATCAGAAGAAACTCATTAAAAATATAGAATCAATTTTACTCAGATCTAACCGCCTTTTATTTTTTATGTTAAGATATGTGACTACATTAGGGATGAATTTTTTTAAAAACCTTAGTCATAAATAGTTATATAGTTATATATTAGTTATAATAGTTAACCTTTAAAATAGTTATATTTACAAATTTGCGGATGAAAAAGATTTTAAAAGCTTCCGTGTGACCAAGTTAACCCTTTAAAGGGCCATTTTTTTCTAGTCATATTATGTTAGAATATTTTAGGCTTGAAATTAGAATAAAAAAAGGGATTCATTTAGCTTATTATATAAATTTAATTTGATTAATTAATTAACAAACAGTAATTAAATTAAGTAACAAATCAAGACACATCATTTGGTCTGAGATAAAGAACTGAAGCATCTAAGTTTCTGACTGGCTAAAAAAATTTGTCAGAACTTATGCCAACCTACATAATTTCATACAAAGATTGATAAATTTGGTGGGAAGCATACTTCCCACGATCCTAGAAAGGGTTAAGACAGTTAAATGACAAAAGAATTTAACAATTGGAAATCAATTATTTTTTCTACTAAGAAGGGGTATTGAGCAAAAAGATAAGAGGTTTAGAAGTTTATCAAATGTTTAGCTTAACATTTTTCAAATAGCTTAAGAAATATATTAACAAGTTCTTGAACGGAAACTTAGGCTGTATTTCTATCCATTCTTTAAATATTGGGGTTTGTCTGAAATTTTCATTTTTTTATGCAATGCTAAGACCATAAACAACTACAGAGCATTTCTAAATGAATAATTACATATTCTCCAGCTCAAAATCTGTAGAATATATCGAGAAATTAATATACCAAATTTGATTGAAGCATATTTATTATATCTTTATTCATGAGATTCCCTTGAGAAAATTCTATTGAAGTTTGAAATTTCATACTACCGTTTAAAGATATAAAATACCATTAAAACGATTATAAATTCAAATATAAAAAAAATCAGTGAACTTCCCCTTAACTGAACTTAAAAATAAAATCCAAACGATTTTTTAAAAAAATTGCATAAATGTTAAAAATTTTAAATGAAAAAAATCAATTTTTACTGTTGTCACTTATTTTAATTTCTAGAAAATAAGGTGTTTAAAGTACCATCAGACGCTTCAAAATAATGGATTCTTTTTTTTTACTAATTGCAATGTGACCGCAACGAGGAGTGCTATCCAAAATCTCTTATAAATCAATTTCTGAATTATTTTTTTAATAATTCTAATAAAAAACGTAAATTAGTTTTTCGTAGGTTTAAGGGTCATAAGTATAGGCCAGGATGGCCTGGTTGGTAGAGCGTCGTATTCGCGTCCCTTAGGTTGCGAGTTCGAACCCCACCGACCGAAGATTCCCCGCGTGCTTGGTGGCTGACGCGCTGTATGTCTGTCGTGGTTACAAAGTCCTCCCATGTCGAGAGTAATACCACTGGGGGTACTGGATCAGGGGTGATCGTTCTCTGATTCAGGTCTAAATTACGATCTGTGGTTGAGTGAATGAAATGCGTGAAGGAAGTCCGCCCCGTAAAAAGGGATGTGACGTGTGTGTAGCTAAGTCGTTCTCTTGGCCCTAGATGGCGCTGCTATAGAAACAAGAGGCGCTCCCCCTCTGGCTTAAATCGGCTGTCTCCGAACAGCGGGCTTGTCCATGGCAAGTGCAATAAGAAACAACAATAACAAGGGACTTAAGTTGTTTAGGTGGTAATAATCTGGAGATTAGAATGTGGTTCTTAATATCATTAGACGGTGCTTCAAATTAATGACATTTTTTTATTTATATTAGAGTAGATATACCAATATAAAAAGTCGATCTTAAAATGTCTGCAAAAATTACTTTCCTAAATATAATTGGCACCATTTATCAAATATGTGAATTTTAAATTTTATTCTCAAATTTTGTATTTCTGAATTTTACAATCTTTATTCTTAAATTCATGAACCCTATTCTTATATTCTTAATTGTGTATTCTTCATTCTTAAACAGTAACTTTTCATCTTTTTATTTTGTTATTCTTCTGTTTATATTGTTATAACGTGTTTGACTCAGGTAATCTATCATATATTAACCCTATTTTTAGCTTCCAGTGTTGTTTAGTTTGATAGCATATAAATATCTTAATCCGATCCCCAAGTTAAATTGTCACAAACTGCTAACCGTAAACAATTGAAGTCACTAATGATTCTGACAAAATCTTGGCGATCTTGGCATAATCTGAAAATCACCAAATAAACCAATTATCTTGGATATATCTGAAATTCACCAATCCATTATCTAGACGATTTTGGCGCTATCTTAAAATCACGAAATAAACCGCTTACCATGGAGATATCTGAAAATCACCATTATCTAGCCGATTATGGCATAATCTTAAAATCTTCATGTAAACCCGGGGTCTGTAAAATGTAAATATATGACAGGTGTTATATATAATCCCGTAATATATAACACCTATGAAAAATAAACACATAAGCTAAAAATGTGGCATCTATTTGGAAAATGAATACGCTTCTGTTTCAGGCAACCAAATAACGGTTTGTAAATTTTATTTTTTAAAATTTATTGCTGTAATATTTTTAATTTTCTACATTGTATTGTGAATTTGGTTTTAAATTCATATCCTTTATTGTGACAATTTCGAAACTTATATTCTTAAATTATTTTTTAATAATTTGATATTTAGACAAACTATCTTTTGTGATACCGATGTTGTTAGAATTTCCGCTTCCATAGTTTTCATTTTTTCAGTAAATAATTTTCATCCGTATTATAAAACAAGTTCATTCATTTTTTATATATTGAAATTTAATTCAATTCCTTCATTTTATCAATTTTTGTTATATTTTAATAATTTTAAAATTCATGAATTAATTTTTTTTAAATTCTAGGTTTTATAAAATCTTTTCTTTGAAATTTTCCATACCTCCAATTCTCCATTCTTCTTCATTTTTTGGCGGACTATTTTTTAAATTTCAACCATCTTCCTTATTGTATTAAGGATATATTTTGTTCATACGAATATATACGCATCCTGCCAATATTCTAAGGATTTTTGGTATGTCATGGTTAAGAAATATTATTAATCCTATTTTCTAAAAAAATTTGATTAAAATTATTCAAAAATTAATTGATCGATATGCAATCAGGTAAAATCTACCTACTGTTGAAAGTGTTCCTTCAAAGAAAACACAAATGTGACCCAATTTTCTTTAAAAAGTTCTTCATGAAACCGACTTATTCATACACCTCCGAGGTAAGTCACAATTCAAACTAAAATTATACACAATTGCTCCTTTGAAGAGATAGAATAGATGTGAAATCTTCGATATGAATGGATTCAAAGTTCAAAATTCCATGCACCAGAAATATTTTGTGTACATGGACCCAGTTTACATTGAATTTGACATTGAAATTCAAAATTTTTCCCCCTAGTAATGCACTAAAAATTGGAGAGTGGATGTTGGCTCTGATGTCATCCTCGTCTTCTGCACACAGTTCAGAATTACTAGTGTCGTTTCAAATAACCTCATTTGGCGTTAAAAGGTTGTTTACGTAATGAAAATGAACCTAAAAAGCTCTGACAGAAAGAAGATATCAGAATTCTCCCTGACTCAATGGCGTGTTTAAATACGCAGACCAAACGAAATTAGAACTTCGACCATTTATCGGCACAACTAAATTTCATTCTATTACTGATTTAAGTGCGTAGTCATTGTATTCTTGCACTCCCAGCCAGAAAAACATGCAAAAATACAAATACAAATTCTTTTTTCAAATTTATGGGGATATAAAATATTAACATCTATTAAAGCATAAAAAATATTGCTTTCTACTTTCTTTGTATAACAAATTTCTCTCTTAACGATGTAGGATTTTCCTTTTTCCATATTCATTTTTGGAAAGTATATTTAAATATAATAAACAGACTTGATTCAGTTCGAAAATGAATGGTCTACTCGTTGACTTTTTCCGAAAAATTATTTTCTATTATATTTTTTTAATGTAATGCAAGTTTTTAAAAAATGAAATTCATTATGAGAAAAAGAAAATATCTATGTTTTCTCAAATGATTGCTTAGAAAGTATCCCGGTTCAATTTATTGCAATTATTTAAATTCCAAATATTATTAATATAATAACGTAAATCAAAAAGTATGTGGAATGCTTCATTTAAAATTAATCTATTGTATTCATAATACCTTCAAACTTTTATTGAATATTTTGTAAGCATCCGGTAATAGTCAAGATTTTATTTCATTTTATCGTCTGAAAATAAATTTTTTTTAAATGGATTGCGAATTTTATCTTAGTCGATTCTTTTAATTTCTAATATAATTGAATAAAGAATATGTATTAAAAAGGTTTTGTAAAAAATCACTCTTGCGTCAAAAGTTATTCCGAAAATTATTTAAAGAAAATTGCTTTGCAGAGTGCTTAAAAAGAATAAAATATATATACAGAAAGTAGAGAATCTGTGAATCACGTTCTAGATCAGAGCATTTAGAAGAGATCAGAGAATTCGAATTCGAATTATCTTTTAATTATTACAGGCATTGTTGAACAAGTCCCTAAAAGTAATAAAAAGCAAATAATGTAGAGAAATAGATCATACCCTTTATAAAACAATTATGCGTCTTTTCCAAAGACTGTTATTATCCATGATTTTTTTAAAAGAGTCCTCAAACAAATTCCATATGCTCAGTATTCACCTGATATGGCACCATGTGACTTACTCTGTTTTCTTGATAGAAACTGCCTCTCCATGGTCACTATTATGAATCCATTGAATCGATAAAAGAAATTCTCTACAACCTCTAAAGGGGTTTCACAAAAGCTAAATATATGTTTTAAGATTAAAATATGTTCGGATTATTGGAAAAAGCCTTGGCAGAAATACATTGAGTTGGAGGAGATGCAATATATTTTAAAATACAAATTACCAATAAATTGATACTTTTAATACCAAAAGATTTAGTCTGTTTCCTTAAATGAAATTGCCTTTCCATGCTCTCCATTACGAATCCATTGAATCGATAAAAGAAAATTCACTACAACTTCTAATGGTGGGAGTTCACATAAAGGAGTTCAAAATATGTTGCAATTATTGGAAAAAGCATTGACAGACCAAGTGTGTTACAATTAAAGGATATGTAATATATTCTGACCAGTAAATTGATACTCTCCGTCTTATGTCACAAGTTCAAGTACTTTTTGGTCATAAAAATACATTAGTTTCTTGTTTATATTTGTATATGAATCCCGCTAAAAACATCAACCTAGTTATTATAATTACTTATGTGTTATTTATCTGTGTATTGTAGATGTAACTGACAACTTACTTTAATAAAAGTGCACATTTCAATCAAATTTCTTTCATAGATGCAGAACTGGAGGGTTTTATTCTTCATCAAATAACGAAAAAATTTAGCATGCATGATTTTTTCCTCGATTGTTTGAGCTGAAAATTTGATGCTGAATTACAATTTTGCTGAATTTAATTTCATTCATCTGAATTATTGCATTTTCGAGATGTCACATTATGATACGCACCTAACAGAAAGACTGTCTTGAATTGGTTACATCAATAACTCCAGATTCGATAATCATATGCAATATTTTATCTACATAACTCTTGGAGTCCTAAATTTTCGTAATCTTATTTTCGCGTATACAAACCCCCCGGGGGGGGGCACCTCCAAATGAGGATGAGATGCTTCAAGCATGGTGGATGGATATCGCCACCCTGGAAGGTACACAAATAGGTGGGGGATCTGACTCCTCCCATCAATGACGGACGTACTTCCTTCGGGGAGGGTTGTACCGTGGCCGGTGATGGCCCTTAGGACTCAACCACAGTTCCCGCCAGTGTTGCTGTTGCAGCGGTCCGGTCATTCAGTTTTTATGGTTTAAATCCGTATGCCTTCGTGGCGGGCTGACTTACTCGTATACAAAATTAAGACCACCTAGTACATGAATTTCGTTCAAACATTTAATAGAAATTCGCAGTAAAGACAAATCACCTAAAATTCATTTGTCATACACCTTGTATTTTTCAGCTATGGGGTTTACTGACAAGCATAGGTATAGTTCTAAAAAATTGTTGAATTCAGGGAGTTATTAAATGCTAAGAATCGGTAAATTCTGGAGGTCGAATTCTGATAAAGCAACAGTTTTTTTTTTAATTCGTGTAGGAGTAAAAAAATATTGAATGAAATAAATATATATGTGTGTGTGTGTGTGTGTGTGTGTGTGTGTGTGTGTGTGTGTGTGTGTGTGTGTGTGTGTGTGTGTGTGTGTGTGTGTGTTTCATAAATTCTGAGTCCCAAGAATTCCAAAAAAAAGTAATTATCATAAAAAAACAATTTCAGCATTAAAGTGATCTTAAGAAGATGTTTTTTCTTTGAAATCCAGCCAGCCAAAGCTTTATTTGTTGGTGATTTTTTGCATCCCTTTTTTATAATATATTTTTTGACAGTAAACTAGCTAATTCAATAAAATCAACAAAGTATTGAACGAATTATAAAAAATAAATGATATAAATACAAATATTTCTTTTCCCTAAAAAATCTTCTTTGTAATTTTTTGGAGCAAAAGATTGTTCTATGTAATATTTTCTTTTTCTTTTTTTCTTTTTTTTTCCTTTTCTTTTTCCCCCGAGAAATGTAACATTTTTTTTTTTTACTTTATTGAATGTACCAGAACGTACTAGCAAAGAATTAGACAAACTACGTTCTTTTACCTTGCCTTTAACAAAGCTATTTCTATCATTCTTTTAAACTTTGACAAAACTATTACTTTCCAACTTCTGGACAAAATAATTAGTTGGAGAAGCATTACATGATTTTTTATAAGTATTTGTAATTCCACTCTCCTAAATACCTTCAAGGAATCTATATTTACTTAGGTCATTTTATCAATATCTCAGATTACTTATTTTGAAATGTTTACTGAAGTCCCGTGGTTTACTCATGTAATATTTAGGCTATGGAGAAAAGTGAAACACCGCCTCAAGACCAAATTCCACCAAATATTCCGTTGTGTACCCAGGTCTGGTGCACCTTGAATAGAACATAATAAATGTCCTTTTATTAATATAGTGCTCGGAATTTACAGGGATTTGTGACATAATTGGATCCTCTTTATATGGGCATGGTTCAAAAGTTTTATGACACCTCATTTTAGCTCTGGTTTTATTTAAAAGCAAGAATTAAATTCAATGAAACTGCATTGAAAGATAAAATAATACAAATATAAGGCTACCGATTTAATCTACAATTATTAAGTATTGATTTAGAAACAGAATAATAAATAATTAATTTTGTGACTAATGAACACTTGCCACACCAAGAACTGGCGCATGCGCATCTAAAGTAAGAGAAGTGTCACCATGCTGTGCTATGGTGCTTAATTGATATGAGATCAAATACTGTGCAATGGTCTTGTTTCTATACATCCTTTTACATTTTTGCTATGCGTTAATTCACGATTAAAAGAATTTTATTTTTCTTCGTGTTTATGTTATTTTTAATGCCAATCTAATAAATTTAATTATTTTTCAAAAGTAAATATTTATCTTATCATTTTATAGCTTCCAGATAAATTAATTATTGACTAAATTACTAATTAAGTTTTACTTATTGAAATGAATATGTCGAGTCTATATGAATATGTCGAGTTGCAACAGATTTTTCACTAAAAGAATTAATTTTAACATTTCAATTTTTCATCATTCATTTTTAAAAATAGAACATAGTAAATAACACCAAAAATTGTGAAATCCACTGATAATATGAGATTATTTACATTATCAATATACATTTAACTCGTTATGAAAGTTCGTTTAATTTTATATTCATTTTCTTAAAAATCATATTAATTAATTCGCATATTCTTTAAATATTGTAAGTTAGTCTCTAGACAATTCGAATTTAGATTCAATTAGTCGTACAATTTAAATAAACTATTTTTAAAAACAAGAATTGTTTCTGTATTGCCATTCCTTTAATGCCGAAACTGCAGAGCAATTATTTAAAGTTACATTTCCTCTATGCTTTTTGCTAGATTACTAGAATGAATAAAACTAGATATTTTTCTGAGAATTATAATAAATTAATAGAATACAAATTTTTCATTGCATTTTATATTTTCTTTAAAGTTACAATTTTCTTCCGTGAATCCTAAAATTAATAGCATACCAAGTTAATAAATTACATGGATGATTAGTTTAGTTATATTAACGCCCCGTTGTAAATCAACACTAAGGCTATTTCGGAACGGATGTCGTAATGTTGAACCGCGGTCAGATGACGAGGACGACACCTGAGCTGGCATCCCCTCTCCATGCCACACCAGCGGGAGGACGTTTAGCATCACGGATTTAACGTGCAACAGAGCCCCTTACACGACGGTTCTTCGGTAGAGTCGGGTCCCGAACCTGAAATCCTACGGCTCACATGCCGAGACCTTACCACCATGCCACCGCAGCCCATTACATGGATGAGGAAAATTAATCAGTCCAGGAGGATTATGGACATTTTTATTCAGTAATATTAAAAACCAATAAAACCATTCTAGTAGATTTTAGCAAATAAGTTCTGACTACCAGAGATTTTTCTCATTTGTCATCAATTAAAACATAATCAAGGTCCAGTCTTCCTTGATGTTTCATGACGGCCGCGGTGACCTGTGGTAAGGTCTCAGCTCCGGAACCGGAGGGTTTCAAGTTTGAGACCTGATTCCAACGAAGAACCCTCGGGTACGCGGTCTGGTGCACGTTAAATCAGTCGGGTCCAAACATCCTCTCGCTGTTTTGATGTGGAATCTTCAAGCGGGATATGCCAGCTCAAGTGTCGTCTTCTTCATCTGATCGTGGTTCAAAATTGCTAGGTCCGCCCCAACATTACCTTAGTGTTGCTTTAAAACGGGAAGTTAACATAACTAAACTAAACTAATCCTTGATATTTCACCTGGAAGGTATCCGATCCTTCAATATATAGGATAACCCAAAAGGTATGAAATGCGATTCAATTTCTTTTTATCAGTCACAGATAAATATATACTACAGATTGTAAATTCAAAATACAATTATTATTTATTATGACTACAATGACAATCAATATTTCAAAACGAAATAAATTTGGAAATAAGAACATGCTTATTATATATCATTCTAGCACTGGGCACACCTCAAACATGAGAGAAATTTCCGATATGGTGGTTGGTTCTCGCCATCCTGGTGGACACAGAAAAGATAGAAGTTGTTTACCTCCTATCGATGGCGGGACGTTCTTCCCACGGGGAATGTTGTACCGTGGCCGGATATGGGATTTATGACTCAACCACAGTTTCAGCCAGTGTTCCTGTCCAGACGGGCCGGTCATTCAGATTTTTCCGTGTGCTTTTGGGTGGGTTGGAGTATTTGGTTTAAGATTAAAATTATGAGATATCATTCACAGATTGGGAGACACCTCAAACATGAGGGTGTGAAACTTCCGGTATGCAGCTCTAGGGCTCCCGTCGACTATTTCTACGACTATCTTCAGCTTAGACTGGCAGCTTTTTATAGTTCGCGGAGCAAGGCAGAGAAGGTTCTGGAACAATCAGGCATATCTCGGTTTCTATTGGCCAAAATTCTGGAAGATTCCAGTATTATCTATTTTGTCTCTTATGTCTCCAAATTCGTCGCCAAATCGCCAAATGGTTGCCAGGTTTGTCGCCAAGCTCTGGGATCATTGATCCGGCACCCGATCAGCATCCAACAGAGCTCACCGAAAAACGGCCTTTCCAGTGATTGAACTAACGTTGTTGGGAATCAGTTTTACAGATTTGTAACAATATTTAAAATGAAAGAATGAGATGATTTAATTTCAACTCCTTAATGCTAATAATCTGTTCTAATTTAAGAAATATGATGTTGAGGAAGAATTAAATTTGAAAGATTATTTTATATAATACGAAAAGAGTAGGTTATGAATATATGTTTAAAAATTTAGTACTTAGGTTCAAGAAAAGAAAATATTGCTAGTAAATTCGTTTGTACAAATTACTCATTAGAGTGCTTTTGTCCAGTTCTGAAATCTTAAGAAACTTTTTTTCGATTACTGCGTATAAGATGGCCGAGGTTTATTTAAAAAAACATGAAAGAATTTAAAAAATCATTTTACTTAAAAAGAGTTTTTATTGTCGTCAATTTCCTTGTTTAAGTAGTTACCAAAAACAATCGAAATTCAGTATAAGGAAAGCTTCCCTTAAAATTCACTCCTCATGCAAAAGTGGAACTCATCTTAGTGGGAAGTTCTTTAAAATTTTAAAATTCTTACAAATCCTTATCTCAGAATACCTAGATATTCCAAGAAGCTACAGATTCTTTTTAGGGAAATAAACAATTCCTTTGACGCGAAAATTTAATTAACCTCCTGAGAAGATAATGCAACATTTCTAAATCCACTCCATAACCGTAATGAAACTAGAGAAACTTGTTTCTAAAATTTCATTTTTCATTTAATTAAATCTTTGAAAATAAAAAATCTCGCCCGAGTCAAATACGTCACAGCGTGGGAAGTGGTTAAAAATGCTCTTCCAAACCAAAAATTCTTCTGTTCTGGTATTTGTAAAAGCTAATTTAAATTATTTTGTTCTGTATCATTAAAATGTAAAAATATCAGATTTTTATCCTTTGAGATTATTTCGTTTTTCTTGATGATTAAAATTCCATTCTATTTTAAATTCCAGTGTAACTCATCAGATTAGGAATTTAGTGTGATACAACCAAGTTATGCTCATAAATAATTTACTTAGTTTTAGCATCCAGTATTTATGCATCTTTCAAGACTACTAGAATTTTAAATAAATGAAAATGTAACATTAGGGAACCACTCTGAATAGAAAACTATTAACATAATATCTTTTTAGTATTGAAAACGATGTCACAACATAAGCTTAGTAATGAGATGATATGTTAAATCAAATGAGTTTGTTTCCAAAGTATTTACCAATAATTTCAACTAAAATTAAGAGTTGAGTATGTTTATTTATGAATCTTACAAATGCCTTATTTAGGACACAATGTATTTAATTGTTTAAAATAAATGTTTATTTAAAAATAAAGTTTTATGGAGTTTAAAAATAAATGTTACTTAACATCAAGTTTATTGTTGGATCTTTTTTAAATAGAAAACTATTGACAAAATAGATTTTTGAAATTAAAAACTATGCATTTTCATATCAAAAGAATATTAATGAGAAACTTGATATGCTAAATCAAATGAGTTTGTTTTCAAAATATTTACCAATAATTTAAATTAATATTGTATTAAGTTTTAAGGATGTTTATGCATGAAAAATTACTACACAAATTGCTTATTTAGAGTATAATATATTTGGAGTTTAAAAAACAAATAGTATGTGTACACCAACTTTATGCCAACGATATTTTTAAATAGAAGTCTATTAACATGATATAGTTTTGGTACTAAACCTTTTCATATGAAAAGCATCATATGTATATATCAAACCGAGTTGGCTTTCGAAATATTTTCCAATAATTTCAATTATTTTTAAGAATTAAGATCTTTATGAACTAAGAAATATTATACAAATTGCTTATTTACATTATAATATATTTGAAGTTTTAAAAATAAATGTTATGTACACATCAAATTTATACTAGGAATGTTTTTAAATAGAAAACTATTGATATGATGCATTTTTGGAATTAAAAACTATGCATTTTCATATCGAAAGCTTAGTAAAGAGAATCACCGTATGCTAAGTCAAATGAACTTATTTTCGAAGTATTTACCATAAATACCAATTAAGGATATTTATGACAAAATGTTTATTGCTGTTGTTTTCGTGTGACTATTTTAAGCCAAGTTTATTTGCAGTAGCTTCTGAGAATAACGACCCCTGAGCACCCGAGGGCAGAAGTATAACTTCTATCTCAAATGACGATGGCACACAGACACTCACGCGTGACAACCCTTTGTATGTGGCAGGCTTCATTCACTCTTTCACAGATCGTAATTTAGACCTGAATTAGAGAATGATCTGATCCAGCACTCCCAGTGGTATTACTCTCAACATGGCGGAACCATGACAGATTTATACGTGCGCCAGCCACCACACCCACGGAGAGTTTTCAGCCGACGGGGTTTGAACTCACAACCTACGGGATGCTAGTCCAACGTCCTACCAACCAGGCTATCCCAGCCTGAACTTTTTAGTTAGCACCTAACGTATTTCGAGTTTTAAAAATTAATGTTATTTGTAATAGATGTTAAAAATAAATGTTAATAATGTTAATGTTTTTTTTTTCAAGTTTATTCTAGGGATCTTTTTAAATAGAAGACTATTTATACAATATATTTTTGGTATTAAAAACGGTACCTTTTTATATGAAAAACTTAATAAAAAGAAACTTCATATGCTAAATCAAACGAGTTTGTTTTCGAAGTATTTCCCATTCATTTCAATTTATATTAAGAATTAAGGATGCTTACATGCATGAAGAATATTTGACAAATTGCTTATTAAGAGTATATTTGGAGTTTAGAAAAGAAATGTTATATAAACATCTTTATACTAGGGATCTTTTTAAATAGAAAACTATTGATATAATACTTTTTTGGTAGACTGTGACATTTTCTTGTCTAAAGCTTAGTAAAGAGAAATCTGATATGCTGAATCCAATGGTTTGTTTTCGAAGTATATACCAATAATTTCAATTATTATTAAGGGTTCAGGATGTTTAAGCATGAAGAAATAAGAGATAATTTCTTAGTATGCAATATATTTAGATTTTAAATCACAAATCTTATGCAAATATCGACTTTATGCTATCGATCTTTTTAAATAGAAAACTATTAACATAATATTTTTTGGTCTTAAAATAGATGTCTTTTCGTATTAAAAGCTTGGTAAAGAAAAACTTGATATGCTAAATGAAATGAGTTTATTTTCAAAATATTTGCAATAATTTTAATTATTATTAATAGCTCAGATTGTTTAAGTTTGAAGAAATATGAGACAACCTTCTTAGAATATAATATATTTACAGCTCAAAACGCAAATCAATTTAGAGATAACTATTTTTTAACCCTTAACTGGGGAGGTGAAATTTTAGGACTTAACTGGGGAGGTGCGGTCTACGAGACCGCATTTCATTTAGACTCCAATTAAATTATTTTCTAATGAATGTATTAGTATGAAAAACTGCCAATATATTTTGCAGATATTTTTCTTGATATATAGATATGTTTTAGAAATTTTTCAAAATATATTGTCATTGAAAAAAGTAAATGCGTTGGAGCATACATTTTCTTCTCAAATTACATGTTACAATAAATAATATTCTTGAAAAAACATATTACTTTTTACTTTTTAAATCATATTTATTTTTACCGTATATGAAGGTATATAGAAGACAATATAATGTAAAATTCAATAATTATATGAAAAATAAAAAAAATGACAATGGGTAAAATTGGCCCTTTTTTTATCGGCTTGTGTGACTTTCATAGCACGGTTTTCTAGGGCATTTTAAATATACAGTTTAAGAACTAGTGTAAAAATCAACCTATAAATTCTGTATACATATATCATGGTATATTAATATATTTTATAAATTTTTCAAAATGCATTATCATTAGAAAAATTAATTATGTTTGAACATACATATCAAAATCAGTTTCATCGAAAAACTCTTTTGTACAATTATCCTTATCACCAAAATCATTTTCTGATTCATTTAAAAGTGTCTGGAGCACTGCTTCATAATAGGATCAGTAAACTGGATGATATATCCGGCCCCAAGTTTTAGCGCTATCTGCTAAGCCTTGTTTATCATTGGGACGCTAATAGGGAGATGCGGTCTTAAAGACCGCGCTTAAAGAAATAACTGAATTATTTTAAAAAGCATCTGCTGAAATCGGTTGAAAAGTGCACGTATATTGAAGGTCACAAAACAGGAAGCTACAGGTTCAATCCATTCAATTGAGCTAAAAATAGAATAGGGGTGATAAAAAAATCCATCGCTAGCGGTCTCACAGACCGCACGTCCCCAGTTAAGGGTTAAATTGAAAACAACTAACGTAATATCATTTTGGTTTTAAAACTGGTGTCTTTTCGGTTTAAAGGGCTGCGGTGGCCTAGTGGTAAAGTCTCGGTTTCGGAGCAGGAGGGTTTAAGGTTCAAGACCAGATTCTATCGAAGAACCGTTGTGTAAGCGGGTCTGGTGCATGCTAAATCTGGAAGGGCCAAATCCCCTGTCGATAGTGTAGCGGAAAAGTTAGGGGAGGTGATACCAGCTCTGTTGCAGTCCTCGCAACTAACCGTAGTTTGAAATTACGAGGTCAGTCCCAAAATAGCCATAGTGTTGCGTTAAAAAATTGGAGCGTTAATTAACTAAACTAAACCTTTCGTACTAAAAGCTGAATAAAGGAAACTTATATTCTCTAAATCAATTTTTTTGCTAACGATGAATTTGCTAATAATTCCAATTATTATTCAGAGCTTAGAATGATCATACATGAAAAAATAGATAAATTATCTATTGATAATATAAAATAGTTGAAGCTTAAAAATATTAAAAGAACATATTTGAATTATTTCAAAGTTTAACCCTTTAAAGGGCCATTTTTTTTTCTAGTCATATTATGTTAAAATATTTTTAGGCTTGAAATTAGAATAAGAAAAGAGATTTATTTAGCTTATTAGATAAGTTTAAGTTGATTAATTAATTAATTTGGTTCATTAATAATTAAGTAATAAATCAAAAAACATCATTTTATCTGAGATAAAGAACTGAAGCATCTAAGTTTCTGACTTACTAAAAAAATTTATCAGAACTGATGCCAACCTACATAATTTCATACAAAGATTGATAAATTTGGTGGGAAGCATACTTTACACGGCCTTAGAAAGGGGTAATATTGACACTTAAAGATTAATTCTGCATTATATACATTTCAATGAAGTTTCTTCAATAGACAGTGCTTTCTAATTTGGACACACAAATTATTATAGCTTAGGAAAAGAGATGAAGTTATTTAATAATATTTAGTGCTGTATGTCCCCAATTAGAGTAATTTTAAATTTATATCGATAATTTTTTGAAAAATTAAAAGACGAATCCAATTAATAAAGACAGTAAGCACTTTAGTCTGATGGTTATATACGAAAAAGGTTTTGGAAAAGCACCATAGTTGAGCGTTCGTTTTATTTGCACATAAAAGCCCAAAATGTCACCGTGCAATTTTTGGCCTTTTAAAATGATTATTTCATAACTTCGACTGAATTTGAAGGCATCGTTTCTGAATGGAGCATTTCATTCCATTTTTCTCTAAAATCGATAAACAAATAAAGCAAAATCAGTGATGCAGATCAACTGAAGAAGATTGATCTGGTATAAAGGGAGAATACAATCATCTCATATTGAGGGAATGAAACGGTTACAGTTGTTTCCAAAATATGTGCATTTCCGTAATGATGGTATCTTTTTTTATTCTTAACTCTCTTAGAATCCTTGTCTTTAATTAGTTGACATAAATATTACTAAGAATTAGTTCCATATTTTTAATTAAATAAATTACGGGAAAACAGTTTAGCAACAAGTGAATGAATATATATTATAGTTAAGCAAATTACTAGAAAACAGTTTGGCAACAAGTGAATGAGCATACATTATAGTTAAATAAATTATAAGAAAACAGTTTGGCAACACGTAAATCAACAAATATTTTAATTAAATAATTTACGAGAAAACAGTTTGCCATCAAGTAAATGAACATACATTATACTTAAATAAATTACGAGAAAACAGTTTGGCAAGAAGTAAATGAACAAATAATTTAATTAAATAAATTACGAGAAAACAGTTCGGCACCAAGTAAATGAACATACATTTTAATTAAATAAATTCCGAGAAAACAGTTTCGCAACAAGTAAATGAACATACATTTTAATTAAATAAATTACTAGAAAACAGTGCCGGCGTCCTGGCCTAGGGGTAGAGCGTCTTTCCCATGATCTAAGCGTCTTGATTCGGGCATGGTTGTTCTTTACCCTGTGCTCTATCTGTGAGGTATTTGAATGAGCTCCTCTATAAAAAGAGGTTGTGCAAGCGAGGGTGAGTGTCATCTTCATATGAGCTAGAAGTCAAACTTCTGCCCTGAGGTGCTCAGGGGTCTTTACCTTCAGAAGCTACTGCACCCCTCTTTCCGTTGTAACGCGGACACGACACCATCATCACGAGAAAATAGTTTAGCAACAAGTGAATAAACCTACATTTTAATTAAATAAATTACGTGAAAACAGTTTGGCAACAAGCGAAGGAACATTGTTCCCAGTATTCGCATTCCGGCTTGTAATTTAAGAAAATATAATTAACAAAACTTAAGGTATTAAAAATTGATTAAAAGTTAGGTACTACTATCAATATGTTAGTGTTAAAACAGTATTTATCTAAATCAAAAATTTTAACAAATATATAATAATAAAATGCCCGAATATATTATTTGTAACCCTTATTCGAATATAATTGTAACACTGTTACAATGTTATAAATATTGCTGCAATGATTTAAAATTTTCATACCTTCATTGTGTCATCTTCTATTATAAAAAATATATAGGTTTTAGTATATATTCGTTTAAAATTTCATGATTTTCAATGTCTATAAAATATATGAAGTACTGCTTAGTTCGGTTTCGCACATTAGTAATCTCTTCCGTCTTCTCAATAATGGAAAGTCTGAACAAGTATTCATTTTTCATCATTGTCATATGCTATAAGGGAATCATTAATATTTTCAAAGACAATTTTCAAATAAGGCTGGTAAAATGGATATCTTTTTTCCCTTCCAGTTTTCAGTTATTTTCTTTTTTCTTCCAGGTCTAACATCTTTGAAGTTCTCCGTTTCGCTTCAAATAGGACTCCACCGATGTCGCATATTCCGCGAGTTATTGTTATGGACTCTGTCAGATAATTTGGCTACGAAAGTTGAATAATGTGACAGCGACAAAGAAGGCAGGTAAATACATTTTACCCTAAGGGAACGTTGTTTCCGACGTTAGAAATTGGAAACTATTTCTCTTCCATCTTTCAGTTTTGCGGTTGCATCATTTTTCAAATATATTCTTTTTTGTAAAAGAAACGATTTAAATAGAAACAAGTTCTTTAAGAAAGGAATAATGATTATACAACCTATTAAGTGTTCACTTACAGCAAAACTGAAATGTCAGAAAATAAGTATGATTTTCTGTTAACTTAAAAAATAGAAGATAAATATCTAATATACTTTTATTTATTCATATGTATATGAAATTTTCATTACTTTATTGAAAAAAGAAAGACTTCAAAAATGTAATTTCATAAAACACTGATAATTTCTTAATTATTTTGTAATTGTTCTAATAAAATAAACAATTCAATTTCTGAACATGAATCAACAATTATTTATTTTACTTATTTGCTTTACACTAGCAATTCGCGAAAGCATGCATAAAAATGAAAATACAATAATCTATTTTTTGTCACAGTTTCAACTGTCCATTTCATACAAATATACAATTATACCTTTTCGCGAAATTATATATATTTAGGTTTGATTACATGAATAAAATGTTTAGATTCTAAAGAATGATTGAAATACACAATAAGTAAACACACACACACACATATATATATATATATATATATATATATATATATATATATATATATATATATATATATATATATATATATATATATATATATATATATATATATATTACTTTTATGCATTGTAAATATAAAAAGCCCTGTAATAGTCAAAAAATTCGAACAGATATTGACGAATCACCACGTTTCAAACTTCCTTACTTCCTTAGACCGAAAAACACGTTCTTGTAATTATGTCTGTATGTCTGTCACGCTGTGAACGTAATAAATAATTCTTTAAACTAAACGGATGAAATTTAGAATATAATCTTTTCTAAATGTATTGATTTCTGTCGAATTTTCAACAAACTTCTTTCAGAAGAATTTCGCCTGTTTAGCTGACCGAAAAAAGTTATAAAATGATAAATGAAGATATAAAATGAAGGGCAATAAATGGATAAAATTTGGGAGACGGATTTAATATCTAATATGAAGACAGGTATCAAATTTGAAACAAAATCCATCTAGATTTGACCATATTCTACATGCTTATATAGGCAATAATTCAAAAATACAATAATTATAAAACTAGGAATGTGATTTACTGATTAGTATTGTAGTTATATATCAAATTTTTGCTTCAATCTATCAGAAAAAAGTTGTTCAAAATACATATACAGTTTTCAGATACTTCTGTATTAACTGCATCTCAGAGATTAATCGTTAAAAAAATCAACCAAAACACGAGCAGCTGCTTTTGTCTTGTGGTCTTGTTACTCGGCTGAGAACCGCAATCCTATCCTCGCTCATATCCAATCCACCACAACACTAATAAGCTCTTAATTTTTTTTACCAAATGGTATGCTTTAATAATGAAAAAAGTATCGGAAGTTTTCTCTGTGCTAAGAAGTTTACAACTCTCATGTAAGGGATGACCTTGCTCAATATTCACCATTTTATGCAAGGATGAGGAGAAGAAGAATGCGTTAGAGAGTATAAAATAAAATTTCTGGAGGCCATTCTCTCGGGTTTTTCATAAAACCTTAATAGTGATTTTACATTGTCCCTTGTTTAGCTACCGATTCAACTGTATTATTGTTTTAGAGAGTACTATTTTGTACTATTTGTATACTTTTGTATTTAATCTCACCCAATCTTTTCCTCCTTATAAAAATTCCTGAGTCTATAGATATAATAGCTAATTCAGAATTTTTGAAATTAATTTAACATTTTCTTTCTTGTAGGTGAGAATGGAAGTTACATCACTGTTAAAGCACAATCCGTAAGCATGAACATGATTTGAAAAGTGAAGAATTTAGAAGCAGCATTGCTTGATCTTATTCAGAAAAAAATTTAAATCACAAAGGAAAGAGCTGAATTTTAAATTTTAATTAAAATTCCATTTCGGAAAAGAGAAAAAGAAAAGTCAATTTTATAAAAGTAAAAATAACCAGAGAAAATAAGGCAAAGTACTTCTTTGTAAAAAAAAAGCGAGTCAAAGCTGCTTTATGACGAAAATATATATTCCTATATATAATATATAAAGTAGCAAAACCTAAAGACAAAGCCTGATTTAGATAGAAAAACCTACCTTATATAATTAATACCTGGGACAATGCTGCTTTACATTGAAAATATATATTCCTATATTATATAAAGATGCAAAAACGAAAGACAGTGCTGAATTTAGGTAGGAAAAAAACCTATCTATATAATTAATACCTGGGACAGTGCTGCTTTAGACGAAAAAAATCCATTCTTAGATATAGAAATCTAAAACAATGTCGGGCTTCAAAGAGATTAACATTACATCCTCCACTTCACAGTACGAGTCCGTCGTGAACGCGACAAACAACAGTCGAACCATAGAAGATCTTCTAGAATTCACAGAAGAATCAAGAGTAGAAGCCATCATCTATACCTTTTTGTTTCTATTTGCCACCTGTGGAAACGTTCCGGTGTTTATCAGCCTCATTCGGGGGCGGCGCAGGAGATCCCGAATCGAAGAGATGATCATGCATTTGACAATCGCGGATTTGATAGTAACCTGTGTGATGATACCTCTGGAGATATGCTGGAGAATCACGGTAGAGTGGGTTGCTGGAGACTTTTTGTGTAGAATCATGATGTTCTTCAGGGCTTTCGGCCCTTACTTATCGTCCAAGGTTCTCGTCTGCATCAGCATCGATCGGTTCACGGCAATCGTGTATCCACTGAAAGTGAATGTGGCCCAGGAAAGAGTAAGATTCATGTTGCGCTGCGCATGGGCAAGCAGCTTCCTCTGCAGCATACCACAAGTAAGAATTATAAAAATATATATTTTTGCATGACGATTATCTAATCTAATTATTAGTGAATATAGCATGGTTGCATGACGATTATCCAATCTGGAATATTAACACAAAACAATTCGGTGACTCAAAAATTTTTATTTGATTATTAGTAAATATATTATGTTTACCTAATGATTATCTAATCTAGTATATTTACGCGAAACAACTTGGCAATTCATTACATATTTTTATTTGTTCATAATTGTTCATTGTTATTCGATTGGATCTTTCATCGGTTGTTGTTGCTTCTTATGGCAATTGCCATGAACAAGCCCGCTGTTACGAAGACAGCAAATTAAGCCGGTGAGGGAGCGTCTCTTGATTTTATGGCAAAGCCAACTAGGGCCAAGGGTACACATCACACTTACACATCACTCATTCGCTTGCACAGCCACTTTTTACAGGAGGGCACATTCCCATATCTCACTGATAGAATAACGGAATAACAACCATGCCCAAACCTGGACTGGAACCCCAGACGCACAGATCACGGAGAAGACGCGCTACCACTATGCCTGGACGCCGGCAGGTCTATTATCTAATCTGGAATATTAACAAAATAATATGGATGATTCGTTACATTTATTATTATTATTATTATTATTATTAGTGAATAATCTATGCTTAAGTGACGATTATCTAATTTGGAATATTAACGCAAAAGAATTTTACAATTGATTGCCAATATTTTTATTATTATTATTAGTGAACATATTATGCTTGTATGAAGATTATTCTAAATATTAAATCAAAACAATTTAGTTTCTTCATCATGCATTTTTGTTTGATTATTAGTGAATATACTATGCTCGCATGACGATTATCTAATCTGGACTAATAACTTAAAACAATTTGGCAATTCATTATATATTTTTGTTTGTTATTAAGAAATGTATTATACTTACGAGACGATTATCTTATCTCGAATATTAGTGCTAAATAATTCAAGAGATTCATTGCTTATTTTTGTTTGATTATTAGTGAATATACTATGCTTGCATGACGATTATCTAATCTGGAATATTAACGCAAAACAATTTGGCGATTCCTTACATATTTTTGCTTGTTTATTAGTGAATATGTTATACTTGAATGGCGATTATCTAATCTAGAATATTTGAAGATTATCTAAGAATCTGAAAATTAAAGAGCGTATTGAAACAGATTCTCTGAAGATTAAATGAACATAATTCAAATAAAACATTCAAGTTATAATTACATTGTTTTAAATTGTTAAATTATTAATCCGCTTTTTTCAAGAAAATTGTCTTAAACTGAATATTTAAAAATCACTTTGAAATCAAAGCAAGTGCAGTTACACACTTTCCTTTTAAATTCGACTGAATGTAAACTGAATCTAATGAAAATAAAATTCTAAATATCTATAAAAAAAGAGGTAAATTTCAGCGTTAATTACAAATGTATGATTCTTATTAAAAATTTCACAGTAATTCCAAGAATTTTTTGAAGTATATAAATTTTAAAACTTTCTTTGTAATTAAAATAAAAATAATGCTTTGTATCTTAAAAGAACACAAAATTATTGTGAACGACTTTATCTTTATATGCTATTATAAATATGCGTTTTCAGAAATTCAATACAGAATTTTGGATGAAGTAAATTTATCTGCTTAGAAAAATTATAACAATTTTTCATCGATTTAAGAAAAAAAAGAAATCTATTTATCATCTTAAAATGAAAAGTGAAAAATTGGAAACTCCTTCAATAAACCGAAAGAAATTTTTAGAAAAATATTTGCGGTTGTTGATAATTTTATGTTTAGTAAAAAAATTAATTTCAGTAATTAAAAGAATTCCTTCCTCTTAAAATTTGAATAACAACATTTATCCCCCCCCGGTGATATCCTTCTTAATTGAGGATGAGAAACATCCGGCATGGAAGTTGGTTCTCGCCATCCTGGTGGGTACAGCAAAAGGTGGATGTCACTTGCCTCCCTTTGATGACGGTACGTACTTCCTTAGGGAAAGGTTGTACCGTGGCCGGTGATGGCCTTGGGACTCAACCACAGTTCCCGCCAATGTTGCTGTTGCGGCGGTCCGGTCATTCAGATTTTTTCGTCTACCTTTAGGAGGGTCGGAGTAACCGGTTTAAGATTTACAATCAACATCTATGGAAAAAAATAGCAATGCTTCGCCCCATTCAGGCCAATAATTCAAAAATAAACTTATCTATTCATCTACAAAGTTGCTCGATAATTTTATGTAAAAAGTTGTGAAATATAATCTTTTCGTAATAAGCAATATTAAATTTTCAGTATAATCTCCCTTGAAATTTGTATACTTTGTATAATGCTACTTCAGTGATTTTATTCTATTCACGAAATACAATTTATAAAACCTTTCAAAACAGATAAATATACGGGTTATTAATTTATCGCTCTTGGGTAATTTCATTAACTAACTCTTTTAAACTCTTTTTTTCATTTCTGGACAGTTAATAAATAAAAAGAGTTAAATTAGGAGAAAAGAGTGAAATATTTCTTGTAGGGGTAAATGTATATTTGTGTTAATAGTATTGCAAGTATGTGAGCTGGCATACTGGAGGTTAAATAGTTTCCTTTTTCACTAAATGAAGTTATTTCTTCTCTTTTGATTATTGAAATGATCCGGAAAAACATATTACATCTGCCCTGTAATCGATTAATCGAATACCTAAACACTGGGGATATTCAATTATTCTTTGAGCATCTCAGAAAACTAAGGCAATATCTTTCTACTTAACAAACTATTTCCTCTTTCCTAAAAAAAAGGGTAACAGAATCTTTGATTCCATTGATAGTTATGATTGTTTCTTTATCTGAAGATGAAAGTAATTCATTCAATCTTCATTCATTTCGGTAAAAAAAAATATCATAGTTATTCGATTATTAAAAGACAAAAAAAAACATAGTTATTCGGTTACTAAAAGATAAAAATGTCATAGTTATTCGGTTAATAAAAGCCAATTCATAATTATGATTGCTTTTTTATCTGAAGATGAGAGTGTTGAATTCACATTCCACTCATTTCCGCAAAAAAGTCATAATTATTCGATTATTTAAAAACGTCGTAGTTATTCAATTATTAAAAGCCAAATCATACCTATGAACATTTCTTTATTTGAAGATGAAATTGTTGAATTCAAGTTTCAACCATTTCAGTAAAAAAGAAAAAGTCATAGTTATTCGATTAATAAAAGCCAAAAAAAAAGCCAGAGTTATTCGATTATTAAAAACCAAAGAAGTCAGTGTTATTCGATTATTAAAATCGGAAAAACTCATAGTTATTTGATTATTAAAAACCCAAAAAGTCAGTGTTATTCGATTATTAAAATCGGAAAAACTCATAATTATTCGATTATTAAAAAACCAAAGAAGTCTGTGTTATTCGATTATTAAAATCTAAAAAGCTTATAGTTATTCGATTATTAAAAAAAGGCATAGTTATTCGATTATTAAAAAAAGGCATAGTTATTCGATTATTAAAACTAAAAAAAAAATCATATTTATTCAATTATTAAAAGCGAATTCATAATTATGATTGTTTGTTTATTTGAAGATGCTAGTGTTGAATTCAACTTTCTCCCGTTTCTGTAAGGAAAAAAGTCATAGTTATTTGATTAATAAAAGCCAATTCATAGCTATGATTGTTTCTTTATCTGAAGATCAGAGTGTTAAATACAATTTTCGTCCATTTCTGTAAAAAAAATCACAATTATTCAATTATTTAAAAAAGTCATAATTATTCGATTATTAAAAAAAGTCATAGTGGTTCTTTCTGTTATTAAAAGCCAAAAAAGTCATAGTGGTTCTTTCTAATATTAAAAACCAAAAAAGTCATAGTGGTTCTTTCTGTTATTAAAAGCCAAAAAAGTCATAGTTATTAGATTATTAAAAACCAATTCATATTTATGATTGTTTCTTTATCTGAAGAAGAGAGTAATAAATTCAAGTTTCACCCGTTTCTATAAAAAAAAGTCATAGTTGTCCAATTATCAAAAGCCAAAAAAGTCATAGCTATTCAATTATTAAAAGCCTATTCATAGTTATGATTTTTTTTACCTGAAGATGAGAGTGATTAATTGAAGCTTCACACATTGCTGTAAAAAATCGTAGTCACTCTATTACTAAAAAAAGTCATAGTTCTTCAATCATTAAAGAAGTCATAGTTATTCAATTATTAAAAAAATCATAGTTATTCGATTATTAGAAGCCAAAAACGTCATAGTTATTCGATTATTAGAAGCCAAAAAAGTCATAGTTATTCTATTATTAAAAACCAATTCATAGTTATGGTTGCTTCTTTATCTAAAGATGAGAATATTGATTTCAGTTTCAGCCATTGATGGAAAAAAAAAGTTTTTCTGTATTTTATAGAAATCACTTTTTAAGTATCACCTTTTTGGATACATTCTGATTATTTTTGGTATCCATCTTGTTATGCCTAAAATAGTGAATTTCTTGAAAAATATTTTATAGAAGATATGATATAAGGTTTCCTTAGTTTTTGCTGATATATGCATCTCCATATCAATTCCTAAATCTACCAGTGTTTCTTTTTGTAGAAACTTTAAGCGCTACCAGGACGTTCGACGTCCTATATGCTTATATGACCATTCCGGAAATTTACAAATCTCTTATAAACTATTTAAATCAAATGTTTGAAATCTCTATTATGTTTATCAAAGTTAAATTTGATTTCCTAAGTGATTCCATTTTCAAAAAATAATATTTCAACTCCGCATGAAATAGTTATTATCTTTATTTATCCTTATCTTATATTTCTTTAAATGACACGACACTAAATCGATTAAAATTAGTATTCAATATGGCTTTACAGATATGTCTGAATGAAATTTGCTTCAAATTTCTATAGAATTACCGACAATTTAAAATAATTATGATTGATACGATTCGGAGGCACAAATTTTTAGAGGTTTGCCAATAGACGATGGTACATTCACTTTTAATTTGGTTGAGGGAAAAAAGAAACAACAAACGTATCCATCCAATAAACTTTTCTCACATTCCTTCTAATGTCAGGAAGTATGAAACAAAAAATTTTGCACATTGGATCTACTAATTAAAAAAAAAATCAATGAGCATTAGTAGCCCAAAAATATTTAGATAAATATATAGATAAAATATAGATAAATTCACATACTTACATTTTAAAAATATTATTGTAATGTAAATTATGATATAAAATGATAGTTAGAAACAAAGACAATCAAATAAATAATTTTAAGTACATTTCTTCTTTAATAAAAAGGAAGGCTGGTGGCAAGTTCTCGGCTAGTGAGCCGTAGGGTTTCAGGTTCGTGACCCTTTTTCACCTGAAGAATCGTCGTGTAAAGGGGTCTGTTGCACATTAAATCCGTCCAGACCAAATGTCCTCCTGGTGATGTAGTGCAGTGTGGAGAGGGGGGTACCAGCTCAGGTGTCGTCCTCGTCATTTGACCACGGTTCAAAATTACGAGATCCGTCCCAAAATAGCCCCTATGTTGCTTTACAACGAGACGTTAATATAACTAAACTAAAACTAAATCTTTAATAAAAATGTGATACATGCAAAAATTAACTCAAAGAATTATAAATAATTTTTATAGTATAAAAATGTTAATTTTAAAAATTTTAAGTCAACGACAATATATTTTCATCCGATTTTTACAGATCATTAATTAAAAGTAATAAAATTCTTGACATTTTAAATTAATTTACCGAATTATCTTGAATTTAGTTTATCTTAGCACAAGATGATTTAAGCCTGAAAAGAAATATCCGAATTTCCTGAAAGTTATATTGTTTTGCATTATACTCGCTATTTGCAGCTGAAATCATTAAAACTATAAATTCTTTTACAACCTTAAAAAACACATCAAACATTCATAATATAAATTTGTTTTAATGTAAAAATCCTTACGGAATTCACATTATTTCCTTTTTTTAATTATTTAAATTTTCTGAATAAAAATATATAGAAAAGTAATTGGTTCCATTAATCGAATTCAATTTTATATTTTTAAAACAAATTTGCATTTGAGATATTCAATTAATTTATATTTTTTTATAATGAAAAGAAAATATCATCCTTTCCATCCTAATTTATTTTTCTATACCCTCTTTAATTCCTTTTTTCACTTTAATTATATATGGGAGAGCTATTTAAGACATATAACGTTTTAAAAATTCTTAAAAGTAAACTATAATAAAAATGTATTTACATTAATGAAAGAACATTTTTATCAAATAGTATTCTAAAAATATACCATTTATAAATATTTAAATTCAAATATCAATAAGTTTAATTAGTTTCTTCCCACATAAATACCTCTGCGTTTTATTTAAAACGAAATCTGTGATGATATGAAATGGATTATTTCTTTAATTCGATTATATTTCCACACAGTTTTATTAACTTAAAGTATTTCATGATTGTAAAAAAGAGAATTTGAAATAAATTTCTCACTGACTTCGGGATGTGCTTGTGTTTTGAAATTTTGTGCATTGTTTGATGATAATTAACTATTTAAATATTTTCAGAGGTTTTATCATAATTTAATAGATCACTATAATTAAAATTTGATTTTATATCTTTTGCATCGATTGATCAGAAATTTATCCTCATACTTTAATAACATTACCCTTCAAAAATTAATGAACTTGTTTTCTAGGTCTAATTTACAAACAGATTAATAAAAGAGGATGTTATTTGGAGGCATTATTTATTAGACAATTCGCAAGCAAAAATTACTCTTTAAAAACAAGATATGAATTGTAAAATCATAGCTGTCTTATTGCAAATAATTCCTTAATGCAAAAATTTGGAAAAGGAATTTTTACTGAATAAATGTTAGTCAAAAAGATATGTCCTTTTCAATCTGAAATGCAATAATTTCTTTTCCACGATTACGTTGTCTGTCAACCAAATTGAAGAGAAAGACCGTATAGGGTGCATTTAGGCTGAGGTAGAGTTTCTTGATGAGAATTTTGAACAACCAATAGCAGTATTGGTAGTATTAAGTAATCCCAAAAATGCTCATTAAGAGATATCGAATTGATCAAGAAACTTATATCATCATCTTTCGAAATCTTTTTCCGTTGAATATTTATTTACAAATAGGGTGCGATGAATGTAGGCATTTTGATCCATTAGCATGAAATTACCACTACCACTGGCATAGATCTTACGTATGATTTAAAGATCTAATTTTTGCAATAGGGACAATCACTGTAGCCATTCAAAGAGATTCCAGACCCAATATGATTCCACCTCTTCTACATTGTATTTTTTTTCAGATTGTTTGGACTTGATTCCCTATTCTCTTTAGATCAATCTTTTATGTTCTCCAAGTCAGACAATTAAAATAATTCTTTAAAAAATATGGAGTGAGCTTTAGAAAATTAATAACATCCCTTTTTCCCTGTTCCATATTTATCTGCTGTTCTCAGGTTAAAGAAATGCTCATCAGAATTGGACTTATATTCTGCAATCGTAAGGATTAAAATATCTTCGTGTATAACATTCTATAATCTTAAGGATTAAGGAATTGTGCATAACATTCTACAATCGTAGGTATTCAAATTTTCTTCATATATAACATTCTATAATTTTTAGGATTAAAATGTTCTTAGTACATAACATTCTACAATCGTAGGTATTCAAATTTTCTTCATATATAACATTCTATAATTTTTAGGATTAAAATGTTCTTAGTACATAACATTCTACAATCGTAGCATTAAAATTCTCTTCGTGTATAACATTCTATAATCATAAGAATTAAAATGTTCTTAATGCATAACATTCTACAATCGTAAGTATTAAAATTCTCTTCGTGTATAACATTCTATAATCTTAAGGATTAATATGTTCTTAGTGCATAACATTCTACAATTGTAAGTATTCAAATTTTCTTCGTGTATAACATTCTATAATCTTAAGGATTAAAATGTTCTCAGTACATAACATTCTACAATCGTAGATATTCAAATATTTCTCGTGCATAATATTTTACAATCGTAAAGATTCAAATACTCTCCGTACATAATATTCTACAATCATAAAAATTCAAATATTTTTCGTGTATAATATACCACAATTGTATAAATTCAAATGTTCTTTGTGCATACTTATATCTACAATGAAGATGACTTTCTTTTGTATTTAAAGACAGTATTTGTCAGTTGTCAGATGCCATCTTTATATTCCATTTCTTCTTGTTTATTTGGAACAAAATATTTAAATATTACATTTTATAAAACTCTTTAAAAAATTTCTTTTATAATTATGACGTTAATTTTTAAAAGATAGATAACTCTTTTAGATTCTATCAAAACATTCTTGGAAAACAATTCAATTCAATGTTTGTAAAAATTATAGGAAATCATGTTCATGAAATTTATTTAATTCTGCCAAAATTCTCAAATAATTCTTGAGCAACTTTTTCTTTTACTTTTCAAATTTATAGAAGCAGACCTAAAATTTGGAATCAATTTTAACTTTAAACTGTTCCCTAATTCCTTTAAAACTTAGAATTATTACAATGATTTGTTTTATATAACTAAAACTTAAATAAATTGAAAAATTGAACTAATTCTTCTGCTACCCCTATTTCCCTGCTATTTTCCCATAATGTTCCATCTAGTCAAATGCCAAAGAAATAAAAAATGTAGTTTTTATTTTTTATTATTCTTTTAATTTCTTAAGATCTACGTAGTCTTAGTTTTCTTATTACCAAGTTCCAACTAGTAAAACTTTTATTTACATGTGGAATTGATAGCTCTAGTTACTCTTTTTTTAAAAAAATACGAATCTTCAAAAATAAATAGAATTCAAACTACTTGTTATCTAACTTTTTTCGCGTAAAAATAATGAATCTTCTTTATACTGAATGAAAAAAAATCTTCCCTGACTAAATTCTCACACTTCTACAAACACTATCCTTGTTTTCAATTAAATTTTGAAGGTCAAACATTTATTAACATTGATCTATTTATTACATTAAAAAAAAAGTCATTTTCGCTCTAGTAATTTTATTCAGTAGTATTTTCATTTGAAAAAAAAATATTACTCAAAGATCTGATGTGAAACCAAATAAATTGTTGGAAGCAGCTCTATTCATTATGGAACTTCAGCAGAAATATTTTTTTTTCATTCGCTAAAATGAATAGAGCTCTTGTAATGCAGTTTTTAATTTTTCGATATAATTGTACTCCAATCAAATTATGAAAATATAGCTATAACTTTATTAGATATGTATTTTTTTTTATTTCACTTTGTATTTTACTTTAAAGCTGATTAAAAAAGAACATTTTTGAAATAGTACAAGATTTATAATTAAAATTCTTTGAAATCCTTTTATGACATCATACACAAAACCTCTTAATTAACCTAAAACTATCATTATTTTGAAAAGCAGAGTTCCAATTATAATAAAAAGATATATTCAAAGGCACTTTCAGATAAATAATATAATAAAATTGTTCATATTTTCTTTTAAGTTAATAAAATACTATTCTTCTTGTTATTTTTAAGTTAATAAAATACTATTCTTACTTTCCCTTTATAACATTTAATTATACTCAAAATTTAATACCGAAGAAAAATTATTTTAAAAAATCTTAAAATAATGTTATTTATAAACCCAATGTGTTTTAAAAATCAAAAAATGTCAGAATTTAGGCCTTTTTTTTTTTGCAACAAATAAATATATTTTTAGAATTTTTTTTTTTAGATTTGCAACTGTAGAAGAGCAACATTTTACCTACATACTGTTCCTTATTGTATTCTAAAACCCTCTGCGCTTTTACGCATGCGTCAGAAAGAATTTATTTTGTCAAGAAAAGGGTGAAAAGAGAATTGAATAGAGGGGGTTGTTCACATTTAGGGCTAGGGTAAACACAGATTATTCGAGGTAGGAGCCCTAATGACCGCTCATCTTTCTGTGTACCACCCCTTGACGAAGGGTCAATGATTAAAAGTGCTAGTGTAGGAATCCTGAAACGAACAATACGTTACGGAATGTTCTTGCAAATATCAGTAAGTGTCTTCGCTTAAAGAATGTTCTAAACTTCTTGAAATATTAAACATAAAATGCGTATTCTGAGGCTTGTGGTTACTGAGAATCATTTCACTATTTTTTCGTATCTTACATCTCTGTGAAAACTATGTCAAGGCCGGTACTTAGATAAAGATAAGAAATCTAAATATAATTAAAGCAAACTTAATCATAAAACAAATTTTTGAGTTTAAATTTATTTTTATATTTTAAACTTTATATTTCTTACAGTTTTCTGCATCTTAGCTACTTTTCAGCATAATATAATAACTTAATTTTTCATTAGTTAAAATTTCAACAAAATAGCTATGTACTCTCACTGGGTGGAATCTTAGTCCTGACGATGAGAAGTTTAAGGCATGGTAGTTGATTCTCGTCACCGGGGTGGGTACGGAAATGGTGTAGAGTCGACTACGTAGTACCAACGATGGAGTATACATCCCACTGGAGAGGTTGTACCCTGCTATATACGATATATATTGCTATATACGATAGCAATTCATTCAATATTGTTATATACGATACTAAATACTATATTAATACATTTCATTTTATATTTCATAAAAAATATATAAAAAGAAAAGGATTTTTATGTAAGGTGGGTGTAGAGGGTATATGTGTGGTTGTGTGCGTGCTTTTGTGTGTCTATCTGTCTGCCTGTAAACCGTATACGATATGGGTGTGAGTGTGGGTGTAAAACATTTAAAATTCTTCTTTGTACATAAAGATTTAAAAATCTGTAAAATATTTTATTCATTTTTTATACAAAAGGTTTCTCGTTCAACATGATTATTGAAAAATTTATCCAGTCAATATTTATATCTCTTCCAACGCACTTTTCCCTTGCTTTATACAGAGTAGATATATTATTTATTTACAAAATGTATTACCAAAAGCATCGGAGAAAGTTTAATTCTTTGTAAATAAAGAGCTGTGATTCTTTTCGTTGAATTTATCGATCCATAAGAGTAGCTACTTGATTAATGGAGTTTCCTTTATGGAAAGAAAAATCTGTGAGAAATTTAAGTGTTGTTTCTGTACGTTTGATTTATTTTATTTCGGATAATGATATTAAAGCTTTTCATTTATTCATTTTTTTTAAATTTAAAAACAGGAATTATCAGAACTAGAGATGATATTTTCATTTTAAAAAGATAATCATCGTTTGAAAGAATCGTTTGCATGATTTTTTTTATTGAAATTACGACTGCAGCTACCATCTTCTAAATATACAGAGTATAAAAACAAAGAAGAAGAAAATGCTTAGAATTTGAAATTATAAACCATTTTTTATTCTTTTCTTGGCTCATTTCATTTTGAAAAGATGACATTTTTGTAAAGAATTTTACTCATTTTCTGTTGTGTTAATGCTTTTATTATCATTATTTTTTTTTTTATTTTTGCGTATTTTCAACGACAATTTATAAAGATAATGTTTTAAAACAAAATTTTCGATTAATTGATTATTTCAATTAATTTTGATTCCCTACCACATGTTTGAAAATATGAAAAATGTGTGTATAAAAATTCTTATTATTTAAAAAACTGATTCATAAATTAAAAACGAAAATGTCGAAAACAATTAAAATAAAAAAATTCGGCTTAACAAGTGTATTTAAAAAAATGTTGTTATTATAATAAGTATTTAAACATCTCATCTTACACTGTTCATCTTATCAAAATACAAGATAAACATATTTTCATTTTTTATATAAAGATAAACTTATTCTTCTAAAATTAATTTGTTTAATTGCTTCAATTCATTTTTAAAATTTTCTTTGAAATTTTTTGAGTTGAATGTTCGATTTTCTTCAGTTTAAATTAAATTTTCTCAAAAATTATAATACATTGTATCAAATAGTTATTATTACATTTTTTTAATTTCTCATACAATAAAAAGATTTCAATTCTAGAGTAAAAAAAATTAGAATAATATTTAATAATTTGCAAAATGAAGGAAATAAGAAAATACATCTATGGAAAAAAAATTGCATTTTATAAATAAAAATTTAAAAAAAAAGATTCAAACAAATTTATAATTAGAAATAGAAAATTTATTTGTGGTGTCTTTATACAATAGTAAAAGTAATCTAACTTGAAAACTAGAACTAAGTTTTTGTATCTTGAACTTTTTTGTATCTGTTCGAAATCAATCTAAAATCTTTTATGACTAATATATTTTCTCTATCCTTTGAGCAAAAATAATATGCTCGTAATTTTAAAGTTCATATAAGCATCTTTTCTCTTTTGCAATCAAAGTGATCTAGTTACATCAGTTTAAATATTATCATTATTTTAATTATGAATTATTATTAATATTATTAATTATTAGTATTAATTATGAGTAATATTATAATTAAAATATTACGAAATAAGATCATTTAACCCATTTCAACTAAGAAGGTACGTCAATCAATCGGCGGCACTAACTCAAAGCGGCCCAACATCAAATCTCGAGCAATACTAGGAGCATAAAAAAGGCATTTTAGTTATTGTTTTTATTTTGTTTATGCTGTTAAGATGATAAAAAAAAATGTGATCAAATACGTTATGGAAACTAAATGCAGAAAAACTTCAATTTAGTAATTTATTCTAGCAATATTATTATTGTCTCAAACTATATAAAATTTACATTCAATTGAGGATACATATTTGTTTCTAATAGAATGAAAATTAGCTATGGTAATGGATAGTCTATATAACGAATAAAATTATTTATATAATTTTTTCGCTAATTACATTGTTCCATTGCTAATATCTGAAAATTAAAAAAATATATTTAGTTAATTTAATTATATGAAATCTTTATTAAAACTTGCCGTACTCTTTAATATTACTAAATTGGAATATTAACATGACAATAAGTACACATATCAAATATTGACTGCTAAGTGGTTAAAGAGATATAATATGAAAACTTCACAAAAAATACTATCCTTTTAATGTATACAGGACAGAATGTCAAGGTTTAATAAATGCATATGTTTTTGGATTTGTACCTGTAAGGTATAAGTCTCATCATTGAAGTGGAGGTATTTCGATACCACGACATTGGTGTGCTTTACAAGAAAGTGAGAACTTATCAATATACAGGAAGTATCTCATCCTTTTATCTGGGTTCCCTCTTTCCAAATGTATTAGCAAATATATACAATTTTGAAACAAAAGTTAATGAATATGCCATTAATGTATTATACACTCTCGTCAAATTCTGGATCAAAATTAATTGACTTTTGGAAACATGCTTAAGAAATTTTGTAATCGAATTATATTTAATCTAATTTACTCAGAAATGGAAGCATGAAATCCCGGTTCTTACATCAACAAAGATTTCCCAACTTCTAGGAAAGAGATAATTCGTTCATTCCACGAAAGTTGTCCGTAGATTCTGCGACAGTTTAGGAGCAAATGATTTAATGTAAGGCTTCCCATCTTCTATAGGTAATTTCTCAAGCAGTGCGAATCGATTTTTCTTTACATATTGATGAAACTGAACTGAAAGAAAATATGTGGCTCATTTCTTCTCGTTAGTTTAATCTTTTTATTAAAACGTTTTTTGAAACAATAACGTTAATAATAAATGAGAATATTAATTTACAAGAAAAACAGTTAATAAAACGTTATTGAAATAAATTTCTATTTTCATGATTATAAATTTCTACTTTAATGATTATTGCAATAACTGAAAAACCTTATGAATCTCACCCGAATTTGATCAAATATTCTTGGTAAAATGTTAATATACATAATATGTTAATAAATATTCCATTTTCATAATTATTGTAATAACTGACAGACATTATAAATGTCACCATAACTTGACCAAACATTCTTGGTAAAATATTAATATACATAATATGTTAATATATATTTTATAATTATTGTAATAACTGACAGACGTTATAAATCTCACAATAACTTGATCAAATATTCTTGGTAAAATATTGATATACATAATATGTTAATATATATTCCATTTTCATAATTATTGTAATAACTGACAGACGTTATGAATCTCACCATAACTTGATCAAACTTTCTTGGTAAAATATTAACATACATAATATGTTAATATATATTTCATAATTATTGAAATAACTGACAGACGTATGAATCTCACCCGAATTTGACCAAATATTCTTGGTAAAATGTTAATATACATAATATGTTAATAAATATTCCATTTTCATAATTATTGTAATAACTGACAGACATTATAAATGTCACCATAACTTGACCAAACATTCTTGGTAAAATATTAATATACATAATATGTTAATATATATTTTATAATTATTGTAATAACTGACAGACGTTATAAATCTCACTATAACTTGATCAAACTTTCTTGGTAAAATATTAATATGCATAATATGTTAATATATATTTCATAATTATTGAAATAACTGACAAACGTTATGAATCTCACCCGAATTTGATCAAATATTCTTGATAAAATATTAATATACATAATACGTTAATATATATTCCATTTTCATAATTACTGTAATAACTGATAAACGTTATGAAATTCACCTGAATTTAATCAATTATTCTTGTTAAAATATAAATGTATACGTGATGCTTTTTAATTAAAAGAATTCGTACTTTTTGCACAGAAAAATAGAACTAGGGCTGAAAAAATTGAGATTTTATTCTATCTGATTGCTGTTCTTCTCAAACTAGTGGCCCTAGGCAGATGCCTAGACTGTGTAGTCGAAAATCCTCCATTGTTAGAAATAGCTAAGAAGGATTAAGAAAGAACTCTTTGAAAATTTGACACGAGATTCGAACTTTTCAGATCGATCTTGTAGCTTCAAGGGAAGGTTTTAACATATTCTTCTGGAAGCCATCGCATATAAATCAAAATTCCTTTTTTGATAAACTATAACAAAAAGTAACAGTATAGAAGAACACTATTATAAACAACAATGTTATTATTTCTAGTTCTCAGACAAGGCAAAATATTTCAATCTAAGAAATGAAGATTTCCATCATGATATGTCATGAAAAGTAGTTCTTTCAGAAACACATGATTGTTGTTTAAAAGAATTGGTAAGCTAGCAGATATTATTAGTCATTCAATCGTGAAACGGAATGTATGGTAGAAAAATGTTCTTTGCCTTTTTAAATTCTCTTTCATCCCTTTTAATGAAATGATAAATAGTTGATACAAAAAAAAATTTCACTGCCCTAAAAAACAAATGTGGATACATTATTTGTAACTCCAATGCCATTTCCAGATCTATTTCCATAATATTTAAGGATATATGATATATATTTTTAGTCACTATATGAGATTAAAATCGAGAAAATAGAATACAACTAATTAACAACTTTTCAGCAAATGATCTAATATTTGAATTTTTAAAAATCAAAATTAGGAATTGAAAGTCCTTCTGTAATTTTATTGTAAAGAATTAAGACTATTTAATAAACTTTAAATGCAAAAATTTCTCATTATGACGCCATAATGGGTCTGCTATAAATTATTAAAATTATTTAGTAGTGAAATAGTTAGAAGAAAATGAAAATTTTAGCCTTAAATCACTTATAACCTATTTGAGTTGAAAGGCCAATGTACGTACTCGGTCGAAAATGTTAATCTCACAACAACAAATTATTCATATTCATATTATAGCTGAAGCAAAATTTATATTTGTTACATAAACCGTTATATGAGAAATGGTTTAAGATTCTTGAAATTGTGGTCATAAATTCTATGAAAACATTTATATGAGAAATAATTTAATATTCTACATATCGTGATCAGGAATACTATGAAAGCATTTATATAAGAAATGGTTTAAGATTCTAGAAATCATGATATGAAATTCTATGAAAACTTTTCAGATTTTGGAAATCATGATATGAAATTCTATGAAAACATTTATATGAGAAATAGTTTAATATTCTATATATCGTGAACAGGAATACTATGAAAGCATTTATGTAAGAAATGGTTTAAGATTCTAGAAATCATAATATAAAATTCTATGAAAACATTTATATGAGAAATAGTTTAATATTCTACATGTCGTGATCAGGAATACTATGAAAGCATTTATATAAGAAATGGTTTAAGATTCTAGAAATCATGATATGAAATTCTATGAAAACTTTTCAGATTTTGGAAATCATGATATGAAATTCTATGAAAACATTTATATGAGAAAAAGTTTAATATTCTATATATCGTGATCAGGAATACTTTGAAAGCATTTATACAAGAAATGGCTTAAGATTCTAGAAATCATGATATGAAATTCTATGAAAACATTTATATGAGAAATAGTTTAATATTCTACATGTCGTGATCAGGAATACTATGAAAGAATTTATATAAAAAATGGTTTAAGATTCTAGAAATCATGATATGAAATTCTATGAAAACTTTTAAGATTTTGGAAATCATGATATGAAATTCTATGAAAACTTTTCAGATTTTGGAAATTATGATATGAAATTCTATGAAAACATTTATATGAGAAATAGTTTAATATTCTATATATCGTGATCAGGAATACTATGAAAGCATTTATATAAGAAATGGTTTAAGATTCTAGAAATCATGAAATTAAATTCTATGAAAACGTTTATATGAGAAATAGTTTAATATTCTACATGTCGTGATCAGGAATACTATGAAAGCATTTATATAAGAAATGGTTTAAGATTCTAGAAATCATGATATGAAATTCTATGAAAACATTTATATGAGAAATAGTTTAATATTCTATATATCGTGATCAGGAATACTATGAAAGCATTTATACAAGAAATGGCTTAAGATTCTAGAAATCATGATATGAAATTCTATGAAAACATTTAAATGAGAAATAGTTTAATATTCTACATGTCGTGATCAGGAATACTATGAAAGCATTTATATAAGAAATGGTTTAAGATTCTTGAAATCATGATATGAAATTCTATGAAAACTTTTAAGATTCTAGAAATCATGACATGAAATTCTATGAAAATTTTTAAGATTCTAGAAATCATGATCAGAAATTCTATTAAAACATTTATATGAGAAATAAATTAACATTCTGGAAATCATGATAAGAAATTCTATGAAAACATTTATATGAGAAATAGTTTAAGATTCTGGAAATCATGGTTAGGAATACCATGAAAGCATTTATATGAGAAAAGGGTAAAGATTCTAGAAATCATGAAAAAAAAATTCTATGAAAACTTTTATATGAGAAATGGTTTAATATTCGAGAAATCATGATAAGAAATTCTGTGAAGAAACTGTCTCAAAGTTATGACATAAAAATTTTCTAATAATCATCAATCCTGTAAAGAATATACCAAAAAATTATAATGAAAGATTAAGGTATTTCAAATTAAAGTATAACTAATAGATTAAAAAACTGAAGAAACGAAAAATTCATAAAATTAAAAGAAATTCTTGTTAAAAAATACATAGTACTATATTCGAAACACTAGTTTAGTGTGGAGTTTCTGAGTGATTACTTATACTTCGGTGTTTTTTGCTCAACATTTAACATTTATTACTTGCTAACAAAAGTGCGTGCTGAGCTATATATGTGTGTGTGTGTTGTGTTGTGTTGTATGTGTGTGTGTGTGTGTGTGTGTGTGTGAGTGTGTGTTGTGTTGTGTTGTGTTGTGTGTATGTTGTATTGTGTGTGTGTGTGTGTGTGTGTGTGTGTGTGTGTGTGCGTAATTTCATGTTTGGGAGACACTTTTTCTGATATCTCTGCAGATGCTGAAGGAATGACAAATTAATGCCTTCGCCTATGGAGATAAACTTGGTGATAAAGGCTTTAAAAAATTGACTATTCCAAAAATTGCGAAAATCTTGAGAATATCTCTATTAGAATGAGAGATCTGTCTCATATAATATAAAATAAATATATCATATATAAATATATATGATAAATATTTGATATAAAAATATATGATATAAAATCTTTCTTTCCGGAAACTATAAAAGACGCGAAGAAAACATTGCAGTCAGTCAGTATTGAGTCCGTGGAGAATGGCAGAAAAGAAGAGAAACGTGGGTGATTGCCCGAAATCTTTCTCTTCGCCTTCCCACTGAATGCTTCGTGCTGTTACCGTTGTTTTATTACCTTGTGTGTTATTGCGTTTTCTTAACTATATTTTTCATATGTTCGATTATATAGAATAAAAGACCGTTATCTTATAGGAAAAACTTCATATAAAATTTCAAAGCAATCGGTGAAGAACTTTCGAAGATAAAGGAACGATCGATGAAAAAATAAGATCGAAGGAAAAAAGAATCAAAATTAAACCAAATAAAATAAGAATCCGGCCTGAAGACTTTCTCAAGTGTCACCCTCAGACAGGGATTCAAAATAAGGGATTTTTTCTGTGAGAAATCTGACTTTAGTCCAACAGTATAGATCCCTCGTGAACCGAAAATCCCCTGAAATTAAGGCCTAAGAGATACACCATTTTTTACAGAAATGAAACAAAACAATAAATTATAAATGAATACGACCATCATTTAAGCAAAAAAATGCAACAACATTAAATAAACTATATAAGAACTCTCATAACCAATTATTAAAACAAAAAGGATATATCTATATATATATTCTTTTATTCAAAATCGGTAATCTCCGAAAGATCTTTACCGATTACCTTGAAATTTTATATAATGTTGTTTTATGGTCGGATTTTTATATATTTATGACATAGGTATCATACTATAAGAGGTAAAAGCACGTTCTTTTATTAAAACAGCAACGCCATCTATTGGGCATAAAAGTATTTCAAGAATATTTTAAATATCTTCGGTAAAGATCTTTCGCATCTAACAGTGCTGGGGAAGTATAAAGTAGCAAATGCAGTTACATGATTAAATAAATATTAGAGAGTGGAATTTACCAAAGTAATTTTAAAAATAGATTCATAAAAAGTACAAACATTGGGGGGGGGGGGATAAAGGGAAAACATTTTACATAACAATTGGCAAAATAAAGATAATGATGTCATGCCAAGCCTCGGGGCGAAGTGAATAAAGAGGAACTAATCAAAGCACTAGACTGGTATGTGAGCTTTCTAGAAAGTGTGTATTAGGCTGTATGAAGATCTTATTGTAATCATAACCAATCAGAAGCAAGATTGAGCAAATGGGCGTAGTTTAGGATTAGGAGAAGAGTCCAAGATAGAAAGTAATGAATTAATGTATATAGCAATAAAATCTTCTTTCTTACATACACAGTGAAGCATCATGGAACAATAAAAAAAACTGTGTGTGTGTGCGTGCGTGTGTGTGTGCGTGCGTGTGTGTGTGCGTGCTTGTGCGTGTTATCTTTATAGAATTTTAAGATTAATTTAAAATTGAAAATCCTATCCATTTTTTATATTTTTATATCGTGATTAAAAGACATTAAATTTTTCAAAATTTCTCACCTTTAGAAAGAAAATGATTTGATTATGTGAGCATGGAAGCACAATATATCTATTACCTCCGATAATTCAAAAAGTAAATAAATTAGAATATCTTTAATAAGCTTGTCAAAAGCAGAAAGCTTTCCTAATTTAACTGACGATTATGAACGTACTGAGTAATCTTAAAATAATACGTCTAGGCAAAGTTTAACAAATATTTACTCAGAAATCCTCTGGATCGATTCTGGCATTCAGTCTGACTCTTGTGTAGTATAAATATGCTTCCAAGGATTTAATGTCGAAAATTTTAAATACATTTTCTCATGAATTGTTTGAATGGACATTTCTGCATTAGGTTTATGAAGTTTATACTTCAAACTAAATTTATAAACTTCAAATTTCTAAGCATATTTTGATAATGATAAATTTGAATTTGAAATGCAATTTTAATTTTTTCATTTCGTTATATTATTCTATAACTAGTTTCTTTCGAATGGATAGCCGGGGATACTGGTTATATTTAATTTCATTTAAATCATTTAGATATAACTTCTTTTAGACAACTTTATAACAATTAGACAACTTTAATGTGCGTCCGTCAATTTGCCATGCATTAAAGCTGTGTTATTTTAATATGTTTTATATATCGTATGTTCATTATGTCTACTAACCTTCCTAACAGGGAAGTCTCATATCATCATAACACTATAGAAAACATAGCTTCCCCACACGGGGAACTTCGTAATTCAAGATGAGAAGCTTCTGGCATGGTGGTTGGTTCTCGCCATTCTGGTGAATATACAAAAAGGTTGGGTTCTGACTCCTCCATCAATGACGGGACATACTTCCTAAGGGAAGGGTTGTTCCGGGGCCAGTGATGCCCCGTGGGGATCAACCGCAGTTTCCGCCAGTGTTGCTGTTGCGGCGGACCTGTCATTCAGAATTTTCCATGTACTTTCTGGGCGGGTTGGAGTTGCCAGTTTAAGGTTATATAAAACATATAATTCCAGCTCCATTATTTTCTAACTTTAGTGGGTATATTTAACTTTTTTATTCTTTTTGTAAACTACACATATATTAAATAAAATACTTCTTTTTTAGCTTTCAACAATGGAATAAATTCACGGGATTAAATATTAAATATTAAACAATGGAAACAATTTGAATTTCAGGGCAACAATGTAATCTATTACTAGCAATGAGGCAAAAAAAAATAATTTTAAAAATTTGCAAAATTTTAGAAACAATTTGGTACCACATTTAAATGTCTATTGTTATTTATTTATTCATTTTTTTTTTGAAACAGTGTAAATTTTATTATTGGGCAAAACTTTTTTCGAAAATTACCGCGAATGATCACCAAAATATGGTTCCATTTTTAATTAATTAAAATTTTAATTAAAAATTCAAAACATTTGCTGCAACGCGTAAGGTATATATGACCCTACAAGGTATATATGAGCCAAATTTTGTAGTTGTGTGTCACGTGGTCTGTCCTGTCGAGCGCTAACACACAGATCACACACACACACACATTCGTCTTATTGCTCGTAGAGATCATTAATCCACCTTAAAGTATACCTTTTAATGGCAAAAATATATTTATAAATTCAATTTCTAAAGGTAAAATAATACACATTAAGCATCTGCATTCAATATGAGTTAAAATCGCGAACAGCATTATATAACACATTTCTTATATAATTGTTGGAATCTAGAACGTTTCCAGATAAGATCTTATAAAATATGAATTTCAAACTGCAAATTCGATTAATAAATCAAATCTATAAATCAAAAGTGATATTCAATTATTTTGTTCACAGCTATAAATATTAAATAATTTTAAATAATTATTAAATAATTTTCACATTAATTGAAGCAATTTTTTTAAATACACTAACATTGTTTATTTTCCATTATATTAAATAAAAAGAACCATAATTTTGTACTAAAATATTATTTTTTTTTAAACCTGCTCATTTTATTCTTTCGTTATGCATTTGTCCACCGTATGTCTGAATACATAAAGGAGTAAATATAATTACAAATTGAATTTCAAAGAAATTATTAAGCATATTATGATAACATATTGAATATGAAGTGAAACCACGTAAAGTATTACACAGCAGAAAAATATTAGACATTTCTTTCTTTTTTTAATTATTGTATATAATATGTGCAGAATCGATTTTCGACACCATTTGCAAAAACAGCTCCATTAGACAACTGAATCTTTCTCTAAAACATATTTCTGCTTTTAAGAAATTTAAACTGTACAATCTGAAAAACAAATTGCAATGGATATTTAAATTTATTTTTCCAATAAAACTAGAAAAAAATTTAAACAAAACCAAATCAAATGCTTTCGATGTTAACTTTACAAATGTCTTACTGGAATTTTATGATATGGATTTAAAAACATTTGAAACTCTAAGTGAAATATAAGCAAAAGCATTTACTTTAAACAATTTACAAAAGAATTTTATAGTCTTTTTTTAAATATCCTTCTTTTAAGATTCTTGGAAATAGTTTCTTTCAAATTTCAGAGCAAAGACCAAGAGATTCACCTACAATATAAGTAAAGTATAAAATAAATATGGTGATTCCTTCTTGCGTTGCCTTCTTTTTTATATCCTTTATTTAAGTATAAACTATCGAATGCTTTTAAAGGATATATCTGAGATAAACAATATTTCAGCCATAAAAAAATATTGGAATTCCCAGAACTTCTCTATAACTTTATTTGACTAGTACAAGAATAAAATTTACTCCGACTGTATTTCCAAACTAAATATTAAGGTAAGAATACTTCTGAATATTATTTACTATAGAGATAATAAAAATATAACTGTTGAAGGATTTAACTATTTGGTATTTATTTATTTTAAATGTCAATGTTTCTTTTTTTAAATATAGTTTTCAATAATGCAATCTATTGTTTATAGTTAAAAGGAATTATTTCAATGAAAAAGATAGATCTTGTTGCAAATATTTTTCAAGAATTTTTATTCCAGAATGTAATTTAGAAAGTCCAAATTTAAGAACATTTTAAAATGAGATTCCAATTTCAAACATTTTTATATTACAAGTACCTTGCTACATTTCGTCTACAGTTTCATACTCTTTTATATAAATTCTGTTGGTATGTAACAATATTTTCACCATGGTAAAACTATGTAATTCAAAAATATCAAGCAAGTTCAATTAGCAAGTAATTTCAAAAATATCAAGTAAGTTTAATTCGCAAGTAAGTTCAAAAATATCAAGTAATGTAAGTTCAAAAATATCAGTGAGGATAGATAAATGAAATTGTGAAATGAATAAATTGTAAAATGAATGTTGTAATATAACAGATTTTTTTCGAATAACACATTAAACTAAGTACACTCATGATTTTTTATAAAAGACCGGTTCATAGGTTGGTAAGGTTGAATAAATGTTTGTATGTAATTAGTATGTGATTCGTATCTGAATATTTTCTTCGAAAAAAACGTGATTTTATTATTTTAAAAAATGCCGAACGAAGCTCCGTTTTCAAGATATTTAAACTTAAATGGAGAATCGGTATTGTATGTTTTTAAATAATCTTTATATCATCCTTAAGTAGTTAGTAATATAATATATATGAAAATCTTTCTTGAATTTAGATTAAGAGAAGAATTCTTACATTAAAAATTGCGAAAGAGAAAACTTTTCCCCATTTCTTCATCATTCCACCAACACATGTTTAACATCTTTCGAGTGACAAAAGGATGATAAATAAAGACATTTTTCATGTATTTCCCGCATGCAGAACAAAAAGAGTCATTTTTCAGATGAATATAAGTAGGAATCTGCCAAAGCTGATGAAAAATTTAATATTTCAATTTGATTCATGATTTTCAAACCTAATTTTAAAACTATTGACAAATTTTTTTGTCAGAAATCACATCAATTTTTAAAAGTTGTTTTCAATATTTGTCTTTATTAAAATAGTATAATGTAAATAAAAAAAAGTAATTAAATTGTTTATAGAAATGAACTGAAAATAGTAAGAACGCAGCACTTGTTTTTAAAAGAAAAATCCTTAGTAACTAAATAAAAGAATTCATTATGATGTCAAATACATTTTTATAATATTATTTATGAATTATTTTATTTTAAAGCTATTTAAATTTTTATTCTGTATCGCATGAAATAGAACTCCATGATTACTCTTCTTTTTTAACCATAAAGAAATTTTATATTGTTCTCTTCATTTCCAATGATCATCATTACGGAAATATTTCGTCAATATGAAAGACTGTAAAAGAAGAAGAAAAAGAGAAAAGGACAAGTAATTAGTTATTGCTTGTAAGGATCCATCCCTTATTTCATTGTTGAAGGGTATAATTTGTTAGTTAAAAATATGGTATTTAATAAATATAATACTTAATATACATTCATAATTTACGATGTCATAACATTAACTGTGACATCATTTGAAAAGTGACCCTGTGATAAATAAGCATTTTTTTAAAACTTTACTTAAAATAGAACTTCTTATTCTGGGATGTTTATGGGTGATTGTGAGTGAGAGGGAGGTGCCAATTTAGGTGACGTCCTCACCATCTAACCGTGGTTCAAAATTACGAGGTCCTTCCCAATAGCCCAAGTGTTGCTTTAAAAACGGGACGTTAATATAACAAGACTAAACTTCACTGTTAATGTGAAGTTTAACAAATTTCCCCAACTCACAGGATTTTTTTCTGGATAGCAATGTACAATGGATGTTGTTTATTTCTTTAAAAGAAATGAATACCAAGCTCCAAGAATAAATTAAACTAGCTATGAAATTTTAATTAAATTAGTCTTTATATTATAAACCCAACAGAAAAAGAATGAAGAAATTCAAAACTGTTTGCACGGTACCATGCTCCTACAGAAAAAAAAGGATAATAAACTGACTCATTTTACTAAATGTTCTAAAAGAAAAATAGTCTTTATGGAGATATGAGTATGATGCATATTAATACCATCTTGAAAAACACCTTGCGTGGGAGACCATTTACAGTTGGTGTAATTCCATAATTGTAAAAATACTACATAAAATTCATTAAGTCAGATTTCACATAACATGAATTGTCTCATGTCTCACCAAGAAGTTTAATATTCCTGAGTACTGTGATCCTAAGAAGAAAAATTGTTAAATAATTTTATTTCGAGCAAAGAAAGTTTGAAATTAAGAATAATCGTTTCAGAAATAAGATTTCAGTTTTAAGGAAGCAACAAAAAGAAATTTAAGCGTGTTATTCCACTACAAACTCAAAAAGAATATGAAGTAATTTGAAACCGAATAATATTTTCCTAGGTTATGGCCTGTCTCCTATATCTCAAATAGGAAAAGTTTTAAGTAAATTACGATGAAAAAATCACCATGATAGAGAAAATACTTTACCTTTACTTGGTTGTTGTTGTTTCTTATGGCGCTTGCCATGGACAAGCTCGCTGTTACGAAAACTGCGAATTTAAGCCGGTGGGGGAACGTCTCTTGTTTTTTATAGTAGCGCCATCTAGGACCAAGAGAACGACATAGCTACATACACGTCACAAACATTTTACGGGACGGACTTCATTCGCGCATTTCATTCACTCATCTACAGATCGTAATTTAGACCTGATTTCAGAGAACGATCACCCTTGATCCAGTACCCCCAGTGGTATTACTCTCGACATGGAGGACTCTGTAACCACGACAGTGCGCCAGATACGTGTGCCAGCCACCACACACATGGAGAGTCTTCGGCCGGCGGGGTTTGAACTCGCAACCAAAGGGACGCAGATCCAACGCTCTACCGACCAGGCATCGCGGCCTTACTTTTACTTTGTTATCGCCATGATAAAAAAAAAAATTATTCTGGCGATAAAACTGCTGCTATTGTAAAAAAGATTTACCTTTGACGACCAGCTGTTTGACGTTATATAACGTTATATTTAATACAGCTAACGAATATTAAATATATTCGTTATATTTAATTTCAGGTAAATAATTTTGAAATAATTTCGTGCCTGATTAGGTATAACAGATTCCATCCATTTTTTAGGCATTAAAGCCAAGTTATTTAAATAGTTTTACACACATTCCGTTCAATTCGCACATCAACCTTTCTAATGGAGAGCAGTTCAATGACATCATAAAGCTATTAAAATTTTTTTAAGGCTTTTAATATCCATCTTTTTAATTCTGCAGGCATTGTCATTTCGCTTTATATTTGCCTTGTAACCTGTACAGATATTTAATAGAATCGTTCTTCTTTAATTTCCACCAATGAAAGAGAATCTCACTATTATTTATTTAATGAAGCCGTGAAAACGATTTGAAATTCAGAGGAAAATTGCAATCAATTGCTGGAACGTAGACAAAAAAAAAATGTTGTTAAGAAACTACCAAAATTCAAAAAAATATTGCGTGACTATTTTACTTATGTGATTAAAAAACATCTTTTTTTTTTAATTTTGAAATGGCATAAAATGTATTTTTGTGCAATAATATTTTCATTAGTTTTGGATAACAGACCAAAATGCGCAACCCAATATTTTATTAATTAAAATTTCAACAAAATTGCACCAAAATGCATGTTTTCCCTCTCTAATAAGTGTGCATGTGTGGGTATTTACATGTGCAATTAATTGCATGATCAGAAAGACAAGCATGTAAATAGTTGAGAATTTATTTAAATATTTTTAAAATATACTTACAGAAAAGAAAATTAGTAGATTGTGGTGAAAGCTTATAAGCCAGTTAACAGCGACGCTACATGAGCAATTGCTTTTGTATTGTGGTCATGTTACTGGACTGCAAACCACAAGATCCCAGGTTCTATCCTCGCTCATACCAATTCGCCCCATTGGTGACCTCGGACGATGAACCTTCAACCTTCGTACAAGCTGTTGTGGCGCCATCTACCCGCAACCAAAGTCGTCAGACTCACTTGACGCTGCAACAGCATCAGCAACCACTCACCCACATACGCTCGCCATAACGCCTGGCGCTACTCAAATGGGTACAGGCGCATTAAATTCAAAGCTCAATACATCACCACTCAACAGCCATATCGTTCGTCTCACCTCCGACTCACTGGAGGGAGATTCTGTGGTGAAAGCTTATAAGCCAGTTAACCGCTAGAGAAATTGCTTTTGTATCGTGGTCATGTTACTTGGCTGCGAACCATAAGTTCCCAGGTTCTATTCTCGTGCATCCCAATCAGCCACAAGATATACAGATTAAAAACTGATGCTAAATTTTGAAAGTAAAAAAAAAGACTTGTTTGCCATATTTTTAGTGCCAAATAAACGGCAACAATTTCTTCTAATAATAATGGTATGTGTGAGCGCGCACTAGAATTTCTTGTTGTAAATCAAATGATCTCTTTATAACGCGTTAGCACCCAAGCGTTTATCTTTTTTATTTGTAAAGATTATTATTAAAATTATAATTTTTAATTCAGATAAAAGCTTTTCAATAATATAGAAAGAGTGATATATATTGAATATTTCTATTATATATATTTGCCAATTTCCATTAAAATAGAAGCAAAGCGTATAAGATAAAAATGCTTGCATTTCGAATATAGTAATTTTCATAAAAATATAGGCATTAATTATGATTCTCACATGATAAAATACAAAATAAATAAGTAAAATATTAAAAATAAAAAAAAATGTAGAAGCTAAAAAGCAAACTAAAATGCTTTTTACATAAATTAATTAAAATTTATATTACTAATAATTAAATCAATAGTTGTGAAGTATTTCGTAAGCACTATCCTGTTCAAAATTCTAAGTAGGAAGTTTTGTTTCTAATTTCGACATAAAATTAAATTTGTTTTTCTTTAATTCTGAAAACTACTTGTATAAATTAATAATATTTTTTCTACCATCATTTTTTTTTTGTCTTTATTGTTTTGAGCTTCAAATTTCTCTAATGGATTCCTTTCTTTAGAATATGTTTACAGTCTTAACTTAAATCAGTTCAATTCAATTACTATTTAATGAAATTTTGTTCAAAAATAAAAGTGATGCATTTAAAACTACTGGAAATAAAAGTATTCTTAATAAATTAAATGTATTAGACTAATAAGTGAAAAAAATCTTGAAAAAGGCTGCTTTAAGGATAACAAACAAAATGTAGCTTTAAAAGTTGTTGACTTTGTGAAATGCTATAATCTTTCTGCTTTTTATTTCATTTTTCAGAACAATGTTTATTATTAAGAACACTGTATCATAGTAATAAGCAGAACGATTAAATTTAATTGCTTTTTTCGTAAGATATAATTTATGCATTATGAATAAAGTCATTTTGGAAATAGGTTCTGCATATGGGGCAATATTTGCATCATTTATAATGTTTGACAGATAACTTAGATGACAAATTTACAATGTATTACACTCTGCAAATTGTCTCCTTTTGAACTCGCTATACTAGCATCAGCTAAGATTTAAAGTATGCTCAAATTCCATTGTAATGGCATGAAGACTAAAATATATCCTGAAGTGAATCGATATTCTATCTTGTTTTAGATAATATAATTTATTATCTAATGAATGCCTTATAAATTTTATGCCTATTTGTCAATCATTTATATAATCCCAGTTACTATTAACTCAATGTATTACGGGAAAAATTTACCGAGCTATAGTTTGGGTACATTAATGTCACATTTGAAAGCAATAGATGACTATTTGGGGGTGAACTTCGTAATTTATAACCATGCTCAAAGGACGAGAGCGACATCAGCTCTTTAAACATGTACTCCATCCCAACGGAAGAACATTTGTCCTATGCTATAACGTTTTACGCCCTCCAAACCATGACATGTCTTTTACTTAGTAGTATTCCAAACCTGGCTCCGGAAACAAAGCCACTAGCTCACAGTGGCCCTATTGAATTCAGAAAGAATGGATAAATGTCAGGAAAATATAAATGATAGCTTTGTTTAGTTAAACTCAGTTATTTTATTATTAGTTTAATTACACTTTTTTGAAAAAGCAAGAATGTTATTTTAGTACAAGCGCAGTATTTTTGAACCATGGTCAGATGATGAAAACGATACCAGGGCCTTATCGCTCCTCTTCAAGGTAACTTGCAAGAGATCCACTTATAGCTTTCTTCGTTGAGAATGGATTTCGAACCTGGAATTCGAAGCAGACTTTACAACCAAGATGATAGGAAAACGAAACCCATGAATTATTGCACATTAACCAGAGGAAACATTTATTGATAAATGTGTCTAAATCTGTACGTAAATTTATATGCAAGGATCTAATATGCGGATAAGATAAATTATTTTAAATTAAATTCTTATTTTTCGAAATGCAAAAATAATCCACAGTCAAAATTTCAAAACGAAGAAATTCAAAATTTTCCAGAAATACGGATATTAATTAAATTTTCTTTTAGATGTGGACTTCAATTTTTCCGTATAAAACGAATTAAACAACAGGCTTATATCTTTATTAAACAAAGAAATTCTACGTAGTATTTCTAAAATTAAAAATTAATGTCTGACTAAAAAAATTTCCGTAAAGCCTTTGATAAATAAGTCGGCATTTATTTCATTTAAGAGCTGCTGTTCATCAAATAATGCGATGCAACTTTTTATTTTTTATAAACTTTTCAAGAACTTTTCGTAATCCATTTTCATTTTTAGGAAAAACGGCGTTTGCTCTTTTATTTATTCTATTATTTATGTATTCTGTTTCATTGAGTTTTGTGCATATGCATCCTCTTTATGTCGACATATTCGTTTTATTTATTTATTTTTGAAGCGTACATTGATATTTATTGTAATTCTTGAATCAAGGTTCTTGTTAAACTTTTCTCACTCTAAATACGATAAAATAAATAAATCCCTTAACAGTTACTACAAAATGCTTGAGAAACACACATTTATTACCATATAAGTACATCAAATTACGTATAATATAATTAATTTTAAAATAAAGTAAAGCAATACAGTTAAAAATTCGAAACTCTTTTTCAATGAGTATCACTCAAAGATAAAAAAAATAAGCTGTATAAAAATATCAGTTACAATAAAATAGCTTTATATTGATCTACATAATATAAATTTCAATAATTTTATCAACTAGCTGCCGTTGGAGACCAGCTAGTTCATTAGTAATATTTGTTGTGTTAACTTTCAATTAAATTTCTTATGCATATCTTTATGTTCATCATTTTGTCAAATTATATCTATCAAATTTGGTCACTGTAGGTCAAACCATCTGGCCTATAAAACATCACGATATACACACACATACTCATCTTTATTAATAGTTGAGATTAGTCTTATATTTATAATTTGTATTTGCTTTTAATTTCTATAAGCGCAATTCAAGACTATGTAATGAAGGCCTGGGAGAAATTTTAAGGGCCGCGGTGGCCTGGTGGTAAGGTCTCGGCTTCGGAACCGGACTGTTTCAGGACGTTAAATTCGTCCTGACTAAACGTCCTCCCGCTGGTGTCGTGTGATGTGGTGTGGAGAGGGGGTTGCCAGCTCAGGTGTCGTCCTCGTCATCTGACCTCGGTTCAAAATTACGAGGTCCGTCCCAAAATAGCCCTAGTGTTGCTTCAAACTGGACGTTAATATAACTAAACTTAAACTTAAACTGGGAGACATTTCTGCTCTGGTTTCTTTTGGTTCTTTTAATCTAGGCAATTAACTTTTGAATATTTGATAAAAAGTTAGACGTGATTTCAAGATTTTGAAAATAGTTGTAAATAAAGCAAAAGGAAACAGCCATATAAAAGCCTGAGGAAAATCCTCAAAATCAATGAGGACGAATCATGTTTAAGGGTACAAGTTTGTCTCACTATATAGTAAATAGTATAGTATGGTATAGTAAACTTGACTTTTTTACTTGTTTGTAAAGATGGAACTCTGCAAATATTTTGATTTTAATGAAATTCACGTGCCATGATCATTGAACAAATAAATGACAAAAAGTAACGTGTGCGTGAATATGAAGCGTCCTTATGTTATAAATGAGATTTAGTAACTGAAATTCTGTACATGTATTTTCCCATGGCGATATGCTATCTGAATACTCTCATGGCTTAATTATCAATTAAAATAATAAAATTGACTCCTAACCTGTAAAATAAGGTACATAGTAGAGGATCTGCAAACAATTAATTTCCAAAAAATATAAAAATAAAAGATAGTTAAAATAGAAAATTAGGTTCATGATACACTATTAAAAGTGTATTTTTATAACTTTTATTTTATTTTTTTAAATTCCATCATAAATGCATTTTTCATTGTACTGTATTTAGAATCGTTTTCAATTCTATGTTACATTTACAGCTATATGATTAAATAGTTTAGAAAAAATCGTGTTATTATCGTGTAAATCGAGATGAGAAAAAAACAGCAACTTGATAATGTCACTATAAAATTCAAGTAAAATACTTACATATTATTTTGATAGTCAAAATTTATAGCAGTATAAAAATTTAGTCAACAATATACAATAGCAGTTGATTGCTTGGAAATCAAGTATGTCAAGTATGCCTTCAGGATAAATACAATCTTCTGTAATTCCGAAGCTAAAATTATAGTACAATTTTAAATCATTCCGCTGTATTCAAAATCAAGAAGCAGTATCTTTTAAACAAAAGTAAGGAAAGATAGGATTAAAGTTAATTAATTAAGGTACTGAAGTTTCTAACTGAAATCAAATTAAATGACTGAACAGCATGATAGCAGTAACTAAGATATTGTTACGAATTTGTAATGCTGCTTCCCAGCATAGTTGGTTCCATCATCAGAAAGACCGTTTTACAGTCATCTGTATTGGACGGAGTTCGGGTGTCGCATCGGTGGTTCCAGAGCTTGGTGACAAACTTGGCGACCATTTGGCGACTTGGCGATGAATTTGGCGACTTTGACGCCAAAATAAATTATACCCGAAACATCGAGAATTTTCCCGATCCGTCCATTAGTAACCGAGATACGCCTCGAACGTCCTGATTGGTTGAGAGGCTTCTAGCCCCGCCTCCTGAGACCTATAAAAGGAGGCAGTCTGCAGCTGCCGGGGAGTCGTCGTGAATTGAGATAGGAGTAGTCGGAATCGACGTTAAAGAACTGGCCTTCCAGAGATTAGTGGAGCAGCGACGGAGTCAAGTTAGTGCTGAATTAAGCTGTGCGCTACTGTCTGCAGTAGAGTCTTGTTGTGTGCTGTTGTCTGCACATCTCGGCTGAGGATAATTGTCTTCTCTATGCTGTATATAGTTGTCGTCTTTGTGCTGTCCTGTGTGTCTTCGTGTAAATAAACATCGTTGTTTAATTTTCTACTGCCGCCTGCTGATTGAGAGTTCTCCACACCATATAACTTCCACTATCCAAACGAACCCGGGAAATTTCGTAACAATATCAACATGGAAGTAACGGAAAAGCTGAAAATGATTCCTCTTTCTTATATTAATGAATTACTTAACTACCTTCTTTAAAATAGCTCATTCTTGTCACGAAATGCTTCCATTACATAAGATGATATTATTTGAGCAGTCGATTAGTCAATGCCTTTTTCCATCAACATACCAAAATTCCTTCCAAATACTCCTGTTATTTTTGGAATGAAATATTCTCTTTATTGATTTTTCAAGCTACAGCTACAGCCATTTTGTTCCGAATCCTAAATTGAGTTAATTTTGGTTTTAATTTTTAAAATTTGTTCATAGTAAACACACGCAAACAATTTAAAGCTCTTAATATTACATGTGTTTTGTTCTTATTATGCAACATTGAAAGCTTCTCAATTTAGGTTAACTTCTGTTAACTAGACAAAGACGACATTAACTTGACGTAACTAATTATAAATATTTAATTAGGTAACTTCTTCTTTGTATTTTTAAACAAAATATATTAACTACAAAAGATTCCTTTAAATCAAACCTAATGGATTTATAATTGAAACTTATTTACTATGGCCGCAATAATAATTTGCAAAAATAATATGGAAAATTATTTAGAAATATAACATTTTAAAATACCAGTTCCAGAAAAGTCTTGTATTCTTCATACTTTCATTTAAAATGCATTTCAAAATTTCATTAGAGGCATTTAATATTTCATGAATACTTTATTCGACTTTTAAATGTTTTAGTTTCAGAAAATTTTATTAACCAAATGTTTTAGATACTTTTATTTAATTTGAAATGTTTAATATTTGTTAAGATGGCATTTTTAATTTAATTTCTCTCTTTTATGTATTGGTGAGGATTTTGAATTCGCATATTTTCTCGGAATAAGTGCATTATTTTAATATTTCTAGAAAATGATTGCCTTTTATTGAATTCATGTAACTCTATTTTGATTGTACCTGAAGAGATAAATCTGCTAGTAATTCTTTTTAAAAAATTAATAGAATTTATCAGAATGAATAATAAATTAAAACCCTACAAAGTAAAAAAATAAGTAAAATATTTTTTTATTTTTATTTTTGGTTTTAATACTTATAAAACTCTGCAATTTTGAAATTAATTTAAATGCTTTTAATTTATTCTAGGAATTATCTTCCAATTAATGAGTTTACCTTTAAATAACAAACTGTTGAATTAAATTACTTAATACTATTTACAACTCCAAATTTAGAAGCATACGCCACCCTTTCGATAGTTACAAGTGGTTATCAAAATAATGAAAGCACCTTAAATTTATAAAGAATCCTTTATTAGTTTGGTTTAGAATCGCCTTCTACATGTTATACAGCTTGGATTTGCCTTGGAGTCGATTTATACAAGCGTTGAATAGTGTTTAGAGGAATATTGTAACACTCTTCCTGGAGTTATTGAGAAAGTTCTGGGAGAGATGCCGGTGGAGGATATCGGTTCTGTATTGAACGCTCTAAAATAGACTATAACGGTTCAGTTATATTGAGCTCGGGTGACAGTGTGGGCAAAGACAGATATTTAACTTCATCCTCGTGTTCATCAAACCATGACTGGACATGTCTCGCTGCATGGATAGGTGCATTATCATCTTGGAAAATTCACCTGTTGCAGGAAACGAAGTTTGCATCATAGAATGGGCCTGGTCAGCTAAAAGTTCTCTATACTTCTCCCCAGTGATCCTTCCTTTCAGGGTTACGATTGGTCCAGCAGAAATCCACGACATGGCTAACCATATCATGGCAGATCCACCTCCATGCTTGACAGTTGGAAGGAGACAATCCCTATCATAAGTTTGTGCAGGTGTCTTCCAAACGTGCACCCGTCCTGTTGTAAGTAAAAGTGTGAAACACGATTCGTCAAACCATATGACTTTTTTCCACTTATCAATCGACCAGGCTTTGTGAGTGTGACACCACTGTAGTCGTCGTTTATCATTAACATCAGTGGCAAGTGGCTTGGGAATTGCTGTTATCCATAAATGATCTGATTATGAAAGTGCCTTCTAACCATAATCACTGACACTAGAGAATCCAGATGGGTATTGAGCTCTGTGGTCAAATTTTGCTATAGTTGTTCGCTTTTTAGACATTGCAATCCGCTTCAATACCTGTCGGTCCCTTTCACTAAGCCTCTCTTTCCGCACACTATTTTGCTTTGCCGAGTTTGTCTTGCCGCGCTATGCGTATGCTAACATGATATTAGACACCGTACCTCTAGAAACCTCTAGAAACTTGCTCCAGCTAGAAGGACTTCTACAATATGGCTGCTTTGAGAATCTGAGAGGCACGACATTTTACACTTTTGAAAATAAAAACCAATAATTGCAGGACTTTAATAGAACTAACACATACAACTAGAATATATATATTGCTGCTTATAAAAAAAATGATGGCTATTATTATATTTTAATGCTTACGAAGCACATTCAAAAATGCCACTTTTATTCACAGGTGCTTCCTTTATTTTGATAACCACCTGCAATTCTTACTTTCTGTCTTTTCCCTAGAACATTGTTATCATCAAGTATAAAGTTCGGCCCTTGATAAATTATTTGTAAGTTTATTTTTTAACCACTTAAGCCTATTTTATTAGGCATGAACTTAGAAATGGAAAGAGACTGCTAGTATCCATTTGTGTACCATAAGGCTTTCGATAACCTTTTCAGTGTAGAGTAAAAAAAACCAGTAGAATTTTTCACTGACAGAATATAAAATGTAGAATATTAGATAATATATTTAAATATTATGTTTCAATGTAAATGTTCTTCTTTTAACATATTCATTTCTTAGAAATTTGCAAATTGCTTGCAAATTTCTATACCCTATGACTTTGAAAAAACTTTTTTATAATTTTTTTATCCGTATTTTGTTAAAATAACAAGAATTAATATAAATAAAAAAAAATAATGAACACTTAATAACAATAAATTAGAATTAAAAGAAAAATTAACGCCTAAATTTAGAAATACACGAGAACTTCACATTAGTAGTATTGTGAGTTTTAAAATTTCCGACAGATTAATAAAGGTTTTTCTTATTCATCTTAATAAACATATGCTATTTTTAATTAAAAATTTTATTTTCAATTTTAATTAATGTAAATATATTTTCAGAAAACAAAATCATTGGATACACAGTTAAAAAAAACAGATACGACCTTTTTGAAGTAAGAAAAAAACTTATTAACGTCATTTTAATGCCAAGTGATCGAAAACAATATCTTCTAACAATAAAGGTGTGTGCGTGTGTGTGTGTGTGTGTGTGTGTGTGTGTGTGTGTATGTGTGTGCGTGTGTGTGCGTGTGTGTGTATGTGTGTGTGTGTGTGTGTGTGTGTGTGTGTGTGTGTGTGTGTGTGTGTGTGTGTGTGTGTGTGTGTGTGTGTGTGTGTGTGTGTGTGATTGGCACATATATTTGGATTGCGGAAATATGCATCTAAGAGCGATTTTTTATTTTAATTAATTAAAAAATAAGCCGATTTTTAACGTAACATTAGAAACTTCTAAAAATATTCTCGCACGATTATTTCTCATTGTTTCAGTATTTTAAAAATTGTCGTTTTAATTATATTAATTTACTAGTCGCGCAATTTCGTTTTTGCAATTGCTTAAAAATATTTTTTGCTTAATTTCCAACAATATATTGCATTATTGCCTAAAAATTCATTCCATTTTCGTTGCTTCAACAAATATTAAGTCTTACCAGCGTGCTTATCTTCGAATCTTGAAAACTGGAGAAGAGGGATTCTACTTTATGTATAGTAGACAAATAAAAAAAAAATCGAAGTAACAGTACCGTGGAATTTATATGGCAGATGAATCAAGTATTTACGTTTCCAATAGAGCTCTAATGTCTTTCAAAGGATTCATCTACTCAATAAACAGAACTTATAAAAGACAATTAAAATTGCATGGTTTTAATGTTAGAAAATTTGGAAGTTGTATCTAATCAATTCATATGAAATAAAATGCAACTAATACTCCAGGTGAATCAGTTAGTCGTAGGAACCAACTAATATGGAAAAAGGTTATTTAGCTTTATTTAAAAAAGGTAATACATATTTTTTGAATGGAAATATCAATGCAATACATCTGTTGTTGTTTGTTATGGCACTTAGGCAAGCCCGTTGTTACGAAGACAGCGATTTAAGCCGATAGTGGAAGCAGCTCTTGTTTTAGTAGCGCCAACTAGGACCAAGAGTACGACTTCGTCACTCACGCATCACTCATTAGCTTGTACAACCCCTTTTTACAGAAGGGCACATTCACACATCTCACAAATAAAACACAAGAAGAACAATCACGCCCGAACTGGGACTCGAACCCAGGGCTCCCAGATAACGAGTAAGACGCGCTACCCCTATGCCAGAATGCCGGCCAACACATGCACATAAAAGAAACTCTATCTGTCTCTCTCTGTGTACCACCATGAGTCTTGTTCAATCTTCATGAAATATCGCAAAACGATAGAACAATCTCATTTTCCAAAGTCTAGAATTTAATTAAAACATTACTTTATTATACAATATCTGCGTTTCCCGTATTTTTTCGCTGGACTTTCTGAAAGTATTATTGCACAAAATTATTTTTTATAATGTCTTAAAATGAAAATGAAGCATTTCAGTGACTATAATTTCAATTTTCTGTAATTTTCTTTTCGCTAATTTAAAAAAAAATGTTTTCTAATTAATTCCAATTTCAGTGCGTAATAAGAATTTTTTTTCTTGTGAAGAATTCATTTCAATAACTTTGATTCATCAAATCATTGAATCGCTTGCTTTTGTTGGAGATAGAGTTATCATAAAAAAAAAGTGGTGTGCTTTTGTGTGGCATTGAATCGAGCGTTTTGGGGACATTAAAAAAAGAGTGATTAAATTTTAGTTCTGCTTTTATTTCTTAATAAGCGCAATTCCTAATGAACAAACGTAGTGATTTACTTTTTAAATTTTCTATTCAATTATTTATTATTAATTTTTTACGGCTTATTAATGAGAAATAAGAATATTAATTGATTCGTCCTTTTGATATTTACGTTTGTAAAAGAGTATTTCCTTATTTATGCACCGGGTTTGCATCTTCGTACTTTATGTAGCTAAATTGCGATTAGATTATGAATTTAAATCACATCGCTTTGTTTTATACTTTACTTCTTTATTTATTTTTTTTCCTTTTTAAAAGACATTTTTTACTACAAAATTAGATGTAGGTCTGACTCAAATTTCAAATGTGGTTTTCTGCCAGATCAAAGCAATAAATAAGATTTTGACAGGGTGGTATGATATTTCATACCACTAAAGAATCGCTAACCGTGTGCGTCCCTCTTAAATCTAATCGTTATAACTCATACAAATTTCTAGTAACTTATAAGGGTTTTTTTTTACCTCTAACATCTTAATGTCTATTTGTTAGAAATTCTAGAAATTTAAGCAAATTGTCTATTTGTTAGAAAATTCATTATTTTCTAGAAATTTAATATTTTAATCTGTGAAGATGGCTCAAGACCCTTTCTGCCCTGCAAAAGAAGGCCACTGTACTGTGGTGGTATTGGCCATTAGGTATTCAACCTCAGTTCCTGCCAATGCTGCTGCTGTGGCGATCCGGTCATTCAGCTTTTTCTTAATCTTTAGAACGGTTCATAGTAGTCAATTAATGATTTCCTTTTCAGTTATTCAAAGATATAACAAGGTTCCATGATCTATATGAAAGTTAGGCTTAAAGTTCAAGGTGGTAAACTCAATAAAAGTGTGGGTAGTAGTTTCTGTCAGAAATAAATTGTTTAGATGTCAACGAAGTATTATTTGCCTTTAAGTACATTGATACATACTTCACTAACACCTACTGCAACTTCATATCTTTATCATATGCATCATATATTCATTACAACTTCACTGTAACCTACATATTAGTTAAAGAAAGGAATACTGTAAAGAACTGGAAGGGGGTTATTTTCACCTGTTCAAGAGTTGTTGATAAAAGTTACATATTTATAATAATATGAAAAAGTTTCAAATTAAAACAGTTCGTTCTTGCTATAAACTCCATCTGTTTGCTTTATGAAGATGAAGAAATGCGAAAGATATTAGAGTTAATTCGGGAATTTCAGTATCAGACAATCTGTTTAAAAACTGCAGAATATAGTAATCATAAAGTCTAGTATTACTTATGAATTGGAATTTTTACTTGTGATCGTAGTTTCAGGTTTGTCAATTGTTGTTATGGAGACACTGTCTTCAAATTCATTAAATTTGTTTCGCAATCATATGTTTCCGGTTCACTTGAAATCTGAGAAAACTCTTATAACACAAGCAATCAAAACTTTTTACAATATGATAAATTCATTTTGATAACTTATTAAATAATACTGTTGAAAGAAATAATCCGAATCTATCCGGTGGGTGCATGATGAAAATGTCTTAGCTCCATAACGAATAGCGATGCTTTATTCGACAAGAAAACAAGATACACAGATAGCAAAACACAGATGAAGCATAGACAAAAAAAAAATTAAACCTCTTACGATAAGCAGCAGCAGAGAAGCGTCTAAATTATATTAAACAATTGCTATAGCGCAAAGCACAACTAGTAAAATATCAAAGAAAGAATTCGCTCAACTGCTCAGTTGAGCTCAACTCAATTCTCTTTGTTTCTATACAACTACCAATTCAATTTTGCTTTTTTATAGTTCTTGTAATATTGTATATAATATTCCAGAACAAAAGTGGAGACTAGAATCTTAACGATGCTATCGCCAAGATTCACGAATATTCGGGATCTTTCATTTTTGACGTCAATATCCCACGTCTGCCAAGTTCGACCCATTCAACAGCCATTAATATATTTGTAAAACCAACTTCCTTATCGGGAGACATAACACACAACGAAGAAAAATTACAAATTCGTAGCAATGCTATCTTTCACATTTCATTAAGGCTAAACCAGCGAAGATTTCTTATCCCGGCATTCTTTGTCCAACAGTTTTGTGTTTATCTTCGTGTTATAGTTATGAGAACTGAATTTACAATTAGAATGGTAATTAATTAATTTGGCAACATTGGTCGATGTTTATTTTTCGATGATAATTTTTTGTAAAGAATCACATATTAAAATACTTGTCTATATTTTGCAATTTTCGATGGAAATTTAGTCAAAACTCAAAACGCATCAACAATATGGTAACAGTAAACCACATAACAAATTTCACCTATTTTGCTCGTTTCATTTCTGAGTTATTGCGCTTGCATAACCATTAATAAATGATTATCAGGATCTCGGATTAAGTTTTGAATTTCAATAGAATCTACAGAATTAGTGTAAGCAACATATATAAAATTGCTATCTTTCAGTTCGTTACTTTTATTTAAAACAGAGATAGTGAACTCACATAATATCGAAAATTAGGGGGGTTTCCATTCATGGAAGTCTAAAGTTGAGAGACTTTTTGAAATCTCGAGACTGAAACTTTTTACAAGAACAGCATTTTCTGTTAAAAGCTTTACATACAAAAAAGGGGAAATATGGGCTATCTTAGGAGAAAAATTATCCGCGAGCAAAGAAAAAGCAATTAAAAAAATTTCCTCAGAAAATCTAAATGCACTCCTTTATTTTTGTAAGCATCTGTTTTTTAGTCGCCTTAATAGAAAAGTTTTCCAATTTAACAGCGTATCAGTTTAACATTATGTTGAATGACAACTTTAGCCCAAATGAGAGTATCTTTTGGTTAATTAAAAAGTCATAGCGCATCCCATCATAAATTTTTGCTGAAGGTAAAGAACTAAAAGGATCTGTCTCTTCTAAAATGTTTTTTTTTTATTAGCACTAAATTGAAAATGAGTAGGTTTGTTATAATCCTCCACAGAACAAATAATCCGATTCAAGAAAAAAATTATTTCCTTTGCCAAATATCCCCCGAAGTAACCAGTAAATTATTTCTGTGCAAAGTGTTAATTTTAATGAGTCATTAAAATATGTTGGTGTCGGTTTCAAGGAGGAATAAGCATAATTTTTTTTCACAATTTTCGTAGTAATTTCACAGTTTTATTTTATTTTTGATAGCTACACACAAATAAGAAAGGATTATACAAGGATTAGACATCTGTCATGTGTTTTGAAATAAAAGTTTTTGAACTCTTTTAAATTATGCATTTGAGCTGTAAAACTGTTACTTTAAAAATTATGTTGGATCTTAAAAATGAACTAGTGAAATAAAATTATTGATAAGCAATTATTTAAATTCACTTTTCTCAAATTTGTAAAGATAGTATTTTGCATTGGATTTTCAATTAATACCTAAATGTTCTGGATTTTTGAAAATGTGTACAATTACGCATTATAGACAAAAATATATTATTTTTATATTTTCATAATATAATTATCGATTAATCGATTAATACAACTGAAAGGATTCTGTATCACAAGTTCCACCTAGTGGAGAATTAATGAAAATTTAAATTTAAGAATAGAATACTGAAATTATTAACGATGGAAGAGTTTTAAAAAAAGGCAAATATCGTTTATAGGTCGAACTATCAAATATTGCCAGTACTTTAAAATATAAGTGAAAAGGGCTTTGGGGTCTTCTAATTGGCACAAAAGATCATATGAAGACGTTGCTAGTATGAACAAATTTTTCCGATTTTCTAACATTTTTACTTTAGGTACTTACAATGTTTATTCTATTAAGACATTCATTCGCGGTATTTATAATAATTAGTTATGAACTGAAGACTAAAAGTATTAGGAAACAGTTAAAAATAATTGAAATGCAAAAATCTATTTTTTTTATTTATTTATTTTTACTAAACAAATAAAGGAGTGCTTTTAAAAAGCCTTTTTCTAAATTTATTTATTCTGTAAAATAAAATTTCTTAGTGAGTCTTGAATTAATTACATCGAAGTTTACAAAAAAATTCTGATTTCTTATTCATTTTGATTGAAAAATAGAACTATTCACTTACTAAAAGGATTGCAAACCATTGGAATTCTTATGTGAAATTATTATATGATTTTGTGTTAATATAAAATAGGCACAAGTGGGAAATGAGCAATTAATACTTCAAAGCTATCCTTGTCGACATTCTCAAGGCTTTTTTTTCCCTTTTTTGATTTAAAAAAATTAGATAGCCCCTGAGTCTTTTAACATGATTTAAATTACGATATTATGGGTTCTAAAGACATTATTTTAATGTTTGGTGAAACTGAGTTAATAATATATATTAATAAGTAAAATATCGTAATAATAACGAAAGATAGGAATTGAAGAACTAACAAGGGATAAAATAATGAATATATAATGAATTAAAATGATGAATATAATTTATAACTCATGTGTTATTTTATTTTAGTTTGCAAATTACTATTATATACGTAAAAATTTTATATTGCAAACATTTTCCATCACTTGAAACCATTATGTGACTTTTTACCTGTCGAAAATGGACTTGCAAAGAAGAAAAACAATTCACTCTCAAACGGTATCAAGATCCTACCAATTACTATATTTCATTGTGCTTCCCATCTCTTAGTTGCCAGTTTTATTAAACAAAATTTATTTGGTTTATGAGATATGAGAGCTTTGAGATGTTGTTTTTGCTGTTTGATTATATTAAACGAGTAATGAGACTGTGATTAACAAAAATTATTTAACATTATAATAATAATAAGCTAACAAATGAGAATGGATAAATAACAATGAATGCAATGGAATAAATAAGTAAATTACATTGCAATAGAACATTATAAATATATTATAACAAAATGTAAATAATAAAAATATATAACAATAATAAATAGATAAGAATATAGTAAATAACAATATTAATAAAAATGTAATGGAACCTCGCTTAACAAGGGTAATTCGATCCTAAATATTACTAGTTATGAGAAATCGATCCTTAATAAACGAAATCCTATTTTTTCTCCATTGGATTTAGTTTAGTTTAATGTAGTTACATTAACATCCCGTTTTTTAAAGCAATACTAGGGTTAAATTGGGTTTAGTTTAGTTTAGTTTTATTAACGTCCCTTTGTAAAGCAACACTAGGGTTATTTTGGGACGGAACTCGTAATTTTGAACTGCTGTCAGATGACGAGGATGACACCTGAGCTGGCACCCCATTCTCCACGCCACACCACACCAGCGGGAGGACGTTTGGCATGACGGATTTAACGTGCAACAGACCCCCTTACACGCCGGTTCTTCGGTGGAATCGGGTCTCGAACCTGAAACCCTACGGCTCACAAGCCGAAACCTTACCACCAGGCCACCGCGGCCTAAGGTTAATTTGGGAACGACCCTCGTAATTTTGAATCGTGGCCAGATGACGAGGAGGTACGCTTGAGTTGGTCCCCCATTCTCCAAACTTCCTCGCCACACCAGAGTGTGGACGTTTTGGCTCTGACGGATTTAACGCACACTACACCCTTTTACACGACGCTTCTTCGGTGGAATAGGGTCTCGAATTTGAAGCCTTCCAACTCTGAAGCCGGGATCTTACCACCAGGTCACCGTGGCCCTTTTTCAATAGGGATCCATGTGAAATAAGACAATACGTACCATTTCGAGAAAAAAAATTATCAGGCAAATTTATAATAATGTAATTTGTTATTTATAAAGCATCTCTTTTTTTTATAAAAAAGAAAGATAACTAAAGACATTTGTCTTTGACAGTTTTTCAAATTTGGCAAAAATGAGATACATTGTTATTGTTAAATGAATTTGTAAAGAGCATAATTACTGCTTTATTAATACAATGCTTCTCAACATAAGATGCAATAATTTTCCAGGTTTTCAGTTTCTCCTTTATTTCATTTGAAGAGTTTTGCTCTCTTGAGTATATTATTTCCTTCGCTTCTGATTTGCTGTAATACAGAATGCAGCTTTTTAAGTTTTTCGGTAGTTCTGGTTATGTTCTTTCTTTAGCTTATCGATGTCATTGCTCTCCATCTGTATCCCTATAATCTTCACCAGAGATAAAATCTTGTCGATGAAGACTCCACAACATTTATCCAAACCTTTCCGAGTAGCGTTCGACAACGCTTTCCAGTCGAAACTTCTTCGATGTATATAACAGGCTTTTTTTTTCAATCAAGCGCTCAACACCGACTGATACAAATCAATCCAGCATATGACGTCAAGATGACTCCTCACCACTCATTATGTGAGTAAATCAATCCAGCATATGACGTCAAGAGGACTCCTCACCACTCATTATGTGAGTAAATCAATCCAGCATATGACGTCAAGATGACTCCTCACCACTCATTATGTGAGTAAATCAATCCAGCATATGACGTCAAGATGACTCCTCACCACTCATTATGTGAGTGGTGAAGAGACATCATCATTAACATCACTCTTTAAGTGAATCGCTTTCTTCCTTTTTTATTTGCTCGTTACGTAACTTACTTTTTAAGTGATGTTTGCTTTTAATAGATATCTAATAGCAATGGATAAAATTTGTAAAAATCAACTTAAATAAAAAGTAAACAATTAATAAATATGCATTTGTTAATAAATAAGGAAAAACGGTTGAAAAGGATAGATTTATAACAATGCGCTTCTATTTTTATTATGTAGTTCTTGGCGGACAAATAATGTGCGTGTTCATCGATTGTTTTGAAACATTTTCTGGAGAGGTTATTTACGAGAATTCTTTATTGCTATCCTACTGATGACCTCACCCCCTTTCCACGCCATTTTGCTGAAGTGCGAGCTAAGTCTTATTGCCTGGGTGGAATGCAGTCTGCTGAATTCTGATCTCCGGAATGGCGCTCATCTATGCCTCTTCTTTTAATCTATGTAAGAAAGAAAATTAATGCACTGTATGGAAAAAAGGGGGGATTTTTCCTATTTATTTTTTTTTTTTCTTCGCTACAGTTACTATTTCTGACGGAAGCTTCAACTAAAGGGTGTCTGAAAATTAACGCGAAATTTGAATTTGCCACCTTTTATGCAATAAAGTGCTGGCAACACTCTTTAAAAAGCCATTTGACAGCTGATAGTTTAGAGTTAGTAAAAATGAAGCCTTACACAATAGAAGACAAATTTTCTACAAAAAAAAAAAATAACAAATTTGCATTTTCATGTTTATTTCCATTTGCTTTGCATAATCATCTCATAGATTCTTCTTTTCACAAATAGAAATACAACGACAAATAGAACAACATGATTTCATAGTTGTACAATATTTCAAAAATATTGAAAGTCTGGAGGCCACAGTTCGAAAATTTCTGAATTTACTCCTCCTAGATCTTGTGATTTAACACCATTGGATTTCCTTTTATGGGGTTATTTGAAGTCAAATGTCTATGAAAAGAAGCCCACAAACACGCGTGCATTGAAGGAAGAAATTCAATGCTGCATCAACAAAATTCAGCCACATTTATGCAAAATAATCATGGAAAATTTCGACAAAAAAGTCTGAATGTGCCAGCAAACACGAGAAAACCATTTAATCTCTGTGTTATTCCATATATAACCCTATCCTTTGCACTTTACGATTCATTAAAAAAAATAACAATTTAAAGAAAAAAACTGTGCTTTTGTAATTTAATTCATATCTTGCGTTAACACGTTGTTCTGTCGTGTATCGCTTCATCTTTACAAACCCTAAACTATCAGCTGTCAAATGGTTTTTTAATAGTTTTACGAACACTTTACATGACGAATGGTGGCAAATACAAATTTTACGTTAATTTTGGGGCACCCTTTATTTTGGAGTAGACTGCTAGCTCTATTTTCATCAATTTTTCTTCAGATTTTCGATTTTCATTCTATTTTTCTAATTATTGGTACTCCGCGAGCAAAAAAAGAAAATTTTACGTATATTGGGAAAAAAAATTTATTGTTGATTTTGAAATAGCATCAGCATTGCCAGTATATAGGTTTCCTGTATATGCATATACCAACTTAACTTCAAGTGGTTTTTCTGATACAGCGGTATTTAAAATTCTGTGATTTATGATGATGACTTCCATGATAGATTTTGCGAAACTGGTCAAATAATGTTTGATATAACAAAATAGTTAAAAATCTAAAATACAAAGATCTTGTACAACCTTTTAATTTAAATTTGCTTCCAGAATTTTGTCCAAGAATGAAGAATTGCTATTGCAATTTCGGATAAGAAAAAATGAAAACGCAATTATATTGAGTTGTTTTATCTTTCAAGTAACTAATTAAATTTGACATTTTAATCTTGCCAATAAGACTTTCAGACAAATTTTCTACAAAAAAAAATGAACAAATTTACAATTTCAGGTTTATTTCCATTTGCTTTGCATAATCAGCTCATAGATTTTTCTTTTCACAAATAGAAATACAACGACAAATTGTTTTAAATTCTTAAATTTTAGTTTAAAAAATTATTTCATACAAATTTTCTTCAAAAAAAATCTATGAAATATTTTCCGTTTTCTTGTTTATTTCCATCTGTTTTGCATAATCTGTTCATAGATTATATTCTCCTTGTATATGGAAATACATCGACAAATTGCTTAAAGTTCTTAAATTTTAGTTTAAAAATGCTTAAATTGTTAGATAAAAAAATTGTTTTACATTGTTAAATATTAAATTAGTTGTTATCAAAAATTTCCTACATTCTGTGTACAATTTTCTTCGAGGAAAACTTCGCTTTTTTCAACTATATGTGAAGTTTTCTAAAATTAAATTTGTTTAGTTTAATTGAATTAGTCTGGACACTGGATTTGTCTGGAAAAATTTTATATCTTAACTGAAATTCGAGTTTGGAAATCTTTTTCGAAATATGTTTGAGAGCTAAAACTGTTTAAAAAACTCTAGAACTCGGTTTCCTGGATTTCTAGAATTATTGCGTAATTCAAATATTGAAATCGGAGCATTTGATAAAAAAGGTAATAAAAACGAATTGAAACAATTTTAAAATTTACCATTTGTTATACCGTTAAAGTTCGTATTTCGACGAAATTGCTTAATTATATTTGGATTTATTTCCTTCTTGATAAAAAATAGAGCACACATTAATTTTGTATTGACAAAAAAAAACCAAACGATTTCATACATATTTTATGTTTTTGGAAATCGTATAAATAAATTAAATTACATCTAATCTCTTAATAAACTATTGAAACCATTTTTGATTGTCCATAAAAATGGGGAAAAGATAGGCAAAAACTATTCTTGTTAAAAACTTACACATTTTTGTAAATGAATAGAGAAATTAACTTTTAAAATTTTAAATACAAGCAAAGAAATTATTTCAGAAAACAAAAGAAAACTTTAATATAATATACTTTTATAAATATAAATATACTTTTCTTTAAATTTTCTACATTTTCGAAGAATTTTACCATTTTGCATTTAAAATTTTAAAACTTTATTGCTTTGTTCATTTCTTCAAATGGCAAGAATTAATGTGTTTTTAATGAAACTTAAAGGCTTTTATCAAACTTTCTGTTAAAAATTATTGAAAACCTTAATGTTATAACAAAATTTTTGTAAAAATTTTATCTTAAAAACAGTTGAGTACCTTCCAATTTAAAAGAAAAAATTCAGACAATAATATATGATAGAAACTATTTGCACAAAATATTTAAGACGTATAAATTCATCCATTTAAATATTAAAAATAGATTAAACATTTTTTTATACTCTATTTACTATTTTACTATACAAATGTAAACTGTAATTTCAATTTTAATCAAATCAATGCAAAGAATTTGAGTTGTTTTTAATTTGTGAAGTTTATATTATTGTAATTGGCAGAAATACCATAAGTTGTTACATGTAAAATCTACTTTGATTTATCTGAGATATTAAAAAAAAGAAATTTTTAAAAATTGAATATTCGTAAAGTTTATTTATATTATTCCATTCTATAAAAATTTGTAGTTATCAAATATTTAATTATTCATCATTTAAGACATATAAATTTTAAAAAAAAATCTTTTGATGGTGTATGAAAGATTTTTAAGCTCTAATTTATAGAAATTTGGATGGATGTGTAACATAAAGGATCATCTGTGAAAAATGAGTTCATGTATTGCCATGAACTGATAATTAATCATGCACGAAGCAAACAAGAAAAAAAAGATTTTCAGGGAACCTAATTGATAGAAATTTGGAAGATTGTGCTCCGTAACGTACCATCTATGAACAATGAAGAAAGTAAAAAACACTAGCATACGTGTATAAAATATTATCTGGGAAGCCAATTTATAGAAATTTGTAAGAATGTGCTTCGTACAGCACCATCTATGAACAATGAACTCATTTGTTGTCATTAAATGATAGTTTATCAAGCACCAAGGAAACAAAAAATACTGGCATGCGTGTATAAAAAATATCTGGGAACCCAATTTATAGAAATTTAGAAGAATGTGCAATGTAAAGCGCCATCTATGAACAATGAATTCACGTGTCGCCATGAACTGATAATTAATATAATTAATCAAGCACCAAGGAAACAAAAAATACTACCGTATATACGTGTATAAAAGAATATCTGTGAAGCCAATTTATAGAAATTTGTAAGAATGTGCTTCGTAAAGCGCCATCTATGAACAATGAACTCATTTGTTGTCATTAAATGATAATTTATCAAGCACCAAGGAAACAAAAAATACTAGCATGCGTGTATAAAAAATATCTGGGAACCCAATTTATAGAAATTTTTTTACAAGTTACGAATTCACGAGTTATTTTGAAAATTTTATATAAAAAATTTATGAATGACTTTGTCCCCTAGTAGCATACATATATTGAACAATATTGTATGATATCAAACAATGTTGCAAATATTTTATAACATTGTTGAATATCAAAAAATATAATTTAATATCGCACAATATTGTATAATATTGTCCAACAATATGTGCAACCTCGGTTACCTTTGAACCATGAACTTTGAAGTAAAACAAAAATCTTTTTTACAAGGAAAAAAAAACTCCACCTCTGCCATTGTATAGCAATGATGAATTTACTTACAAAGAAAAAAAATGAAGAAAAGAGAATCTCTAATAAGAAATTTTGATTTTCTGATAGACTGTTTTGATGTATTCCAAAGCTTTGGTATTCAAAGTTTACATTAGAATGACAAAAAATATACTATAATAACAACATTTGTTTGGTAGAAAAAAGTATGCCCGGAATAAATGACTCGCTTTACCTCATGAGCTAAAGGAATCTGAAGAAATAGTTTAGACAGAGATTTTTTCTGATTTAAGATGAAAACTTGTTAATCCTTGCATTCTTTAAAGATTTGGCAATAGCATTCATTAAAACAACAGCCTAATCATTAATGGCGTTGTGAATATACTGAAGGTTCCCATACTGCTGATATATCCTCAAATACAGTATATTCTTCCCTTTCATACAGATCAAATAAATAGTTTATAGTTTAAAGACGGTGATTGGTGAAACATTTCCATTGCACTTCCTTTCATGAAAGGCAATTTGTACAAACTAAAACATTCCCATGAAATATTCTATGAACGGATAAGGTAACTTTCAAGGAAATATTCAAGTAAATAGGTACAATCTTCTCATTTTAATTTTTCAAAAATCATACCTTTGCATGAAGTTACCACAGGTTGCTTAGTATATTCCACAATATTGTACATCATTATATCATATTATTCAATACTTAACAGTATTATACAATATTGCAAATATTGATAATATCAAATATTATTGTACAATATATGCTTGATCCTGAAGACGTTTAGAATTAAATCAAAATTTTTGATAGGACAAATCCAACAAGGTTTGTAACCTCTTCTATCAATTATAAATGTCATTAATATATTCTGATAATGTTTGCTAAATTCAGCCATAGCATCAAGAACATCATTATTACTCGACAAGACTCGTTTTATAAATTAAACAAGTGCTTTGGAAAAAGTTTTCTTTCTCAATCGTTTTATTTCAATTTGAAATATTCAATTGAAACAAATACAAATATTTCAAATTGAAACGATATCATTTGTTGGCTTATCTTCCCTTAATAAATGGAGTTTTAAAATTCTTATTTAATTAAAAAAATAATTTAAATTTTAGAGATTTTCCACAATAACTCTGGAGTATAAAATTCAAATTCAAATATTTTTTTATTCTACATTAAAAGATAGAAAATTAGCTTTCCAATGACATCAATTTTGTTTCTGTGCATTTATTTTTTTAATCTTAATATTTTTTCAAGAGTAGTTTTAAACACGTCTTTGCAATAATTTTTTTTTTAAAATCGTTTTCAGTAATATAGAAAATAATCAGCTGGAATATTTTAATATTTTTCATATGCTTAAGTAAAAATAAACACTGGATTTGCTAATTTATTATTATATATTTCTATTTTGTAACTCATTAACGTAATGTTTTAGATTGGATTGAAACAGCTGATTGGATTGAAACAGCTAAAGTGAAACAGCTGATGCAATCCAGCCAGAGGTAAACAAGACGGTCTAATCAAGACTTAGACATTATTAAGTTCTCAATGTTTCTGATTAGAGGTTCAAATCTCTTTCTTTTTAATGACATAGAGCAAATACCCAATCTTCTTTTGGTTTTACTTCGAAATCAGTCCTCTGGAAAATAACTAATTCCTTATTTCCAATCCTCCGCCTTTTCTGCGCATGCTCATTCTGAATGTTTACTCATTTTCTTTCCTTTTCTTTTTCTGCAGAGGGATCGTTTGACTAATTTTATTCTTACTGTAGATTTTTTTATAAAAAAAATTGAAATTTCAACATTCTTCTTTCAGCTTTCCGTTCGAGTGTTAATTAAATAGTGTCAAATCGACTGGGTGTTAAATGTTTAGCAAATACCTTAAGACATAATATTTGAAATGTCTATGAAATCGAAACGTTTCCTGAAAGGTTAAGGGGGTTAAAATTACTTTTTTATATTAAGTTAGAAAAGAAATCGGACAGTATAATGAGTTCTATGATGAAATGTTTCCATAATAATAAAAAGAATGTTAGTAAGTGTTATTAACAACGGCTTGAAATATCATAACTGTAGTTGGACTTTAAAAAAAAGTACTTTGCTATTTTTAATGTTTAGATAATCATTACTAAATAGTTAATTTAAGAGTGAATAATTTATATTCTAGTTTCAAAAAACATAATTTTAAATGTGTAGTATTCTTTTATCTTAATATAAAGGTCATCATGGCTAAGTGTGTGTGTGTGTGTGTGTGTGTGTGTGTGTGTGTGTGTGTGTGTGTGTGTGTGTGTGTGTGTGTGTGTGTGTGTGTGTGTGTGTGTGTGTGTGTGTGTGTGTGTGTGTGTGTGTGTGTGTGTGTGTAAAATCTTCCACCACTTTCCAAAGCAAATGGGCCTAATTTAACCAAATATTTTTCATTTATTATTTAAGGCAAAAAGAAAGAACACTCTCATTTTTTTTAAATTGCAAAACTCGAATAAATATTTAATTAAATAGAAATCGTCCAAATTTTTATCGAATATCTATCAGGAATTCAAATCAAGTTATGCCACTAGAAATTTCTTGTAGGACCTAACAATTCAAATTTTATCATATTAATGGTGCCACGATCATTTTCATGTAATCTTTTCTGCAATTTCCATTAATTTTTCAAAGTTAAATAAAAAGTTGGATAAATGCGTCAGATTTTTAAGAGCAAAAAAAAAAAAAAAAAAACATATGAAGAACTGCTAAAATGCATTAGCAGAATTCTGATAGAACATTTAAAGAAAAGTTTAAAAACGATTAACAATTAATAACAGGAACAACTATTGATTTGTCTTATTTTCATATTTTTATTAACAAAAATTTAGTTAAATAATTGTTTTGAAACAATCAATAAAGCTCATCTTATGCATCAGGATTTGTGAACAAATTTGAAGTATTTATCTTTATATCTTTATAATAAAGATTTAACGTGTCGGTCTGCGCATGTGTCTGTGTTGGCACCTCGCAGACAAGACCATTTAATCTATATCCACCATTTGATCCAAACTTAATATATATATATATACTTTGATGGAATGGAATGTACAACTCAGTGTTATTTCTTTAAATTTTAATTAAAATTTTAAATTAATAATTAAATGCATTTATGATATTTTTTTCACGATAACTTCTGAAATTAAAACAAAAATTATTTTTGCATCATCTTAAAATTCAAAAAATTAATTTTTCAATCATGCCAGTGTTTTGGTGTATAAATATTTTTTTTGTATATTCAATCAATTTTAAAACTTATTGTAAGCATATTATCCACTAAGAGTTTTAATAATTCTGAAAGAATATTAAATCTCGATTGAATTATCACGATCGGTAAAAAAATATCTGAAAAATTCTGGAAAAGGACCGAAATTGTTGATAAAAATCACTATTAAATTGGGAGAAATATTTTTGTTTTTGGCTTATTATCCGAATTATTATCCCATTCTTAACACAAATAATTAAAAGCAAGTGATGCATTTGCTTAAATCTAATAATCCGTAAAAGGCATTTATATTTAAAATATTATTAACATGAAGAAAAAATGCCTAATTATACATTGTTTTAGATTAAAAATCTTTTTTTTTAAATTAATTATTTAAATTTTTTTAAATAATTAATTTTTAAATTATTTTTAATTAAAAATTTTTAATGATTAAAATTTTTTTTATGAATTTGCGGGTCTTGAAATATTAAGGGAAATGCATATTAAAATGAGCAGAATAATGAAATGCTTTTAAGATGGAATTATATATTGATCAAAATTTTTAAAATATCTTATTGAAGAAACCCTAAAAGCTAAATTACTAAAATATTTAATTGAAAATTTTAGAGATCATTAATCTCGAAGTACCAACTGGTCGTCAAAGGCGAGTATTATAAGAAATTTTTAAAAAAAATTACCAATCAGCGACTTTTAAAACGTGTCTGGATCAAATGATATTCTCATTTTAATAAAATAAAAAAAACATTGATAAAATAAACTATAAAAGGATTTTGTGCTTTGTAATATTGTATTCTAAGACAGTTTATGTATTAAAAATATTAAACATGTAAGTCAGCCAATCGACTCTCCGACCCGGATCGACTCTCCGACCCGGAAGGCACACGGATTTAAACCATAAGGCTGAATGACCGGACCGCCGCAACAGCAACACTTCTTCTTCTTCTTCTTGCGTACAGCCGACCACCCCTCCACCACTGAACGTAGCAGTATCGACAGGACAGCAACAGCAACACTGTCGGGAATGTGGTTGACTCCTAAGGGCCATCACCAATTCGGTACAATCCTCCCCGAAGGAAGTACGCCCCGTCATTGATGGGAGGAGTCAGATCCCCACCTTTTTGTGTACCCTCAAGGGTGGCGAGATCCAACCACCATGCCGGAAGCAACTCATTCTCATTTCGACGTGCTCCCCCGAAGGTCATATTAAAAATGTAAGAATTTATTTTCGAAAATGCCAAATACATCAATTAGTCTTATGTATGTTATGTATATTATGTTATTATTCATAATAGAAGAAATAATATTTAACACTATAAAGTCGCAAGACATTAATGCAAATGAATAAAACAAGGGATAAACTTATAAGTTCCTTTATGAAAATACTCATTCTAATATACTGTCTTATGATTTCATATAATGGTAATATAAATGGTAAATAACAATATGTGCAAGATATAGCATAAAGCACACAAAATCAAACTTATTTTCAATGTGTAAAAATCAAACATTAAATTATCTAACTTTATTTCTATTATATTTTCATTCAACACATAAAGATGATAATTTATAATCAAAAAATTCTATTATATTTAATACATATATTTTGAACATTTCATATAAACTTTTTATTTCTACATATATAGTATTCTTTACTACAGGTTGGGTTATACATTGTAGACATACGATGAAAAATAACTCTTCACCTAGAAGTGAACACATTGTTAAATAACAGAAACATAGTAGTTACATAGAGATATAATTCAAAAATCATATAGACGGAAATCATTTAATAATCATGGCAGAGAACAGAATCCTATTTATTTTTGATGAAAATTCTTCTTTTAATCTCACTAAGTATTAATATGTAAATAAGTGACCTTTTTGAAACGTGTGCATAAAAAAATAAGATAATTTTGAATATATAAATAAAATAACTTTGAAATCAGAGCCACCAGGGAATAAAAAATCCATTAATGGCTTTACAAATTTATTTCTTAAATAAAAAGAAATAAATGTCTGGAAGCATGTCTGGAATCTTGAATGGAGGCATGTTGTTGATATTCCTAATGTCTGAACTGAGTGATCAAAATAAAAATATCACCAAAAAGATTCTATATAGATGTAGAGGTTGAATAAATTTCTCGGTTTATGGCTTTATCTAGAATAAAAAGTAAATCAGAACAACAGTATATTTAATCAAATAAAGAAATGAAAAAAAAGCAAGAAATGTATTGTGAAATGGCACTCGTGAAAATTAATATTAGCAAATTGGGAACATTCAGTGATAAAGAGACCTGATTCAAAATGTTCATCAGATTTTTTTTTTTATTTGTCAAAGAAGCAATATTACTATTCTTGAACTCTTGATGGATTATTTTCACCAAACAGAACAGATTATCTTCCCCTATAAAGCGAAAATATCTTTGTAATGAAGGCATACATGCATGAAAAAAATTTATAAACCAACTTCTGATCTGATTCCAGAAATTCAATTATTTATGTTTTGCCATACAACATTTTAGTTGAGTCAGTGAAAATAAGTACTTTTAAAGATTAACTCCAAATTTAATTTTAAGAAGATTATACTTGGAATCTGATTTGTAGTGAATAGAAAACCATATGCAAAGAATTTTACATGTGACACAATATAGATGATGTGTGCACTCATGGTTTGGTCTGAAATCTCCCTAAATGAGCACACTGTCCTTTCTGTATTGTATGGAAGAACTTCAAAGGAGGCTAGTTATCTAGATAAAATTCTAGATACATATATGTTATGGTTTGGTCTGAAATCTCTCTAGATGAGCATACTGGTCTTCTTTTAAATATTTAGATAAAAGTCTGATGCATACGTATCATAATTGGAGATGAAATCTCTCTAGATGGATGGAAGAACATCTAGTGAGGAACATCTCCTATGGAAGAACATCAAATGAGGCTAGATATGGGCATGAGATTCTGGAAACATATGTATCATTATTTGGCCTGAAATCTCTCTAAGTGGCCACATTCATCTTCTTGTAAATATCTGGATAAGAGTTTGATTCATATGTATTATAATTGGGGCTGAAATCTTTCTAGATGGACACACTCGCCAAATATTCTATGGAAGAGCTTGAAATGAGGTGAGATATCTAAAAAAGATTCCGTATATACATGTGTCATCGCTTTAGCTGAAATCTATCTAGATGCCCACACTGGTCTTGTTGTAAATATCCAGATAAGAGTTTGATACATATGTATTATAATTGGAATTGAATCTTTCTAGATAGCCACACTCACCAAATGTTCTATCGAAGAAATGAAATGAGGTAAATATCTAAATAAGATTCTGTATATACATGTGTAATCGTTTTGGCAGAAAACTCTCTAGATGCCCACACTGGTCTTGTAAAAATCTATATAAGAGTCTGATACATTTGTATCATAATTGGGGATGAAATCATTCTAGATGGCCACACCTACCATGTTTTCTATGGAGAACATCAAATGAAGCAAGATATCTGGATAATATTCTCGATGCATATGTATCATGATTTTGGTCCAAATCTCTCTAGATGGTTATTTTCGACTTCTTGTACTCTATAGATAAGTTTCTAATACTCTTGTATGGGGCTGTATTTATAGACAAGTTTCTAATATTCTTGTATGGGGCTGTATTTATAGGCAAGTTTCTAATATTCTTGTATGGAGGCTTTATTTATAGATAAGTTTCTGGATATATATGTACAACCATAATTGTTATAATGGTCAATAACTTCATTCTAATCGAAATAACCCTTCCCTCATTGTGGCATAATGGTGATTTATTTTTTCTGTCCTCAGTTCTATATCAAAATTAGCAGTTTTTGAATTTTTAATGGAGAGAGTTGGATTTTCATATTTCTTACGCTGAATCTAGACAAGGGGTTGAAGAAGGTCTGCACTCTTTTAAATGGCAGACATTCTAAGCACAGAAGTGTAACGGCTATATCCTATATGGAAAAAAACATTTAATTTACTGAATAATATATTCAATGAAATTTTCAGTAACAATTCTCTTGCATTGTTCTCATTATCAGTACAGTTATTGGAGCAAAAAAAAACTTATAATTTATTTAGAAAGTCGTAAAGTTATACCAGTAAATATGCTTTTCTTTAACTTTTGGTGGGGAATATTTTTTTTTATTTCTTCAATCATATTCGTTCTCGCTGCAGACGTTGCTTTCAGCTTGTTAATGAGGGTAACTACTCTCTCTTCCCTTTGGTTTTCCTGTGACTTCAGAGCGCCTATTGAAGAATTCTCAAACAGATAAAAATACAAAACGGATAAAAAGTAATTTGGATAAAAAATCCGAGTTATTATATCTCAAACTGATAATGAGATAGTTTATCTGAAACAGCACCTTACCAGATAAAATGCAATAGTTACAGAATTATATTATTCTTAAAACATATAATGATGATGACTTGCAATAAGTATTCTCTTCAGTAATAATTAATCGTTTGTTAAAAGGTTTAAAGCTCGTAACTGTGTTTTGAATTAAGTATCCCTTCAAAATAATAAGATAAAATGGCATAAAATACAAAACAATGAACATTTATTTTGCTTAATATAGAGTAAAACATCATCAGTTAGAGAGAATAAAGTATTAAAGAAACTTTATTTTTCTAATTTCTCAGAAAAATAAGTTTCTGAGAAATTGTTGTCAATTGATGTCATTGTTGATAAGACTTCTCAGATTTCATTCATTTAAAAATATGTTTGTTTGTTTTATCTAAAACCAGTTATTCTTGTCAAAAACACACGATGTTTTCGCTTTAAAGAGAAATTCAATTTTTCGTTGTTAATTAAATATTTTTTTTATATTTTTAAGTTAGTCCCTTCTTTTATTTTTAAATCGGTTCCCACATGATGCTGATTTTAATAACCCTCAAGGAATTAGCAGAAATTAAAAATAAAGAAAGTTAGAGATTAGTTAGAATAGATTTCAGTCAATCGAAGATAAATAATGTAATTCGTAAAAACTTGCTTTCACCAGTGAAACAAAGGAAACAATTAAAAGCACACAGGATAAAAATAAATATTGTTACGAATCTATGTTGTGGCTTCCCAGCATAGTTGGTTCCATAGGAGATCCCAGAGCTTGGCGACCATTTAGCGACTTGGCTACAAATTTGGCGACTTTGGTGCCAAAATAGATTATACCCGAAATATCGAGAATTTTCCCGATCCGTCCAGTAGGAACGGAGATACGCCTCGAACGTTTCTGATTGGTTGAGAGGATTCTAACCCCGCCTCCTAAGACCTATAAAAGGAGCTGCAGCTGCCGGGGAGTGGTGGTGAATTGTAGTCGTGAACCAGAGAAGAGTCGTAGTCGAAACCGACGGTAAAGAGCCGGCATTCCAGAAATAAGCGGAGCAGCGAAGGAGTGAAACTAGTGCTGAATTAAGCTGTGTGCTACTGTCTGCAGTAGAGTCTGTTGTATGCTGCTGTTTATGCTGTTTTGTATGCTGCACGTCTCGGCTGAAGATAATCGTCTTCTGTGCTGTATATAGTTGTCGTCTTTGTGCTGTCCTGTGTGTCTTCGTCTAAATAAACGTTGTTGTTTTATTTTCTACTGCCGCCTGGTGATTGAGCGCTCTTCACACCATATAACCCCCACTATCCAAACGAACCCCAGAAATTCCGTAACAATATATAAAATTAAAGACTAAAAAAATAAGGATTTTCTTAAATTTTCCTGCTTGGGTGCATAATCCAATTGATTCTTTTAATTGCGGCTCCTACAAGATGACAAAATATCTAGATATTGATTTTAATTCACTTAATGTTGATTATATTCATGCATTTTAATTTCTATATTTATATAAAAGCACAGTATTTAATGAAATAAAAAATGATAATTAGTTATAAATTTAAGAAATAGGAAAATCTTGTAAGTTGAACACATATAAAAATTATCTGATCATAAAATATTCTTCACACTCAAATAATATTCTGTTCAACACTTTAGCATTATATCAAAGAAATAAAATTAATCATATTAAAACAGGGAAGAAAATAAACATTTTAAACATAAATATATAAACGAATGAACACAGGCATAATTGAGGAAAAAATCCACAATAAGGCATCAATAATAGGCAAAATGCCCATTAAGGTATATGACGAAAAGGGATTTATTTTTTTATAAAAGAATTTGAACTCGATAAAAAGTTTCCACTTTGGTCACTTATTTACAAAAAAAAAATAGTTTAATCAAATTGAACAATGTTTGCATCTTGTCCGGAATGGATCTGAAGTTTTTTTTTTTTTTTTTTTTTTTTTTTTTTTGTTAAAATTGTAGATTTTCAATAAACAGAAAACAAAATTTTATTTTCAAGCATACAAATATAAAGTATTTTATTTTAATTAAATGTAAAATAGCTGTCTCTTTATCACGTAAATTTTGGTATCTCAGATTAAGTATCGCCGATTTTTCACAAAATAACGATCTATTCCAGCCGCTTTCATTTTCTTTTAGACTATTTTTTAATTAATAATTTTTTATAACCACACAAATAGAAACTATTTCAAAGCTGAATTGCATTTACAAGACCCATCTTATTTTTCTGCTTTATGAAACTATGCTTATTTTCGAAATAAGAGAAATAAAACTGAATAACATTTTAAATTAAAAAGAACTTTATTAAAAATATTACTCAGAATTTAATAATATTATATATTTCATCCCTTTCAACATAATGTAAGATTTTTAATTTTCATCTTGGACTGTTGTACTTACAGATATGATGTTTCGTTTAAGAAGGGGACTAGTAATTTTGTTCAGCAATTTTGATCTAAGAACTCAGCTTGTTTTAGAAGTTTTTGTAATCTATTTTACAATTTTTCCTACAGCTTGTGAGAACGAAGGAATTTTAAATGTCTTTACATCCCTGTTAAGGAGATCAATTCTATCTCTTGTTTACTTTAGTTAGTTACTAGAGATGGTTATTGATTGTTATAGTCTGCCGGTTATTAAGATTCATGTAGTTTTCAGTCAAAATTAATTTACGACGCTTTGAATATCTTCTTCACTTTTAAGTCTTATTATCGATCTTTCGTGCCCTTCTTCTTGCCAGATATTCAAAAAAATAATTTTATTATTTTTTAATTAATTTTATTAGACATAAATTTAAATTTTTTCGGTTATATCATAAAGATTTTTCTCTGTTTCTGATTGAAGAATAGCCTTCAGTTCAGGTTCTAGATACTTGAGGCATTGTACTTTCTTAAAATAAGAGTGTTGTGATATGAAAAACATTGTTGTATAACATTTTATAATAAGCCATAAGAAAGCGTAAACTTTCATGACAAAATTAAGGAGCCTTTTTTTCAATTACGGGGTTTCATTAAGCGTTGCAATGCATAACCATAAAATTTGATTTGATATTGCCAACCGTCCTCCATGTGAGATAGTTCTATGCTTTTTGAGGGCTAAGTGATTACATGCCCTTCTTAGTATACAACGCCATCCCACATTCACCCGTTAAAAGGATAAGAGACGGAAGCAACAAGCAACACTTTCACAAGTTTCCTGCACGAAAACGCTGAAGGTTATTATTTCTCACGGCCGGAAAACTTTTTGTAAATAGTTATCTTTACTGGCCGTCGAGATTAGTTCCCCTTCATAACTCCAGGTGGCAATGCATTCCCGTTGCCTTTAAAGTTACACAGAAAAGTTTCTTTTTTCCTTGGCAGTCAAGAAAAGTAGACGTTCACATGGAGTGTGAGCGATTAGTAGCTCGCGAGAAAAAGCAGAGCAAGTTTATTTTAAAGATCACGCGGAAACAAAGCGAGTTTCTTGTGAAATTAGTAATTTATAAAAAAAATAATTTTTATTGTCTTGAAGAAATATTCGTAACCGTAATATGGAATTGCTTACCGGAAATTGTGTACAAATAAGGAGTGGCTTGATGTGAATAAAATGGATTCTACGCAAGAAAAATCTTGCGTAGAATCTTCTATTTTGTGAAAACTAGAACACAGGGTATGTGCTCACGAACTGTGCAGAAGTACTTCGTTAGGTAAATGTTCCCTGTATTCGACTCTGACTCTGCAATAGTCCACCTTTTGTTTCATAAATTTAGCTATGTTACAGTAAAAAATTCAAATATGAACAAAATGTTTTCAATGAGTATTAAAAGGATGAACTGGCAATATATAAATAAAAATATTATTAATTGCAATAAAAAACAAAAATAATATAAGCATTAATTAATTTAGAAATATTATAAATAGTGTCTTAATTACTTAATTATAAATTACATTTATAATATTTGCTTGTAAAGAAAATAAAAGAATAAAAAAGTTTAAATTATAAAAATATTAAGAAAAGAACAATTCAACTTTCATTTAAACATTGAAAATGTCAGTGAGCGAAAATATAAACTTTTTCATGCACAAAAAAGTATAAACATGTCAACAGTGCAGTCAAATATTATATTATAGCCAGAATTTATAAACACATATCATAACAACAATCAATCAATCGCTCTGTACTTTTCAGAAAAGAAATCAGAAAGAGAAAGCTGTAAAGTTTTCCGATTAAAATTCTGAGAGAGTCTTTATCTTTCAGAAACAATCCCTTATGCCTAGTTTACTCTCAGTAACTCATTCATTACAAGAAGCATTTCTTTAAAATATTTTTAACATTTCTTTTACTGGAATATTTGTGCGATGTCTTATTGCGAGATCGATTTCTTAACTTTATAGACAGGGGGGAAAACATTTGTAGACACTTTAAAACTTCGAGAAAGAAGATATTCTTTAAACTTTTTTTGAAACATATTTTTGCTCTTATTTCATAGAATATTTGAGTGATTTTTTATTGCGAGATCGTTTCTTAACTTGATAGACAGAAAAAAACAGTCATAGACACATTAAAACGGCGAGGAGGAAAATATTTTTTTCAATTTTTTTTCTTGAAATAATTGTTTAACGTTTTTTTCATGGAACATTTCAGCGATGTCTTAAGGCGAGATCATTTTTTATATTTATTAAATAGAAAAAAAATATATGTTTGTGAAGAAGCGTTAAAACTGTAAGAAAGAACTTTGCCATCTGAAAAAAAGATAATCATATTCTCGTATATGAAGTAAAGAAAGAGAATGCATTATAAATGCCATTCTTCTTCTATCATTTGATAGATACGTTTTCGATCATTTTAAGCCCCTCCCCCCCCCAAAAAAAAACAATTTTGAAATTATGTCAGTTTTTTTATCTCGGCTTACGTATGATTACGATACCTCATAAAACATAAAAACATAAATAATTAGACAAATGAAATGCCGTATACGATCATTAGATAAAAACTGTAACTATCTACCAAATTTTATAAGAAATCCATCAACAGAAATACTGTCGAGCTTGTAACATTTTACAGAAATCAATCAACAGAAATACTGTCGTACGTGTAACACTTTACAGAAATCAATCAACAGAAATACTTTCTTACGTGTAACACTTTACAGAAATCAATCAACAGAAATACTTTCTTACGTGTAACACTTTACAGAAATCAATCAACAGAACTACTGCCGCACGTGTAACACTTTACAGAAATACTGTCGAAGCGTAACACTTCACAAAAATCAATCAACAGAAATACTGTCGTAAGCGTAACACTTTACACAAATCAATCAACAGAAATACTGTCGTACGTGTAACACTTTACAGAAATACTGTCGTACTTGTAACACTTTACAGAAATCAATCAACAGAAATACTGTCGTACGTGTAACACTTTACAGAAAGATACTTGTAACACTGCCATATTGTCAATTTTTTAAGAATCAAAAGTTTTTTCCCTGAATAGAGTAAAGGTTTATCGCTGCATAAATCCTATAATTATAAAGTTTAACTTGGGGTAAAACTGGTCTTCTTCACGTTACAGAAGGTTTCATGGTCTAGTAATGACAACTACCACTACAGCAAGGAACTAAATCCAAAAGTTTTACGAACCTCTGAGTCTCCCTATTGCAATAACGACACAGACTTAAATTCCTTGGGGTGAAAATGTAAAATTCACCTTAAAATGTTTCGTACAGAAGAATCAACATACACAATACACGGAAAGCAACTGACACATCCACTCTACCGTGCGGCGACTTGTCACTAGCTTCCGGGACCACGATAACCATATTTTCGACGTTAAAAGACAAGATTTGCTTTCGTTCTCTGCCTGAAAGAATATTTAGTTCGCCGGTTATTTGAAATTTCTGTATCATCTTGAGTACGACACTCGGGGATATGGGATTTCTGCGTACTGCTTCAATCAGCGGAATTCGTTTAAAGCTTCAATGGATTTCTGCTGGTTCCGAAAGAACAATTTTACCAGTAATTCCTTTTCTTGTAGCATAAGACTGACGAGCAGAAAAGTAACTTATTCTCGTGCAAAATACGCCTTCTTTTTATCCAGTTTCACATTTTCCTTCTACATGCAAACAAAGATACCAAAACCACATATAAAAGCCCTCCTCCGGAAAGACATGCTTGAGGAATGGCAAGGATATTGGAGCAATGGTGTCACAGGCAGAAAAATTTTTAATATCTTACCTTCAGTTAACCTTAATCCCACTAACTGGAACAGAGAGGAAATTATTTTCTTCTCAGAACACGGCCCTTTTCCTGCCTACCTCAAAAGGTTCAACCTGTCTGAGAGTGACCAGTGCAGTTGTGGTGGGATAGGCACCGCACTTCATTATGCTACGGAATGCATCCTTACAATCTCCTGGCACATGAAAAAACCATCACCAAGCCATGAACAGGAATGGCTGAAAAGAGTCGCCGGCAACTTCCTTTCCAGACAAAAAATCCACAGTATAATTAAATTTATAAGTGGAAATAGAGACCTATTCTCGCCTCCATAGCACTCAACATCAAGTCTCATACCAAAAAAGACTAAGGGAAAAAACAAGCACTGCAGTCTCCTGTCACACATTTCAATCAAACAGAGATTGTCTTCATTTCCATTTCTCAAATCATTTTCCATCTGATTTTTTTTAACTGCATCCTGATCTACTATAACATAAAAAATGTGAACACAGATTATATGTATATATTTACAAATTTTATCTCTCAATCTGCATTATATTTCTAAGCTAATTACTACAAATTATATTTCTAAGTTGAAAAATTATGTAAACGGTCTCATCATAATATAATTTCTTATATAATTGTAAATTTTGTAAATAGTTATTTTTGTTTCGTTTTCCTACTGTAAATATTTTGTTAATTAAATAAAATTCCCGTAACATGCCTACCAAACCGTTCAGTGACCAGAATGGTCACGGATACGGGGGTATGAGACGGCGTTCTGTTCTGTTATAACGCCATCTATTAGTGAATCTTGGTGCTAAATGTTTTATCTATTTGATGCTAAACTCATCATTTGTAGCCCAAATTTTATCTTTTTGTACTAATAAAACACATTTTAGAGTCGTCTGCATTGGAAACCTAACTTTCTTGTAAACTCTGCACATGAAATAAACAAAATTAAATAATAATATGTACGTCGAAAATGTTCGTTATGCCTGATTCTCTCAATGATGTTGAATGTCATAGATGAAATAGGTTAAGCCTCGACGTGCTGATTTTATATTTCTTGGCAGTGAACTTCTGTTCTTCCAGAAATTATGATTAAACTTTGCTCATAATTATTCATCAATTATGTGTCTAGACATATGTCAGACTTGAAATCAATTAGCCATAGTTTCGCTCTCTCTTAATATATCTTCATATATATTCTACTAGATATTTGAAATAATGAGCTTCCATCGCCAAAAAGAAGAAACTGAGATTGAATGACGCTCGTCATATATAAAAGTGCAGACCTTTATTAATTTTTCATGAGGTAGATTAGTGTATAAATTTTCGAAATCAAAAGTATTAAGTTTATTAATGTTGTTATCTTTAAGAAAATCCAATACTTCTTTGTTACTAGAAATAATAAAGTTGTCTTCATTTTTTATTTTGTCCAGGATAATTTTTAAGTATTTAAAGAAATGTTTACCCGTATAGTAATTATAACTGCCAGTGCTACAGGTTACGAATCTGAATTTTAATGGATTTTTATGAAATTTAACTGTTGGGAATAAATAAGGATAGTTAAGAGAACAAGTCTTAGTTTTGGTTTTTTTTGAGAAAGCTAGCATTCTTTTATCTAATTCCTTTTTCCCGGTGTTCTTTAACATACAAGTTGCATTAGAGTTATATTCATTAATTAAAAGTTCTTTATAATAATATTTACAAATTAAACAGAAATTATTTGCTGATTTATCTATTACTGTAATAACAAATTTTTCTTTTAAATTTTTTATTTCGTTTTTTAATGTTTTACTAAAATAAATCCCACGTTCTTTAGATCTGTCAAAATCAGTATTCATTTTTAGTTTAATTTCCTTTAAAATTCTCACTTTCCATTCCTGGAAACCTTCCGCAGGCCAATGGTATTTTCTAGATAATTTGGCAGTAAAAACATCCAAATCATTACCAATAGAAATCAAAATTTTGTTATGTTTTATTTTTTCTCTTAATCTAAATTCTGTTCCTCTTCCCATCAAATCTCTTAAAGAGTTGGATTCAATAATTTTTAAATTACCTGTAATAATATGACCTTTATCAATATCTATAAAATCTTTATATTTTTCTTTTTTACAGTAACAATCTGTTTTATTTATTTTATCTAAATTTTTGCTATAGTAATTATAATTACAAATTTTTTTCTTTAAAGTTGAAGTGTAACTAAACGCTATTGATACAGTTGTTTTATCTGCAAGAGGAAAAAATATATTATTATTATGTATAATTTTGGGTAATTTTAGATATTCGAAGTAAATATCCAAGAATTTAATCACACAGTATTCTTTGAAAACATTATTTATATATATATATATATATATATATATATATATATATATATATATATATATATATATATATATATATATATATATATATATATATATATATATATATATATATATATATTTGTCTTTATCTATACATAAAAAAGGTTACTGTAAAGATTTGACTACCAGAATATTAAAAGAATTGCCAACAATTGTTAGAGCTGCTTAGGAACTTTCTAATGTTATTTGCATTTTTAACAAGATGTTCCTCAATTTCTTAGATTATATAAATCAGTAATAAATTATTTCAGTAATATGTTACTGATTCAGTATTCAGTATTCAGACATATTATTTCAGTAATTTAAACACTTTTTATTGAAATACACTGAATATCGCCAGCAAAAATTTTAAGAATTCTTAAGTTTTGTATTTCATTATTCAAAAAAAAATTACCTTGTATATTCGACATCTTTAAAACTTAAGAAATATGAGACTTGCAATTTTGTTTGTGCTTCTTCTTTTAATAATACCACTTTTATTCTATTCTATAAATTACTGAATATTGGATTTCATTAATTAACTGTTTCTGGTAGTAAATATAAAAATCTCTAAAAGACCCTACTTTTTTATAAATGATTTTTATTCAAAAAAAGAAATGTATTAAACATACGAAATGGATGTTTAATTAATATCAATAATTCAATCAATTTTAGCATGATTAATATATGAAATATACATTAAAATTTTAAAAGAAATTCACTGAGGAATTTTTATTATGATACATTTTCTTTAATTTTCATTTTTTTTTCTTTATATTTTATTCTTTAACTCTCCAGCTACGTATCCCTCGATTTCCGCGGGTTGGCAATCAGTCCATTTTCTATTCCATCCATCGTTTTTCTTAGTTTAGAGTGTTTATTTTTATTTTATTATATTATTATCGTGTAAGATAGAATATCAGTTCACTTTCTTTGAAAAATATTTGAACTTATTTGCAAACATCGCATTTAAATAGTGATATTAAAGAAATACACAGCAAGAGGGTTAATCTTAAATATTTTCCAAAGAAATGAGTTAAAATTTCTAATCAAATATTATATAGCATATAGAATATAGAAAATATTCTAAAGAAATATTGAATATATATATTTTTAAAAAAATTTCAGAACAAGAAGAGTTTACGGCTCAGTTCAAATTTTAAGTTGCTAAAATCTTCTGCCGAGAATTCACTAAAAGGAAGTATTACTCGTATGTAAAGAAGGCAACTTATAAAGAAAATGCATCAAGATTTACTTTCCTCAGTGAATGTCTCAGAATTCTGAAACATGTTTCCTCTTAAATCTTGTTTACCCAACCATATTTATTTCAAAGACTTTTTTTGTTTATTTTTTTCCTTAAGAAAACATTTCAAACTTCATCTTAATATTAAAAAAATGTTTCAAAAATGTCTAAAACCCATATTGATCTTCGAATGATATTTTTCCTTTCAATATGCTCCGTAAAACTTCGAGATGAAAAAAAAATGAATTTAAAAAAATTTAATACCTTAAATAAAACAATTTTTTTAATAAAATAAGCAAATTCTAATATTTTAGAACAATATTTCTTAAAACATGAGCAAAATATTCCATTGCTCATGTCATTCAATTGAAAAATAAGTAATGAGAAATATGAATATTATTCCAGACTACTATTTTCACCCACAGAATATTCTAGAATTAATTAGTTTATTCTCGAAACATGATCTAATTTCGAAGAATGATTAACTTTAAGATATGCTGTGAATGTACTTTAATCCCAATAATTGATTCTACATTCTACGCTTGCAAATTAAGGCAGAATCCATTTCTAAATTATATGCTAAAAAATACTCTTACGAATCTGTAAAGCTGCTTCCCAGCACAGTTAGTTCCATCGTAGAAAAGACCGTTTTATGATAGCTCTATTGAATGCTGATCGGATGCCGGATCAATGACGTCGGTCTTGGCGACATTGGTGACAAAATGCTTCATACTGGAATCCTTAGGAATTTTGACAATAGGGTCACTAGGACGCGAGTTATGCTTGATTGTTCGAGAACTTCTGTGCCCTGTTCCTGAAGCTATAAAAGGCCAACAGTCCAAGCCAAAGTGAGTCGTATTACGAATCTGTTAAATCATTATAGCGAGTTATTCTATGATTCTATAGTTAGTCAGCAATGAGTTAATTGAATCAGTACTGCGATGCACAAGCGTTGAGTTTAGCTCAAGCGATTAGTGGGTTGGGAATTGAGTCGTACACCGGGTCTTGAAGACAAATATTGAAGCAGCATCGAGTCATGTGTGGAGTAGTCTGTTGTACAGTTGTGAGTCTAGTTGAATCCAGTTAAAGTTAGGAGATAGTGGAAAATTGCAGACGTTTGGATAGATCTAAGTGAATAGCTACATAGACTCCTTCCTCCTGCTGAGTTCTGTCTAGTCGCTTTGTGTGTTGTTATGATTGTTTATTACTGATTACTACTTCAGGGCTGCTGTGTGTTCTAAGTGCTACTGTGTATTGTTTGTGTATGTTTTGGCTGTGTTTTGTCGTCTGTATGTTCGTGTCTTCGTGATAATAAATGTCTTTATTTATTATTGTGGCCTGCTAACTGCGCGTCACCCTACTCCCATTAAAGGCAACCCATCGATTTCAACACAATAATTTCCGTAATAATATGCTTTTTTGATATAATAATGTAGGAATACTAATAGTCTAAGTAAATAACATAAAAAGCGCAAATGGTGTAAAAATATTGTTGAATTTAAATTCTATAATTTCATTCTATATAAATGCTAACTTTATGTCACATCTTTTATTTAAAATATTACAAACTCTTTTCATATTAAAATTCATGAGCAAAAAATATTACAAGGATGGAAATTATTGCATGAATAAATTTATAAAATGAATGTTTTACTTCATTAAAAAATAATAACTTTTTTCTTGAATTTCCTGCTAATGATGCATATTTAACAGAGTTGAAACTATTGCTTAAATACATGTGAAATTTCATTTGAATTTATATAACTTCTTTTATAAACTAAGATAAAATTTTGCAAGTTTTCTCTCTGGGTTTCTCTTTCTTTTCAATATTAAAACAAAATGAATATTAATATTCGAGCTGTTTTAGCTTGCATGCCGTAAAATGTTATGATTCCTGTATCATTTTTTAAAATAATTTGAAATTTTAACAGCTAGTTTGTTTTGAAAATTTAAATTCTTTCTCTGTCTTTCATTATAATTTAAATGATAACATTCATAATAAATAAATAAAAATTTAATTTATTGAAAGGGCGGTCTTTCAATGAAAAATAAAATCTCACAGGTTGTTTTTTCTTTAAATAATACTTAAAAAATTAAAACATATCCTTTATTTTAAAATAAAATTGCCGCCAACTCTTGTGTTTAAATAATATACTGCGCCTTATTTTCATATTATAAAATAGATTATCTAGATTTTATGTTTTAGATTTTTTTTTCACTTTGACTGATTGTTTCAAAATTCGATATGGATGAGCAATTCTAGTTTCAAAAATTCCATATACAGCCTGAGTAAAAACTTTAAGGCCAGTAAAAAATTTTGAGAAAATGTAAAATAAAATAAAAGGGATTCAAATAATATTAATTATTAAAGTTCATTGATAAGAAATAAATGCCATAAACATAATTTGTAAATACATAATTATGAGAAACATGTGGTTATGTAAAAAGTTAGTATTTCCGCCTGAGTAAAAACTTTAAGGCCACCAGTCATTTTTTAAGAAATAAATGTAATATAATCGTGTAATTACCATTGCAACTACTAGCTTGTGACAACGCTGCAATTTTCATATTTTTCATACGTTTATTCGAAGTATTGGTGATCTTTGTGAAGATGGCGAAGGGTCAGAAGTTAACTGATCGTGAAAGAGGACAGATCGAAGCTTTGTCTTCAACAGGAATGAGTAGTCGTGCTATTGCGATAAAGATAGGAAGGTCAAAGACTGTAGTCAACAATTTTTTTTTAAATTGAAAGGCAATTATGGTAAAAAGAATACTGGGGGAAGACCTAAAGCTTTGTCCTCACGTGATGAAAGAAGAGTTTGCCAACTTGCATCTACTGGAAAGTACTCAACCAGGAAACTGATTCCGGCGACAGGTTTAAAAGTTTGTCAAAAAACGATTTATAACACAATTAGAAGGTCTGGAAAGTTCACTTATATAGCAAAACTGACTAAGCCTCAGTTACTGCAGAGACACAAAATAGAGCGTTTGAACTTTGGCCAGAAAGTCATGACCTGGGACAACCAATGGATAGAAATTATTTTTCTGACGAAAAAAAATGGAATTTGGATGGACCAGATGGCTGGAATTTCTACTGGCATGATATAAGAAATGAAAAAGAAATATTCTCCAAGCGCCAATTAGGTGGAGGGTCTGTCATGACTTGGGGCTGTTTTGCTTACAATAGTGTGGGCTCAATTGCATTCGTTTCAGGTAGAATGAATTCACAAGGATACCAAAATGTCCTAACAAATCATCTTTTGCCAAATGCTGAATGTCTTGCTGGAGAAAATTGGAAATATCAGCAAGACAATGCATCGATCCATTCGAGTAACAGCACAAAAAATTGGTTCCAAGTCAACAATGTTGAAACTGTGAAACTGCCAGCTAGATAACCTGACCTCAACCCAATTGAGAACCTTTGGGGTGACTTATCAAGAAGAGTTTATGCAAATGGGAGACATTTTACATCAACAACAGAGCTGAAATTTACTATCGAAGATGAATGGTATAAAACCAACCCCACCCTTTGTCAAAAACTCGTTTCATCCATGAAAACAAGAATATTTGAAGTAATTCGAAGAAATGGCTCCTACACAACCTTCTAAGAATTTGTAATTTTTTTCTTATATGTTATTTTCTATGTTGGCCTTAAAGTTTTTACTCAGGCCCAAATATTCATCTGTGTGTTCTGTAATATTTTCTAATAATAAAATATTTGCAAATTAATTTTTCTACTTTTTTTACTTTTATTTAAGCTCAATAATTATCAATCAAATGGTATTTTAATTCCTCAGTTTATATGTTTCCATTTTCTCAAAAATTTTTACTGGCCTTAAAGTTTTTACTCAGGCTGTAGGTTTCAGTTAACCAGCTTATTATGTGATCAAGTTATTTCATTCACAAAAACAAAAAATAAATGAATTTATAAAGACAAGGTTGAATGATTTATTCTGTAGTTAGAAAGAGATATTCAAATTTGTTGAAAATATTGCATTCTTAAATTCATCCATATAGACTAGTTCATTTTGTGTTGCCATGTTCATATAAATATGTATTGACAGATAATTCACAAATTTTATATAATTGCAATATTGGTGAATAAGCTTTATCCGCTTACTTTGTTCCGTTTTTGTTTTATTATGACGCACAGAAAGACACTTTGATGAATTTTCTTAAACTTTATTTCGTGTTTATAAATTTTATTTCGTCTTATAAACTTTATTCTTGTATAAAATACCGCATACGAAATGTCACACAGCTATTTATTTCTTTACCATTTTCATTTATAATTAATTCCAAAAATTTTTTCTCAAACTGACGATGCTCTAAACGTGGGAATTCAGTTCGATTTTACTATAATAAAAATACTATCCTCTGGTATATTTAATATAAAATTCAAGAAGAATGGTCTTCTCGAAACTTTCTAGTCATCGCTCGAAAAAAGATGTTATTCTGAAGAACCCTTTGCATGGGTTAATAATAATTACGAAATGTTAACCTTTGTCATCAATTTAGCATTTTTACAAAATCTATCGTTTGATCCTTAGCGAATTTTTTGGTGATTAACCCTTGGCATGCCATTAATAGTAACCAAAAATGGAATTGGTTTTAAATGTGTTTTTCTTAAACGATTAAAGCATGAATTTGACACAGAACGAAACTTGTAAACACAAAATCACATATCAAACTCATATATTTTAATCAATGTGTTTCTGAGTTATCACGTATACATCCGGCATAGCCTTGTCGGTTGGGCGTTGGATTCGTATCCCCTCGATTATGAGCTCGAACCTAGTCGGCCGAAGGCTCTCCGTGTACATGGTGGCTGGTGCACGTATAAATATGTCGTGGCCACAGGGTCCTTCAAGTCGAGACAATACCACTGGGGTACTGAATCAGAGGTGATTGTCCTCTGTTTCAGATCTGAATTAAGATCTGTGAATGAATTGTATGAATGAAGAAAGGTCAGTCAGATCCATGAGTAATTCAGATGTACTCTTTGCTCTAGACGGCGCTACAGAAACAAGAGACGCTAAAACTTGGCTTAAAAACACTGATTTCATCATCGGGCTTGTCTATGGCAAGTGCTATAAGCACTAACATATGATTCTGAAAATACAGACAGACAGACGATTAAGTCCTTGTTGGATTTCGCTGAAAATTTGATAGGTGTCTGGAATATAGATTTTAAATCTATGTACAGAATTGTATCTATCTAACTGTCTCCGTCTTGTAGTTATTGTGTTCATTTATATTCGAACAGCTGGACAGACTTCTACCAAAGGGATCTTGCTGAAAAATTTGATTGAAATTTACAAATTTAGTGTAAAGATTAAAAACCAAATTTCATTCATTAAGCTGAAAGCGTTTTTGAGTTATCTTTGTCAGAAACAGACATATATTTAAGCATTTCACAAATATGTGTTTTCCGAACTTAAACGTGAAGATTTGTCACGTTAAGTGTTGTAATTGTACTAAAATTATTAGTACAATTACAACACTTTCTCTATATTTCCTATACGAGAAAGTGAAATTTTAAAGAATAAGACTAAAAATATAAGCAAAAAATAATTTTGTGAATAAATAAAAGTTCTTTTAATGGAAAAGATATTGTTATTTTGGACATTCTGAAAACTATTCGTTACCCAGTTATTATTACATGTTAACCTTTGGCAATTCGTATCTGTATTTTAATATTTATGTGATCTATACCGCCATTGCAATGGTAGAATTTTATTCTGTATTTCATCTGGAGAATGTATTTAATATATTACCTATTTCCTCCATTAGAGAAATTCCATTCCATTCCTGAGAATTAATCTTTTCTCTACTTCTCGTAAGACGAAACTATTTGTCATCATTTCTTTTACCCATCTTATAAATAACTTCTGCTCTTATCTTACTCTGATTTTTCTGCTTTGAGCTCATATATGTTAGATATTTACAGAATTCAGATGTTTTACGTCCTCATCCACAGTGCCAAGTATTACTTGTTTTTGCTACAAGGGGTGTTCAAATGAAAAGGTACGAAACGTCGTAACAACGCAACAGTTAACATATTTGCCTAAGCTTCTATGGGAGAATGTAGCCAGAAAAATTGGAATGCGATTGAAGTCTCCGGCGTAGATCGGAGCATGCGAAAATAAGAGCCTAGATTTTTTTTTAATTTAAAGCATTATAAATACCATTATCGAGTTTTTATTAATCATTTGATAAGTAGAAATTTTTAAGCTAAAATTTAAGAATAAAAAAAGGAATGAGAAAACGTCAGGGGTTGATAGTAAATTGGAATTTGAACTATACTTATTGAATAATTGAATGATGCAGGGCCAGTTCTTTACCGTCTATCCCGACTACTCTTCGACTCCACTGGTCCACGACTCAATTCACCACTGCCTGGCAGCTGCGGGTGCTTCCTTTTATAGGTCTCAGGAGGCGGGGCTAGAAGCCTCTCAGCCAATCAGGAACGTTCGAGGCGTAACTCCGCTCCTACTGGACGGTTCGGGAAAATTCTCGATGTTTCGGGCATAATCTATTTTGGCACCAAAGTCACCAAATTCGTCGCCAAATGGTCACCAGGTTTGTCTCCAAGCTCTGGGACCTCCTATGGAACCAACCCACTATGCTGGGAAGCAGCATCGCAGGTTCGTAACAATATGTTTTTAAAAAGTAAGGGGAGAGGAGGATTCAACGCAAACTAACATTTTAAACAGTCAAATTTAGATATAATCAACAAACTAGTAAAATATGCCTTTACTACTCAGGAACATGGCATCATTTTATAAAAATATAAAAATGAGTTTGAAAAATGCACTTTTGAGTAGAAAAAGTACTCAAGTACATAGCAATAAACAATTAGGTAGAAAATATATACTTTAAGATGACTTTCATTTAAAAAACAACCCCCTCTGGGAGCTAGTTGGTTCTAGACGTCTTGCCATTACTGTCGCTGTTTCAGGTCTCAGTGCTAATACTATCTGCTCGAACGACCAGTCGAAGACAACTAGCGCCATCTGTCTGTAACTCCGGAAAACAATATTCCCATCCACAATTTCTACTTTCCAAATATGCTGTTTGTAAACTTTTTTTGGATCATCCCTAGCATATCACTTTGTTGCCCTAAAACGCGGACAAGTTTCATTGCTTTGACAAATAATTAATTGCCAAATTTGTTTTCTTTTGTTTTAAGCTGAAGATGAAGATTTCTGTATAGCATTTGTGTTGATTGCAAGCGCTATAAAAAAGTTACAATACAATGAAATTTAGAAGATGGATGAACTGCATTTAGACGCTTTCTTATAGCACTGTGATAAAACAACTGGCACTGACATCATAGCACTATGAGAAATATATACACATTGAACGGAATGTTAGACACATTGAATGTAACATATGTAAGACAATTAGAATAACGGGATTTTAATTTCTGAAAATTTTACAGGATCGTGGACATGAATTTGTATCTAAGTTATCTAACAGAAATCACATATAAACAATATCCGTGATAAAACAACTGGTTACCAAGGACGACCAGTAAATAATAAATCATGAATGGTAAATTTTGAAATGCTTAAAATTAAACGTAATAAGACGAAATATACAGAGGTATAATGAGCGCAACCATTAAGATAAAACTACATGTGACAAATATCTACAAATAAGGAAGAAACTCTGTAACTTATAAACTTTTTATATGAATTTTGGTTGTGTGAAAGTGAATAAATAAAAATTACTAAATATTGTATTTAAAGACTAAAAAAAAAAAAAGAGCGCCTATTTACAATACCAACCATTATGTGGGAAAAAACATTGCCCAAAACGCAGAATCGAGTAAATAAAATATTTAAAGGCGGCAAAAAAAATTCATATAAAATTAACAAAAATATATAAAGACATATATATATATTGTTACGAACCTGTGATTCTGCTTCCCAGCATAGTTGGCTCCATGGGAGGTCCCAGAGCTTGGCGACTTTGGCGCCAAAATAAATTATACCCGAAACATCGAGAATTTTCCCGAACCGTCCAGTAGGAACCGAGTTACGCCTCGAACGTCCCTGATTGGTTGAGAGGCTTCTAGCCCCGCCTCCTGAGACCTATAAAAGGAATAGCCTGCAGCTTCCGGGTCGTCGTGAATTGGGTCGTGAACCAGATCGGAGAGTAGTCGGAAGCGACAGAGAAGAGTAGTCGGAATCGACAGTAAGAACTGGCCTTCCAGAGATAAGCGGAGCAGCGACGGAGTCAAGCTAGTGCTGAACTAAGCTGTGTGCTACTGTCTGCAGTAGATTCTTGTTGTATGCTGTTGTTGCTGCACGTCTCGGCTGAAGATAATCGTCTTCTGTGCTGTATATAGTTGTCGTCCTTGTGCTGCCCTGTGTGTCTTCGTGTAAATAAAGTCGTTGTTTTATTTTCTACTGCCGCCTGCTGATTGAGTGTTCTCCACACCATATAACTCCCATTATCCAAGCGAATCCCGGAAATTTCGTAACAATATTTTATTTATAAACTTTATTTTTGAAACATATAAATAAAATTTATAAATGTATTCACATGAAAAAAAAGGCAAACGAAGCATGTTTCATTCACCGATGCTATACGATTAATATTAAAAGAATAATAATAAATAAATAAATGTACTAAACTTTTATTAATCATTCGAAATTTGAATCATATGATGCCAATGCATAAACGAATGTAATGAATTTACATTTTTAAAAATGAAATTCTTAACCTTGTAAGTATAGATTCAGAAGAGAAGTACTTTCGAATATGACTAATATTAGATAAAGAAACAACTATAAAATTATTGCAAATATATTTAACAACTTAGGATAAGTATATATTTATATTCAGTATTTAATATCCAGCTTGTAAACATCAAAGTGTAGAAAAACAGTAGTAAGATATTAATGAGAAGATGCAGGAAATCTGAGTGGTTGTAAACATTTTCTTATTTGAAACAGACTGTGAGAAATTCTAAAAGAAGGAAGCAAACGTTGTAGAGTATATAGTTCGTCTATGCCAGTTATGACATGATATTATGAAATTTCAATACATATTCAGGTAACTCTATTGATTATCTATCGATAGATCGAAAACTATATCGATTATCGTTGAAGCAGGGTTCGTTTAAGCGAATGAGTGTGTTTACACTAAGAAACAGGTAATTTCCTTAGATAATATTTATGGGGAAAATTTTAATATGTTTCTTAAATTTGTTTTTCTAAACTATGAAAATACGTGTATGTTTTCTAATTTCTCTTTATTCTGGATTGATAAATTTCGACATTGTTCAAACAATATTGATAAATGTCGTTCAAACAATATGGAAAAATATTGTTCAGACAATATGCATAAATATTGTTAAAAAAATATTGATAAATATTGTTCAAAAAATATTGATAAATATTTTTCAAGAAATATCGATAAATATTATTTAAACGGTATTTGTTTATTTAATAAACAATTTTGATATTGTTTATTTAACTGGGCGATAGCTTTAAAGTCAAAATCAATGGATTTGGCATATAAATTTCTATAAACAGCGCAACAAAGCATAAAAAAATTAAGCTACAGAAATTCATATTCTGGTGTTCGAATTAAGAGAGTGCTTCTTCTACTATGTTTCTAATTTAATGTATTCTTTACCTTAATGCTTCTTCAAAATATTCAGTATCAGCATCATTTACTAAAGAGCCTGACAAAACAAAATCAAAAGATTTCAGCGGCGGGCGAATTCTCTAGTGTAGCTATAATATCCAGTTTCACTACCTTTCACTTAATTGCTTTGCTTTCTCATCAACATTGCGCTATTAATTATATACCTAAAAGCAAAGAAAAAATCAAGAATACTAATTAGAAGTTAGAGCACGAGCAAAAGTCTCAAGTGTGGCTTTAACTTTCGGCTTTAATCTGATTCCTTTAATTATTTTGTTTTCTCTGTTTGATTAGATACTTTTTGTTTTGGAAATGTTTATTCATTGTGATTGCACAATGAGCCCATATAATTCTTGATGTTTTTGCATATTTCGAATTATAATAATTATGAATTAATTATTTATGATTTCTATAGTTAAAAATAAAATAATTCTTTGCATATAAGCGCAAGTGTTAAGTGTTTAAACGATACAGAAAGAACTGCTTTTAGCCAGCTGGAGGACAGAGATAAGTTATTTTTTGTTTAGGCTAAAGTTAGTATATATGGTCTAAAATCTTAATACAAGAGAAATTAGGCTTTGAATTGTTCATGTCTGGTGCTACTTTTACTTCCTAGTATACATAGTGTAAAGAAAATATTGTAATCGTCAAAAAGATCGAACTCGAAATTTTGAAGGACTCTCCATAACTTTGGCCTTCATGAGTTTGAAAAACACATTTTTGAAAAATATACGTTCGTATGTCTGTCTGTGTCAAAGATAACTCAAAACAGCTTTGAGCTAGGCAGATGAAATTTAGTATATGGTCTTTATATCAAATTTGTATATTTCTATCATATTTTGAGTAAAATCTGATCAGAGGATGTCCGTCTGTACCGTCATTCGAATATAATTTAACACGTTAACTGAGAAATATAGGCTGTTCATTAATTATTGTCGGGGTTTCCGTACCTCATAACTTTCGAATAAAAAATATTAGACAAAAACCGATTACGTATTCGTAAATTACATCTCAAAGAATTTCATTAATGATATTAAAGTGTAAAGCTTGCACAATTTGCACTTTGTAGGCATTCGGCTGAAGGCGATTATGTCTTCGTAAATTACAACTCAAAGAATTTTATTAATGATATTAAAAAGATTAATGAATTTGCACATGGCTGCCCTTCGTGGCTCGTAACACATCGAGACGACATTCGATTTCCTTCCAAGTGTTCTCCAGCATTTGTGGGGTAACATTTTGGATCGCAGGAACAATTCTGCGCTTCAGTTCATCAAGGGAGGGCACAGGGGTCTTGTACTCAATGTTCTTAACAAACCCCCATAGAAAGAAATCCAGCGGTGTTATATCTGGTGATCTCGGAGGCCCTGGGATTGGTCCACCTCTTCGCATTGTTGTCACGTAAAATTCTTTGAGTTGTAATTTACAAATACATAATCGCCTTCAGTTGAATGCCTACAAAGTGCAAATTGTGCAAGCTTTACACTTTAATATCATTAATAAAATTCTTTGAGTTGTAATTTACGAATACGTAATCGGTTTTTGCGTAATATTTTTTATTCGAAAGTTATGAGGTACGGAAACCCCGACAATAATTAATGAACACCCTGTAAAGAGATCTAGATAGATAAAATTCGATACAGAGATTTAACCTTTATAAAGTAGACACATTAAAAATTTTGAGCCAAATCCAATTAGGGTTTACCATCAGTCGGTCTATACTTTCAGAAATATGTAAACAGGGCAACTTAAAAACTCAAACCCAAAAACAGGTACAGTAGACTCCCGATTATCCGAGGACGGGTTATCCGTGCCTGCCACACAATTTTTTTTCGACTGATTTCTTCAAAACGGTGCAGTTTTACAGTTATGCTTTTGTAATTACATAATACATTACAGTATTAAAACAGAACATATGTATTATTTTTTCTGTGTATCCTTGACGTCTCTCGTAAGTACAAAGCACTTTTCTGTTTTCATTAACAAAATGCATTTTAAGTTAGTTTTGAGTGATATACTAAAATATTAAGCGTTAGTTAAACATTTCCTGAAGTTTATTTTACGTTTTATTGTACATAAAACGAATTTTCAAAGTCGGAATGACTGTTTTCTCTTTTGCTATACCCGTTTTTAGCTCTTTTCGGATTATCCGCGGTGGCCGCGCCACCCAATTCCGTGGATAATTGAGAGTGTACTGTATATCAAATTTGGTATGGGATTTTGTGACTATAAGTTTAATTTAGTGTCAATTTTTGGTCGGTTGGGAGTAACATGTCTAAAACAGATATTCTATTTTCGGATCTATTAACCGTATGCCAGGGTGTAGTCACCAAGAGATTCGTCTAGGGGACATGACAATTTCAATGAAAACACTAAATTCAAGCCAGGGATTAATATTTCGGAATTTTTGTACGCCAATTACATGCAAGGAGAGAAAGCTTTCGCTTAATATTGTTGAAAAAAATCATCTGATTTGGATTATCCTTTATTCAAACTTAAATCAATTAGGAAGAAACCATAACTTTTAACTCATATCGAAAACCATACTTGACATCTTTATAAACTCAGAGCAAATTTTTAAATTCTACAATGTATCTTTCCGTTTACCAATTAAAAAATTAGAAACAAATGTCGAACTAATAATCGATTTTAAAATTTCTTTATACTAACAACGAATACCATTATTTGATTTATTTCACTTATTCGGTCCTAATTTAATATCTATTTGACATATAAATTAATTTATTATATTTATTTGGTGATTTCCTTTAAAAATTTATTGATCAAATCAATTCAATTTAATATATATTTAATTAATTTGGGAAATAATTGTTCAGAAAGTAGTTTACTTATATTGAAGGTAACAATCTATTCAAGCTTCTTTGAAAGATGTTATGAGAGGCGCATTCAATAATTAAATGATTTATTGCTTTGCATTGTAAATCTATTCATCAAATTACTTAAATTTAATACTTTACAAGGATTTCTTAGTTTTTAGAATAATCATGATGAATTAATAATGGATAGTGGAATTTCATAATACGTCTCAGCAGGGTATCCTTTATAAAATAGCCCATTAGTGCAATAAAATAAGCATTTATCCTTTAGCTAGAGGAATGTTTAAATAGATTCCTTCTAAAATCCACTTATATGTTTTATACATTTTAATCTTTAAGTCATTGTCGAGTTTTTAAAAAGAATTAAAATGAAAGAACAGTTCACAGTAATCTTGCTGTTGAGTTCAGGTCCATTTTGAACCAAAGGCCATTTAATTTTGTAATATAATTGAAAATAAAATGTCCATTGCGATGTGACTTGGTGAATATGCTCAATTTGCTATTATGTGAAAGATATTCGTTGGTTGTCGTGATTGTAACATAGCTTATTTGTCAAAAAAAAAGTTCATATATATAGTATTATTTATATATATATATATATATATATAGTATAATTTTTATAGTATTATTTAGAAATATATATGTTATTAATATGTATTATGATATACATATTATACCCACATACATATTATAATATTTGTTTTATTCTTACATTATATATAGGCAGAGAAAGTCTAGACGTAAAAGTTTAGAATCAAAAGGAAATTCCAAAAAACTGTTCGATAATTTTCCTCGATCTTTTCACCGCAGATTGTCTTGAGACGCATGAATGTCATAATCAATGAGAAGCGCTAAAAAGGTGTGTTTTTTTTTCGTCGCTCTTATGAAATTGGCCCAAGAATTCTATGTAATTAATAATTCTCGTACCAATTCCAACTTATGACAGTGATTTTTTATTAGTTCAATGAGATATGGATCTTTATTAGAAGAAGAAATTCTTGGTATGTAACTAGCTGCTTCGGATGACGAAGATAATGTGAAGGAATTAAAAGATCACATTTCGGAAGATTCAGAATTATCTTCATATGACGATGATAATTCAGAAGAAATTGAATTTACTGAGAACATCTATTTTTCCAAAGATAAATTGATTAAGTATGGAAGTAAACCTTCTTTGCAAGCAGGTAAACGTGCCTCTGTGATGACTGAAGTAGGGCTGTCATACATTAGGTGTGTTCTTTCTAAAATAATTCAATCCAAAGTAAGACGACACAAACATTTAATATTTACATTCAAAACATTTAAATATAAGGATCGAGGATTAACGGAAGTAACTCTAATGCGTAAATCAAATCTTTCGAACACAAGTCAATCAACAAAGCAGAGTTGAATATTTACTAAACTTCTAAGTTCAATAATAAAATGTTTTAAATTGCGCGTGAGTTTATTTTTGCTTCTTCGTTGCACCATATCGCAAAGGAAAATTTGAATCTTATACTCGGACTTACTAAATACACTTCTTCAAGAATTATGGATGATATGTCTGTTTTTAGTCTGTTTATTACAAAAAACGTGGAGTAAATCGTCTCCTTTGAATTTAAATATAGAAATAAACGTGTGTTTGGGGACATATCGAAAGAAATTAACAGTACATAATCCAGTGCCTTTATATGTTTACTTTTGTTTTTAGATACATTCAAGAAAACCCTCATGTACTGCAGCTAAAAGAAGGATTTACTGCCATATTTCAAAAGAATTTAACACCTAACTGGGAAGGTTAAAATTCAGGACTTAACTGGAGATGTCAAAATGCAGGACTTCACTGGGGAGGTGCTGTCTGGGGTCTCATTTTTCTTCACTCTAATTAAATTAATTACTTTAAATTTTCTAATTAAAGTATTGTGTGAAAATCAGCCAATTTTTTCTGCAGATATTTTTCTTGATACATAAATATATTTTAGAAATTTTTCAAAATATATTATCATTGAAAAAAGTTGCGTTGAAACATACATTTTCTTCTCAAATTACATCTTACAGCAAATAATATTCTGGAAAAAAACTTACTAGTTTTTACTTTTGAAATTGTATTTATTTTTCCAGTATACAAAGATATATATATATAAAACAATATAATGGAAAATTCAACAACTATAGGAAAAATTTTACAATGACAATGGGTAAAACTGACCCTTTTTCTTGTCGGCATCAGTTCTACGCAGAAACACGGTTTTCGAGAGCATTTAAATATACAGGATGAGTACTAGTATAAAAATCAGCCTGTAAATTCTATAGATATTAATATACCAATATATAATTATATTTGAGCATGCATATCAGAATCAATTGAATGTGAGCTTTCATCAAAAATCTTCTGTACAATTATCCTCAGCACTAAAATCACTTTCTACTTTATTTAAAAGTCTCTGGAGCTAAACTTCATAACGAGAATCAGTAGATCGGATGATATTTCGAGGACCAAGCTTCAGAGCCATCTTCTAAGCCTTGTATAATACTGGAACACTAAAAGGGAGGTGCGGTCTCACAGAAATCGCGCAAAGAAATAGCTGAAATATTTTTTTAAAGTATCCGCGGAAACCGATTGAAAAAAGTGCACATGTAGTGAATGAAGGTCACGGAACAAACGGCTATTGGGTTATTCCATTTGATTGAGCTAAAAATAGAACAGAAGTGAACGAAAGTCCATCCTTAGCGCTCTGAAATACCACACCTCCCCAGTTAAGGAATAAATCTAGAAACAATATGTAATGCTACCTATCTTACCATTAGGAGATTCATAAAAAATAAAATTGTAAAGCATTATCTTTCAGAATTCAAAAAGAAAAATACATAGACAGTTTTACTGTTCCAAATAAATTTAATTCCATCTGATGTCTATCTATCATTTATATTTAAGGTTTCCTATTTTTCTGACGTATGCTATGATTATCAACAAATCACAGGGACAGACTTTTAAACGAGTAGGAGTTCACGAGGTGCTTTTTTTCTACATGGACAGTTTTATGTAGTATTATCAAAATATCGGAATAACAGCCATGTTAAAGTTAAATGAAAAATTCCACAGAATAGTACTTTTAAACGGCAATAGATATTTCACAACGAATGTTGCTTACAATGAGGTTTTTAATTCAAAGGATTAAGGTTTTTTATTGTTTCTTTATAATATAACTATATATTTACAAATAAAGTGTACTACGGATAACATTCGTTTATATTTCTGAAATATGTTTTTCCCGACTGTAATTACAAATGGGAACTTAAAATGCACACTCAAGTAAATTATTTATTTTTCATTTCTAAATTTTAATATCCAAGCCATCATTTCCTTTATATGAAAAAACAGCATTATATTTAAATAACCTTTAATTAATTAGTATCTGAATTTTCAATAAATTAATTCAACTAATGCGTTAATTAATTCAATTTTATTTAATAAATTAATATAATTCATAAAAAATAATTGCATTATTCATTTTTAAAATGCACAGTCTATGATTGCACGCTCAACAGGAAAATAAATATTTATGAGTCAGATTTCGAGTGAATAAGCAGAACTATCATGAAGAAATGTCTCTGTATTTTTAGAATTTTCAATTAATGATATTAGTAAATTATTATCAATAAGTTTTTCAAGGTGAAGATCTACATCATAGATAACAATTCTTAAAAGAAACTAATAAATTAGTTTTTCACTGGATTTTCTTATTTTAGAAACATATGATTTTCTATGGAAGGTATTTATAATTTTAATTTATAAACTAATAGAAACCGTTATGTGGGACTCAAAATTTAATACGGCAAGTTTTGGTGATGGAATAGTTTTAAATTGAGATGTTATACATTATTCAGTAAAATGTAGAATAATACTATGTGATATCAGGAAATATTTTGAAATGTCACGAATCTATGATTTATGTATTACCGTTGAGACCGGATGACAAGATCTCAATTTCCGGACTGAAATACTCCAGGTTCGTCTCTATAGTTCATCACAGTGTCTGGCTTCTCTCAGAAAATGGGTATATGTTTATTCCTTCGGAATCAGATGAAATGAGCACTTAAATGTGATGTGAAAATATGGAGGAGGAATACCCACTCAGGTAGAATCCTTGTTATCTTCAATTAGTCAAATTTGCGATGTTCATTCTAATATAATTCTCAAGCAATTGCAAAAGTGAACATAAATCTAATTATTGATCTGGAGATAAGAGGATTATGTATTTGAAACTAGAAAGGTTTGTTATGTGTAATTTTGGAATCATATAAAACTTCTTTGTATTATTTTGTTGTACAAATAAAGAAGAATTTCGACTGTGTTTAATATCAGTTAGTATACTCGTTCAATATCATGTAGCATATTCAAGAGCGGTAACTCATATTCATTGAATTACAGTGATAATTCAATGACGGTAGTCCATTAAATATGGAATATGCTACCTGATATTGAACAAGGATAATCGGTACTCCATCATGAATTAAATTTAAGCAATGCACTGTCTGCTGTGACTTCAAATGGAACATTTCATTCCAAACAAATCAAATGCATTGAAAAATTATCTTTTTGTAACTACTGTAAGTGATTTTAATATAACAATCAATAAAAATCTCTTATATCATAAATTTTCATATAGGCAAAAATAAAGAAATTTATAAGAAAAAATTTAATGTCTGCTCCAGTTTTCTGCTTTTTATTGATGGACAGAATGTGGAACTAAACTATAATACTGAATATCTATTGATATCAAGCAAAATTATTGGCAAAATATTAAAAAATACACTTGATATTGACCTTTTTACCTAGTATTGAAAAAGCAAATCATTCTTGTTCAGTATTAAATAGCATATTCAAGAATGGCAATCCATATTCAATGAAATGCCTTGATAGTTAATTCACAGTAATTCAATGAATATACACTACTGTTCCTAAATATGCTACTTGGTATTGAACAGAAATAATTTTCTTGTTAAATACCAGGTAAAAAGTAATAGTTCACCTTAAAGTGACAGTAATGTGATAGTTCAGTCACAGTTTTTTTTTTTTTTTTTTTTTTTTTTTTGTCGCGTGACTATTTTAAGCTAAATGTTTGCGCAGTAGCTTCTGAGAGTAAAGACCCCTGAGCACCCGAGAGCAGAAGTCTGACTTCGAACTCAAATGAAGAAACTCGCTTGCACAACCTCTTTTTACAAGGGCTGATTCACGCACCTCACAGAGAGAAAACAAGGAAGATAACAGCCATTCCCGAACCAGGACTCGAACCTGGGACTCCTAGATCACGTGGTAGACGCGCTACCCCTAGACCAGGACGAGGTTATTCATTGAATATGGACTACTACTCGTGAATATGGACTACTACTGGTATTGAACAAAAATAATTTTTTTGTTTGATACCAGGAAAAATGTGATAGTTCGCTGTAAAGTGATAGTGACGTGATAGTTCATTCCCAGTAATTGGCATTTAAGAATTAACATTGCATCTGCTACTCAAATAAATATACAATTGTTCAATGAAATAATTTTCTTCTTAAACACTTTAAAATTAAATGATTCAAAATCTGTTCATTATTGATACTCGATTGTAAAAGTAATTTGGATAAAAATTTTAAGAACTTTTCTTGGAAATAGATTAATCTTTTAACAGAATTAAACAAATATGGAAGTTTCGTACTGTTAAAGGACACTTTAAATCAGATAAATAGCTATCTAATCTCCTATGAATTGGAAATTCGGAAGGGAATACGAAGCCTACTTTAAGATGCCAAATATTTATTATATGTCATCTCTTTATATTACCTGAGCCATTGAAACCACTTGATCATCGGATTCATTTTACTTCAAGTAATTCTAGATTTGAATTGGACAGAAATGTCGAATATTAGTAGGATTTATTCCTCAATAAAAGCTGGTGTTATTCATTTTTAAAACTAAACTGAAGGCCATTGAATAGAATGCTAGCTACTTATTGCACTGGTAGATATATATATATCTTTTAAATATAGTTTTGACTGTTTCGCTATTATAGTTATATTCCAAGAAATGCAAATTCTATAGTTAATTGCTAAAACTTAAATATTGCAATCAATGAAAACCAATTCCTTATTGTGATATGTTATTGTTATTTTAGTGTGATTAATCTGTTATTATTAATAATAGCTAAAGTGATTCAGTTTATTACATTGACCCCTTATTATTGATAATTAACGATTGTGATCACTAATTACCGATTATTTATAGTAATAGTAGCACCAAAAATCAGTTTGGATCAGCAATTTGTAAATCACGTAACTTATAATGCTGTACACATCCGTATCATTATATTTATAATGTACTATAAAGTAGAATCCAAACTGAACGACAATTCTCGAATTGAAATTTTTCTTATCAAGTTATAATAATACCACAAATATCAAATTTATCGTTAACTATCGGGTAACTCAATATTGTTCTGAGCCGAAATTTTTTGATATACTCTTAAATTTTCTCTTTAATTCAAAATTCTCAGCAAACATTGTGAAAACCATTTTCCAACAAAATGCTCATTTTTTTTAAATTGCTTTTTATTAATTAAACTTTCCGGATTTAGCATTTTTATTTACATACAATAGTAGAAATTGAAGAAAAAGTCAAAAGTTATATATATTTTTTTAAATCTAATCAAATTGCAAAATATTTTGGTGAACATTCCTTGAAAATTAATCAAAATCGCTTATTAATAGAATACATAAAAATATTTTCATTACTACCAATATATGAGCCAATTTCAAAATATGAGGGAAACTTTCGGAAAGATAGAAATGTTATTTTTCCTATTTAAATATATTACTTTCCATTAACATTATCAATAATATTGCTACACATTTTAAATGCATTGCATATCATTTAAATGCATTGCAAACAGCTCGCAAATAAAAAATTGAAAAACTGTATTACAATATAGTGTATAATGTTAGAAAATCGCAGAATCATATTACAGTAAATTGTATAATGTACTATTTTAGAGTAATTAGAATAACATTGGGAAATCCCGAAGCTATATTACGGTAATTTGAGGATTAGAAATAGTAAACACTAAATCACAAAAACGAAAACGCCGAGAAATTTCAAAAATTTGTCAATATAATTCATAAATAGATTGACATTAAAATTTCCTAATATGGTGTTTTGAAATACTTGGTATTAGGTACTTTTCATGTTTTCCAGATTATAAAGCAATGCTCACTTGTTACTTTAAAGTTAAAAATTTGTCTGAAAATTGTTGGCATTCCGACTTTATCAACTTTTAGCACTGATATAAAGGCAACTAAGTAATATTCAAGATAACAGAAACTACAAACAAAGTTGTATATGTTGTAAACAAAGTTGTACAAACACAAATATAGTTGTATACAAAAAGGCGACTTAAAAGAGAGGCAGTAAATAACTGATTTCATTAAAAATATTTAAATAAATAAAGTAACATTTATCAATAATATTGTTGTATACAAATTAGGTACGGAAGACTGGATTGCGAATTTTTTACTCGAAAATGCAATTTATTCACCGAATTCATTATGCTGAATTTAATAGAAAAATAAAATTACTTATAAACAAGAAAACTCTATCCTGGACTTACAAAGTCACTTTTATTTTCATCCCATATAGAAACAAAATTCTCGGAGAAAAATAAATTAAATTATGTATTTACTCTTCATATAAATAAATGGATTTGCATCTTGCATGTTTAAAATTTGAAAACATATTTTAAGTAGACATACGATATCGGTTTTCTAATTATGCATATTTATGTTATAGATACGTTTATACTCGTTAATTTAAGTTTCGATAGATATAATGTAATTAAAGTAAACATATGTTTCCGAAAGATAAATTAATCCTCCAAGAATTCTTCTCCATGAATGTTTGGGAAGACGGAGAATTAATAAATATTCAGATACAGGGTAAACGTACAATGTTTATTTAGTAAATAAGCGTTATTGTAGGAGTAAAATGGTAAACAGATTCATATAGAATACTCAATAAATACTGTTATATCAGATAAAATTGACAGATATTTCTTATATGATAATCTATTTGTATTTTGTTTTCACAAGATAAAATAAGTATTTTGAATTTAAATTTTATAATTTTTTCTATTATGATTTAGCTTTTTAAGAGGAATGAATTGTAATTATTTGTTTGTTGAGCCGTAATTATTTGAATGTTCTTTATTTAAGCGAAATTTGTCTAGGAATTTCTTCATTAGTGATTTTAATTTAGATTATGGGTACAATTTATGTTGTCAGATTTGTTAGAAAAGCTCATATCATGTATTATAGTCCAAAAGGTTTTAAAAAACACAGGAAAGTTTTCATAAAATAAACTTTTATTCAAAATTACTGCTAAAAAAGCGAAAAAATAATATTTGGAGATAGCAACTATACTAATAATAAAGATGAGTGCGTGAGTGTGTGGATGCGTGCGTGCACGCGCGTGCATGTGTGTTGGCGCTCTGTACGCCAGATCGTTTGACTTGCATCTACTAACTTTTGCCCATATTTACCTTGAAGTGTGGAAATATGTACCTCGAAACCATTATTTTAGAGTTTAAATTAACTAAATTAAATTCAGTTTTGGGCCGACGTCCTGGCATAGGGGTAGCGCGTCTTCCCCGTGACCTGGGCGTACTGGGTTCGGCCATGGTTGTTCTTCATCTGTTCTATCTGTGAGATGTGTAAATGTGCCACCCTGTAAAAAGGGGTTGGGCAAGCGAATGTCATGTGTGAGCAGCTAAGACGTACTCTTGGCCCTTGTTGGCGTTACTAAAACAAGAGACGCTCACTGGGCTTAAAATCGCGGACTTCGCCAGCTAGCTTGTTCATGGCAAGTGTCATTATAAACAACAACTTCAATTTTGGCGTTTTCATGCGATAATATTGCACAAAACTAAATCTTGCATCATTTTAAAATATAAAAACTTTTTTAATGATATCAATTTAATAGCAGTACAAATCTTTCCGGATTTTTAGCAACTTTTAAAAAAAATGTTTGGGTTTTTTTTTTCTTTTTCCAGTAATAATTGCTTGAGATTATACCTCTGTTCAACTGTTTTCATTGTTTCATCAACCATCTGCTCGCGTGATTTTCTTCTATTGTTGAAAGGTAAAGAAGAAGTATTCTGCTTAATTTTTGCGTCCTTTACAAAACAAATAAAAAAAAAATGTGTGTGTGCGCAAGCGCGTATGCTACCAAATTCGGCACATGCATACCTTGGAAAATGGGAATGTGCTCTTCGGACTTTTAAATTTTAATTAGAATTAAATTTAATTAGAATTTAAATTGTAATTAGAATTATATTTAATTAGAATTTAAATTTTAATTAGAATTATATTTAATTAGAATTTAAATTTTAATTAGAATTATATTTAATTAGAATTTAAATTTTAATTAGAATTTAAATTTTAATTAGAATTTAAATTTTAATTAAAATTAGAATTTTAATTAAAATTAAATTTAATTATAATTTACATTTTAATTAAAATTAAATTTAATTATAATTTAAATTCTAATTAAAATTAAATTTAATTATAATTTACATTTTAATTAAAATTAAAATTAATTAAAATTTAAATTTTAATTAGAACTTAGAATATATCACTAAATTAATACAAATAAAGCTCAATTAATAATTAATATATTAATCAAATTATAATATTATATTATGAACAAGGCATATGCTTATTGAAGTATGTATAGCATATTCATATAGAGTAATAAAATCCTTTTCACTTGCAGGCTTTCATCTTCCACGTCGAAAGCCATCCAGTCCAAACAGACTTCGAGCAGTGCGTGAGTTTTCATTCCTTTAAAAATGAGTTCGAGAAGATCTCTTACAATCTCTTTTGCCTGTTCGTGTTCTACTGCGGGCCACTGTCGGTCATCGTGTACTGCTACTGCAGGGTGCTGTGGGTGATATGGAAGAGGTCCAAGCTTGCTAAAGGTGAGATTTTTCTTTAAAGTACATATCGAAATCATAGGACCATCCACATTTTGCAAAGTACTGAATCCGTCATTAATTGCATGCTGGTAAAGAGAAGAGGCAGATGTCAATCTCTTATTAAATAAATAACCTCTATACAAATGTAGAGATGTTACTACTTAGTTACTACTACCAGTCAATCTATAACCGGTATTTTGTAAATATCCTAAATCCACTATTCGGCATTTTCCAATCTGTAGTGCTTACTTCACGAACATAATGCCATGTTAATTTATTGATTTAGCTTAGTGTAACTATATTAACCCTTTCTAAGACCATGGGAAGTATGCTTCCCATCAAATTCATCAATGATTATTATGTGCTAAATTATGTAGGCTGGCATGAGTTTTGACAATTTTTAAATCAGAGAGAAACTCAGATATTTCAGTTTCTTATCTCACATAAAATGGTGTGTCTTCATTTATTACTTAAGGTATCCTAACACGTTAAAAAAGTCGATTTTCGCCAAAAATGATATTTAAAAAAAAATTTGGATAGACCAGCCTTTGAGCTATCCAAAACAGGTTTACTTTTATCTCGACATTTATTAGAAGTCAAGATATTAATATTTTCGTAATGATCGGTAAACCGGAAGTCGACGTTTAATTAACCATTTAAAGGGCCCAAAATATGTTAAAAATTTGTATACGCACAAATTAGTTTTAAATACAGAACATTTTTTGCACTGCAAAATGAAAAATGATAATGAGAGTTTTAACTATGTTTTCTGGAAATTTGTACCTAAAGATGTCTTTGTTGAGCTCCGAACCCTCAGATTAGGAGCATTTATGTCTGTAATACATTTTAAGGAAGTTTTTATAGGATTATTGAATGTTTTTGAGGTTAATGGAGTGTATGATACTGCAAATGCAGTTAGAGCATTTGCTGAGCTCGACAAAAACAGAATATACGAATCTAGACGGCATTCACTGCCAAACACAAAACTTGCCAGAAATGTATATAAAAGGGAAATTATTAAATGCTGAGGAGGAAAAAGGCATAACCTATAAATGTGGTGAATTTTAAGTGTGTACACATATAATTTATTATTAAAACATGTTAGTGTATACTTTAAATGCATTTTTCTCAAAATTGCTCACTTTAAATCAAATAACTGAAACTATAATTATCATATTACTATGAAATTTGGTGGACTTTGTCTTTATACTATTTTCTAGGGAATGAACTAAAAGAATTTAGATTTAGGAAATACTTTTTAATTTACAACCTATTTTTTGAACAATAACGTCATAAATTTACTAAAAATTTCATGATAAATTCTTCGACTTATTCTAAAATTCTTATTTATTATTATAACTATATGATTGTTGTTCATTCTCTAGAGAAAACTATGTAGTTTATTTTGGTATAAGTTTTGTTTGGATGAGAGTAATAGTTTTTGGTGTAACCAATTTGAAGTGTTTAAAAAATTTGCTTAAATGTATGCTATTAAATGCCAATTTTCAAAACTTTTTAATGTTTATTTCAAATATTGACATCCTATTACTAATTTTGAATAGTCTTAAACACAGAAAGATAGTTAAAGTATGTCTACACCATGTTTTTCTTTAAAAAAAATGCTCCGAACATTCTCGGATACCTTAATTATTAATTAACCAAATTAAAGGCCTTTTCTAGTCATGACGTATTAAAGCATTTTTAAGGATTGAGATTGGTTTAAGAAACGCTATTCAATTATCTTATGAAATAAATTTAATTTGATTTATTAATTAATTATTTATTAATTAATTAATTATAGATTGATTAAATAAATTTAATTTAATTTATTAATTAATTTGGTTAATTAATTAATAAATCAGATTAAATTTATTTCATAAGATAATTGAATAGCGTTTCTTAAACCAATCTCAATCCTAAAAAATGCTTTAATACGTCATGACTAGAAAAAAAGGCCTTTTAAAAGTATTAATGTCTTATTTGAAGCAACACAAAAGCTTTTGAGTGGAAATTGTAATTTTAACCAAGTTCAGATAACAAATACATACCTAAGCAAGTACGCCCCCACTCTCCAAACATCAGCACCATATCAGTGGGACGATTTTTGGATTAAGACGCCAGAATTAACATGCACCAGGCCTAGATAACCGCAAAAATCTTCAGTGAAATAAGTTTTTAACTTATAGATGCGCCTATTCGAAGTCAGTACATTACTATTAGGTCATTGTAATTTTCTAAAAATCTATCGAAACGAACAAAATCAAATATTTAATCATAATCATCAATCTTAAACGTTTTCCATTTACCTGTATGACACATACAGAATTTTCTTTATTTAAATTTCATAAACCATTTAATAAACAGAAAAAATTGTTCGACTGTTACTGAATTAAGACAAGAAAATATAAATAGTCCTTTTAGAAAGAAAAAAATTATATTTTACTTTATCAACAAGTGGAAACATGTATACAGTCAAACATAGCATATTTAATGTCAGACATAAGGCTAAATATCATAGTTCATTAATTAATTATTTTGATAGGTTAATACACGAAAAACCAAAGGCAGTCAGTCACAAGTGGTTAAGGATACATTGCACGTTCAAAAAGATTTGATTATTGGAAACCGATAACTCAGTTTCAGATAACGAGTTGACCAATGAGATCAACCGATCGATGTTGAAGTTTTTTATTCTGATCGAATCATAAAATGCAGATCCGTGAATGGTATGATGGATATTACTGAGTGAATTTTCTGAGCTGACATTTTGTTAGGCAAAAAATTTCAAAGGAACTTATTTCTAAAAATCCACAGCCTATTTCTAAAACGCTTACAGACACAAGAGAGAATTTTCGAAGTTGGCATTTCGTTGGGTGAAAAATTTAGAAGAAAGCTATTCAAATCAATTCCAAATATGATGTGCAAATATTTATTATTATCACATCTTAAAAATTGCAACAAATAATGAATTTCTAAGCTTTCTACCTTATTTAGTAAAAAGAATAAATGCACTTCTGCCAAAATTTATTAACTTGAATAGACTACAGCCACAAGAGTGAATTTTCCCAGTTGGAATTTCGTTGGATGAAAAATTTAGAAGAAAGCTATTCAAATCAATTCCAAATATGATGTGCAAGTATTTATTATTATCACATCTTAAAAATTGCAACAAATAATGAATTTCTAAGCTTTCTACCTTATTTAGTAAAAAGAATAAATGCACTTCTGCCAAAATTTATTAACTTGAATAGACTACAGCCACAAGAGTGAATTTTCCCAGTTGGAATTTCGTTGGGTGAAAAATTTAGAAGAAAGCTATTCAAATCATTTCCAAATATGATGTGCAAGTATTTATTATTATCACATCTTAAAAATTGCAACAAATAATGAATTTCTAAGCTTTCTACCTTATTTAGTAAAAAGAATAAATGCACTTCTGCCAAAATTTATTAACTTGAATAGACTACAGCCACAAGAGTGAATTTTCCCAGTTGGAATTTCGTTGGATGAAAAATTTAGAAGAAAGCTATTCAAATCAATTCCAAATATGACGTGCAAGTATTTATTATTATCACATCTTAAAAATTGCAACAAATAATGAATTTCTAAGCTTTCTACCTTATTTAGTAAAAAGAATAAATGCACTTCTGCCGAAATTTATTAACTTGAATAGACTACAGCCACAAGAGTGAATTTTCCCAGTTGGAATTTCGTTGGGTGAAAAATTTAGAAGAAAACTATTCAAATCAATTCCAAATATGATGTGCAAGTATTTATTATTATCACATCTTAAAAATTGCAACAAATAATGAATTTCTAAGCTTTCTACCTTATTTAGTAAAAAGAATAAATGCACTTCTGCCAAAATTTATTAACTTGAATAGACTACAGCCACAAGAGTGAATTTTCCCAGTTGGAATTTCGTTGGGTGAAAAATTTAGAAGAAAGCTATTCAAATCAATTCCAAATATGATGTGCAAATATTTATTATTATCACATCTTAAAAATTGCAACAAATAATGAATTTCTAAGCTTTCTACCTTATTTAGTAAAAAGAATAAATGCACTTCTGCCAAAATTTATTAACTTGAATAGACTACAGACACAAGAGTGAATTTTCCCAGTTGGAATTTCGTTGGATGAAAAATTTAGAAGAAAGCTATTCAAATCAATTCCAAATATGACGTGCAAATATTTATTGTTTATCAAATATTAAATATTTATTGTTAAAAATTGCAATAAATAACAAATTGTTAAGATTGCTATCTTATTTTTAAAAAGAATAAATATATTTCCGCTGAAATTTATTACATTGAAGAGAACTAGTTAAATTAATGAAGAAACAAAACATTTGGTCGCAATATTATATAAGAATTTTGAGCATCCAGAATTTCTATAAGTTGCGCATGCGTTAGTTCTTTTATTTGTATTCTTTTTATCCTTGTCTTCAATGCTAGATTGTGAGCATTTTTTTTTTAATTTACCTTTGAAAAAAATCAATTTTTTAATTGTATATCAGACAAAATTATTATGAATCTAGAATTAGAAATTTGTGGTTCTAAAATACTAATTATAATTCATCCTACTATGCTTGTATAAATAAAGTATTGTGTCAAAATGTTTGAAAGATTTCTTAGTTGTCTGAGCTCAGTACGTTTATGCTTTGAACAATCGTAACTGAGTAAAATTGCGAGTTAGCAAGCTCGTAAATTGTACAGACTAAGTCTATGGCAAAGGATACCGACGGGCTCTGATTGGTTTAAGCCTTGGCATCTTTTTGGCAATGTTTTGCACTCATAATAGTGTAGTTTTCGCTTATTTGGCTCAAACCTTGTACCTTTCATTAGTTTTATGGAAGATACGAGTGAATATCAACACGATCTAATTTTTATTAATAAAATTGTTTTCTCTAAATATTACTAGTAATACAATTAATACTAATTATTATTAATAATAATAAATATTACTAATAATACTAGTAATACAAGTAACTAATTTGTTTATGCACAGAAGTATAAAAACTAAATGGAAGTAATGACTCAACATATGATGCAGGAATTAAATAATTCTTATTTTTCTATGATTTTCTTGCCTTTATTAGATCATTTATGCAGTCATTGAAACTTGTTGATGAACGTTTGTTACTTTCCCATCAACTACATATGGGGAGATGATTACTTAATGCCCAAAAAACGTATAAATATGTAAGATTTAACGGAATATTTGATTTCGTAGCTCATTTTTTTATTTAAAATAATATTAAGAAGAAACACACACAAAAATATTTTTAATAAATTAATTTTTTTATATCCTGAATTTAGGTTTCAGGATTTGATCTTTTCTGCTGTATATGTGTTCCAGATTAATATTACATGTGAACCGTAAAAAATAGGAGGGGGGGGGATAAATTCACAAATTTTATTTATTTTTATAAAAATATATTTCGGTATGGCATTTTTTAGGCAAAACATTGCCAAAAAGATGCCAAGGCTTAAACCAATCAGAGCACGTCGGTATCCTTTGCCATAGACTTAGTCTGTACAATTTACGAACTCGCAGTAAAATTTAGCGAGCAGAAAGCGCAATGCACGAAGATCTCTAGTAGAGTTGTGTTTGAAGCTCGCAGAAATCCGTGCCTGAAGCCATTAAGTCACAAGTATTCTTTAATAATTTATCAACCTGTCGAAGCTACACATGCACATTTGTATCTTTCAACGGTTTTCTTTATTACTCTTTCTTATAAGTATTGCATAGAAAATACTGTAATCGTCAAAAATTCTGAACTCGAGATTTTGACTGATCTCCATATTTCAGACCTCCGAGTTCGAAAAACACTTTTTTCTGGAAACTGACGTTTCGTCTGTCTATCTGTTTGTGATAAAGATAACTCAAAAATGCTTTAAGTTAGAGTGGTGAAATTCAGTACATAGTCCTTACATCAAATTTGTAAGTTTCTATCAAAATTTGAGCAAATCCTCTAAGAGGAAGTTTGTCTGTCCGGCTATTCAAATATAAATTAATATGATAATTATAAAAAGAAGAGAGCTATATAGATAAAATTTGGTATACAGATTTAGCAACTATAGAGTTTGAGTTATAGCAAACTTTGATCAAAATCCAGCTAGGGGTCGACCGTCTGTCGGTCTGTATTTTCAGAAACACGAAAACGCGATATCTCAAAGACGGAATGATTTAAATATATCGAATTTGGTATGGCATTTTGGGCGTACAAATGTAGTTTTATATCAAATTTTAATTTCAATCGGTTGGCGAAAATGCATTCGATATTTAGACACTTTTAACTGCATGCCAGGAATTAATCGCCAGAAAAATCGCCAAGGATGACAAGATAGATCCAGTAAAAATGCCAAATTCATGCCTAAGGTTAATATTTCGTAGTTATTGTACGCTAATTCCACGGAAGGCGTTTTCTAATATAACACTTTTATTACAGAGTGCGCGAGAATGTTTTGGGGAAACTACTCCGGTTGGTTATATCAAAACCGGAGTTTAAAATTATGGAGTTTAAAACAGTTCCTTTCTTCAAAAGTGATTAACCCCGGCGTCCTGGCGTAGCGGTAGCGCGTCTTCTCTGTGATCTGGGCGTTCCAGGTTCGAATCCCGGTTCGGGCATGGTTGTTCTTTCTCTGTGTGCTATCCGTAAGGTGTGTGAATGTACCCCCCTGTAAAAAGGGGTTGTGCAAGTGAATGTGCGAGTTTCATCTTCATATAAGCCAGAAGTCATACTTCTGCCCTCAAGTACTCAGGGGTCTTTACCCTAAGAAGCTACTGCACCCCCTTTCCGTGGTAACACGGTCACATCATCATCAACAATAATTAACATTTAGTTATTCTGATATTTTTCGGTGTATTTTGCAAATTGAAACAATGATTTTTTAAAATATGGATTCAAATGATAAATCTAATTACTTGAACTCTTTATATTTCAGATTCAATCGAAGACAATCGATCGGAAACTTCAAGCCACTGCATCTTTCGTCTGTCGGACACCCGACATCTGGAGAAGACTCGATCTCGGACCCTTAAGATGACATTCTTAATAGTCATCTCTTTCTTCTTCTGCTGGACACCGTACGTGATAATTGACCTGTGGTATCTCTTCGATTCCGAGTCAGCAGAAAAACTGGACACAAGAATTCAGTCCTCCATGTTCATGTTTGCTGTCTTCAATTCTTGCATCAATCCTCTTGTGTATGGTAGTTACATCTTCAATTTCAAAGACTCGCTGAAGAACTTGTTTCGCTGCCGAAGACTCCAGTTGAGATCTGGACAGTCCAACTCACAAATTCCGAGACGAGTCACTTCTGAAGATAGATTGGGTAGAGGAACTGATGAATATCGGTCATCGCAGCCCGGGGAGGTGATTTTAGAGTTGAGAGAAGCTACCCCAGTCAGACGGCCGCTGAGTCGCAGGAATCTCATGAATGTCCATCGTACAGAAGAAAATTTGGTTCTAAACTCATGTGATAATTCTCAATGTGATTATTGCCGTTCGAATATATATACTATTTAAAATTTATTTACTTCTACGAGCTTTTATTATCCGCATCAGGAACAAATAAGATAAAATATGGATTAAATAAAGACTATAGGATTCTTTTTTGATTTTTAAATGAACATATATGAAGATATATTTAGGCCTTTTATTTTGATAAAAATATTTATGACTAAAACTACAAAAGTTAACATATCACGTATTTCATCTTCATGACACGTTTAATCTATTTAAGAGCTTTCTTAAAGTACAATTTGACATTAGTTTATATAAGTCAGATATACATAACATTTTAGTTTAGAATTTTTATGAATTAAATTTTAATGTAAAAGAAGTTACATTATTTAAAATCGCTCTTATATTCTGAATTATATTTCAAATAATAACTTCCCAAAATTTCTAAAGAAAAAAATGCTTGGAATTTATTAATTTTACTTTTATACTAATTCTTACTTTCGATGGGTCAAAATAAGTATTGGAACAATACAATATGTTATAGTTATGTTCCAAATATTATATCTATTTTAAACATTATGCCATTTGTTATTTTAATGGCATTCTTTCACCGAATTCCATGGTGCTTTATATATACAAAGCAACGGCTGGTGCATTAAATTCTGCGGTAGGCAAGAATAAAATATTATTATGGTACGATATTTCTGCTAATTAATAAAAGAAAATATAATATTTTAATGAAAAATACCCATTAATGAAGAATTTATTATGAACTCCTTCAATACTAAGCCGCCCAAAGCATCCGTTCAATCAAAGTACGGCAATCGCCTGAACATTCCTTTCATTAAATGTGATTGATTGAACAATCAAAGATGCTTGTTAGAGTTGTTCAATTTGAAAGAGGTAAGAGACAAATCCACTTCCTTATGCAAATACCCCTTAACGCTCACTTGAATATCAATTCCTTTAACTCTAAGAGCTGTAGGTTTTCAAGGTGTGGTTACGGAGTTTTCTTATCTTAATCAAGGAAACTCGAGCTTTTCAATATTTGAAATCCCAGTGAAGCTCTAACGAATCAAATAGTTAAAATATTTCGCCATGCCTCCAAGTACAACCTCAATTTCAAACAAACATAGCTTGGTGAAAATGAGATTTAGATATAGAAAACAAATAACCTAGAAATTCTCGGAACATTTGAATTTCATTAAGAAATCATCCTTTAATCAGCAAAAGTATACCCCCCCCCCTCCGAACTTTTTCGGATACTTCTTGAATGTCACGTGATTTATGTTTAGCTTGAATATCTAGTGAATAGAATGAGAAAAGCATTTTTATTCCTTGCCCTTTTATTGACTGGATCTAAACTTGGACATAGATTTACATTTTTAATGTCAGAACCTCACATATAATTCCATTGAAAGTATGGTTAAACAGAAATAATAATTTATCTTCCGTCATAAAATGGATCCAGTAAAAATGATTAATAAATAATAAGCCAGATACCTTTCAAACATAAACTGAAAGATTTCAAGTGGTATTTCCTGCTACTTCTGAATAGTAGAACTTTTACAATTGTATGCTCAAAAAAAAATTACAAAACTTCTGCTGCAGGTTTTTAAAACTTTTCAATATATTTTTTAATTATTATCATGAATTCAAAAGTAATAATTCTAAAATGATTGAAGGCTGAAAAATAAAATTAAATATCATTAACTTATTTTAATTGTATGCATGAAAATAAGCTATGTATTCGTATCAAAGTATTTAAATCACAGTTAGAAGAAACAATAAAAAAAATCAGAGACGAAGTCCAATTACGCAATTTAATTTTTTTTTAAACTTTTTTATTATTGTTAAAATGTAATTACTTTTTTTTATTTTCCCGCTTTTAAATTCCATGCAGTATTTTATATACATGATGATATATTTTAATTTAATTTAAATCCTAATTAATTTTCAAATTTTTATCTTCATTTAGCCCAATGTTAACTTCACCTAAAATGTTCCCTTATTTCCTGATCCAACTCCAGCCTTTTTTATTTAATTCATTCCACACGCTCTCTGTAAAGCTGCCGAATTCAGCAGGTTCTCAGACTCTGAGAGAAGGGATACAAATCTTTAATTTCTACAACATTCTTTTAAAGATACCTATATTTCCCTGTTCTAAGACTACGCGTGTCAGAGAAATTCCTACCGAAATCTCATTATAAAATCACCGAAGGAAAATTTCGATCTCTTTTGCGCTTCTGTTCTTGTGTCGCGATGTAGACTGACTCGTCTTTTGATCGCCGTTTCTTCCTTGTACATAATATGCCTTGTACATACGTTGTCTTACACTGTGATATTACGCCCTTTTTCCTCCTGTGACCTGAAAACTAGAGAGACGTTTCATTTGTATCATGTTACAATCTCAATAGATCCTATTGTTTTGAAAATTGCTTTTATTACAAGGTTACAAATTAGATAAAAAGAAATTGTGTTGGAGAAGTTAGTTGTCGATCGAAATGGCAGGAGAAAATATATTGTATTCAATTAGTCATTAAACATTTCAAAATGTTCGATATTAAATTTTTCGTATTAAATTCAAAATGCAAAATGTTTGTAAAATATCCAGTATATATCCAGTCGAAAAAGGGCAAGATTAGTGAATTTTTATTTTTATAAGGAATGCAGTAGAGCATTTAATAGATTTTCATGGGAGTGAATGACTGTAGTATTCAAATGTTGCAGGATAATGTGTTTAATAAATGATGCGACCAAAATTTTCTCTAATGATATTGCAAATGTTAAGTGTTCATTTAATTAATCTGTGTTATATGTATAAAAGTGGGTACTATATGTATGTATGTATGTATGTATTATATTGTGTATTGTATAGTTATACGTTTTGTGCAAATGCTTCAAAAGGTTTTGAGCAAGTTTATTTGTCAAAAAAGGGTTTAACTGCCACTTTTTTTTATAAAAAATCTGCTGCAACTTTTCATAATATTGAACCATTGTAGAATTCAAATGTTACCTAGATATTATTGCTACTTAATGCGATCAATGCAGTTTCTAAAGATATTTCATATGTTAAGAAATGTATGCATATGTATGTTATATACACATATCTTGAGAATTATGTGTATATAATGTCTAGTGTATTATAGATATGCATATCATGTTCATTTAGTGTATTATATTTATATATGTATGGTGCAAATGCTTTAAAATATATTGAAATACAGCCTTTCAAAATGAATTTAATATTTATAAAAATGATGAAATTATGTTTTTTTTTTTTTTTTTTTTTTTTTTTTTCAAAAAAAGGTTCAAATTAGTTCTCTGGTTATGATCAAGAATATGCTTTTTACTCAAATACTATTTAAATATTTCAGGATTATTTTTTATTAAATATTGAGATCAATATATTCTCGAATGATACATAAAGTAATTAAGGACTCAAAAGAGCAAATAAATCCATTTTTGTATGTTTATGTATGTTTTGTGTGTTATACGTTATATATGCCTTATGTGTTATATAATGTTCAAATGATTTATAATGATATCAATATATTCTCTAATGATGCATAAAGATGTTAAGTATTCTGCAGGATAAACTGATGCTTTTGCTTGCCTTGTGTATTATATGTATATGTGTATTGCATATTATATGTGTATATGTGTACTGCATATTATATGTGTATATGTATTGTGTTTTATATGTATATGTTGTGTACTATATGTATATGTTGTGCACTATATATATATGTATTATGTTTTATATGTATATATTGTGTACTATATGTATATGTTGTGCACTATATGTATATGTTGTGTACTATATGTATATGTTGTGCATTATATGTATATATGTATTGTGTTTTATATGTATATATTGTGTACTATATGTATTGTGTTTTATATGTATATATTGTGTACTATATGTATATGTTGTGCACTATATGTATATATGTATTATGTTTTATATGTATGTGCTGTGTACTATATGTATATGTTGTGCACTATATGTATATATGTATTGTATTTTACATTTATATGTTGTATTTATGTGTGTATATAGTGTAGTAAAAGAATGTATATTTTGTGTATTATATATTTGTATGTTTTGTGTAAATACTTAAAAATGTATTGAAACTGTCTTATGTTCTGTCAAAAAAGGAATTAAACAGCCATTTTTTGTTTATACAAAAGTTTATTAATACATTTATTGAACCATCGTAAAATTCAAATATTGTGTAATTTTTTGATGATGTTAAATAACGGGATCGATACAATTTCTGATGATGTTTCAAATGCTTAGATATCAGTGCAACAAGGCGATCCATTTGCGTATATCCTGTATATTAAATGTATATATATATATATATATGTCTTTTGTAATATATGTATATATATTTTGTGTAAATGCTTCGAAAATATTTTGAAATATATATATATATATATATATATATATATATATATATATATATATATATATATATATATATATATATATATATATATATATATATATATATATATATATATATATTTTATGAGTATTTTGAAGCCTTTATTTTCCTCAAAAAAAGGGAACAATCAACACTTTTTGTTCTTATAAGCCTTTTTTTTTAAAGTATTTAGTAAACATTCTTGGTATTGAGCTATTATAGTATTCAAATACTGCAGAGTTCTTCTTTGTTGGATAATGAGATCAATAAATTCCACATCATGTTTCAAATGTTAAATAAGCTTTGGAGCAAATTGATGTATTTATATATATGTGCTATGTGTATTAAGCAAGCAGGTGCATTGAAATTATCTCGTTAAGAAGGGAGCATCAGAGTAGTGAATTTAAATGAAAGATTCACTAAATCTCAAAATCTAGATAAAAAAAAACAAATATGATGTGCACAATTAGATAAATGCAAGTGTACTTCAATAGCGTGTCGGACCGCCTCCTGCTGCAATACCTTCCGAAACAAAATTCGGCTTTGTGATGATTTGACATCTGATGTTAGATAGCCCTGAGGCAGATGGACCCACAAATCCTGAGCAGGCATCTACAAATCATACACAGAGTGGCATAACGGCATTTTGTGTTTCATCTAGTCCCACACATGCTCTATAAGGGACAAATCGGGAGAGCAGGCCGGCCATGGAAGTCTGAACATGACGTAGGAAGTTTTAAGCAATTCGACTTGTATGTGGACAAGCATTATCTTGATGGAAAATTGTCCCTGAAAGATAAGTTAGGAAAGTTTCCAAGTGGGGTCGAAGAATGTAATCAACATAATTCTGGCCCATTAAGGATCCATATATCCCGTTAGACTGGATTGGCTATCATGAGTTAAGGTTCAACAGACTATTATACCTGCTGTGCAGACAATGTGTCGCTCCACAATGTAGGCGGAATTTACTGTTCACCGGGGCGTCTCCATACCCTTTAGTGATTATCATCTGTCCCCAAAACGAGCAGGATTCATTTATCACCGCTATGTTCTGCAAATCTGTGACACTCCAAATCGCTCTGGTTTGGCATCATTGTAGACGGAATCGCCAATGCTTCAGTGTTAAAGAGAGTGCATAAAAAGGGAGCTTGGATTTTAGATTCGCTTCCGCAGGCCATCTGGAAAAGATTTGTGGAAAAACTGACACCCTTACATCTGACTGTACCGTGAAATGAGCTACTGGAATTCACGAGAACTTGCCTCAAAATACTTTAGTTCTCAAGCCTCGTCGTCTTCCTGGTTGCTCTAGTACTGTTACTCCACACGTGGGTACTATCTCGTGTCGACTTCTCCAATCACATTCTGAAGGCACACTGCGAATGATGGACCTCACGAGCAACACGGCGTGTGGACCACCTGTTGTTTTTGTGCCGGTGATGAGACTCCTCTCAAACTAGCTTAACTGGTAGAAATGTTTTCACACACGATTATCTGCCTACTACTCGCTCACTAAAGTCCTCATCGAGTCGGAATGTGATTATGTTTGTAAGTCTGCCACTATGCGCCGGTTCATATAGGGCCACTTCCTGATTACAGTGTCACTGATAGGTGTGTGGTCATGCCATCGACATTAAATTTGCATAATTTGCATGTCGGATCTTACTGTACTTATCTTAAAAGTTTCACGATCGCACCGTTCTTTCTTTATTTGGTGCTATATTTTCAATCTGCAACTATGCACTGGTTTATATACAGCCCTCCTCCTGCTTGCAGAACCAATGCAGGGTGTGTGGTCATGCAATCGGCACCAAACTTGGACCATTTGCATAAATACATATGAAAAATGCATAATGCATAAATATATGTTATTATTATATGTTATACATATCTTTTGTATTGTTTAATTTTTTACTATCATCAATCATGGAAATCAAAATGATTTCAAATAATTCCCCACCAATTTAAAGAAATTTTATATTGTAAGTAATGACATTCAATAAACATTGTAAAAATGTTCATTGAAAAAATAATGTTCCTTTTTTAGAAACACCCTGTATATGTATACATGTCCTTATTTTAATTATACCTCTAATATTTTGTGTATAGGCGTATATATATGTATATCCATATTTACAATATCTTATTATATATGTCACAGACTGTGAATAAATGTTGTATGTTTGAAATTGTTTATTCTTGTTGAATTTAATGCCATTATGAATGAAAGGCCATTTCGAAAGTTAATGCCATTATCAATGAAAAGCCCTTACGAAATTTAATGCCATTATTCTTGTTGTGAACAATGCTCTAAAACAATTTTTATAGTGCCATCTTACTAAGAATCTTAGCAATCAAATCAACAGCCTATTAATCACAACATATTTTTGGCAAAATAAATTAACACAATATTTTCTAATCTCTAAAGCAGAGCAAAAAATTAATTTTATATAAAAGAAAAAAATAACTTACTTTTCCATTTAATCTGAAGTTTATTTACAAATTCCTAAATGGACAAATATAGATGAAAATATAATCTTATTACCTTTCGTTCTGTGTTTATCTAAAACTTTTTATTATTAAATACTTTTATTTAACATCGCGTGTTTCATGCTTGTATTTTTATGTTACAAACTGGTCCCTCCATTCTCATTAAAGTTCAAAATTCAAGATAAAAAAATCATTTCATTTTCTTTTGTCCAAGTTTACAAACTACAAAGAACTTACTTTTTACATTTTAAAGACAAGAATTCCCTGATTCCCATTATTCGTATATTAGGCACTAGACGACGACGCCATTTCCTACCTATACTCATTAATTTTTCAAACGGCTCGGATAAGTAATTTTTAATGGCGAAATAAAAGTTCATCGTCAGTTTTTTTAACTTTTAACTTCATTCTTTAAAAGCTTTCTGCGTTTTCAAAATCCAATTTCTTTACTTGCTTTACCCGTGTCGTCATCTCTTCTATTTGATTCTTTTACCGTGTCATTCTTTTTTTATGTAACATTTAAAAAGAAGGAAATTTTTAAAGAAAAAAAGGTGGAGAAATTTTTCATAATATTGTCTAATGCGATAACGGGATATTTAAGTGGGAGACTTTTGGAACAATCGAATTCTTAAGCATGACAGTCTTTTCCTCCGATATCGTATCGTAAACCTCGACAGAAGCAACAAAAAAATGTAATCGATTATAGCAATCATCATTGCCTAAATTGGTATAACTCTTAATCTTTATTGACTACTAGCAGTCTCAAACAACTAACTGATTGATGATGGATATCTTAAATTTCAATAAAATCGTTTAAATTAAACTTCATGTCCATGATTCCGTCAAGCTCTCTGCCATTTTGTCTTATTTTATTTCTCTTAATTAAACTCTGTTTATTTTGCACATGAACATTTCTGATGGAGACCCGTGACATCATAGCACTATTATTAATATAAATGTATGAATCATTTATTTTCTAAATTACGCGGTATTATAACTTCACTTTTTTTGTATGTCACCTAAGTTACACATATATTAAGCAGAATCTTTCTTTCCTAGCTTTCAACAATGATAGAAAATCAGGCCATAAGATTGTTGAGGAATATATCAAACTGTTTAAACTTCAAGGCAACAAAATAATCTAATGCTGAAAATTAAATAAAAAAATAATAATTTTTAAAAATTGAGAAAATTTTGTAAAAGCGTGCACGACTACTAAATTGGTATTATTAAAAAGATAATTATTTATAATTCCTTTTCGTATGATAATATTTTTGGAAGTTATCTCGAAAAATTGCATACATTTCCTTTCAATTTTAATTAATTAAAATTATAATTGAAATCCCAAAACAATAGCTCTTAGGTGCACATTTCCATCCTCTAAGTATCATGCATACCAAGTTTGGTAGCTATAGGTCAAACGGGCTGGTCTGTAGAGCGCCAACACACGCACACACATTCATTTTTATTATTAGTATGGATACTAAAAGTGGTGAAACATTATAATTAATTTACCGTAACCGAAAACCAGCAAAGTTTCTTTTAAAAAAAAGAAAAACAAAGTAGTAGGGGCTGCAACAATTGCTGAAGGAGCGAGATTCATAGTTTAAAAAGGAACTGTCTCAAATATCAATCCTTATAAAAAAAAAGGTTGCGGGAGACGTTATCAAGACGTAAGCAACATTTATAAACCTTATCTTATAAGATAAAATCACTCTAGCCAACTGACTTATTCTTAGTCTTTTATTCATGATTTTCAATTGAGAGTGTCTGAGGCATTTTCAACCAACTGTTGAAATAGAACTCAATATTCCTGCCACTTAAAGCTGCAATAAAAATATTATATTTTTGTTTTTAATAGATTAAATACACATGCATTACTTAAATTTTGTTAAGTAATAAAAGAAAACCTACTAGAGAGTCTTTTTAGTAGCTAGGGGATGAAAGCCCTGAAAAAGATAACGACTTTGCAGAGTGATGACCTTCAGGCATGGGATTGTTTGGAACATACCACACGCCTAGCGTCGGTGGAGGGGGTTGAGCGTTCCTTAAGAAGATGCCAGTTCAGAAAACAGACCAGTTATGTAGCTGGAAAGAGATAAAAATAGCAATCGGCCTCTACAAATCTTGTTGATACTGTTTTATTCAGCGGGGTGGTCGATTGTGCAAAAGAAGAAAACAGTCTCTTCAATTCAAAAAATAAACTTCCTAGGAAACAGCAAATGACTCTCCCACAAATTATTAGTTAGATTTATTTTTAGTCATCTATGATTCTTCGTCCATGGTAAATCCATTCTGGGTTTACTGAGAAGTAAGACTCTCTTAGTTTCCAGTAACTCCAAAAGCTCTTTCCAGAATGATGTTAGCTTAAAGCTAATCAAACATCCCACTCCCACATTATTATTGTTTGAGTTTTACCAAAAAGGCAGTTTAAAGAACCTTTTCGGAGATAATGGAAATGGTCTAGGAAATACTATCTGGGATTAGTTACAACAATGGGAAAATTCAAAATAATAAAACGAGAACAGGAAAGAAATTGAAATCTTCTCTCACAAATCATCTTGAGGAAATTATCAATTATCTTGTGTTTCCACAAGTTATCTTGTGGAAACATTTTTATTCTGCAATATAAATTTTGATTATTAAGAGTTGGATTTTTGAATTATAGTTGATTACAAAAATGTATTAATAATAAATTGAATCGTCCTAAATATCTTGAAAAAGGTAGAATGAGTTTTCCGCTATAATATTTCTGCAAAAATATTACAAATAATGTGATTCGAAATAAAAAATAAATCGTAGTAATTCAAAATTTTAATTGATATGTTTTGGTTTTCGATTATTTTCTGTTATTTTAAATTTCACCGATCCCCATTCAAAACAAATTCCTATATTTGATAGCCTTCGATTATCCATGGTCTTTATATCTGGCCAATTGTTCTCGAGAACGCACACTTCATTCTGAAAAAAAAACCATTACGTTTTCACATGATAATTTTTTTTTCTTTACCCAATTTAAAAAGGAAGTAGCTTTTGCAACATCTTGATGAGGAACAAGAATCAGAGCCTACATATTTATAAAGGGTATCCCAATATTAACGTAAGATTTGAATTTTCTATCATTCGTGCAGTAAAGTGTTGGCAACCCTATTAAAAAAACCATTTGTCATCTGATAGTTTGGGGTTAGTAAAAATGGAGTGTTACACGATAGAACAACGTGTTAAAGCAAGATTTGAATTAAATAATAGACAAAGTTTTTTTTCTTTAAATTGTTATATTTTTATTGAATCGTACAGTACATAGGATAGGCGCCACTTTACAGCACGAATGATGGAAAATTCAAATTTTGCTTTAATTTTGGGACACCCTTCATATTCATTTGCACATATCTAACATTTTGTTTCAAAAGAAACTTTTCATGCTAATTTAAAAAGTAAGACCTATTGGAAAATTTAATTTTTTACAATAGTATAATAAATAAAAATGACAAAAATATTCATTTTGTGACTGAACCTGAGACATCGTCTGGTCAGTATCCACTTACATCACAGTATATTATATTTTCATACTTCTCATTCTTTTTATTTTGCTCGTGATTATTTAATATACTATTGAAATGAATGAACCTGATAAAGGAATAAAATTTAATGAACTATGACAAAATGAAAGCAAAAAAAGGAGAAAAAAATTTTTTTTTGAAATGTTAGTTATTTTGTTACTGTTAGTTAAAATTTAGTTATTTTATATTTGAAGTCCTTTTCAAACGTTAAATAGATTTTTTGAATTAATTTTCTTCCAATGAATTTGAATTAATTTCCTTCTTGAATTAATTATTTCCTATAAAATATCATTCCGATTTTTCTTTAAAGCATAAATCTAAAGAAGCATGCAAAATAAAAGCTTTCTTGCATCGTACCTACTGAAAATATCGATTGAAATTAAATTTACTGAATATATTTTTTTGTCTTAATTAAATGATGGGGATTTACTTTGAAGTATGAAAAATTATTTGATTTTCATTGAAAAACGTTTGGAAATCAAATTTATAAGAAGTAAAAATTAATTTTTACCCTTTTCAAAGAGTGATAAAAAATAAAATATACCTTCAAAATTTTTAATAATACAAAATTTTAAAAACTTCGCCGTTTGGTTTGGTTTATTATCTTTCTAAACTTGCTTTATGCTCGCTCAATCTGTCATATCAGAGCCCCCCCCCCGAGACTTTTATTACTGACAACTCGTATCTTTTAAAATAAAGTAAAATATGTGTCTCGATTTGAAAAGGCTTCCTTTTCAATTTTATGTGAGTTTTATATAATAAAGAAACTGACAATATATTCGTTTTTCTGGAATTTCAGCATATTCGTCAAAACTCCTTTTTTTTTAAACGATTCTACGCTTTTATAAACTTTAGGGCTTAATTTTCGGAACAATCTGAGTCAAAAAAAATGAAGGTATATTATACAAGAAAAAGTTTCGGAGTATAATCCATATTAACAAGTGTAAAGAAATGGCGCATTTTTAAAACACATAATTTTAGCAATTAATTTAAATATTTTCCACCAATTAAAAAAAATAGATGCAAAAACACTTTGTTACAAACAAAAAAATGTGTTATTGTACATTTATACTTATTTAAATATCATAATTTTTTAAAATATTAACATAATTTCCCCATACAATATATATATATATATATATATAAACTACTGCAATATTAATTTTTTAATCAAAAAAGGGATGATTTGGGATTAATCCTTTACCTAAAATAAAAATTGACCTTCCGTTGCATATTAAATAACTCAATAGATGGCACTGAGACCCTCCAATTACTTTTTGTCTTAAATGGCGTTGGCTAAAGCAGTTTAGGGCCCGGAAAACACAATGGGAGAACTTTTTTTAAAAAAAGAAATTGCCTGCTGCTGGTATAATCTTTCCTTTTTGTTTTCATAATTGGTATGAGAGTTATATATATATATACTAGAAGACACTTTGCATTTCTAAACTTCGCTTTCATTCTGTCCTGGAAGGCTTAATTTATGTACAAGCAAGACGCGACGAGGCACGTCAATCTATAGCGGGACACAAGAGCAAAAACAACGTAAAAAGCGAGAAATATTTTTCCCTGTCATTATATACTATGAGATTCTGACAGGAATTTCTTTATACGTATCAATTTAGGTAAGTAAATTATAGGGATCTTTTAAAAGAATTTGTCTAGACTGACAAATTTTTATCCCTTCACTCAGAGTGTGTGAACTTGTCAATATGAAGAATTTTAGAGTTCGTGTAGCATTAATTAAATGAAGAAAGTAGAATTCTATCAGGAAATAAGAGAATATTTTAGAATGAAGATAATAAGGGCAGAATTAATATAAAATTACGAAATTAGGATTTAATTGAAATTTAGAGATATCATTACACACACACACACACACACACACACACATATATATATATATATATATATATATTGTTACAAATCTGCAATTCTGCATCCCAGCATAGTTGGTTCCATCATCAGAAAGACAGTTGTACAGTCATCTGTATTGGACGGAGTCCGGGTGTCGTGGTGTCGGAGGTCCCAGGGCTTGACGACCATTTGGCGATTTATCGACGAATTTGGCGACTTTGGTGCCAAAATAGATTATACCCTAAACATCGAGAATTTTCCCGATCCGTCCAGTAGGAACCGAGATACTCCTCGAACGTTCCTGATTGGTTGAGAGGCTTCTAGCCCCGCCTCCTGTGACCTATAAATGGAGGCAGCCGCAATTGCTAGAGAAGAGTAGTTGGAAGCGACAGAGAAGAGTAGTCGGAATCGACGGTGAAGAACTGGTCTTTCAGGTATTAGCGGAGCAGCGACGGAGTCAAGCTAGTACTGAACTAAGCTGTGTGCTACGGTCTGCAGTAGAGTCTTGTTGTGTGGTGCTGTTTGCACGTCTCGCGGCTGAAGATAATTGTCTTCTCTGTGCTGTATATAGCTATCGTCTTTGTGCTGTCCTGTGTGTCTTCGTGTAAATAAACGTCGTTTTTTTTTGCTACTACCGCCTGCTGATTGAGCGTTCTCCACACCATATAACTTCTACTATCCAAATGAACCCGGAAATTTCGTAACAATATATATATATAAAATTATCATAGAAAAATTCAAATCCGAATATAACACACCTGCAAGAGACTCAAAGCTAGAAAGCAACAAAAAAATTTGCCTAGATAGAAACACAGTTAACATAAACTCGACAAAAACTAATAAAAATCATTTTTAAAATAGCACTTGTATTTGTACAAGAAATTCATAAATTTAACTGTTATTTTAAACTTTTTATTCTTTAGATCAACTTTTCCCATAAATTTACATTTTGCTCCCAAACAAATCCTCTTAACTAGCAATCCAGTTCTGAAATTAACGAAGGAATTTAATGTCGTCCAGAATACTCAAGTATTCAAAATTTGAAGATTCTCGAATGTCAAGAACGAGTGTAAAATCGAATACAAAATTTCAATTTTACAAATATCAGAAAATCAAATCCAATAACGTTTTTAATAAACCGAAAATTTTAAGTTACTTGTGCCATTATTATGGCAAGGTCTTTTTTGGAATTTCAACTTTCTTTAATGATCAGAATTATTTAGAATTTTAATATTTCATTTTCTTGTACCTTTTTCCCAAACTCAAATACTGCACACTACTTTTAAATTAATACTTTTGATTTTTGTACTCTGTACAATTGGTTCTGAAGTTAAAAAAATATTTTGTGCAATTTGAGACGTTTAGCATTGCTTGGTGTAATTAGCATCAAAAATAATTTAATCCCTTTTAAAAGACTTTAATTAATTGTTCAATAAATAACTACGGAATTTTTACTAAGATTTTCCTTGCCCTAAAAGAATATATTTACATAAAGTATTATAACAAACAAAATCTTCCAGACGTCTGTAAATTCATTTTTAGTTCAGATGCATCAATGCTTCGGCTGCATCAAGTAATGTTTAAATCTTGTAGATTCTCGAAAAAGTACAAAATACACGATCTTATTTTTTGCATAACTTCCATTCTTCAAAATAAATTTACATAAAATTCTCCCTGTTCGTCTCTAATTATGAATAAATTTTGTCCAAGTTTATTGATGCGCATGTACAACATTAGTTCACTGTTGATAAACATAAATTTAATTGACGCCTATTAAGTAATTTCACATGAAGTTGAATATGAGATTTTCTGACGTGAAGAGTATATATTAAAAATCCTAGATTTGCTTACCGATTCTTTAAATGAAACTTTAACTGAGGGAAATTTGAAATTTTACAAAAACTAGGGTTAGCTGTTTCATTTATTTCTCTTTCTTTACATTAGAATATTAATTTCTTTCAATGATCAAATGAAAACCAATGTGGTTTATTTTCTTTTATACAAATTAATGAAGGGTTTTTAATCATTCGACATTTCTAATTAAATTGAAGTCGAATATTTGTGTAATATTACGCATTATATGATAGTTACTCTCTGATATCAACAATGCCACTTGAATAAAAATTATTTATTTTATTCAATAATTAAGGGCTTTTTAAAATTTATATTATTATTATTGTAAACAAAGAAACTTTTTTAATTGTGAAATAATATTATTTAAAAGTTTCCTTCTATTATTTTAGATTTAAAAATTTAATTTTTAAAAAAATCTAAATATTTTAGAGGATTCCTCGTTTTAAAGTTCTGTACTAAATACATAAAATATTAAAGTAGTCATCAAAATAAAATAGCTTAAAATCAAAACTTAATTCAAATCAAGTATAATATTACGTGTTATATAATAGCTACTGTCTGATATCAATAAGGTTTATTTGAATAAGAATTATTAGTTTTACTGAATAATCTTAGTGATTTTTAAAATTTATATTATTATTATTACTGTGGACAAGGAAACTTTTTAATATGTGAAATAATTTTAACAAAAAGTTTTCCTTTTGTCATTTCAGATTTAAAAAATTTGAAATATTTTAGAGGATTCTTCGTTTTAAAATCTTTATATATAAAACGCTAACGTACGTGGCTCAGAAATCGGGCTTATTACTAATTGTTCGATGGCAACAGTCAAATATAAACAAAATACCATACGAATTTCAGATTGCTTCATTCGCTGAACATTTTTACATCTATACTGAATCAAATTCCTCATTTATCTAATTAATCGAGCAACAAAATTTTATTAGAAGTGTTCCAGAATTAGTTTGCTATGTCACCAAAGAGGACATTCAGTTAGAGGAAAGAGATATAAAAAAAAATCAAGAAATATTCTTCAAACAAAAAGTTTTTTTTCAAGTGCAAAAATAGGCTTAACCGTTGCCAAATATGTAATCGTAGTAAGACTTAAGATTGAAGTATGGTTTCTCGCCAAGCAAGTCAAAATCGTGCCAATAGTCCAAAAAACTCCCTAAAGGTCTACAAATCTGGATGAACAAAAGAAATGCTGATAAACGGCTTTTAAAGCTGCAATAAAAAAATTATCATAATTATATTTGGTTTAGGGGTACTGTTTGGGTTGCTGCGTCAAGTGAGTCTGATGACTTTGGTTGCGGATAGATGGCGCCACAACAGCTGTACGAAGGTTCATCGTCCGGGTCACCAATGTAGCGAATTGAGATGAGTAAGGATAGAACCTGGGACCATGCGGTTCGCAGCCCAGTAACATGAACACGATACAAAAGCAATTGCTCGGGCAACGTAGTTGTTAACTGGCTTATAAGCTTTCACCACAATGCTATACAACTCCAAAAATTTACAATTTTAGTGTTCGTATATTAATCTTATGTCTAGCAGTAATCGTTATGACTTTCCTACGGAAATTTATATTCATATCTTTTAAACAATTATTTTATAAAAAAGGTTTTTGTATTATCTTAAGAATTAAAAAATTACCTTTTCAATTATATAAATTTTACTTTTGATCAATTTTCCATTTAACTTTAATTTTTTTTAATTCAATTTTATACACTATCGGAAACAATGTTTTTAAATACTATGATGGGATTTAAACTCTCTATCAAAACATTCAATCATGCCAATCATTAAATCAGTAGTAGGATTTCCACTTCCACTTTCTTAATATACTCATTTTGTAATTTCCAGTAAACTATATTAATAGAATTCATATGTTTTAGTATATCAAATTAGAAGGTGAAATGTTTTTTTAAAGAAATGTATCCCATATTAATAATTAACGTCCTAAAAACCCAAAAATGTTGGCGAAAAAACTGTTCACCAAAGGCGGCTAGTACTCCACTAAAACACATAAAAGTATTGAAGTAGCCATCAAAATAAAATATCTTACGATCAAAGCAATTCTTTTCACAAATTGGAATGAAAATTTTATATAAAAATATAAGAGCAAATCATTGACTCAAATCGAATTTTCTAAACAAAGAATATAAAGAAACAAAGAAAATTTTCAGCTCAATTCTATTCTACAAATATTTCTGAAAATTGGATTGCGAGATTGGGTTGGCAACAGAATACATAAGAAGTATTATTTCGCTCTCAATGAAATTTTGCTGCGGAAATATCTCCCCAAGAAGTTATTATTATTGAATTCGGCCAGTTTTCAGAGAAGTTATTGCTATTTCATTCTTTATATTTATGAATATATTTTATTTATTCTCATCTCAGAATTCCAATCATAAAAATGACTCAAAATAATCGAATATAAGAAGGATTGGGAACATAGTACATGATTTTAAAACTTTTTTCGGCACCGAAATCTTCTTTTTTATGAAAAAAGTGAAATATAAAAACAATTATTTGGTTTAAGAAAAGTTTCATTTCTACAATAATAATTAAATTAAGTGAATTAATTGAATTAAGTAATATTTTTTTAAATTTTTTCATTTCAAAATGACGTTTATAAACATATGATGCATAGAATATGTTTCTCCTTTTTATAGAAGAAATATTCTTGTTTTAATGTTCTTCAAATCAATATATCTGGAGCAAATGTGTCGTTAGTAACAAAATGGAAGTATGTATTATTTTGCAGTTTACTGAAAAAAAATACCAAATGCAAAATCAAAACTATAACGAAATTCTTTGAATATTTCTAGCACAAATTTTTAAATATTTCTAATGCAAAATCGGCAGTTTTACATTGGAAACTTCGAAAACACTAATATTTCATTACAAACCTAAATATATGTTGCTTCATTTCAACCAATAATTGACGTTTCATATTTTCCGAATTTCTTCATTTCAAAATGGCGCTTCCAAACATATGATGAATAGAATATATTTTTCCTTTTTTATAGAAGAAATATTCTTGTTTTAATATTCAAAAAAGGCTGTAAAAATCTTCAAATCAATATATCTAGAGTAAATGTGATGTTAGTAACAAAATCTAAATATGTAATGTTTTGCAACCTACTGAAAATATAGCAAATACAAATGCACAAATATAATTAAATTCTTTGAATATTTCTGTTATAAAATTTTAAATATTTCTAATGCAAAATCACTAGTTTTGCGTTAGAAACTTTGAAAACTTTGAAATTTTCTTAGAAGCCTAGATATATATTACGCCACTTCAACTGATAGTTCACGTTTCCTATTTTTTGAATTTCTTCATTTTTAAATGACGTTACCAAACTTATAATGAATAAATTATGTTTCTCCTCATTTTTCGGAGAAATATTCTTGTTTTAATATTTAAAAAAAACTGTAAAAGTCTTCAAATCAATATAGATAAAGTAAATGTGACTGTTAATAACAAAATGGAAACATGTAATGTTTTACAACTTACTGAAAATATAGCAAATGCAAATCGAAAAATATAATGAAATTTTTTGAGTATTTCTGATACAAAATTTTAAATATTTCTAAGACAAAATCACCAGTTTTGCATTAAAAAGTTTGAAAACATTAATATTTCCTTACAAACATATATATATATATATGTTACTCCAATTCAACTGATAGTTGACGTTTCATACTTTTTAAATTTCTTCATTTCAAAATGACGTTTATAAACATATGATGAATATAAATTCTTTTTTTTAGAAGAAATATTCTCATTTTAATACAAGAAATCTGTAAGAGTTTTTATATCAATATAATTAGATTAATTGTGTTACTAACAAATGGGAGTGTGTAATGTTATGCAATTTAATGAAAAACAATATTAAATGCAAATCCAAAAATATAACGATATTTTTTGAGCATTTTTAACCCTAAATTGCAAATATTTCAAATGTAAAATAAGCAGTTCATAAAAATGGTGCACCTTTTGTTTAGTTTTTAATAATTAAATGCTTTTTAATTAAAATTCTGATCTGAGATATATTTGGAATGACATATCTAAGAGAAAGAGGGGGAAAAAACTAATTTTGATTTGTAAGATTCAAATCTCTCCTTATTATCATTTTGTAAATTTTTAATTTTTCATGCAATTTAAAATTAAAAATAAGGAGATATAAAATAAACACCGCAATCAATTTCTTATATAATTAAAGGGATAATTCAGGTTTAAAAAGTCATGTCTCAACTTACTGTGGAACACTATTAAGACAAACAAAGCAGTCAAACAACAAATCCAATACCAAATATTTAAATAAAAACGGAAAAAATAAACTGGTATTCTTGAACTGGCATTCTTACTAAATCATTAAATATCTGAATATGAATATTTCTGTACATAAATTAATGAAAAGATTCATGAACAATTCTTCATTGAAAGAATTCATGAATAATTCAATTCGTGAACAATTCTTCATTGAAAGAATTCATGAATAATTCAATTCGTGAACAATTCTTCATTGAAAAAATTCATGAATATTTCAATTCGTGAACAATTCTTCATTGAAAAAATTCATGAATAATTCAATTCGTGAACAATTCTTCATTGAAAAAATCCATGAATAATTCAATTCGTGAACAATTCTTCATTTAAAAAATTCATGAATAATTCAATTCGTGAACAATTCTTCATTTAAAAAATTCATGAATAATTCAATTCGTGAACAATTCTTCATTGAAAAAATTCATGAATAATTCAATTCGTGAACAATTCTTCATTGAATAATTGTAGAAAGGGGCCTTGGTAAATGTGTGAAGATGATATATATTATAAAATAATTATTATTATGAAATTTGAGATTTAGAATGATAGTTAAAAATATCGTTTGTGAAATAGAGTATTTAAAGAGAAAAGTAAAGTCGACTGCATTATGATGCAATTCCCCCCCCCCCAAAAAAAAATATAGTTGCTTGATTACAACCAATTGCAAGCAATGTGGATATGATAACAAAAAAAATTAAAGATTCTTAAAAAATGATTGTAACTTTTAGTGTATTTTAGCAGGATTCTTAATTTTAAAAAGCTGCTAAAATCAGTTAATTTAATTAAAATTTAAAATATTCTAAAAGTGCTAATATAATCTTTAGTTTAACTTTTTTTAATATAAATATATGTACTTCTCGTGCATTAGCTGCCAGATGATCGGCCAGGATAAGTATTTAATTTTCATTTAAATACTTCATATAACTTGACCTTATTAGCTTCTTCAGTAAAATGTTTTTAGCTCCAAATCTTGATAGTCATATAACTCATATTTTAGAAGCCATACAACATACCGAAACCATGACACTTTGAATATAAGTATTCTAAGACAATAAACTATAGCATTATTATAAGCCTTGTCAGCCTTTGGGAAATATGGGAGCTCTGCTTTTCATATCTTATTTGAGATGGTCGTGGAATGCTCTGAAATCATGCTTTTCTTTATAAAATAATGATATTCAGATTTTCATAACTCGGTCAAATTTACTCACAAAATAGTGGAATTTTGATATAGTCAATGATATACTATCAAATACTTGTGATACTTGTAATACTTGTGATACTAGTATACTAATGATATACTTTGATACACTATCAATGATATTTTATAAAATAGGATTCTTCGAACAGTAGATCTGCGTGAAAGTTCATCAGAACATTTATTGTCTGACACTACATACATAATTTTTTTTTACTTCATTTCGACCATATTGTTCTTATTTATATTTTTCCTATACCAGGAATTTAGGTAATATCTATTGGACCACAATTACAATAGACATTTTGTTTATATTTAATCATGCTTGCTGTAAATGGTACAGCATTATTAAATTAATAATACAGATATTTTTAAAAACTCCAAAAAAGTTTTTCTTGCATGCTTTTTACTAGAAAATATAATTTTTAGTATCTATTTCACTTTACACAGACATATGCCGAAAATAATTGTTTTTTATATTTCGTTTGCAATGAGAATTAACTAAATCTTTAAACCTCAACTCTTGTCAAAGTCATGTTTAAACATTGTTAAAGGTTAATTTTTCTCATGCGCGTGTAATGTGCTAGTGTTTGTTTTGTTTTATCTTATTTTATATAAATAGAGTGTTGGAAAATAGATTTTTAATAATTTTTTAAAAGAGAACATTTTTGATAGAAAAAATTAACTGGTAAAAGCAGGTAGTGTTGAAATGATATTTTTTTTTAATTTTAAGGTGGTATAAAAATTAATTATTTAAGGATGTTATCTCAGAGAAACCTCAAAATCTCGCTTAATTTTTAATTAATGAAAATTTTTTTAAAAAAAATCTCAAATACATATTTTTATGTTTAAAAACATATATGCCAAGTTAAGTATATCTATATGAAACTGTCTGATTTGTTGAATGCCAACAGTTAGACATATGTGTACATCTTCATCTGCATTCTTACAATTCAGTCGTTATTAAAAAATTTACTCTTATAAGAATGTGATGAAAAGGCCAATCTTTATCAGTCATTTTAATTCAAGTATTATATTTTTTACAGATTTTAACTATAGCTTAGATTTTTTGCATTAAAATCGTCTGCCTATTGCACAATTTTTGTTTAAAAGAATTCTCTCTTCTATCAACATAATCCACATAAGAAGACACGCATAGGAAATTCAAGTGTAGTATTTATTTATTCAAAATATAACATATATAAATAAAATAAGAATATAAAATTAATACTCCTTGTTGTTCCGTTTTTGTCATAGCCTGTTTTTTGATTAATTTATTAATTATTTGTTTAATTCGTAAATTAGTCTTTATTCATTTCTGTCCATCTTATTCCCAAAAATTCTATTATTTTTTTATTTATTTATTTATTTGGTTATTTCTTTAAGCATGAGTTTGAGTAATTAATAATTTTTAATTGCCGGAAAGATTTACGAAGGAATTTTGATTGATTTTAGAGTATAATATTATTAATTATTGTTTATTTGTTTAGAAATCAATGATAACAGACTTATAGACAAAATACAAAAGAAAAGGTTCCTTAGGAGCAAATATATATTTCAATGCAGTCAAAGATGGTAAGTCTGTCTTGAGAATGAATGTTTTGATTATTACAGTATTTTCTCTTTTCTTTAAAGGAAAGTAAAAACTAAGTGCACATATTTCTTATTTCTCTCATAAAAAAATTGGATCTTTTATTTATTTATTTCATCTGCTATATTGCCTTAGAGAACTTGCCATAACTACTAAATAAAAAACTATTTTCAACCATATAAGCTTAAAAGAATATTTTTAAAAAAATCATTTTATGAGTTCTAATTTCGTTTCAAGACACTAGTGGTTTCTTTCTAGTTGCTAGATACATCGTTAAAGTTCATAAAATATCATTTCTTGGTGCTATAAACATAGTAATAAATGTAATTTCCTAGAGGAATTGAGTTTCCTACAAAAAAACAGAATGTATAAAACTAGAATACTTGAAATTTGCTCATAAAAGAATGTATGAATGCTGCACTCAAATAATTTAAATTTATACCATTATCAAAAGAAATAACTTCATATCTAATATATAAAAATTAATTTTTGTTTGTTCGTATTTTATGCGCTGCAATACTATTCATCCGATTACGATAAAACTTTGCCAACTTATTCCTTGTACTTTCTTGAATGTTATAGGCTTAGAAAAATTATTACCATTTATTTTGAACACAAAATAAATTTACAAATAAACCATTCCATACGATACATTATTTTAAAATTGACAATCCACAAAAGGCAAACAGTAAACGGCAAACGGCACATGTCATTCGGAGTTAATCACACATAAATCAGAAAAAATAAAATTATTAACATCGAAGCCAATCAATGTGAGTGAAATGAAATCGAAAATATTTACTGCAAGAGCTATTTTTTTTATCTTTTCTTTAATAAATAATCATCTACACAAGATATTATTATTCAACGGGCACAATATTTTGGCACATATTATTCAGATTTCATCTTACACATACAAAATAGAATTATTATTACCGATACTGATCAAGTCAAGTTATATATAATGGAAATTTTCCAGTGTAAATAGCGATTTTTTTTTTCTTCTGAATCGACAAATGATGCTATACAAGCGTATATCGTATTAATTGCTTCGTTAAAAAAATATGCATCCAAAACGTTTATCGCTTAGTTGAACTAACCAGCGCAGTCAGTAGAAACAAGAAAATTCGAGCTTCTCATGCAAATTCACGTGCTTCAGCATGCAGCAAGAATCTATAGACAACGTTTATGTGCTAATCGATAACATCATCTGAATCAAAGGATAAACATGCGGCAAGAATTGAGGTAACTATTCTTAACTGAAAGTCGAATGGAGAAGATGTGCTTATTCCACGCATTCCCATTATTCCCACAGATATGCCTTTTGATTTCAAATGATTGTGGTTCCCCATTTGATTCGAATTCTCGATGACCATCAACAAAGCGCGAGGTCAATCAATCACTTCATTAGAAAATTCGTGTTTTTCACATGGCCAATTGTATGATGGATGCTTACGAGTCGGCCAGCCAAGAAATTTATTTGTTTTTTGCTGAAGACAGAAAAATAAAAAAAATATTTTCTACTATAAATTATTTGAATAATAAAGTCAAAAAATAGAATAAATATTATTTATACTTCTCCTTTATATATCATTCAATTTCAATTAATGTATTTTTCGTCGACAAGAAAATAAATATTCTTTCTATCATTCCTAATTAAGATAATTATTTCAAATATACCAGCTGAATGAGAACCAGCTAGTGTTTTATAATAATAAAAATCTAATGCTATATAATTATAATTTCATAAATAAAATCTGATTAAAGATTTTGATTATTTATATACATGCATTATTTTAATTCAACTTCTTATTTATAAATCTGAAGCGAAATTTTTTGACATTCTGAGAGATGCGTGAGAAACAATTTCTAACAAATATTGGTTGAACAGTTCAAAAAGTCAATTTTTTTTCTAGAAGTCCTTTGCTATTTCGTAATCAGAAATAGTAAAAGAAAAAGAAAATGAATTATTTCATGTACAGAAAATTTTATCATTTATTTCGTGCAATACCAAAAGTTGGCTGTAAGTATTGTAAGTTGGTTGTAATATCACATTGGCTTACCGTATCATATGATATCAGAAAAATCTAATTTATGTACAGTCATTGCCAACAGAATCGAATTCATTACAACCCAATTATTTCTACATGATGAATTTTCCGTTTCGAACTTTTCTCTTTTAAAATAAATATGTTCACTTCTAAGAAGCTAAATAGCCCATTTTCAAGTTTGAATGTATTATAGAGTTAACTTGAAGAACAATTTCTTAAACCACTGTGCCATTCTTAAATATAACACTACAAAAAATTTTTAGGGAAGGAGAGAAATAAGCTTTGAACATTTTTCTTTTATACTTATGTCTTCGATGTAATAGTGATGATTCCAAACTCCTTTGATCTTAAGTAATTTAATATGATCCTACTTAATGACTTACTTAAAATGAAATCAAAAATGCATCTTAAAATATAAAGGAAATGTGGCATCTTGAGTGCGATCTTAGAGCACCTAAGTATTATCCGAGGCAGTCTGACTTAGCTCCAATAGATGATGATATGTTGAAGGATTATGTTTCTTTCCTGGAGGAAATGTCAGAGGATTGTGTTGCTTTCCTGGAGGATTCTGTTGCTTTTCTGGGGGGCATGTTAGAGAGTTATGTCTTTCTGGAGGATATGCTAAAGGATTATATTGACTTTCTATGAGATTATGTTACTTTTTATAGATTACATGTTAGAGGGTTATGTTGCTTTTTTGGAGGACTTATAAGAGGATTATGTTACCTTTCTGAAAAATCCCCCGGGGGCACCTCGAAATGAGGATGAGAAGCATCTGGCATGGTGGTTGGTTCTCGTCACCTTGAAGGGTACATGAAAAGGTGGGGGTCTGGTTCCTCTCACCGATAACGGGGTGTACTTTCTTAGGGAAGGGTTGTACCGTAGCCGGTGATGGCTCTTAAGACTCAACCACAATTCCCGCCAGTGTTGCTGTAGCGGCGGTTCGGTCATTCAGTTTTTTATTTTATTTATTTATTTTTTTATCCGTGTGCCTTTGAGGCGTATCGGAGAGTCAGTGATATGACTTACCTTTCTGAAAGATAAGTTCGAAGATTATGTTGCCTTCCTGAAGGATTATGCTGCTTTTTCTGGAGGACATGTTAGAAGATTATGTTGCTTTTCTGGATGACTTATAAGAGTATTATGTTACTTTTTTTAAATATATGTTGGAAGATTATGTTGCCTTCCTAGAGGATTATGTTGTACTTCTGGAAGGCATGTTATAGGATTATGTTCCATCATGGAAGATTATGTTGCTTTTCTGAAGCACATGTTAGAGATTTATGCAGCCTTTCTAGAGGATATGTTAGAGGATTATTTTGCCTTCCTGAAGAATTATGCTGCTTTTTCTGGAGCCTTATTAGAGGATTATATTGCTTCCTGAAAGATATGTTACCTTTAGGGGAAACTTCGGCAATAAATATTTCTCCTTCGAAAAAATCTCAATCTTCGGAAATCCAAGTCAGTAAAAGTTTCAACATTTAAAGAAACTTTTTTTTCTAAATCATGAAGGGGGGGGGGGGGTTAAATAATAGTTTAAGTAATCTGATTAAGCATACTGTTAGAAGATTGAACTTCAACGTTCTTCTTCCAATTTAGGCTTCTCTATCTTCCTTAAATTATTATACCACTGGTAGACCATCTAAAACGTTATTATATTTTAAAAATCTCTTGAAACCAAAAAGAAAAGAGTTAGAAATATAGAATCTTTTTTTTTCATGCATGCTATTTCTAAATTGTTTTTCGTCCTTTCCACTCGTCATTTCCATTACTAAAAATATCGCGTCAAATGTTGGTTCAAAAACAAAAATTAGAATTTCAGAGATTGTTTTTAAGTAGAACAATAAGAACCACACAAAATAATTGCATTTTTCTCGTTTCTTCAAAATTTAAAATATTAGAGATGGGAGAATATAACTGAAAAAGGATATTTTGCATTGAAATTTTATAGTTTTTATATTATAGCTGGTATACTGAAAGTTTATATCATTATTTAAATAATTTTCTTAACCTCCAAAATAAAAGATATATAGTATCAATATATGTGATTCTGTAATTGCTCTATCTATTTTAAGAAATATTTGCATATAGAACGCTATAAATGGAAGTAAAACAAAGCTAAATACACTTCGGAACGACATGAATGGAAAAAGAATGTTTGATAAATTATATAATACAAATGAATTCTTGTTTATAAAAATAGTTCGTTAATTGGCATTCAAAAACTCCAATGTTCCAGAATAATATTTGTTTAACAAGAGTGCTTCAAAATAGTTTTTATATGGTGAAGGCAGCTACGATTATCATCTCATCGAAGAAGGAATGTCTAATTATCTGAAATTGTCGTACTTTGGTAACCTAAGAAAATTATATTATGAAGGCCGAAGGCGTAATGACATATTTCCATTTTTAACAATCAATCTTGAAGAAATGGAGAATCTTTTTCCCTGATCAAAACTGAAAATGTTTCTTTAGAGAGGTGTATAATGAGATGAGTATAATGGCTAGAAATAAACTATGGTTTACTGGCATGTCGAGAAACAAGTATCGAAGGATACATTGTCTAATTAGATATCAATGTCCATACAAATTCATACGATATTTCTATTCAGAATGCAAATCTCTTTAAGGAGTTCTTTTCTAAAGATGTATTATTATTGAAAATATTAAATCTTCAACTAAAACTGAGTAAAAAATCTTCTTTATTTTTATTCGATATAAAAAATGATGACGATAAATCAAATTATGATGAACTAATTATTTATTAATAGAAACAAATATACATTTATAAATTTTAATTTTCTACTATAGCTGAGAAGAAAAACTTATTCTAAAGAGGAATTCAAATATAATTTTATTGCTTGTTTTGATTAAAGAAATAATATTAATAAATCTTTCATTTAAAATTTAAAGAGAGACTATGTGTTTTAGCACAATTATAAAATTTTAAATGCTAATAAAAACTATCAAAAATGTATTTATCAGCATTCTATGCCTAAAATGAAAACTATTCTTTTTCTTTTCGATCGCGTAAAATATTTACGACATTCCATACAAATAGAAACAACTTTCCTTGCTGAATCAACTAGTTATCAAAAGCCACTAATTATTGATACAAAGATGACTGAACTGAGCCTAAATATCTTTCCGTTCAAGTACTAAATTACAACTGAAAACCAGTCGATACATAATCAAATAAATAAAAAAAACAAGAAATTTTATAAAAGTCAAACAAAAAAAAAGCTGTAAATTTTCTAGTAAATAAATCTTGGATAAAAAGAACGCAGCATGCGCTGGGATATCAAATCAATTCGTATCACTATAAATTATAACATTAATTAATTTATTTTATTTATTTACTTTATCATATACGAGTACAAAGTAGTATTATAATCGTCAAAAACTTGAACATAAGTTTTGACGAATCTCCACTTGTCAGACCTCCAAAAAACACATTTTTGACATAATGTCTGTTAGTTGCCCTCTCTGTCTGCAAAACTGATAACTCAAAAACACTTGAAGCTAGACGGTGGTAAAGTATGTAATCTTACACCAAATTCGTAGATTCCTGTTATATTTTTAACGAAATCTATTCAGAGGATGTCTGTCTATCTGGTTGTCCGAATACAAATGAAACCTTTATAATATAAAGTACTAGATAAATAAAGTTTGGGATACATGTTTAATATTTAAGATTTAGATCTGCACACAATTTTAAACCAAATGCTGCAAGGTAATGTCAGTCTTAGTGTGTATTAATGCATATATATAAAAAATATAACAATTAAAAAACATAACGGTTTTTTTAAATGAAATTTAATATGTGATTTTATAATTTCAGTTTAAATTCTATGTCAGATTCTGTTTTCAACTGGTGGGGAAAAATGCGTCCAAAATAATTCGGTTTTCAGGTGTTTGTGTATTAACCACATTCCAGGGATAAATTGCCAAAACATAATCACCAAATATCGTTCTCTAGATTCACTAAAAATTCTAGATCCACGGCAAATATCTATATTTAGTTACTATAGCTTGTCAGTTCCCTGCAAGACATTCGAGTCCTTACCCAAGGTTTACAATCTTATGTAGGAAGGGACTCATTTTTTCGAGAATTTGCGAGAAGGATTTTGTGAGACCTCTCCCACTATTTTTATTATTGAAATATATTTAATAAATAAATGCTTCCTTCAAATTTCCGGCACATGTTTCGTGAAATAAATTCCAGTATCAGAAATAAAGTTCATTTTATAGTTTAAAATTTTCTTTTGACTCGAACTTTGAAAGAAACAATGTCTTTTAATTCGAAATCGATACACTACTTATCCCATGATGCCTTATTTAGCGCCGTAAACTTTATATTAGTTGTGAAAAAAGAAGACTGGAAAACTGACAACATTAATAATGCGTAGGAAAAATTTAATTGCCAGTTGTATATTCTGAAATTATCAGAATTTATTATTTTAACTTATAGCAGTAAAATTATATCAATTACTTGCAAAACTCAAAAGCCTAAATAGGATCATTTCTTATTGATTTTGTATTTAAAATATTTTAGGAAGAGAAATAGGAATATATTTTTCAATTTATAATGGACTGCAGCTGATTATTTGAACATGGAAAATATAAATTTGACTTTTCATTCTTAAGGAATTATTGCAATGACTATGAATTGAATAAAGTTAAAATTTGAAAAGTTGAAGTGCAATTACGTGGTTCACTCTGAAATTTTTGAGATATGCGCAGACGATAAGTAACAGAAGAAAAAAAATCAACGGTTAGATTTGAAAATATGAACTATTTTAGCCTAGCAGACGATTTTTTATTGGCCAATTGCAATTAGTTTGGCGTAGAATAAATTTTAGGCAGAATGAAAAATGATATGCTAGAACATTATCGTGCTATGATTTTCTATGATTTTAAAGTTGGATTAAATCAAGAATAATAATTCAGCGTCTACAATTAGCATTTCTCTTCAGAATGAAGAACACACAGGAAGGCCGTTGTCAGAAGTAATTCTGAATGATGTGCTGCCATACGAAAAATATTAATCGCTGATAATCTCTACACCTTACCAAATGATACAGAAGGAACTTAATATTGGATACTCCGCTATTCACTAAATTAATCAAAGTATTGGACAGGAAAAAAAATAGTTTGCCGTTGGTACCCAGTAATGTAACAGAGGCGTGGAGCTGTCAGAATCATTAAAGAATTCCTTAAAATACTTCAAGATGGTGGTCACCGGCTTATTTCTAAAATCTTAATTCCTGACAATCGTATATACCATTTTTTAACTTCCAACACGTCAAGAAAGTAAAGTATGGGTCTTTGAAGATGCCCACAAAAGCGAAAAAACAATGTGCCATGGAAAAAAATAATGCGTGCAGTTTTCTACAGATGTACGGGACTGATCAAAGTCATCAAAGTACAAGAACAGAAGACAGTAATGGTTAACCACTAAGTGCCTTTTAGAAATTCATCAAGAAGTGAATGTTTTGGAGAACTCATGTACCACTATGACGATGCATCTTCTCCTTCAACAAGATTGACAGTTGAGTTTCTTGAACAAAAACGCATCAAAGGGATAGAACATCCAGTCTATTCACCCGATCTAGTCTTGTTTAACTTTTGGTTATTTCTAAATCTAATAAAGAACTTGCGAGGATGTCATTTCCATTCCGAAGATCAGATTGATGAGACTATAAATGCATTTTTATTTCATCGATTCCAAGAAATGAATGGCTTGAGGATTTAATCTTTGGAAAACTCACCTACAGAAGTGCATTCATGCTGGAGGAGACTACTTAGCAAATTTCGTAAGTATAAATTTTTTAAAAAAACCTATGTGTATCTCAGAATGACTCTCGTATTAAAACCTAAATTATGCATCAGAAAATTTTGAATGTATTAAAATTCAATGCGCTTAAATAACAATATTTTAATTATTTTGTAATCATTTTATGAGGAAAAACAACAAACTCTATTATTTATTAACCTTTTTGTAAACAATATTTCAGGGTAAAAAAAAGAAACATGGTCACCAAATTATGATTTTTAACAGAAAAAAAATTTACTAGTGAAAAACAATATAAGAACGTTTTTTTATTATTATTATTATTGTAGGAACTCTATTCTGTTATTCGGTCAAATCAATCTAATTGAGAAATAATTTGGTACGTTTTAATTAAAGCATATTATAGAATATAATAATTGCACTGGAAAACTCTTCTAAATGAAATCATGTTTTGAAATCAGCTTTTACGTAATTAATTAAAGCAAAAATGTGGCGAATAAAATTGGAAGAATTCAAACGAATTCTACTAATTAACTCAATTATGCAAATCCTCTTGTTAATTCAATAAAATATTCTTCAAAATATGCATAAAACAGATTTGATATTCATTAAGGTTAAAATAACATTCCGAGAATAATAATGAAATGCCATAGATTAAATTACATAAGGAACATTCCATCATAAAATTTGAAATATATTTTTAGTTCACACATTTTATTTTTCTAGCATTACAATTGTTCGATTAAATATTTTATTTTTCTGTTATTCCACTTAAAAAATATAATTATGATAATTTAATATGCTTAGCATCTAAATTTATCTATTATCTTTTTTCATAGATTCAAGCAAATACAAACCATATTAAAAAACGCAATACGTTAAAAGAAATAAAGAAAACAATACGTTAAAGGAAATAAAGAAAACTTTTAAATATTCATAAATATAATCAGGTAACATTAGAAAATAAGAATATTTTTGGAATAATTAAAAGTATTCTAATAAATGTAAAAATAAAAATGTTTCACAATATAAAAAAGTAGAAAAATCACTAATTAAAATCAAATTAAAATAATGATAAGATTAAAAAGATATAAACTGCTGGTTTTATTTATTGATTATATTAATTGTTAAGTTAAAATGGTTGCTAAAAATGAATCACTATTTTTAGAGTATCAGAAAAACTTTTAAAGAGCAATTTATGTGAATTAAAATGCTGAAGTAAAAAAGCTTTTTATACGCAATCAAATACATTCATTACTTAAAATGAAAAGAAAATGCATTTGATATACATTCTAATTGTAGTATTTATTTTTGAATCTGAAATAATTACTGGAGGCAAGAATTGTTCGTTAAATTATATTAGAAGCATTTTAATAAAAAATGCTAGAGGAATGAAAAATTTATTTTTTCTACGAATGTGAACTGTTAATGTTAATGACATTTTTTTTCCATCACAAATAAAGAGTAACAAACTATATTAACATTTATGATTGATAACAAAATTCTTGCATAAAGGTATCTAAATCTCTATAATAAACTGAAATAAAGAAGGATAGCCTTGGAAATTAACAATTCTTATTTTGACAAAAAAAAAAAGCCATTAAACATCCTTCATAAATACTTCACGAATAACTTAATTTATTTTTTTTATCTTTATTATTTGTCTTCTGAAAGAATTCTAAACAGTTCATTTTGAAAACAGGAAACTCAATTATTTAAGGCATTTGTCTTTGTGTATTGTACATTACTTCTTGAAAGAGTATTTTACTTGTTAAGCCCATTTTTCTTATTTTTTTATTTGAATTCTCTTTTGTATCGCAATTCAATAGTTTTTTTTTTTTTTTTTTTTTTTTTTTTACCTAGAAGCTTTCCAAAAGCTGCTATTGTTTCCCAAAGATTTTTAACTCTTTTACTTAACTTTGATGCTTCAGATTTGCAAGTCGTGAATTTTTCTAATCCATTCTCAATTCACTTTCTCGCTTACTTCAGTTTTTAGTTATAGTTTCTGCAGAAATTTTGCAGTCTTTCGAACGTGAGGATAAGAAATTATTTTAATAATTTTTAGAGCTCTCAAGTGTCAAATAATATACTTATTCTAAAAACTGATTCACGAAATTGGTTCCATCCATTAACTAACTTGATAAAAAATAACTTTTTAAATTCCACATTATCTTTATCATGAATTATGATCATTATTATTATAATATATATATATATATATACAGTGGCTCAAAAAATTGAGAGTACACCTTACTTTTACTTGATAAATCCGACTTTCAATATAAATAACACATTACCGGGAAGTGCAAATATGATTTTATTTTCACACATAACAAATGGTTTAATTTAGAGTAAAAATAAAGAAAAATCAACGAAAAATTTTTAAATTGAAAATTTTTAGAAGCATTTTAAATAAACATACGCAGAATTTTGCCTCAAAAAATTGAGAATACACCAATGAAATTTTTGCAATATCACGCATAGAAATAAAGTGTCACTATTAAATTGCATGTCTTTTGGCTCTTATAATGGCCTCTAAACGTCATGGTACCGATTTGACCAATTTTTGGTGGTATTTGAAGATATTTTACCTCATTCTTCTTGCACCACTTGTTTTAAATGGGTTTTGTTTCTAATTTTGTATTTTTGAATCCCTTTTTCGGGTATGGCCCACGAATATTCCATGGCATTGATGTCGGGGTACTGTGGTGATGTGTGTAACTGCTATTTACAATGAAAAAGACACCATATTTTGAAGTTATGTGTATTCTGTTTGGGGTCGTTGTCTTACTGGAAAATGAAATTTTCATCTAAACCCAAATTTTTAGCACTTTACTTTAGATTGCTGCGAAGTATATCCAAGTAAACCGTATCATTTATAATGCCATCTATAAAAATTAAATTTCCTACCCCGGATGAAGCCATGTAACCTCAAATCATCACGGAATCGCCATCATGTGTAACTGTAGGACGTACATTTTTTGAATCCAAAGCAGTATTAGGCTTTCTCCATACAGTAAGATGGTTGTCACTGCCAAAAATGTTGAGGTTTCTTTCATTACTAAATATAGATTTCTTCCAAAGGTTATTGGTCTTCAATTGATGAGTTTTTGTAAACTTCAAAGGCTTTTTCTGAATTTGCAAGGTGGTGAACGGTTCTTTCTAACAATGCTACTTTTATATCCAGCTTGTTTAATGGCATTTAGCACAGTTTCAGCACTTACACTTCTGCCTATGATTTGAAAAGTTTCTGCAACAAGTTGGATGAATCATATGGTAGCAGCAATCGAAAGGAAAGTGTTAAAAATTTGGGTTTAGATGGAAATTCCATTTTCCAGCAGGACAACGACCCCAAACAGAATGCACGTAACGTCAAAATATGATATCTTTTTCATTGTAAACAACAGTTACACACACCACCACAGTACCCTGACATCAATACCATTGAATATTCGTGGGGGATACTCGAAAAAGTGGTTCAAAAATACAAAATTAGAAACAAAACCCATTTAAAACAAGTGGTGCAAGAAGAATAGGGTAAAATATCTTCAGATACCATCGAAAATGGGTCAAATCGGTACCATGACGTTTAGAGGCCATTATAAGAGCCAAAAGACATGCAATTTAATAGTGACACTTTATTTCTATGAGTGATATTGCAAAAATTTCATTGGTGTATTCTCAATTTTTTGAGGCAAAATTCTGCGTATGTTTATTTAAAAGGCTTCTGAAAATTTTCAATTTAGAAATTTTTCGTTGATTTTTCTTTATTTTTACTCTAAATTAAGCCATTTGTTATGTGTAAAAATAAAAACAAGTTTGCACTTCCCGTTAATGTGTTATTTATATTGAAAGTCGCATTTATCAAGTAAACGTAAGGTGTACTCTCAATTTTTTGAGCCACTGTATATAAGTAACCAATCTAAAGTAAGAAATATTTTGAAAACGAAACTTACACGAAAATGAAACGAAATAGTTTCGGAATCGCAACTAAAAATTATTTCTTATTCAAACTAAAACAAAAAAAACAGGAAAAACATCATAGTATTTAGAGTATGATGTATTAGGTTTGGGATTAATCCTTTACCTAAAATAAAAATAGAACTTTCCTTGCATATTAGATCACTGAATAGATGGCGCTGGGACCCTACAACTGTTTTTTACCTTTAATGCGTTAGCTTGGAGGTATTAAAAAGCGGGAATCACAATCGATAGCATAAAATTTCTTTCCTTTTTGTTTGCATTACTGGTTTGAGTGTTATTATATGGTATTTTTGCTTATTAGGGGATGTATTCTTCTAATTTATTGTTTTGTATTTTCCTTTCTGTTAAAATGTTATCTCTCTTAGGCCTAATTTCAGGGGATTTTCGGTTCACAAGGAATCATTATTAGACTGTTTAGTCTGCATTCCTTCAGAGAAAAAATCCTATCTTTTTTTTAATCCCTGCCTGAGGATGACCCTTGAAGAAGTCTTCAGGTCGGATTCTTTTTTTATTTGGTTTAATTTGATTTTCCTATTAACTTGTTTTTATTACTTATATATATATATATACGCACATTGAAGAATGCAAAGAAGAAAATTTAATTTACATTTGTTATTGTAGAGTAAATTACGAACTAAAAACATTTATCGAATATCTAGCTATATTTTAATGAAATTAAGATAGTATGGAGACAAAAAAAAATTCCAGACATCCAATCAAAAGTCAACATATGTATATAATAATGTGGTTGAATTATTAATTGAAGTAAAATCCATATGAACTATTTTATGTAGATAAGAAAGAAGACATCCACGCTAAGAATAAGAAGATAGTGCATGTGAACTGGAATATTTCATATTATTACGAATTCATCATGTTGCTTCCCAGCACAGTTATTTCTATTGCAAGAAAGATAGTTTTACGTACATATCTACTAGATACTAATTGCTCACCGGATCAAAGACCTCCGGGCTTGGCGACTATTTGACGACAAAATGGATGATGCTAGAATCTTTAGGAATTTTGTGTGATAGGACCAATAGGAGACGAATTATGTTCATTGTTCGAGACCTTGTGTGCCCGGCTCCGGAAGCTATAAAGGCCGCCAGTCTAAGTCGAAGTCAGTGATGTAATTAATTGGAATTGTGTCAGCGACATAATAGTTAAAATCAGTCCAACGAAGTGCAAGCGCTGTGTGGAGCTCAAGCGTTTGCTGAATTGAGCTGTGTGTCGAATCCTTTTGTATATTATAAATGCAGTATCGAATGTGTAATAATGAGAATAAATGCAGTGTAAATGCAGTATCGTGTGTGGAGTAGCCAGTCGTGTAGTAGTGAGTTGCCAGTTGGATACACATAAAGCGAGGAGACAGTGGTGAATTGCTGACGTTTCGAGAGATCGTAAAGCTACGTAGATTCCCTCTTTCTGCTGAATTCTGTCTGGTCTCTTTTTGTGATGTGGTTCTTATTATGCCGATTACTACTTGTGGGCTGCTGCGTGTTTTAAGTATACTTATGTGTATTGTTTGTATACTGGTATTTAGTCTGTGTATTCTTGCCTTCGTGTTAATAAATGTCGTTATTTGTTACTGAAAATTGTTGACTGTGTGACCATAGACCTACTATAGTATTAATGCCCAATATAAAGATTATGCACATAATACAATATATTAGATATGATAAATATTGCATTAATTAATTATCCTAAATAAGTATATATATATGAAAATGTTATACAATATAAATAAGAGTGCAGAATTCTTCCCTCTTGCCAAGATTTTGAGGAACACAGTCAGTGGTTGTGTATTATAATCTCAGCAACAGCAGAGTCATTGATTCCAGAGATTCTCAGCGCACACAGGCTTAGAACACGTTAACCCTTAAACTGGGGAGGTGAAAATTTAGGACTTAACTGGGGAGGTGTGGTCTACGAGACAGCATTTCATTTACACTCAAATTAAATTTTCTAATGAATGTATTAGTATGAAAAACTGCCAACATATTTTGCAGATATTTTTCTTGATATATAGATATGTTCTAGAAATGTTTCAAAATATATTATCATTGAAAAAAGTAAATGCGTTGGAACATGCATTTTCTTCTCAAATGACATGTTACAATCAATAATATTCTTGAAAAAGCATATTACTTTTCACTTTTTAAATCATATTTATTTTTACAGTATATGAAGGTATATAGAATACAATATAATGCAAAATTCAACAATTATATGAAAAATTAAAAAAAATGACAATGGGTAAAATTGACCCTTTTTTTATCGGCTTGTGTGACTTTCATTGCACGGTTTTCTAAGGCATTTTAAACATACAGTTTAAGAACTAGTGTAAAAATCAACCTATAAATTCTGTATACATATATCATGGTATATTAATATATTTTATAAATTTTTCAAAATACATTATCATTAGAAAAATTAATTATGTTTGAACATACATATCAAAATCAGTTGAATGCGAACTTTCATCGAAAAATTCTTCTGTACAATTATCCTTATCACTAAAATCACTTTCTGCTTCATTTAAAAGTGTCTGGAGCACTGCTTCATAATAGGATCAGTAAACTGGATGATATTTAGGGGTCCGAAGTTTTAGCGCCATCTGCTAAGCTTTGTTTATCACTGGGGCACTAACAGGGAGATGCGATCTTTGAGACCGCGCTCGAAGAAATAGCTGAATTATTTTAAAAAGCATCTGCTGAAATCGGTTGAAAAAGTGCACGCGTAATGAAGATCAAAAAACAGGAATCTACAGGGTCAATCCATTCAATTGAGCTAAAAATAGAATAGGGGTGACCGAAAATCCATCGCTAGCGGTCTCACAGACCGCACGTCTCTAGTTAAGGGTTAACTTTATCTCAGTAAAATAATTTAATTTTTTTTATTCAAGGAGGCTCAGGAGAGCATGTTGAATCATAATTATAAGAGATTATTTTGAAAATCATATCATATATAATTCAGAGAATTATATCATAATTAAAGTTGCATTTCGAGAGAAATTGTTGTCAAAAGAGTTGTCAACTGATATATTTTCCTTAATTCAAAATATCGAGATTCGTCCTACATTTTCACAAATATAGTTTTGAAATGATATACTATTCTAATTAAATTTAAATCAATAAATTCATAAATAAATGTATAGTAAAATGGTGATAAATAGCCCATAGAATTGCAGACAATCAAGCTTCAAAAAAACTTTCATCTACAATTCTTAAATTTTTTTTACATTTAAGTTATTGCAATTCTCAAAACCACAAGGAGTGATTTCTCAAAAATGTTCTAGCATACGAATTAATAAAGGTGTTATTTTTCCACCCCTTCAGCATAAAACTATCGACGTTGGGAAATGCTGTGAATTCCGAAAATACTAGTTCTTTTTTTTCCCGGTCCCGGATATGAGTGTTTTGTAATTTGTAGTATAGTAAAAAAAAAAAAAGGAAAAGGTACTTCTGTATTAATTGTATAGGGTCAGTGAATAATAGTTAGAAAATATAAATCTTTGGTATGAGTTTATTTGACAATTTTCTGGCACTTAATAAATGGCCTGTGGTTAATACACAAGTACCTGAAAATCGAATTTATAATGTGGATGACTTCCGTCCGATTAATTGAAACTAAAATTTGACTTAGAGCAATATTTCCAGCCATACTATCACATATGAAATGCATGTATGAGAAAGTGCAACCCACTGACATATTTGGCATAAAATATAATAAAAATTTACAATTTAAGTTTTTAATAGTGTATCAAATGTTGTTTGTCCAAATTATTCCGTTTTTGTATTATACCGTTTACATGCATGCAAAACTATAAATCAAGAGAGGATTGACATCTTGGCAGGTTTGGCTACAATTTAGTTGTTAAAACTGTGAACTAAATTCTATTTATATAGCCGTTAGAATTTTGAAGTTATTGTGTTCATTTTTAATTAGACAGCCAAACACATAAGACTTCCTCTGAATATATTTTCTTCTCAGTTTAAAAGCTTACAAATCGGGTATTAAGTTCGTTTATCAAATTCCATCCATCTAGTTCAAAGCATTCTGTAATGAATTAATTCCAAAAATGTGTTTCTCGAACGCTGAAAGATCTGAAACATGGATAATCCTCAAGTCTCGCATTCCTGTAATGAATTAATTCCAAAAAAGTGTTTCTCGAACGCTCAAAGATCGGAAGCATGGATAATCCTCAAGTCTCGCATTCCGAATCCTGTAATGAATTAATTCCAAAAATGTGTTTCTCGAACGCTGAAAGATCTGAAGCATGGATAATCCTCAAGTCTCGCATTCCGAATCCTGTAATGAATTAATTCCAAAAATGTGTTTCTCGAACGCTGAAAGATCTGAAGCATGGATAATCCTCAAGTCTCGCATTCCGAATCCTGTAATGAATTAATTCCAAAAATGTGTTTCTCGAACGCTGAAAGATCTGAAGCATGGATAATCCTCAAGTCTCGCATTCCGAATCCTGTAATGAATTAATTCCAAAAATGTGTTTCTCGAACGCTGAAAGATCTGCAACATGGATAATCCTCAAGTCTCGCATTCCGAATTTTTGACGACTGCAACATTTTTCTTTTTTCATAGGGCCAGTTAAGGTGCCGTCCTCATCATCTAATCGCGATTCAAAATTACGAATTTCATCCCAAAATAGTCATAGTGTTGCTTTAAAACGAGACGTTAATATAACTAAACTAAACTATCCATTTATATACTTCGTACACAAGGAATTCAAAATTAGAACAAATTATAACTGATTGTCTCAAGACTAAAGAAACGTAAAGTAGAAACGATAAGCTGGTGTTAGTTTTAAAAATCTTGAATATGAAAAAAAAGGTTTAAACTGTTTTTTCCATGTTAATGGAAATAACACTTGTCACGTATTCAGCATAAAAACGTGGATATATTGTTTCAGCGAAATATCATATGTTTAAAAATGGAAACAAAAAATAAACTTTAAGCTTTCAAACAAAAATTCAAAAGAATCAACTACAGATGCACGATGAAGAGGTTTAACTTCAGATTGCTTATGAATATCCATTTTCCATATTTATGGCAACATCGTATTTGCTTTTGATTGAAAGACTTTTCCATTACTGAAAGTGAAATGCAAAACTGAAATTCTAAACCCTGGATGTTTTTGTGAAGGCATAATGACGTAGTAATGAAATTTCTCAACTGAAGCTTTATGTTTTAAGTGCAATGCGATCAAAACAATTTTCGATGACAGCAAAAAAATTTAGATTCTTTTTCGGAATTCTTTAATGGAGAAACAAAGGAAAAAATGGGAGAAGAGAAAAGAATTTCATAAAATTTCGTATTCTGGAAAAAACGTTGACACATCATTCTTATTTTCATCTTTTTTCTATCGATTTAAAATTCCATTCTTTGTTTTTATATTATCATGTCATAATCTGACAATAATCTGCCATCATCGCAGCTATTTTGCTTGCAAATTCAGTGGCTTTCATAGCTTTTTTTGGAAAAGGTCGACGCTATTCATGTAGAACTTTCAAATATTCATGTATTTCTTTTTTTCCACATAATATGCTAATGGAAAATTTCTTAGCAATTTCTATTCTTTTTTTTTTCCTGGACGAAAATATTTTAAATGTCGGTTATGAGTTAATTTTCCAAAATAAAGAATCGTGTTTTCAATGACACTAACCGCATTAAAAAGTACTTTATTTTATCCTTAAGCAAAAAGAGTAGGAGTTACTGGCATTAAAAAAATGTGCTATTTATGCACATATTTCTACTCTCTATTCATTATTTTTTCATTTCATTATTCAATAAAATTTATAAAAATTTCCTGTATTAAAATCCAATCAATCAGCGTTTGTTTTTTTCAGCAGAATTCATCAGGTCTAAAATTCTCATCAAAATATTTTATCACAATGCAGTTTTAGATAGCAATGCAGCAAATTAAATTTATTTAGAATCAAAATTTTTCTAGAAGAAAATTGTTTATTTATTTAAACCTAATCCGTTTATTTTCTATCATAACGTATTACTTTCTATTTTCATATATTTGGAGATACAAATATTAATTATATCATGGAGTGATGATATGAAAAGTCCAAATATATCTTCTTGACATTATCAAAACAAATATTATCTGATTGAATGATATTAAAAATTAAATTAATGTTTTCCAAATTTCACTAATTATTTAAAAACCCGAATTACATAAATCTCCGGTACTCGTAATATCTTCAAGATATGCAAATTCCATGCGCTAACTAGCACGTGGTGGCCTGACGGTAAGGTCTCGGCAACGAAGTCACAGGGTTTGAGGATCGATACTCGATCTGACCGATGAACCGTCATGCACGTTAAGTAAATTAATAAAACGTTTTTTCGCTGATGAAGTGTGGAAGCTTGGAGAGACGGTGTCTGTTTAGGTGTCGTCCCCGTCATCTGACCCCGGTTCAAGATTGCAATGCCCTTCCAAATATAACGGTAATGTTGCTTTAAAAACGGGATATCTATACTTATAATAAAGCTGAATGTGTGTGTGTGTTGACGCTCTACAGGCAAGGTCATTTGACATACGTCTATCAAATTTGGTACATGTATACCTTAGAGGTCGGGAATGTGCACCTGGGGTCCCTTTTTTTGAAATTTTAATTACAATTTTAATTATTAATTAAAAACTAACTTTCCCGCCAAAAAATTCTTCCATTTTCTCCACCACCAAATGAGTAAGGCTTCAGCATTTTTTTTATCCCAACAGTAATGAGGCTAGGGTTAAATGTTTTTCGGCGGATTATTTCAAACGATTCTGTTTATTTTCTTAATATTTTATGCATTTAAAATTAAACATTGTAAATTAATCCATGTTTCAGATTCATTCTGAAGTACTTTTGAATTAAAATAACACAGAATAAAGGAAATTAAAAATGTATAATCTGCATAGCGTTACCCCAACTGGCGTAGAAAAATTCACGCATTTGCATTACCGTAATTGGCGAAGAAAATTCACGCCTGCGCATTGTGTTCCGATTGTTGCCATGACAACCATTTTGAACTGACGATTTAAATTATTTTTAGGTTAGTTGCATGCTTTTGTAAGTAAATTGTATTTATGTTAGTTATATATTTTTTGTATATGCTTATAGTTTTAAGTACATCGTTTTTTAAGTAGTTTTTTAAAACCTGTTTTCGACCGATTATTTTAAATGATTCATTTTATTTTTTGAGTGTTTGATGCATTTAAAATTAAACATTGTTAATGAATCGATCTGTTCCTGATGAATCTGAGAAAATTTTGTTGACAAATTCTTGAGATATTACATAAATTAAGAAAGATATTCTTATTATAGTGCCCAGAAAGTTTAAACGCTCAGTGACTCTGTTATCAGTAATCATATTATAAAAAAATGCTTTGTTTCAGTAAAAATATATAATTATATTAATTATTCTTTCCACTTTAATTTAAAGCATAAATTCTACAGGAGCTAACAGAAAATTAGAGAGATACATATTACGTTATGATTGAAGGCCTTTATAATATTATGAGTGAATTATATGACTATCAAAATTTGAAGTTTTAAAATATTTTGATGAAGAATCTATTAAAGTAGGAATTGCGTAAAATATTTAATTATTAAAATTTAAACGCACATTAAGATTGGCGAACCAGCTGGTCGCCAAAGGCGGCTAGTTAATGTAAATAAATTTAACATCCACTTATTAGCTGCTTTTAAAGAGCTAAAATGTGAATTTCTTTCAAAAATAATTATTTAATTCTCTTCAATTAATTATAATTATAAAGTAAATATTGTTAAGATAGACTGAAAATATGTTGTATGCTAAATAAGATTTAGAAATTTCTGAAATTACATATTTTTCGAATTCCTCCATAAAGGTACTTCAACCACGACTTCACGTTTTCAGCCAGTAAGAAATATATTTAAGTTCACATTTTACTGAGACAAATAACCATATAAGTGACAGACGAATAACCATTTCACATCAGAAATTGATGTCGTAGAAAGGATTTTGGCTTACTTCATTTCACAAAAAGCAAATTGCAGTTTGTTACTTTCAGCAATTGTTTTATTTGCCTTAAGCCTTATTTGTGGGCATTTTATAATAATAGCATGTAAATTCTGAAAATTACAAAAGATTTTATTCAAAATTCCTAAATTTTTCTCATTTTGCTTATAAAACGAAGAATTTTCAATCAAATTATTCAAGACTTACTAATTATATGACAAAATATCATTAAATCATTATATTAAGATCTGAAATGAATTTTGTAATTATTTGAGGAAATACGAATGTTTTCAAATAATTTTATCTATTCATGCACGAAAAATAGCACTTTACTTTAAGAATTTCAAAGTCAGAGATAGAGAGAAACTTAACATGAACATTCTAGTTGATTCATATTATTATCAACATTCTATTCAGCTGAATTTCAGTGGATCTCGGAGATAAGAAAACGAAGGATTTTAGACACATGTGAATTCTTTAATTAAATATAGCTTGAATTATTAAATTGTTAAACCAAATTCAATAATAGGTTAAAAAATGTGTAAAGCTCCTTGCTGAAATTGCATTCAATTCATGTAAAAGAAAACTAGAAAACACTGGCTTAAAAAGTTGGATTCTACAGCATTTCTCATTTGTATAAGAAAAGACACGGATAGTTCAAGCAATTTTCTACAAGAATCACATATACGCATCCTGGTGAAGGGGGAGGGGGTCTGTATACTGTCTTAAGTGCAAATGGACATACTTGCCGACGGTCAGACAGTTAACATGACATTCGGGAACTGGTGTGTTCGATTGTATCTTCGAATTGCAATTGTTGGGATAATGGGGATCGAAGTAGACGGACACTAATAGATTTGTAACCAAACTGAGAAACGTGGCTAGTTTAACTCGAATTAATCGGCATTTCGGATTTTTTTTTTCTTTCTGTTTGTCATAATAGTAAAATAGGATCTGAAAGATAAATTTATTTTTTTTTAGTTTAAAATCTAGTCTACAAATTATAATTTGAAAAAAGTTTTAAACTATTTTCATTGGTTAAATATAGTGTTGCGAAATTTCCGGGGTTCGTTTGGATAGTGGGAGTTATATGGTGTGGAGAACTCTCAATCAGCAGTAGAAAATAAAACAACGACGTTTATTTACACGAAGACACACAGGACAGCACAAAGACGACAACTATATACAGCACAGAAGACGATTATCTTCAGCCGAGACGTGCAGCATACACAACAGCTACTGCAGACAGTAGCGCACAGCTTAGTTCAGCACTAGCTTCACTCCGTCGCTGCTCCGCTATCTCTGGAAATCCAGTTCTTAATCGTCGATTCCGACTACGACTACTCTGGTAGGACACAAGGAAAAATTTTGGAGCGCCGGCGCCCGTAGGGCGCCATCACCGATCGACAAAATCTTTCTGCATGACGAAGGATGGTTTCAACATGAGTGAGGAAGGGTCTTGAAAGAGGCTGGCGGCAGGGAGCGGCGTCATTTATAGTACTTGCTGGATCTGTTTCTCAACCAATGGGAAGCTTCCGTCTGTCAGCGAGGTCGTCTTGGAACGGCTGGAGGGTTGGGCTATGGCAGAGGTGCATCCTGGGAAGTAAGTAAGTCAAAAACACAGATTGCCGGTAGAGTGGTTGTGTGGGGGATGGTGTGAGATTTTATTTGTGACTGCCAATAGGAGGGGCGAGATGGAACATGGATGGTGGATTTATTTAGATTAGATAGAGATTTGATTTATGGGATTAAAGGGTTAGAAAGGGTTGAGGATTATGATTTAATTGAAAAACTATTGATCTGATTAAAGTAGAATTAGTCTGGGTCTTCTGGAGTTTGGGTTTGGGGTGTAGGATTCGATTTCTTTTATTGCTGGGTTGTCTATATTGATTAAGTCTGAGAAGAATTTAGTTGCTATTTTTTTGATGAAATCTTTTATTGAAGGTAAATTAAGGGCATGTCTGATGTCTTCGTTTTTCATGAACCATCTCGCCTTTGAAATTTGTCTGAGAATAATGTTTTGGCACCTGTCTATATGGTTGAAATTTTTTGGAGCTGCATAGGCCCAGATTGGACAAGCGTAAGTTAAGGTAGCTCTGGTAGCTTCGGCCGCCTCCTTTTATAGGTCTCAGGGGGCGGGGCTAGAAGCCTCTCAACCAATCAGGAACGTTCGAGGTGTTCCTACTAGACGGGTCGGGAAAATTCTCGATGTTTCGGGTATAATCTATTTTGGCGCCAAAGTCGCCAAATTCGTCGCCAAGTCGCCAAATGGTCGCCAAGTTTGTCGCCAAGCTCCGGGACCTACGACGCGACACACGGACTCCTTCCAATACAGACGACTGTAAAACATTCTTTCCGATGGTGGAACCAACTATGCTGGGAAGCAGCATTAGAGATTCGTAACAATAGTCATATTTTACCCCCATAATGATCCTCAATAAATAACTTTTTAAGAATTTCAATCCCCTTATGCATTTAATTGCGATTCAATGTGGTCTAGCAGAAGTGACCCAAAAGGAGTGGTTTCTCTAAAACACGTAATCGAACTTGTTCACTTGTTATTGGACAACCAAACAGACCAATAGAATTCCAGTGAATGGATTTCTTTCAAAATTCGAAAGGTATCTATAAATTTAGTCTTAAGTCCATATACCGATTTGCGGTCTAGCTCAAAATGTTGTTGGAATATAGACCGCAAAAAAACAGACATGATGGCAAAAAAAAAATCTATGTCTTCGAACTCAAGAGGCCTGTAACGGGAAGATTTATCAATATCTCGAATTTGAATTTTTTGACTATTACAATACTTTCTTTATATTTCGTATATAAGAAAGCAAAAAAGAAAAAAGCTATATAAATTTCATCATTTTTTTTAAAAAGCTAAATTAAATTATAATAAAATTATTATATTAAATTATTATTAAAAATTTCATCAATAAATTACTTTTGTGGTGATCCGTGCAGTGGAAGCAAGAGGACGTATGTTTTTTGGAAACATTTCTTTAATGATCACATTTCACACAAAACACGAAGACAAGACAAGACATTAAAGCTCATCTTAACAGAATCACATCTCATTTTTTACAATCGCAATGCACTATGGGATACCATCGATTATCCAAAAGATAAGTTCATTATTTTTACTGCTCTTCATTATTTTTTAAACTTCAAGATTTTATTCATTCAATATATACTATTTATTGCAACTCTTAAATATATTGTATAAATCATTTTTTGCTTACTTTAGTTTAAAATTCTTTGTTTTTTCATGCTGAATCTTAAGTAGAAATTTTTCTTAATTCTTAACTTTTGAAAAATAATTAGCATGATGGCTTCGAATTAATTGGATTCCATACTTTTTAATTATTATTAATTGCTTTTTTGCACTACTTACCTCAAAAAAACATTTTTTTATTTTAATAGGTCTATAAATAGATATTAACTGACATTGGATGTCCATACTAAAACAAATAAATGAATAAAGATAGGAATTTATTTTTAAATTTTAAATTGGAAATAACAGTTTTTTTTCACTCTTTCTAATACCGTATATATAATAAAGATGAAAAAAATTCAAGTTAATTTCTAATTAAGGTGAATTTCGAAACAGGTTTCTTAAAACATCAAGATCATTATTTTTGACCTTAATAGCAGTTTTAATAGTCTGAAATACTGCGATTTTATTTTTGTCGACAGAGTCATAAAGAAATAATGAGAAGAATTCTAATTTAAATCTTAAAAAATTTATTTCTATAAAACATACATCTGATATGCATTACTTATTTCTCTTTCTAATGTGCTTTGTAATAAAATTCTCTGTGGGTCTTATTAATGAAAGTCTGTTCTTTCTAATGGAATTTTCATTCATATCTTGATGTGGTAAAGTGTTGAAATTAAACATAGGTTTATATTTTTTATGGTTACACACAATTTTCATTTTTCCATAATTTATTTATGATTCAATCGATTAATTATTTAAACTTGTAACAAATAGAAGGATAGCCTTCTAGCAACGATAGTGAGAAACAGATAGACAGCTGCTACCCGTTAGAAATGTTGAATCGTTAGGATTTGTCTAAGTTGTTTTAGGTGTTAAGGATAGCCTTCTAGCAAGGATAGTGAGAAACAGATAGACAGCTGCTACCCGTTAGAAATGTTGAATCGTTAGGATTTGTCTAAGTTGTTTTAGGTGTTAAGGATAGCCTTCTAGCAACGATAGTGAGAAACAGATAGACAGCTGCTACCCGTTAGAAATGTTGAATCGTTAGGATTTGTCTAAGTTGTTTTAGGTGTTAAGGATAGCCTTCTAGCAACGATAGTGAGAAACAGATAGACAGCTGCTACCCGTTAGAAATGTTGAATCGTTAGGATTTGTCTAAGTTGTTTTAGGCGTTAAGGATAGCCTTCTAGCAAGGATAGTGAGAAACAGATAGACAGCTGCTACCCGTTAGAAATGTTGAATCGTTAGGATTTGTCTAAGTTGTTTTAGGCGTTAAGGATAGCCTTCTAGCAACGATAGTGAGAAACAGATAGACAGCTGCTACCCGTTAGAAATGTTGAATCGTTAGGATTTGTCTAAGTTGTTTTAGGTGTTAATTGTGTTGTATCTAATTGTTTGTGACCGTGGCTCATGAGATCTTAAAATATAATTGTATTTGAGTTAGCTGGCGTCTGTCATTCTTGAATCAATCAGTCATAAATTTTAATTTCATGTTGGTGATTACCACTTGATAGCAAGTTTGAGAAAAAAAATTCATGTAAATATTCTGTAATATATGTAAGATGGCGTCTAAAGGTAAACTAAATTTTTTGAAAAAAAGGAATAAAAATATTCGAATTAACAAACAATTAATTTATTAAGACTACATATAATTAAAACATTTCAATATTTACATTGTTAACAGAAATGGAATAAGATTTAATCAGGAGCAGGGTTCACCTTAGATTGAGACTCCAAAACATGACCAAGCCTAAAAAGTGTACGTAAAGGGAACATGTAAACAACGCCAAATCTTACTTGTCCATCACCCCCGGAATAATCGATTGTTGCTCTTTTTGGAGCCTCCAGGCACCCCGACGTCATATGCGCTCGAGCCTCTCCTATTGGATACCAAAACCCAGCCAGATTCGATTTGACATGATTGGCGTCGCCATCTCTTACAATCGAAACCAACTAAATACTTCAATTTATCACAATCTCTGAAACAAGCTTACAGTCAATATTACTCCCTACATATATATAATAATAATTAATGACTAAAAGGTTAAAAAAAGTTAAAATCAAAAAATTACATTTCTTTATCCACTAATAAAACTATTTTTTAAATTAGAGGATTTTGTTATACTTATTTTTTATTCTGAATTAAAGTTACCTCGGAACCAAGTATTCTTGAAGATTGTTTCCAGTAGGATCTTGCACTTCCTCAAGGCAGTCCTACATACAGAGACTAATACTTTCTTTTATAAGCGTACATACACATTAAAATTTCAATGCTGAATTATTCTATTTTCGGTCTGTATATTTTCATTTAACATGCTTATCTTTAGTAAAAAATCAAGAGCGTTTAATCACTTCTCTTTGAATTAAAAGTATATATTTTTGTTGGGATGACCAAAAATTAGGGAGATACAATTCACAATGAATACAATAGTGCAAACTTTTAAAAATAATATAAGTTGCATGGCTGCCAAAATTTGAAATTTATAAATACTTTTTCCGAGAAAGCAATTAAAAGATAATGTAAAATATTAAACTGAAAATTGTAGCAATATTTAATCCTGACACATCAAATGCCGTGAGAGATATCTGTTAAGAATAAGATGGTCAAGTTTTTCAGTACGGCAAATGTCAGTTTGCAGTTAGAAAACGGATTATCTGGATATAGGCTTTTAATAGTACTATAATGTTACGAGTAGATTTGACTTCATTTGGAAGGTCCATGCACATAATGAATAAAAGAGATTGTAAAATACAATTAAAACATTAATTTAATTTTACAATTTGATGCTTGAAAATTATTTGTTAAGAAAATGATGATCAAGTTAGAATTCAATTGCAGTTAAACCCGATCTAAATTTCCAAAATGTCAGTTGGTTGCTATAAGTGGCTAGTGTTTATGAAATTGTCCTTTGCAGGCTATGTCTTTTTAAATACTCAATGATTCTTTTTTAATCTAGTGTAATTTTTTTTAAATACGAGGGATTTTATATTATGAATGAGGGCTTAAAAGAGTGATTTTATACTATAAATGGTTGCTTAAATGAATGATTTTATACTATAAATGCTTGCTAAAATGAGTGAAATTATGAGTGAAAGCTTAAATGAATGATTTTATATTATGATTAATTTTAAATATGAGTTATTGCTTGTGCTTTTCATAAATTGTGATTTGCTTGGGTTGCGAGTTCGAACCCCACCGGCCGAAGACTCCCCACGTGTGCGGTGGCTGGCGCGAGTATAAATCTATCGTGGTAATAAAGTCCTCCATGTCGAGAGTAATACCACAAGGGATATTGGATTAGGGATGATAGTTCTCTGATTCAGGTCTAAATTACGGTGAGTGAATGAAATGCGTGAATGAAGTCCACCCCGTAAAAAGGGTTGTGATGTGTGTGTAGCTAAGTCGTACTCGGCACTAGATGGTGCTACTGAAAAACAAGAGACGTACCCTTGGCTTAAAATCCCTGACATCTAAAGTCAGTGGACTTTTCTATGAGAAGTGCCATTAGAAATAACAATAACAACATGAATGTGATAGCAGCTATATAGACAAAGTACTGTAATGATATTCAAAAGACACTCTTTCAAAATAAAAAGACAGAAATCTTTCAAAATAATCATTTTTTTTACAGAGTAATAACAATATCAAAGATAAACAAAATGTATTCTGTATTTGAAAAACTTAATGATGATGATGATGTCGTGTCCGCGTTACCACGGAAAGGGAGTGCAGTAGCTTCTGAGGGTAAAGACCCGAGGGCAGAAGTCTGACTTCTAGCTCATATGAAGATGACATTTACACATTCGCTTGCACAACCCCTTTTAAGAGGGGGGCACATTCACACACCTCACAGATAGAACACAGATGAAGAACAACCATGCCTGAACCGGGACTCGAACCCAGGACGCCCAGGTTATGGGGAAGACGCGCTAACCCTAAGAAAAACTTAATGTAATGTTGTTATTAATTTGTAAGATGTCATCCCCCACACTCTGTACTTTAGTTTCATTCACATAATCTCATTTCATTCATATAATCTCATTTCATTCAGACTTTTACAAAAAAATAACATAAACAAAATAGCTAAGTAAGTAAAGAAGAATCGGTGAATGTAAGGAAATGATGAATAGTAGAAGATTATTTTTATTAGTCGAAACTTTTCACATGTAAAATGAATCTACAAATATAATCTTCAAAAACAAAAAATGTGGATAAAATTATTTATTTCGGAATTTAAAAAAATTTCCCCTCCCCCAAAAGTAATTTTTAAAATATCGTCGCAAATTTAAAATTAAATGAAAATAAACTTTTCAGAAATTCATTCCGATTTAGAAAATAATCTTTTACGTTACAGGCATTCCCCCCCCCAATCCTATTTTTTTGTTTATTGAATGTATAAATCAATAAATATTTAATTTTATATATTCATTAATTTTAAAAATTCTAAAATTCTGTTTCATCAAATTTTTTTCAAAAAAAATTAATTGGATTTGGAAAATATTCTATTTTTACATATATAAATTAATAAAACGTTTTCTCGATGTAACGAAAAGCATTCATGTCAATGTAAATTTCAATGTCGATTTCAGTAAAACTTTAAATAATAAATCATGAAAGATTTATTCTAGAGATGCTATATCTCATCTAATATGATACAAAGTATTTTTAAATAGATTTATAATATTATAAGCCGACTTTGGTGATAAACAACTTTCACTAGGATTATTGATTCTATTAATTTCAATTAAATCTCTTGGTGTTCATTATTTCCTTAGTAAAGCATTTGTAGGCATTAAATTGTGATATATATTAAAGTCGGATAATTTTAATAGCCTTATATCTGTTCCATTTATTGTGTACATGAACCATTTTTAGAAAGTCTAGTGTCATGATATCTTAATGCTATGGAAAAATTCACACTTTTAAATATTTGATGAAATAAAGAAAACGGTTGCAATTTTTTTGAAACAATTAAATCTACAGTAAAAAAAATTAGGGCAAAAATATTGTTTCAAATCATTATCATAATTCAGAAAAAATTCCATTAAATTTAATTGTAAAATAACAAATTTATTTGGAAGTTTTTTTAGAAGAGCATTAAAGGCACGCTTAAATCTTATAAAATGAAAATTATAATTAAAATTCGAAAAAAATTTCTCTTTACATTCTCATTCTAAAAAATTTATAGGCACTAAATTTAGTAGTTCTAAGTCAATGGTTTGCCCTATAGAGCGCCAACACATACACTTTTTAACTTATCTTTGGTCAACAACTGACTTCTTAGGAATATTCGTTAGATTTAATTTCATTTAAATCTCTTACGCACAAATTTATGTTCCTGATTTCCAGCAACAAAAAAGTGTCAAAACTGCGATTAGAGCCATGTTATTATATTAGCTCTACACTTTCTCTGTTATCGTGTACTCGAATCTTTTTAACAGAGAATCATTGCGTCATTAAAAATTTGCCCGGGTGTTTGTTTTAAATTGCATTTCGCCTTTTGGGCTAATGCAATTGCATTTCGTGATTTTTCATGTAATGTTAAGATGCAGATATGATATAAATCTACAATTGAGATGTTAAATCTGAGTGCCAAATTTTTTGCATCTAACTTTCTTTGTGTTGTAATCATCGTATTAAGTCTTTAAAGGGCCATTTTTTTTCAGTCATATTATGTTAAAATATTTTTAGGCTTGAAATTAGAATAAGTAAAGGGATTCATTTAGCTTATTAGATAAATTTAATTTTATTAATTAATTAATTTGGTTAATTAATAATTAAGTATCAAATCAAGACACATCATTTTGTGTGAAATAAAGAACTAAAGCATCTAAGTTTCTGTCTTTCTAAAAAAATTTGTCAGAACTTATGCCAACCTACATAAATTCATACGAAGATTGATAAATTTGGTGGCAAGCATACTTCCCACGGCCCTAGAAAGGGTTAACTTATTTTTGGAATCGAAAAGGCAGATTTCTTATTGATTTAGCTCAAAATTTCATTGAAATCGAAAATTTTGGTATAAATATTAAATTTTATCTTAGTTCAAAGTGTTTTTAAATTAACATGTTCACAGACAAACAAATGGACGGATAGACATTCAGAAAGACATAATTCCAAAAATACACTTTTGGAATTCAGGTCTCAATCTATAAAATTCGTCAAAATTTCGAGTTCGGATTTTCAACGATGACAATACTTTCTCCTGTATATTTGGTATCCAAGAAAATAAAAGGGCCGCGGTGACCTAGCGGTAAGGTTTTGGCTCGTGAGTCGTATGGTTTCAGATTCGGGACCCGACTCCAAGGAAGAACCGGCGTCTAAGGGGGTCTGTTGCGCATTAAATCCATCAGGGCCAAACGTCCTCTCGCTGGTGTGGTGTAGAGAGGGGGGTGCTAGCTCAGGTGTCGTCCCCGTCATCTGACCGCGATTCAAAATTACGAGGTCCGTCTCAAAATAGTCCTACTGTTGCTTTACGACGGGACGGTAATTTAACTAAACCAAACCAAACGGAGAAAATAAAAAAGAAAAAATTTAAATGACTTTTAGTTTTCTACTTCCTTTTACACAAAAATTTCTAGAGCGAATGTTCCTAATTGCCTTTACATCAGAAAAGAAGATATAAATACAGGAATAAAATCTTGTTGTTTTAATTCAGAATCTTAAATTATTAATGCCATTTGAGTTTTCATTCTTATAACATTTATTAATAATGTCCTCAAATCGATTGTACAGGAAAACAAAGTAAAGCAGTTAACATTTTCCTGCTTATTTCCATCTATTTTGCGTAGTATCCTTTCTCAAATTCCCCATAAATAGGAAACCACAGACAAATTGCTTTTTGCTTTCTACTTTAACCCTTTAAAACGCCATTTTTTTCTAGTCATATTATGTTTAAATATTTTTAGGCTTGAAATTAGAATAAGAAAAGGGATTCATTTAGCTTATTAGATAAATTTAATTTGATTAATTAATGAATTTGGTTAATTAATAATGAAGTAACAAATCAAGACACATCATTTTGTGTGAGATAAAGAACTGAAGCATCTTAGTTTCTGTCTTTTTAAAAAAATTCGTCAGAACTTATGCCAACCTACATAAATTCATACGAAGATTGATAAATTTAGTGGCAAGCATACTTCCCACGGCCCTAGAAAGGGTTAACTTATTTTTGGAATCGAAAAGGCAGATTTCTTAATGATTTAGCTCAAAATTTCATTGAAATCAAAAATTTTGGTATAAATATTAAATTTTATCTTAGTTCAAAGTGTTTTTAAATTAACATGTTCACAGACAAACAAATGGACGGATAGACATTCAGAAAGACATAATTCCAAAAATACACTTTTGGAATTCAGGTCTCAATCTATAAAATTCGTCAAAATTTCGAGTTTGGATTTTCAACGATGGCAATACTTTCTCCTGTATATTTGGTATCCAAGAAAATAAAACGGCCGCGGTGACCTAGCGGTAAGGTTTTGGCTTGTGAGTCGTATGGTTTCAGATTCGAGACCCGATTCCAAGGAAGAACCGTCGTCTAAGGGGGTCAGTTGCGCATTAAATCCATCAGGGCCAAACGTCCTCTCGCTGGTGTGGTGTAGAGATGGCGGTGCTAGCTCAGGTGTCGTCCCCGTCATCTGACCGCGATTCAAAATTACGAGGTCCGTCTCAAAATAGTCCTACTGTTGCTTTACGATGGGACGGTAATTTAACTAAACCAAACCAAATTGAGAAAAGAAAAAAGAAAAAATTTAAAGGACTTTTAGTTTTCTACTTCCTTTTACACAAAAATTTCTAGAGCGAATGTTCCTAATTGCCTTTAAATCAGAAAAGAAGATATAAATACAGGAATAAAATCTTGTTGTTTTAATTCAGAATCTAAAATTATTAATGCCATTTGAGTTTTCATTCTTATAACATTTATTAATAATGTCCTCAAATCGATTGTATAGGAAAACAAAGTAAAGCAGTTAACATTTTCCTGCTTATTTCCATCTATTTTGCGTAGTATCCTTTCTCAAATTCCCCATAAATAGGAAACCACAGACAAATTGCTTTTTGCTTTCTACTTTAACCCTTTAAAACGCCATTTTTTTCTAGTCATATTATGTTTAAATATTTTTAGGCTAGAAATTAGAATAAGAAAAGGGATTCATTTAGCTTATTAGATAAATTTAATTTGATTAATTAATTAATTTGGTAAATTAATAATTAAGTAACAAATCAAGACACATCATTTTGTGTGAGATAAAGACCTGAAACATCTAAGTTTCTGACTTATTACAAAAAATTTGTCAGAACTTATGCCAACCTACATAATTTCATACAAAGATTGATAAATTGGGTGGGAAGCATACTTCCTATGGCTCTAGAAAGGGTTAATGAAGTAAATACTGGCGATTTCCTTCTAATTATGAACATATCTCTTTCAAGAATCTTGCACTAAGTTCTGCAATTCATAAAGTGGATCAAGAACAATATTGTTCCAATAACACTATGAAATATCCTAATTTAAAATTCAGAAAATTAAATCTAGAATTATCTTGAGCGATCTTTATATATGAAGGAAAATAACCAGCCCTGCATATATCCTCGTAAGCTATGTGAGGCTCAGATATATTTACCAAGATTTTCCGTTATAATCCTTGAGAACCCTCTGGTTTCTGGGTGATTTAACTGCTGGTATAAAAGCACTAATGGAAAGCCAATACAAAGGGAACTTAACAATCTTAAAACGTATAATTATTTGCTATGCCATTAAGCCTCGTAATTCAATAAAACTCTTAACTCGATTCTTGTATTTGTTTAGTGATATTGATAACTGATATAGAGGATGGTATCGATAATAGTATTTGCCATGGATCCGGAAATACGAGAAATTCATCAATTTTTGTCATTTCTTTAGGGCAAACTAATCTATTCTAGTTTAAATGAAATTCGTTTTCAACGAATTACAAACAAACACATACGAATAAAGTTATCTTTGCCAATATTAACGAATAAAATTTTAATCTATTTAAAATGCTTCTTTTTTTTAATCTATTAACGACAGTGTTTTTTTGTGTATTTATATGTCTGCGATGCTAAGACAAGTCTATCCACTTACAGCTATGAAATATGGCAGAGATATAACTGCAATGATGACAATGCATTTCGGAATCCAAATTTTAAAAATTAATGTAAAAACAGCTTTATTAAATATTTTGTGGTGTTTTGAGTACTTTAGGAATATTTTTCTTTAGTATCGTTTTTAATGAATGTAGAAAATAAGTGTCTTTAAAGGTAGCAAACAATTATCATTACAAAAAAAATAATTTTACATTTCTGACTTAATAAATTAATTTTGAGAAATTTTTAAAAATTGCTACTTTTTAAAAAAATTAGGAATTAAATTATTGCATTTAACATTTCAATTCCTTATCTTTCCCAAATTTTTTGAGGCCATTCAAATGCTATTTCTTTCTAGTTTAACATAATAAAAATCAAAATGTCGATATTTAATGGTTTATAATTGATACTTTTTATTGAATTTGAGTAAAATTTTATTGAATTAATCTAATTGAAGTTGAGTGAAAAAATTGTCTTTTTTGTCTTACTGGGAAAGCCAAAAAAAACCAAGACTCAAGAAAATTATTTTTAAATAAATTAAATTTTAACTGTCAATCTACGACGTGCCATCTATATAAATATTTCAAATAATTGGAAATTTTTTTTAAAAAATCCTTCCCCAGCCGCAATTTCTGCACCAATTTGGCCAATTTTTATTTCATATTAAAATTAACCTAAATAAATAATCAATGTTCCACTGGTCTCCACTGCCATTCATTTCATTTCACACAAAAAAAAAAATCTTGGAAACACCTCCTCCCAATGCATTCTCTATGAAGGAAATGTTGACAGAGTTCCCAATCACAGCCATTTAATGCACAAATTTCTACAATTTCTATATGAAAGCTTGTACTCATAAATACATTGCAAATGGTCAAGTTTCTCTTCCTCCATTTTTGAGAAATATTCCAAAATAAAATTTAGCCACAAACCCTAACCATCACCGTTTGTGTCACCAATTAATTTAGACACTTTGTAAGCACAGCTAACCAATCAGGATGTCCTATCAAGAATTAAATTAAATTACACTATTAATTTAAAATAGTACTTTTGCGTCTTTTGATACAATACATTTCATTAAAATAGATCGACATGACTGTATCTATGCTATAATACGATCACCGAAAGCGATGAGAATTTTCCTATTAAGAAATTTCAGATGATTCGGCTAAAAATAACTACAAAACAGGTATCGATGTTATCTCAATACATATAAATATTAAAAAAATGTCATTCTTACAAGGCCTTCCTTTACTACTTCCATTTTAATAATTCGCTTCAACGCTTTACACTAGTCCTTTTAGTTACTCATAACAAATAGTGCTGAAACATATATGCTAACATTTTATCTGTCTCTATACTCATATAGATAGATAAAATTTTAGCTTATATAAGTATGTATGTATAAGTGTGTGTATTTATGTATATTTAAATTGTCACAAAGCTGTAAAGAACTACGTCATCCGTTTAAACAAACAATTAGATTTATTAGAGCGAAACATTTCGCTCACAATAGCACGAGATTGAGAATTTACCCATTACTGATGGGACTCAGATTTTATACATATATGGAACATTCGAGAACAGTCTTTCAGTATTTAACTTTCAGTACTTAAGAACTGAACTTTCAGTTCTTTCAGTATTTAAGAAAGATCAAGGGCCTTTCAGATCTTAGTTAAACAACAGATTACAATTTAAATAAAGGAATTCCAGAATTTGGATAAAACACCTCGAATCATGGTTTTACTAAAGAGAAATGAGATGCTGTGCCGATTGAGCCACAGCGATTACTAGTTATTCAAATTTGTGCAATATATTATATATTTCATTTTTTATTTTTATTTTCATGATCATTTATTAAAAAAAATTTAAAATTTATTATTCAAAAATATTTTTTGAAATTCAGAAACTTGTCAAAATAAATATTGAAAGCGTTGATTCTTGTGTGGTTGCTTCATTGTCAATGCATAATTATTTAAGAAATCGTTGATTTTTCATTTCGTTACATATTTCTTTGCTTGTTGTTTTTGCTAGAAAATAATAGAATAATCAGAAAATTTTTCAACGGTTAATATTATATTTTTAAAAATTACATTCGGAACATTTTTATATTAACTAAAAAAATAGTTCATTTGTTTTGTGAAACCGCTATATCAAAGAAATAAAATTTTTATGATAAAGTTTTAACCAAATGAAAATTAAAACCGCTTGAAAAAATTCTAGATAAAACCTTTAATTTACAATTTCCTTTTATTAGAAAGGAAAAATAATAACAAAAGAAGGTTTCATTCAATTTAAATGCAGTATATATTTACATTTACATTTAATTTTCAGAAATCTAAAAACTAATTTATTTAGAAAATTATTATTCTTAGTTATTTTCTTTCATTTTTTTTAATTTTATGAAACAGACTTTTACAACTTCATTTAATCATGCTTAGTTGGATTGTTTTTTAAATGAATCATTTATTACTTATATTCTTAGCTATATTTCTATTTAGAATTCTTAACTATATTTTCTGTTTTATAATTACCTATTATAACCTTGAGTTAAAAAGAAAAACAGAAATTACAATATTGTTGCGAAAGACTGTTTTTCCCTCTTTGTACAAATTAGAATTAGTTACTATTCAAACATATTTTTCTACTTTTTATAATATAACCAGAATTAATCAAACATGCGAATCCAATTCTTACTTTTGAAAAAGTAAAATTTCTATTTTGCATTATTTTGATGTATTTGAATGTTAATAAAAAATTGTATTTTTTTTTTTTTTTCTAATCACTGCCTGAATTGAAAACTAAACAAAAGAAAGACTATTGGGTTCCTTTTTTACTTTCAACGAAGAGTATTTAAATGAAGTTGGAATTTTCCTCTATAAGAAAATAAATATTAATGTTATGAAAAACTGTTTGGAACAAATGAAGTTCAAGTTACTTTCTCCGGGAAGCTGCTGTATCGATATTGATTTTAGCTACCGAACAGCATTTTATGATCCTGATCATCACAAATGTGTATCTCAAATTTTAAAAAAAAAAAATAGAAATACGTTTCTGAGAATTTCCAGCACTAAGCGAGGTAAATGCATATAATTTTGCATATCCTTAATTTCTCTCTTGTCCTTGCTAAAAAATTTTCTATTTGCTGAATCTTAAAATAAGTTTTGAGAAATTTCACCAAGTCACGTTTATTGTCATCTGAACTCACTCAATTGATCGATAATTATCTGCTTTAATAATTATCTGTTAAACGTAAATAAAATTTAATTCTTGGTTCATGCATTTTGCTTGAAATTTGCTTGTTTGAAACTTATGCTGTGACATAAAGGAATAGAATACCTTTAATTTGCAGGTAAACTTCGATAGATAGGCCTTGTTTTAATAAATAAAGCTTTAAATAAACTAACCATTCCTTTGTACAATACCTGCAAAAAGATTTTTTTTCTTTTAATTATAGTAACATTTTTTAATCATGTGAGAACATGATGTTGTTTTAGTTGTTATCATGTGAGAACATGATGTTGTTTTGAAGCTCGAAATCGCGTAGGCAATGAATAGTGAAACTCGAAATTGCGTAGACAATAAATAAAGCATAAATGGCAATTTTCATCATCATCATTAAATTGCATTTTTTTACCTACTTTTACCAGTATTGCATTATTATTATGTATGCTTCTTTGAAAGCAGATGCGTTTTTAAAAGGTTGACGTAGAACTATGACATCATATCTGATATTTCTTCTCAAAATCGGTCGAGCTCCAAAACTTTGTTTGCCTATGCGATGTATTTTCAATTTTTCTAGCTCAAAAGCAAAGTTTTGGAGCTCGACCGATTTTGAGATGAAATAACCGATATGATGTCATAGTTCTCTCTCTCTCCCTCTCTCTCTCTTTATATATATAGAGAGAGGGGGGATAGAGACTCTTTCTAACCAGAAGTCTCATGATTGTTACAAACCGGTTTAAACTGGTTAATGACTTAAATTAATTAAGACAAACAATGACTTAAAAAATAATAATGTTCTCACATGATAACTTGAAATTTATGATCGTAGATTTCATTTTAATTAATTTATTTATTAGTTTTATTAATTTTTTATATATTTCGGAGAAAACTTTAAAAACGCAATCCTTAGTATCTCATATCACGCACTTTGTTTGTGGTACTGGCACAAACAGTCGTGACATTCGGAAAAGACGGAGCGCCTCTTTTTTCAGTAAACCGTTTCCAGACTTGAAAAAAGGGCAAATCCTTGCACACAAAATAAGAATGAAATAAGAACTCAAAGCCTCAAAGATTCTGCAGTCGCTCTTTTTTAATTCAAAATAAGAAGCACTTCTGCTATGAAAGATGTATCTGGCTTGGAGAATTTTTCTCTTTTCAATTTTCGTTCAAAACTACGTGGGATGAAAAGAAAATCTTCAACTGGATATCTTAAAAGGAAAAAATATTGTACTACAGATGAAACAAATCTTTTGTAGGAGAAATTGAGGTGCTTTTATAGGTGATTAGTGTTTAGTTCTTGCTCTAATTATACGATACAATTGCAACAAAATAAATCCTTGTTCGGAAAACGAAAGTAGATTCATTTCTTGTGTGTGAAAATAAGTATGAATGCATTTTAATGTGTGATGACACATTAAATGTCCTCACACATTTTTACACAACATGGCGCAATTTACAAAGCGTATATATTACGAAATAAAAGCGGAAATTAAAATCATACCACTGATTTAATTATTGGCAAAAGCCTATGCTTAAATGTTTTTATGGAGAGTTTGAATTTTATAAAAACATTATTACAGATAGAGAATCAAATTGTATTAAAATATTATTAAAGTTAAATGAAAATTTGTACGAAAATGAAATTTATATCGTTAAAAAGATAATTATTTTAATTTTCAAATAAAATAAAAGCATTTTTATAAGATAATTGTTTTGGAAGATTTGAGTATCACTTTCCGTTGGCTAGTGATTAAGGCCAGATTTAATATATAGGCGCCAAAACTAATACATTTTGGAGCGATTGCTCACCAAATATAATCGTGACATTTTCGATTTCACCTTTATGGTCCGTTCGTTAGCATTTCTAGTATACCTCAAGAATTGCAGATTTCTGGAGGGTTTTTATACGTTTGGCACTATTTTGACGTGCTTGATGAGAAACCGTACATTAATATGAAGTCTTACTACTGGTAATAGTTGCCTATTTTTGCGCTTGGTTGTTTTTGAAGAAGTTTTTTTTTGTTTTGTTTTTTGTTTGTTTGTTTGTTTGAATCCTATTTTTTGACTTCTTTTATATTTTATTTACTCTGACTGAATGTCCTGTTTAGTGACATGGCGAATTATTTCCAGATCACATCTGATAATATTTTGCAGCTCCATTAATTTGCTAAGAAAGGTTTTTGATTCAGTACAGCTGTAAAAAATATTAAATGAATAAAGCAGTCTGAAAATTGTATCATGTTTCGTAGTGTGTATTTGACTTTGCCATTCGACAATTAGCAATAAGCTCTATTTCTGTGCCACGTACATTCGTTTTTTACGTATATAGAAGTTACTAATCAAATAGTCTCACAAATTTCTGCACTCCACTAATGTAAAAGATTTTCCCTTGGAAAATTATAAATCCAGATCAAATTATTTGTATTATGCCCAATATTAAATTCTTGTTACTTGACAGAGATAGCGCTCTGCCGACATCCTGAGAGCATCTTCTAAACTCACTTTCTCTGTCCTGGTGTATGATAAATTGATTTTGTCCTCAAGTATAATCACAATCACAAACTGATTACTCCGACTCACCTAATGGCACACTGATAAAACTGAGTGATGGGACCACTGCGACAGCAACTATGACGGGAATTGTGATTGAATCCTAAGGACCCATCCACTGGCCACGGTGACCCATCATCGAAGGGAGGTAGCCAACCCCCACTTCATTCTATATCCACCAAAGCAGCCAGAACCAACCACCATACCAGAAGCTTCTCATCCGCATTTTTGAAGTACCACCAGTGGAAATGTACTCAAGTATAAGGGAAAAATTAATTATTTTTATATTTCTTCCTATGATTTCATGATGGTTAGCAATGGGAATGGAAAAAAGTGTAAGAGAATGTAATTAATAAGAATTTTCCTTGTGTGAATTGCATAGGTTCAAAAATCAGCCGAGGTTGGGACTTGAAATTCAATTTTTAGTCTTATAACTTCTACCCAATAGCCTTCTTATAACTTCTACCAATCGAGGGAAAATTTTCAACCTCAACCATTTCTTTCCCCTTTGAAATAAGTGACATCTCGACAAAATCAGTACACACTATAACATTATACTCAATATTAAAAAAATCAATCAAAATTCTTTAAAAAGTACCATATATATATATATATATATATATATATATATATATATATATATATTATAGATTAAGGTCAGCTCTGTTGGAAGCCGATCAAATGCTAAATAAATGACCTCCAAACTTGGCGACCATTTGGCACCGAATTGGCGATTTTGGTGATAAAACTGATGATACTGGAATCTTCAAGAATTATAGCGAAAGGACCATATGAGGCGAGATATGCTTGATTGTTCGAGGACCTTCTCTGACCTGCTCCGAAAACTATAAAGCCGGCTGCCCAAGACGAAGTCAGTTGTAAAGAAGTCGCATAGTGAGTAAACGACGTATTAGGCGGATGAATCCACCGAAGCGCAAACGTTAAGTGGAGCTCAAGTAATTAGTGGATTGAGAATTGGTACCGTGCCGTGAGCATTAGAGACAAGTATTGTAGCAGCATCGTGTCGTGTGTGGAGTAGCCAATCGCATAGTAGTTAGACGGTAGTTGGATACAGCTAAAGCACAGAAGAATGGATAATAGCAGGGGTTTGGAGAGACGTTAGTGAATAACTATGTGAATTCCCTCCTCCTACTCAGTTCTGTCTGGCCGTTTTGTGTATTGTGGGTATTACTACCGATTACTACGTATGAGCTCCTGCTTGTTCTAAGTGTGATGCTGTGTATTGATTGCGTACGTCTCGTCTGTGTCTTATCACCTCGTATTCGCGTCTTCATATTAATGAAAGTCGTTATTTATTATTGAGGCCCACTACAAGCGAATCCGTTCGAATTTCAATGGAATTTTGTCTGTAACAATATGTTCCATATTTTTTTAACAATTTAGTCGAATTCAACCATATTTTGCACTAATATTATTTTAGAACACAACAAGTAATACTGTCAGCTTTTTAAAGTTCAAAATTTAAATAGTGGACTTAACCAAAATTTAATTGTAATTTCAGATTAAATGTTTTTAAACCATCTTCTTATTCAAAATTTTACTACATCATTGATATCAATTTCATTTTTTTCAATTGTAATTAATTTTTTAAAAAAGATTAAAAGCATTAATAATTAATGTTAACTTTGATCTACTCAACAACTAATTTTTAATTTCTGTTTTACTATTTTCTTGTATGTATCTTTTTTCCAGGTTTCATTTACTTCGAAGTAGTAGTTTAACACACATACATTAAATAAAAACAGGCACAAAACAATTCCTCAACCAGCGAGAGTGGTCTCCAAAAAGTTTCTCACATATACTCTAATAAACTTGTCGAGACCGAAAAAGTCTTAAATGGCCCTGGCGTACATTATTTACAATATTTTGACTTTTGACTGGAATTTAGCATTTTTACATGAATCTATCGTGTCATCCTTGGCGAGTTTTTGGCGATTAATTCTTGGCTTGTTGCTAATATTATCCGAAAATTGATTAGACTGTTTTTCCAAACCGATTGAAACAAAAATTTGACACAAAACTGCATTTGTAGTCACAAAATCCAATACTAAATTTCATACGTCTAAGTCATTCAGTTTTGGAATTATCGCGCTCACATGTTTATAAAACTACATTCCGACAGACAGACAAACTCTTGTTCGACTTTCTTAAAATTGGATATTTATCTTGCATTCTTCGTTTTGTAATTATCGTGTTAACTTATATTCGAACAGATGTACAGATGGCCTTCCTTTGAATAGATTTTACTTAAAATTTGACAGAAATCTGCAAATTTGATTTAAAGACAGTGTACCAAATTTCAACCGTCTAGCTCAAAGCATTTTTGAGTTATCTTTGTCAAAGACAGACAGACGGACATTTCCAAAAATGAGTTTTTTTTAATTCAGGGAGGATTAAAATATGCAGATTCATCAAAAGCGCGAGTTCAAATTTTTTTGCCGATTACTATTCTTTCTCTGTACTACGTATAAGAGAATGTAATAAAAGGGAAGTAAAAACAGTAAAGCTTTTGCAAGGAAATGAAACAAATGTGCGACAACAGCAACAGTCTTAGGCTATGAGAAATTTACCAATATATATTTTCCCCCTTTTCCCACAGAAACTTCAGAGGAAAATATTCCGAAAAAAATATTTGCAGCATCTTAAAATTAAAAACAGCAATTTTATTTTTAAGCATTTTTCTTTTTATTGTCATGAATTTTTTAAGGGATTTTACAAAAATAATTCTGGAATAAAGATGTTAATAGGTATTTCTTTGCCGGGGAAACGTTAAAACTTCTAACTATTATACACTTTTTAAAAAAATTTATCTATTATTACGACACATTGTCTTGGAAAAAGAGTTTGTATATTATGATAGTTTATGCAACAATTGTTTATACGTTAGAAATATTTAACGTTATATTATTTTAATCCCGAGGCGATGGGGTATATCAAGTTTTAGTGTACATAAAATAATGTGGTTCAAAAATGCACAAGATAAAAAAAAAATTAAATTCCACTGAGGATTTGTACTACACCAGTGGTGAAATTGGTTTTCTTTTAGAGGCAGAGTGTTTCAAATAAGGTATTTCTATTCTTTATCTTTAAACTTTTTATCTTTTCCATTCTGTTTTTTCTGATATTTTATTTTTTATTATTTTTTATTAGAATACGACCTTTACTTAGCTTTCTGCTTTTCTTGTTGAATAGTTTTAATGCAAAATGAGTGTTTTATAACAAAAGTTTTGAATTTTTCTTGAGGTTGAAAACCCCTTCATTTTTTTTAATTCGTCCTTTTTTCCCATATTATTTAGTTAATCGTCATTGCCTTAAAAAGTATTCTTATAAAGAAGGTACATAAAAATAAAAATCAAGGCAGCAATGCATGCTTTAAATGAAGTGATGTGCTAAGTTAGGATTTCATGAAATTAAATAAATATTAAAATGGCATAGCTAATTATTGATTTAAAATGGAATTAAATGAAATGATGTAGAGATAAACATACGAATTGAGAATAAAAAATATAACTATACAATTTCTTTATAATTAAACTGGAAAGATTTTAATTCAGTTAAATTAACGCCCCCTTTTAAAGCAACCCTAGGGACGGACCTCGTAATCTGGAACTGCATTTAGATGATAAAGACGACACCTGAGTTAACCCTTTTCTAATTTCCGTACCACATCAAAGGGAAGACGTTTAGCCCAGACAAATTTAGCGTGCACTAAACCCACCCAAGGAATCGGGTTTCGAACGTAAAACCCTCTGGTTCCAAAGCAGAGCCCTTACCAACAGGCCATCGTAGCCTAAAAGAGCTCCTAAATAAGAAAGCTATTGAAGCTCTGTCTTTTATTTTGTATTCTTATAGAATTCTATTAGAAGTTATTCTGTAAGTATTCTTGTTAAATAGTTTTTTTTTTTTTTTTTTTTTTTTTGTATATACATAAGCTATCTAATGTCAAAATAAATTAAAAATTGTGTTTTAAGAATAAAGGAGTTTTATTATTGAACTTGTTTTAAAATATAATCAGCTATTTGTGGGTAAAAAAATGAATGACATTTTTTTATTGGCATGAATTTCCTCATGATCCGAATGTAATCAATCCATTGAATAAGATATCATTCCTGATGTTTTGCAAACAGCTGATAATATCTTCAACTCAACTCAAACTCAATTGCTCAATTCGCTAAACAATTTCTTTCATTTCAACATTTAGATAGCATATGCATGCACTATCACTAAAAAAAGAACAGAACAAGAATATAAACAAAGGACTGCCATTAGAAATCTGTAAGAACCCACAGGATTCTTTAAGAACAGAAAAAGTTAAGCTGGTAGGGCACTTTTCTGTTTGAGAATGAAACAGAAGTCAAATATTTAAGCAATCATTTTTATAACGATAAGGTTTAGATAAGATTTAAAATCTTTTGAATCATGAAATAAAAACATTGAATTTAATTTTGAGTTTCAAACTTAGTCTGTTATTCGTAAAATTCTAGCTCAAACTTTAACAGAGTTTCTTTAGCTGAGATCAGATATTTATGCATAAAGGATTAAGGATAAAAACTGCTTACAATAATAGCATTTTAAACATTCTCCTCAAGTCTCTTATAAAATGAAAAAAAAAAAACTTTATTTTCAGTTTAAAAAAATAGCTTTGAAATAATAATGAATAACATTTATAGATAAAACAGAAAATTTCCTTTGATGATTTCCTTGAATTCATCAAAGGTACCATTTCAACATATCAACTTCTTCCGAAATCGAATTAAATTCTTTCGGCAACTTCTCGTTCATTCTAACTTAAATTTTTCTTTTAAAAAAAGAATTTTACTTGTATTATTAAAACATTTATTTTATTATATTTGAAATGTGGAAAAATTTAATTTTCGAAAAGCGAATATTTTAAATTATCAGTGGCGGATGTAAGAGAAATCATCAAAAGAAAATAAATTCTGAAAAAGTCTAGCTTTAAAGCTTTCTGTTACAATGTCGTAACATTTTGTGCTAAATAATGGTAATAAATATAAATCAAACATAATTCAATTGACTAAAGCTAATATACAAATTTGTCATATTCGAAAATAAATTTACGAGAGCTTATAATCAGATTATTGCTTCAAATCGCTCATATTGGTTTCTTTCAAATTCAGTCTCATTGTAAGGAAGAAAGATTTATAGATATTTTTCATGCATGCAAAATTTGCATCAGATCCATGAACTCTGACCTTGGCGACAATCGTTCTTTGAAAAACTGGCGCCAACGTTTGGCGATTTAATAACGAATTTTTAACTCGAGATTTTAAAGAATCTCCACGTTTTAGACCTCCATGAGATCGAAAAACAAACTTTTGGAAAATGTCCGTCTGCCTGTGACAAAGATAAAACAAAAACATTTAGAGCTAGATAGATGAATTTTGGTATTCGATCTTTACACTAAATTTCCAGATCTGTCTGTCCGCCTGTGGGAATGTAAATGAACACGAATTACAAAACGAAGAGATCTAGAACAATGAAATTCGTTGCACATATTCAACATCTAAAATGTACTCACTAATCAAATTTTCAGCCAAATCCAACGACGGGTTGACTGTCTGCCGACCTGTTCTTTTACAAACATGTAAACGCGATATTTCAAAAACACAATGATTTAAATATATCAAACTTGGTATGGAATTTTGTGACTACAAGCAAGTGAAGTTTTGTGTCAAATTTTTTTTTTCAATAGGCTGAGAAAAACACCCCTAATGTACTGTACCTTGGTTATATTAACGTCCCGTTTGAAGCACACTAGGGCTATTTTGGGACGGACCTCGTAATTTTGAACCGCGGTCAGATGACGAGGACGACACCTGAGCTGGCACTCACCCCCCCCCCCTCTCCACACCACACTACACCAGCGGGAGGACGTTTGGTCATGACGAATTTAACGTGCAACAGACTCCCTTACACTGCTGTACTGTAGCGGATTGTTATGAGCGAAGATAGAACCTGGGACCTTGTGGTTCACAGCGAGTAACAAGACCACTAGACAAAAGTAATGACTCATGTCCCGTAGCTGTTAGCTGGCTTATAAGTTCACCACAGTACAATTCCAAATTTCGGATACTGCTAACACATGGCAGGGTTAATGCCCAAATAGCTCGCGGAAGACGACAGGATGAATTCAGTAAAAATGCTATATTCACGACAGTTAATATATAGACAGTTATATAGTTATATTCAGACAGTTCAATGCTATATTCACACAGTTAATATTTCGTGACTATTGTGCGCCAATACCATGTAAGGCGTTCTCTGGCCTGATAAGTTTGTAAGAGGGTATTCGAGAAATTTCAGGGAGATCGTACCCGTTAGTATTATACGTAGAGATCCTAAGTTCCATTGACAAATTTTTAAGAAAATATCGAACGGAAAATAAAATGATCCTAGCACGGAGAAAACAATTTTTATTTTTTTCTCTCCATACATGTCACTATTTTTTGAAAAAAAAAAACTTTTGCTGCTAAAACAAATTTTGAAAAACGTAAAATTATTCATTTTTTTAAATATTATTTCCTTTTAAAACTATTTAAATTTTTGGAAGGAAAAATTAATTACATCTAGAGGAAAAAATTTCAAATCGTTTTGCAAAGTATTTTTCTGAACTGAAATATTTTTACTTATCAAATACATTCTCAGAAATATACTAATCAAATTATTCAAAAACATATTCTTCAAATAAAATTTTCGACAAAAAGCAATCTCGAAACAATTTCTCTGCATCCAAAATTATTTTTTATTCTAAATCTTCTGAATTCTTTTAATTTGCGAATGTTTAAGTATTTTCTTTTTGGTGCGTTGAATAAATGCGTGTCGGTGAATCTATAAATTGCATTCACGGGAGGAAAATTAATTTTTCTTACGCAAACAATTATTCATTAATTGATGCGGCACTGCCTTTTTTTTCACTTCAGTTTTTTTAACATCATTAAAAGGAAGGGAGGGAATATAAAGTAGGGGAAATAAATCTCCTCTAGAAAAAAAAAAACCAATGAAATAAAACAGACAAAAAAGGTTGTAAAAATAAAGAGACCGAGAAACTTTAATATATATTTCACTAGCAGCACCCGCACAACATTGCCCGTGGCATAACATCCAAGAGGAAAAATTAGCTTTAAACTTAAGTCTAACCTCAATCCAATATGACATGGGAATGCCACTCGGGATCAAAAAGATATTTAGAAATCATCAAAAATAACTACAAAATTTTTTATAGCACACAATCAGAAATATTTAGGATTAAGCTTTGATATATAGTCATTTGGCGTCTTGCGAAGTTGGCAATTTTTCGGCGGCGCTTAGTTTGGGGTTACATGGCCACCTGTTTTTTTTTTTTATATTATATATATATATATATATATATATATATATATATATATATATATATATATATATATATATATATATATATATATATATATATATATATATATATATATATATATATATATATATATATATATATATATATATATATATATATATATATATATATATATTATATATATATATATATTTATATATATATATATTTATTTATATATATTTTTATATTATATTTATATTGTTACAAATCTGTAATTTTGCAACCCGGTACGAATAGTGTCATCGTGAGAAAGACCATTGTAAGATCTGTCCTGTGCATGCTGAGCGGGTGCCGCGTCAATGACCTCAGAGCTTGGCGAGCATTTGGCGACTTGGCGATGAGTTTGGCGACTAAATGGATAATACCAGAAAGTTCGAGAAGTTTCATGAGCCATCCAGTAATAACAGAGATACACCCAGGTACGCCCTGATTGGTCAGAAGATTCTAGCCCCGCCTCCCGAAACTATAAAAGACGGGAACTCTGAAGCGACGAAGAAGTGGTGTGGATAGTGAGAAGAAGTCGTAGTGTGTGTATCGGCGGAAGTTGTGTGTGAGAGAGTCGGAGTCGCCGACACGTAGAGGTCTTGGAGGATTAGACAGCAAGAAAGCTGCTAAACTTACAATTAAATGCGCTGAGTAATTACAATTGAGTGGCGGCATTTGTTGTAGAAGAAAAAAATTTTGTAACAATATATATATATATATATATATATATATATATATATATATATATATATATACAAAAATATTAGAATCAAGTTAATAAAAAAAACAAAAAATCAAAAAAAATTATAAAAAATTTAAAAAAAGAATCCGGCCTGAAGACTTTTTCAAGGGTCACCCTCAGGCAGGGATTCAAAGAAAGGGATTTTTTCTGTGAGGAAAAACAGACATTGTCTAATAATGATTCCTCGTGACCAGAAAATCACCTGAAATTATGCTCAAGAAATATACCATTTTAACAGAAAGGAAATATAAAACAACAAATAAGAAGAAATTAACCACAACAAAGTAAAAATACAATAACAAAAATAACAATAAAAACAAACAATAGCACTAAAATTAAAAACTAAAAGGCCAGTACATACCATTAACAGTCAAGAAAACTTTAAACTATTGATTGTGATTCCCTGTTTTTAAAAAACTAGCGGTAAATTATGTAAATAGATGTAAGCTCCCAGCGCCATCTATTGAGTAATCCAATATGCAAGGAAAGTTCTATTTTTACTAAGCCAAAGGATTAATCCCAAACCATACCTTGTTTCATTAAAAAATTGACATTACAGTAATTTCTAGGAAATTCATTTTTAATTAAATTTTTAAGGAGGTTGTTTGATGCTTCAATATAAGAATTTTTATTATTGCAAACCCTTTTGATCCTGTTAACTTGTGAGAAAATTAGATTTTTGAAAATTTTAGAGTTTAGATTGGAATGGTAGTTACATAGTTTTGTTATTTTAAAGTTGAAATCATCCCTTTTATCGTATATACCAACTATTGTTATATCATTAGCAATTTCGATTTTTAAATCCAGAAAGGTAGCCTCAAGTTGATTTTTATTTGTATCTTTTAGAATTAAATCTTTTGGATAGCAATTAGTAATAATATTAGTATTGTCGAAGTCAATCAAAAGTAGGTCATCAATATATCTCCACCCGTTTATTAAATTATATTTAATTATTTTTTTCTCATAGTAATGCAGGAAAATAATAGCTAAAGCACTTGAGAAAGCTGTTCCCATTGGAATGCCCTTGACTTGTTATAAAAATTAATACCATTAAACACGTAATTTTCAGTAATATTAAAATTACATAACTGAAGCCAGTTATTTTTAGGAATGATATTTTCATTTAAATATTCGTCATATATAAAAGCGCAGACCTTTATTAATTTTTCATGAGGTAGATTAGTGTATAAATTTTCGAAATCAAAAGTATCAAGTTTATTAATGTTGTTATCTTTAAGAAAATCCAATACTTCTTTGTTACTAAAAATAATAAAGTTGTCTTCATTTTTTATTTTGTCCAGGATAATTTTTAAGTATTTAAAGAAATGTTTACCCGTATAGTAATTATAACTGCCAGTGCTACAGGTTACGAATCTGAATTTTAATGGATTTTTATGAAATTTAACTGTTGGGAATAAATAAGGATAGTTAAGAGAGCAAGTCTTAGTTTTGATATATATATATATATATATATATATATATATATATATATATATATATATATATATATATATATATATATATATATCGATGCAAAAAAATCGATGTTATCCACTTAGACGTCTACTCACTTTGTTAAAATTCCTGTGAAATTCAACTGCACAAAGAGAAAACGAAGCACTTTCTGGGGTCTGTTTGCCAGACTGGTGTTAGTGCAATATTGCTTGCCTGTAAACGATGACAATTCTATGTATATGTCATTGGTCTGGGTCATTAAGTGCAGGCTGTCGGCAACCGAGTTGTCCATGTGGTGCTAGGTTTCATAAAGCCAGTTAACAGCCTGTGGATAGCTGTGATTACTTTTGTCTAGTGGTTATGTTACGAGGCTACGGAGCTTGGCGTCGCAGGTTCGATTCTCGCTCCTAACAATTTGACACATAGTGGAAGTATATCACTGAAATTAATTTCTTCTCGGCGCCTTTATACTGTGGATTTTGGAATGTTGAATTCCCTAACGATTTCCGGAATGATCCATACATCTAGCTCCATTTACCATCCCGCATTCAAACGCAATCAATTCCCGCCATGCGACCATAATCACGTCAGAAACCTTTTCATATGAATCGCCTGAATATAAATGAAAGTCCCGCCAATGCATTACTCATTTATATATTTTGCACTCAATCCATATATTTACATATTGCCATCCCTTACTTTTATCACTTCCATGTATATCTTTAATTCTAGAACAAAAATTACACACTAAATATTCTACTGGATCATATGCTGAAATTTTCTCCTTCATCTCATATATACGTTCACGAATATACAGAAATGTCAGTCAAAATTTGTTAGAAATGTACAAGCTTTATTTAATGACCGTATACTAAATTTCATCTCTTTTTCATGTAGTGTTTTTGAACTATTCCGTTAGGGCAGATTTTTTATTTATTTATTAATTAAAGAAAATCAATGAAATCACGAAATTATAAAAAAAATGTCAAAGTTAATGATTGTAACTCTCTCAAAGTAAATAAAAAGTAAAAATTGCTCTTACTTTTAAAAAATAAAAATTCTTAAATTCTTTCCAGGTAATTGAAGCGTGTGATTTTTTTATATATGCATGTATTTTGGAGGTATCAAAAGAGTAGCAATTAATGATTTTTAATCTACTTAAATTAAACTATATCTAATCGAATGCATTAACGAAACGATTTCATAGAAATATGTAAATTACTTTCCCGCTCCCAGTTAATAAAATGAAGCCTTCGAAAATGTGTCCATTTCTCCCTTTTAAAATATTTTAACGATTAATTAAAGAGATATATAGAGAAAACGTTTAAGTACTGAACGTGATAAACCAGAAATTTTTCCTTCCCTCGAATATTAAAGCAAAATAAAAATAAAAAATAAAAAAAAATCAAGGTAAACAAGATAAGTAGGAGGAAAAAGAGAGAAAAAAATTTCGTAGTATGTGATGTTGAAGGTAGGCTGTTCTAATTGAAGTTTTTAGACAGCCATTTCTCCCAAATTTTTCCCAACTCTAATGGCAATCTGATAGCCCATTATTTTATTTTTAGCCGTCATGATACTTCGAGAAGGGATAAAAAAAAAATTTCTCGTCTTAACTACGGTTGCAGAAGGCGATTAGTGAATAATTTATTATGCTGTAGGTCAGTCCAATATTATTAGGAAGAAAAAAATGATAAATATTTGGAAATAAGCTTATAAATAAAATTTTAAAGTAGCAAAGGGTATATTGCAGTTCTGCAGCTCCAACGGACAAACCACTACTGGATTTTGGAAGAAAGCTGATAACCTAAGGCGGCTGGTCAGTATATATATATAACATTACAGATGCATTAAGGTAAATTTTGAAACAATAAGATAGGATAATTTTCAGAAACTATATCGAAATTATATCCCAAAAATATCATTTAAATGCATATTAGACATGAAAGTAGTTTAATGAAATCAAGAATGATATCTCTTCAGATTGTTTCTAGACCAAATATATTTATATGTACAGAAATAAGTTTCTAATGACTGAATTACCACAAAAGGCTACTCCCCTCACATCACCCGAAGCAGGTGGACATTTTGAAAGATCAGAAACAATGCGACAACATAGGAAGGAACTGTGGTTGAATCCTAAAGGTCATCAACGGCCACGGTACAATTCTTTTCCTAGGAGGCACGCTTCGTCATCGGTATTAGGTAGCCAACCCTACACCTTTTCTATACGTATAAGGGAGACGAGAACCAACCATCATGCCGGAAGATTCTCATCCCCATTTTTAAGGCGCCACCCCCCGGGCGTTAATGACTGAAATAAAAATAAATGTGCAGTAAAAGGCTTCATAGTTTTCAAATAATATTGATCATAAAAATTTTCAGACTGTTTGTGCAATATTTTATTTACCTTATATTCATCACATTTTGGCAAGAAAAATTGCCCCTTCATAATATAACATTCGCTTCAATCACTTTCGACTTACTTTTCATTTTCTCGTACACATAGTATAGAGAAAGTACTGTAATTGCCAAAAGATTCGAACTCGAGATTTTGATGAATCCCCACGTTTTAGATCCTCCTGAGTTCAAAAAGCCTATATTTTAAAATATATATATCCGTCTGTCTGTATGCGACAGAGATAACTCAAAATCGCTTGAATTAGTCGGATGAACTTTGATATATGGGATTTATACCAAATTTATAGACTTCTGTCAAAAATCCGTTCAAAAGTATTGTTTGTCCGGCTGTACGAATGTAAGTTAACAAGATTAACCACAAAACTAACAGAGCTAGATGAATAAAATTCTGCTCATAGATTTAACATCGTAGTGTTAATTAGTATAGATCACTTTCAGAAACATGTAAATTAAATAGCTCAAAAGTGCTATGACTTGGATATATCAAATCTGATCCCTAGTGGCACACAAATACAGTACAATATTGTATGACATTGATCAATATTCGTAATATGGTATAAAATTGTCGAATATTGATTAATATCATATAATATCGCACAATATTGTAAAACCGGCTGTGATACCAGGAATATGTGATCTTATGATTATAAGTATAGTTCTGTGTCAAATTTTTGTTTCAATCGTTTGAAAAAAATGCATCTAAAACAAAAATTCGATATTTGGGTACTATTAATCCCATGTGAGATATTAATAGCCAAAAAACTCGCTAAGGATGAAACGATAGATTCTAGAGATGACGAATATTTTACGAGTGGTTATTATGTAATCAATATCATAAAGTCATAAATACCAGTGATCAATACTTTTCAAAGAGGGGTGTGATTCAAATCATTGATACGGTCTTACTGGTGATATTTCGATTACAGGTTTTGGATCAGGATAGAAAATAACAATTGATACGATATCACTGAAATATACCGGAGCGGTAACTTCACTGGAAAGTCACAATCGATACGATCTGTTCAATGGAAGCTCTCGAACAAAACAGAAAAGGAGAAATCTGTGAATGGATTGAAAAGTGAACGGACCGGTTCTTGGAATTATCGTAGCATTGAATTGCATATCACTGAAATTTATCGGAGCGGTGACTTCATTGGAAAGTGTGAAGTCGCCGCTCCACTTCATGAGAGTAACCTTGACTTTCCGATATTCGCATTTGATGATGCACTTTTCCATATAAATCCTTTTTAATTGCTTGTGACTTGACTTTGGATATATTCCGTTTACTGCTGGTGCCCTCTGTTTGTAAAATATAGAACTAAAGTAAACAATTTAAAGAAATGATATATATATATATTTAATTCAAATTTTTCAGAAAATGGTTTATTCCAATAAAGAAATTAAATAAATAGTTTTGAAAAAAAATCAAATTTAAGAAGTAAGCTGAAATAGATAAATTGATTCAATCACACGTTACTTAAATAAGTAAATTAAGTATCAATTACAATGAATTAATATCATATTTAATATTAAGTCATAATTTTTAATTAGTAATATGATTGAAATAACAGATATTTGGAACAAATATTTAAAAATAACAATAGCAAAATTATTTGTTATTCAAAAAATCGTGGATTATGCATCTCTAAGATTCAGTAAAATTGCTAAATCCATTCCAAAGATTAATATTGCGTAATTATTGTAGGTCGAATGTAATTACATCCCATTCACGTTCCAATAAATGTGTTATCCTACAAAACACGTGTTTTCTGGGATAACACATTTATTAAAGAGTATGCTAGAAAGTTTTTTTAGACCACTTACACTGGGAGTGGGTGCTGTTGTTTTTTCCTGTATTATATTAGGATTCTTTTTTTTCAGAGATATATGCTTTTTGCTGACCTGTAGCACAATGATCGGTTAACTGTCTAGAATAATGATTAGCTATTTAACATTTCTTGAGTTGGGATGCATTCTAATCAATGTAGAAAATTGCACTTTGAACCGCAATGTAAAATCGATTTTTAATTCGATTATATTAGGGAAGGAATTATAATTTTTTCATTCTTTGAACTCATTGGAAATATTTTACATGATGATACTCTTGTTTAATATTATTCGCGGGTACATTGAAACAAAATGTAAATATAAACATATAATACTGATAGAATGATTAGAATAATTACTACAATATGAGCATATTCAATAAAGAATATTGGTTTTTAAATTTGTTTTAATAAATTTCAAAATGAATTTTTAAATTGTCTCAAAAACATTTTGTCATTTATAGCAAAGAGAGATAGTTGTTCAAATAAGTTAATAAAATCAATTACAGAAACTCTCTCAGAATTCTTTTCAGAAAAATTTTAAAAAAATGTTTAAATATTGAATTACAAATGCTTCAAGATTCAAACGAAATGCTTGATTTTGCATTATTTCATAAAAAACCTTGAAATTATGGAATATTCTAACCTCAGTTTTCAAAATTGGTCGTCTCGATATGACATCACATTTATCTTTAGCATTGTTGTCAAGGATAATTTGATAAATGTTAAGATAATTTAATGAAGGTTTTTTTCTAACATGTGTGAACTAATATAATTTCGTTTAATTGATGATGCTTTTAATTATATAGATCTCCGAGATATTAATTAGATGAAAAGTAGTCTTTAATCATATATTATATTAGTTGACTTTAAAGTTATTTTTATCATTTAGAGAGCTTAAGAATTAAAATGTTAAGAATTAAAACCTATATTATTAATGAATTTAATAATGATTAATAAACATTATTAAACAAATATGTAAAAATTACAAAAATAATTATTCAAGAATTTTATGTTATCCCTCGTAAAAATTTGACAAAAGTTAGAGTAGATTCTAGCGCCATCTATTGGTCATATGATTGACAAGAAATGCGAAATATAAAAAAATATAGCGAAAAGAGGTGAAATTTTTTAATTTATTCTTTCCCCTTCCAAAATTTTAGGCACATATAAAAGACTTTTATTTTAATTTTAAGACCTTATTGAAATAACAGTTATTTGAAACAGATACTACAAAAATAACAAAAATAAATGTTATGAGAAAATTCGGAAATTATATAGTTTTAGTATTCATCATCGAAATTTGGAAATGTTAATTCTTGGGTACAGAATAATAATTTGAGAAATATTCCTAGATCAATGGGTATAGAAAAATGTATCCTAAAATAGACTTCTTACAACCCCTTAAAAAGAAAATTAAGCAAACTAAAGTAAATGAAAACTCAAACTTTATTTCTTCATCTGTGAAAATGGGATTCTTTCCGAATTTATATAAGTTCTTAAACAGGTAATGAAGTAGTTCATTACTTAGTTCAGTTTAAATTTCTAGAGCTGCCACTTAGCCACTGTGTTTCCCCGCCAGCAAAATAAAAGGGGAAATACATAAAACACTTTTTGGTCGCTGTAACTGGCAACAATTGACACCTCGGAACGTAAACACATGTTCTTTATTTATTAAAATAAAATGTGCGCTGAGCTCAGTTCATGAGTTTATAGTATTTCTTTTTCATTTATTTGCCTATAGGAAAAAATTTATTTCTATTAAATTAAATTAGTAGATTGTTGGCATTTTCACTATCTTGAAAAGAGAGTGTAAATATTTATTTGTTAAAAAAGAGACAAATATTTTGGAAATAAAATATTCTAAATAAATTTTTTATATACATAGTTTTATAGTATTTACTTAGGTATGTATAAAATTCAAATAAAATTTTTAAACTGCTTATTTTTATATTATTGTTCTTTTTAATTCTTTTGAAATTTTAACTGCATTTAAATATTTGATTTATTTTATTTTTTTAATTTACTGTAAAATGCATTTCTCTTACTGAAAAATTCTACCCTGTTTATCCATATTTAAGTTTTAGAAAGATTATAAATAAATTTCGTGCATTTATTTTTGATCAGTCATTTCTTTAATTAGCAAACAAAAATTCGCAATTCTTTATTGTGTTTCCTAGAAAAATGAAATTGATTATTACTCTTCGCTCTTTTGTGCAGAGTAAATGAAAATTATTATCTATTTATTGCCTTGATTATTGATAGTGATCATTATTAAAAACTTGGTCTATATGAAGCAATGTTTAGATTATTGAGATAATTAAATAAGTTATTTCTTTTTTTATATTATGCTGTATTTACTTTTGTAGTTTTACAAAATGAAAGCTGTTACACCAAAAGAGCTTGTATCTCTCCAAAAGGACCCAAGGCATATTCGACATATATGTATTATGGCACATGTTGATCATGGTAAGAATGAAATTTATATAACTAATTTGATTGGCAATTATTTTATATATATTTCATAACTATAAGCATCAAATAAAATTGTATGTGTATATTTTTTGGCTGAGATTCAAAAATTCTGTGCTATGGCATTGCTAAATTAGTGTCTGTTTGGTCTTATGTTATCTTAATTGTGATATTAAATTTTCCAAATTATTGTTTCAAGTCTAACTTACATATGTAATATTGCGAGTAACTTTAAAATATTTTCCAAAAACATCTCGTTGTTTCGCATTTGTTTGTTAATTCAATACTCAAAATATCTCTGATACCCACTTACTTACCATCCACATTTGTCATAATAATTAATATTTTGATTAGATACTTGAATCATTAATTATACTTGGCTTGCCTTTGTATTTTGCTTTGTGATGATCACCAATTCTGTGATTGATTGATTTCTTTTTAAGATAATTCATTTTTTTGCAGGTAAAACTACTCTTGCTGATTCACTTATAGCAAGCAATGGAATAATTTCTCAAAAAATGGCTGGAAAGGTATAAACAAATATTAATTAAAGAAAATTTGCTTTATCAATTGTAATTATCTTAATTAAATAAATAGGTTGAATACTATATTTAAAAAAGAGCATATGGTAGCTATAAAAGCAATTTGTATTTTAAGAAAGTTATCAAAGAGTGCTTGCCTTCTTTAAATAGAAATTTAGAGAGATTTCCTGGTGCAGTTGTATTAATTTGGGCTTTCAGATTGATGAAAATTATTTATAGCAATCTTTTAACTAAGTTTTATAATTATGAATGTCATTAATGATATTCTATATACTATTTCTGTTCTCAACATTTTTTTTTTTTTTCTACAGATTATGACATAACATACCCACTTTATATTAAAGCATATTATTTGTTTGTTTCAGTTTAAGATGAAGAAAAATTAAAGTACTATATATATATATATATATATATATATATATATTATGGCAACACATTAATCTAATAATAAAACTTCACATTATCAAAATAAGTTTTTTTCATTTTTATCCAGTCTTGCTCTTTCAGGTTAATGAAAGCTTTTGTCTGTGCGAGTTTTGAAAGTGACAATTATGCCTTACATATTGTCTATGATATTTTAAAACTGAGTTTTAATTATAAACATAGTCTGATTTTTACAGAAAAAAAAAAGTTTCCCATTGTTATTTCCATGAATATTGTCACATTAAAAAAGGCACATTTGCATTCTTGCTTTATGATTAAATACATTGGGACCAAAATTTAACAACTTAAAATAAATTAGTTAAATAAATAAAAACTAGAAAAATGAAAAAATTATTAGCAACATTATATAAAAATGATCAGTTTCAAAAAGTATCCAGAAATTGTTCATACTTTATTTCTTTTGATTGTATCTTTGTCTTTGAAATGAGATTGTTAATGTTTCTTTTTATTTTGTCTTTATTTTACCTTTTAAAATGAACAAAATTATTTTGTAAAATTGGGTTTCCATCATCATGAAAGTGCAGTCCTCTTGCATTTTTTTTTATTTATTATTTTACAAGCTATTTAAATCATAAATCTTATGAAGCCTTTTCAAAAATTACTTAACCTAACAGTATCACTCTCTGATTCAATTAAAAAAATTGCACACAAAAAAATACAAGAAATGCATTTTAGCTTGCATCTTTCTTTTTTTTTTTTTTTTTGCATTTATTGTAACTGAGTACAATAACAAGTTAATTAAAGACTAAATCATTTGAAAGAGGGAAAGATTAAATATGCATATACTTTTCATACATTTTTTAGATGTGGATGTACTGTGTATATTTTATTGTATCAATGGTTTATCTATACTTACAATAAAGCTCAATGTGTGTGTGTGTGTGTGTTGGCGCTCTACAGGCCAGACCGTTTGACCTACAGCTACCAAATTTGGTACATGTATACCTTGGAGGTTGGGAATGTGCACCTGGGGTTCCTTTTTTCGAATTTCAATTAGAATTTTAATTATTAATTAAAAACTAACTTACCCGCCGAAAAAATCTTCCATTTTCCCCACCGCCAACTTTTCCGCCAAAAAAATCTTCCATTTTCCCCACCGCCAAATGAGAAAGGCTTCAGTTTTTTTTTCTCCCAACAGTAATGAGGCTAGGGTTAAAATTTTTCGGCGGATTATTTCAATCGATTCTGTTTATTTTCTTAATGTTTGATGCATTTAAAATTAAACATTGTTAATGAATCGATCTTTCAGATTCATTCTGAAGTACTTTTGAATTAAAATAACACAGAATAAAGGAAATTAAAAATTTCTAATCCGCATAGCGTTACCCCAACTGGCGTAGAAAAAATCACGTATTTGCGTTACGTAACTGGCGAAGAAAATTCACGCATGCGCATTCTGTTCTGATTGTTGCCATGACAACCGTTATCAATGGATGATTTAAATTATTTTTGGGTTAGTTGCATGCTTTTGTAAGTAAATTGTATTTATGTTAGTTATATATTTTTTGTATATGCTTATAGTTTTAAGTACATCGTTTTTTAAGTAGTTTTTTTTAAAACCTGTTTTCAACCATTTATTTTAAACGATTCGTTTTATTTTCTTAGTGTTTGATGCATTTAAATTTAAACATTGTTAATGAATCGATCTGCTTATAATGAATCTAAGAAAATTTTGTTGACAAACTTCTTGAGATATTACATAAATTAAAAAAGATATTCTTTAGTGCCCATAAAGTTTAAACGCTGAGTGACTATTTTCAGTAATCAGATTATAAAAAAAATGCTTTGTTTCAGTAAAAAATATTATTATATTAATTGAAGATTAATTCTTTCCACTTTAATTTAAAGCATAAATTCTACGTGTGCTAAGAGAAAATGAGAGAGATACATATTACGTTATGACTGAAGGCCTTTATAATATTATGAATGAATTATATGACAATCAAAATTTGAAGTTTTAAAATATTTTGATGAAGAAGCTATTAAAGTAGAAATTGCATAAAATATTTAATTATTAAAATTTTAACGAACATTAAGATTGGCGAACCGGCTGGTCGCCAAAGGCGGCTAGTCTAACATATTCTTGAAAACCTAATGATATGATCTGGAAAACCTAAGTCTAATAACAAATATGACTTTTCACAATGGCAATATTAATAATAAATTTTACATCAGATTATCATTATATTGTATTCTACATTTAGGAGTGGTTTATGCAGTAACGCAAAGATATAAATTTATATTTATTATTTATATAGTTTTGTATATAATATTGAAATTTATCTATAATCTATTCTAGTTTACTTTTTGTAGCTTTCAATTGCTAGCAATTTTGTTTTCTTTCAGTTACACAATTGCAGTAACAATGCATGATTTCTTCTTATTACTTTTTTTTTAAAAGGGGGGCTATTGAAATGTGCAATTTCTAAGATGTCGGAAAAGCAATTTTAATTGTTTTTACATTGGGGACAATTTTATTTGAAACAAGTTTAGAATTTAAAATAAGAACATAAAGAATAATTAATGATAAATAAAAAGTTAATTGAAAAATATTATTTTGTAAAATTTTTCTATATAAACATGATAATGATTTCTGTGTATGCATATTTATCTTAATATTATATTTCATGACTCTTTTCTTGTTTTACCACAAATCTGTGAATTTTTATAAACAAAATATTTGTAATGAAAGCTAAAAAATAATTTAGGAACTTTATTTTGAAATCAAATTTTTTGATTAAAACTAATTGTAAGTTAATAATTGTTCATTAAAACTCATAAAAAATTAATCAAAAATTTGATTATTAATTTTTATTTATTGATAACTGAAATTTAATTTAGGAAGACAAAATTTAATTAATATAGAAATGCATCTCTGTATCATGAAGTACTATTAGTTGTAGCACTCATGTTTTCACTGCACAAGTTGCCATTGTCTATCAATTGTACAATTTCAAACATTGATAACAATGACTTAGATCTTTTGGAGATATCGTATTGAGATATTTTTCTAGAACTTTTCATGAATTCATATGAAAAATATCACTTCTTTAATAAAAGAAAATAATCCCTTTTCCAAATCAGCTAAATTTTTCCTTATACTGTAACAACCTGTAAAATATAAATTTAAGAAATACTGAATTTTACTTCTATTTTATTATTGAATCATATAAAATTCATAAATTAAAGTAGAATAAATATTTCTTGGTATCATTGATGTATTAATTTAGAACTTGATTACTTAATATTTCGATCCTTTATTAAAGCTATTATAAATGTGCTTGTTCTAAATTTTTCTTTACTTTTTTTATTTTGTCATTTTTTTATATATATATTTTTCCCATTTTTATTTTCTTCTTTTCTACATAGGAAATATCTTTAATATTTTATTTTTGTTTTATATAAAATAATGTAAAAACTTATACTCCATAAATTGGACAAATCATACTACCTATCATGGCTGTATTAACCATTATTCATTTGCAGTTTTATAATATATAGATTTAAATTCTTTTTAAATATTTCAAGAAAAAGTGAATATTTTAAACAAATATTCATTCTTATATCAGTATTCTCAATAACCATTATATCTTATAAATTGGGTGGTAAACTTTAGTTCTTATTATCTTAAGTGTTTTGCTATATTTCTCATTTTCAGTATTAATCCTATGGAAAGTTTTCTATTTTTAGTTCTTTGTTAATTGTTTTTATTGTCAAAACTTGTTTTTCTAATGATAAGAAAAACTAATAATTTTGCAGCTTCGTTATATGGATAGTCGAAAAGATGAACAAGAAAGAGGGATCACAATGAAATCTAGCTCAGTCTCTATTCATTATCAAAAAGGTTTGTACCGAATGAAATTATTTAAATATCTGCATTAATTATTTGTTTTCAGACTTCTTAAATTGGGAATTTAATAATTTTTTAAAATGTTTAATGATTTGTTTTTGTTTATTTAAATTATATTTTTTGCATGAAAACAGACTTTCAAATTCTGTCACTGCAGTATTGTAATTTAATATAGACTAATTAATTATTTATATGCTTAAATTCAATTAAAAAATTCCAAAGTCTCTATTTTATTTTAATATTTAAAGATTCTCTTTTTTATTTAGATGAGGAGTGTTATCTTATTAATGTCATTGATTCACCTGGTCATGTTGATTTTGTGGGTGAGGTTTGCACTGCAGTAAGGCTATGTGATGGAGCAATTATTTTAGTTGATGTTGTTGAAGGAATTTGTCCTCAAGTAATTTCTTTTTTTCTATTTCTATTTTCATTTTATCTACAACTCAAAAATTTTTAACTGTATTTAATTCTTTTTTCTTTGCATTAATACTTTATATATATATTTATATTGTCCAAAATATGTGTCAATTTACAAGAAAGAAACAAAATTATCTTTCCCTAATGGTGATAAATTATATACTCGCTGCATTTTAAAAATAGAAAAATTTCTATTTCATATACTAAAAATTGTTTAAATTATCAGTTATATATTTATTATAACTTTTTTCTGCTAATGCAGATTTGTCTATGCATGTTTTTACTGTTGCTTCAAAATATAGAAAATTGTTAAGTTAATCTATAAACATTTAAACATGTTTTTATTTTCTCGCATTAAAGAGAAACTACTGTTAATTGTCAAAAAATTTAGCCTGGAGATTTTGATAAATCATCATATTGCAGAACTCCCTGAATCTGAAAAGCATATGTGATCTCTATCAAATGATGAGCAAAATCTGTGCATAGGTTGTGATAAAACATTGAAGTTTCACAATAAATGCAGAATTTTAAAAATTAAATGGATGAAATTTTGTGCATTGTTTCAGCATTTAAAGTGGGAATTTGAATCTGATTTTGAAACTAAACAGTGAGTTTATCATATACATGCCTGTATATTCACATGCATGTAAATGTGATAATTCAAAAAGGAAACTTCAGTAAATAAAATTTAATGGGTGATATTTTACTAAAATTGTAGCTCTACATATAATAATCTGGAGTTACTTTGGAGAAATATCTGGAGTTACTTATTGTTGTGTGTATATATACATATAAATGAATTTTTGTTCGATCGTATTTTATGCACTGCCATATCGTTCATCCGATTGCGAGGAAACTTTGCCAACTTATTGCTTGCAGATGTGCGACGGTTATAGGCATGGTATGTTTATTATATTTAATATGGAACCTAGAAAATCTATGCTTTTCATACGGCCAGTTGTATGTTGGATTCTCTCATATATATATATATATATATAAGGCAGAAGGCAGGTTTGAAGACAGTGAAAAGACTTTCGATTGGGTGACATTGTTTTATTTCATGTTGGAGAAGCAGGCATATGTACAAGCGATGAGCCCACGCACTACACAGAGAGGAATGAGGAAAAAGCTCTTGGACATTTTATCCTTGGTCTTATATAACCTGAGAAATTGATAGGGAAATATTTCTTCATAGTGCTAATATATAATGAGATTTCGATAGGGATTTTCGCTACACGCGTCGACAAGGTAAGGGAAACACAGGGAGTTTTTAAAAAAGAATTTGTCTCGCCAGCAGTATTTAGTCCCTTCACGCGGAGTGTTGGAAAGTGAGGCTTTTAGCTGATTCAGCAATTTTACATAGCTTCTCCTGAATTAATTAAGTAGTCACGGTGGAATGGCATCAAGAAATAAGAGAATATTTTATAATAAAGTTGCTGTGGACTAAATTAAGATAAAACCTTGGAAATTAATTAAATTGAAATTAGAATTAAAATATCATTACATATATATATTAAGGAATATTAAGTAGAGGAGCTTAGTAAATTTCAAGTATTAAGATGAATTCTACAAAGAATTCAAGTATTCCATATTCATTCAATGAATAACACCATTTTACTTTTATTTAATTTATTATTATTTATTTATTATTATTTTTTTTTAGACAAAAACTGCTCTGCAACAAGCTTGGATCGGACATATTCGACCTTTACTTGTTTTAAATAAGATTGATAGATTAATTTTAGAATGGAAGCTAACTCCCTTAGATGCTTATGCTCGTCTAGTTCAAATTTTAGAACAAGTAAGCTTTTTAATTTATGAATTGATACTTCAAAAGCCATGCTTTTTATCTTATACTCTAAATAATCAAATTAAAATAAATGCTTGACTAAAGTATTTTTTCAATTTTAAGGTAAACGCTATTATGGGAGAACTTTTTGCTACAGCTGTTTTGAAGAAATCAGAAAATGTAAATTTTTCATTTGTTTATATAATATTTTTATTTACTTCATAATTTCTTGTACTTTAAAATAGATAAAACCTTTATTCAATTTTGATTGTATTTAATTTTTCAAAATAATGATTTTGTAGTAAAAAGTTGTTTATAAAAATATATTTTTTTATTAGCAGGCAAATACAAATGATGAATCAAGCAATTGTGATAAACAGGTAAAGTACATTATTTATGTTTAAAAATATCTTTACTAAAAATGCTTTTTTTAGGAGACGATTAAAATTTCATTATCATCTGAATAAAATCTTTTTTTTAAATTATGTTATATGTTATGTTTATGAAGTAAATATAAGGTACTTAGATATTTCATTTCCGTTTATGTATTATTTCTACTATTAAAATAAGTTATAGCATTCACCATTGCTTTCTGATATCTTGTGAAACCCAAAACCCTTTTTTGGATTATTAAATTTTTCACTTAAAAAAACAATTAAATTATGAAATTTTGTTTTTGGAATGCACATTTTAGCATAAAGTATGATTAAGTGTCATCTTCAGCAGGAATCTTTACCTTTTTTAAACCACTGCATCTCTTCTGATTGGGAAAAAATTAAATTGATACCATTACTGGGAAAAAATATGAAAATCAAGCATCAGTGAATGATAACTTATTTATTCACCTATTAATAAAATAAAGCTATTTTAATTCATAATTTTTGAAAATCTTTTAAACATTTGCTATTTTTTATCTAGCATAAATTATCCAACTTGAGTGTTACACAGTTTTCTGTAGTTATTATAAAAGTTATTCTTAAATCAATCAAAAAGATAAATATCATAATCAAATATCTTGTTGAGTTTTAGTGGAAAGAAAACTTGTTTTAATACATTTTCTGCATCTCTATAATTGTTTATTTATGAAATAATCACCATGATATATCTGTAGATCATTAATTTAATTATCACAGTAAGTTACCATAAAATTCATTTTTATAAGAACAATTTCTCTATTGATTTTCATTTTACTCCATTAAACCTATTTTAAAGTAGAATCTTAGCTTTAAGAGTGTTAAGCACATATATTCTCAAATAAGGACTTATAATTTAAAAAATTGCTGATGAGCCTAGCAAAGATTCTTATTCATTTTATTATTCCATTAATCATACTTATTTTACTTCTCTTTGTTTTTGTTTGGCACAATTCATTATTTTGTGTGAAATTCAGCTTTATTTTTATTCCAAGCTTGTGAAGAAAGCATTTTCATTGAATAATTAATAAGATCATTTTATGAAAACTAAAGCATAAGTTGAGTTCTTCTTTTTTGTCCATTCATTTTCTAAATTCTTTTGTGGAAGATAAATTCATCTAATACTCTAGATTAAAACACATCATTTAAGAATCTTTTTCACTTTAGAAGCTCATAAATCTACCACGATACTTCTTCTAAATGGATATTGTTGTTGACTATGTGTCTTTTTCTGTCCCATTTTATTTCCATAGATAGTAATGCTTGCAAGTATATTATTCATGCATCTCAGTAAAAAGTTTTTAAAACTGAAAAATCTTTTTTGACCATTTCTTCAAAATCCCATTTGTTAATTTGTTTGCATAGATGCTTTACTTGTGTAAGAATTTAAGTACTAATCAGTTTTCTTTCATTTTCATCAAATATTTTTGTGTGTGAATGTTATTTATGATCGAGACTTAATTTTGAATATAAGTGAAAATTTTTACTGAAATTTATGACCTTGAATGGGTTTCAAATATAACTGAATTTAATTTTTAATGAAATTTGTCTTTTGAACAAATTGTATATATTCAGGACAGGTGCATAATGTATTAGAACTTTTATATAGTTATTTTTCAGTTTTACTTAATTTATAACTTGTTTTATATTAAAATATAATGATTATTCTGTAGGAATTTGATTGGAGTAATGGACTAGATGATGCTGATGATTCTACAGTTTATTTTTCTCCTGAACAAGGAAATGTAGTATTTGCCAGTGCATTGGATGGTTGGGGTTTTGGGTAAGTCATAATTTATTTGCAAAATTATTTTTCTTTACCCTGCGCAATTCACATCTCTGTTTAATTGGGTTGACTAAATATAACTGAATCTAATTTTTAATGAAATTTATCTTTTGAACAGTTTGGGCAGGTGCATAATGAATGAGAATCTGTAGTGTGGTGTAAGTCCATTTAAAAAAAAAAAAAAAAAGGCATGCTCAAAATTTTAACCAATATACTATTCAATCTCTTCATTAGATCACATCCAAGAGAATTCTTAAAATGTTAATGTTGTAACATTTTTATTCCCAAATTGTGCCATATATTTAGTAACATATTGATTTCTAAAAAATAAAGCTGTTACTTACACTCTGAAACAGTCCAATTAATCCTAAAATGCTAAACTTCAATAACTATGTATATATGTTTACATATTTTAATGCAACTTTTAAAAAAGTCGGCAATAAAATTATTTTTGAATGTTATTTTATATTTATACATCTAATAATATTTTTTATTACAGAGTTTCTCATTTTGCTAAGCTGTTTGCATCTAAGCTTGGTGCTAAAGAAGAAGTACTTAAAAGAACCCTTTGGGGGGACTTTTATTTTAATTCAAAGACAAAACAAATATTAAGAGGAGCCCAGGTGATGCTTCATTTTTATATTTCAAATTAGCATTTTTTTTTTAAATATTGCTGGAATTGTCAGAATGATTGTTTAACACTTTCACTATAATAGACATTTGTATATTATATACTTCTATTCATATAAAAAAGCCATTATAATTCTTAATTTTTGAAATATTTTTTTAATTATTTGTCTTTTTTTTTATCTAGGATAAACTAAAAACTGTAGAGCTATAAATGTAAAGTTTTCTGTAATTATTATAAAATTTATTTCTGAATCGATCTATAAAATAAATATCATACTCAAATATCATGTTTATCTTTATGAGTGGATTAAGAAAACTTGTTTTAATAGATTTTCTGCATTTCTTTAATCTGTATTTATGATGTACTCATCTCAATGCATCTGTGTACCATTAAAATAATTATCACAGTGAGCTTCATCAACAGATTTATTTTTGTGAAAAACAAGTCTTTTGATTGTCTTTCATTCTAATCAGTAAAAAAAAAAAAAAAAAAATTACTTCATAAAGCAAATTTAAAACAGAATCCTAGCTTCAGTGGTGTTTTGCATATGCATTCTCACGTGATAAATTATTGATAAGACAAATGAAGTTTCTCTCGTTATTCAACAATATTGAATATTTTTTTAAATAAATTAAAATCAGTGATAATATGATTTCTTTTTAATCATGGGTGTGTTTTTTTTTTTCTTTCTATATATATAAATCAGCCCAAAACACCATTGACATTATTTTTCATAAGTAAAATTTCTCGTATTAAAATAAATTCTTAATTTATTAGTTTTCCATAAGATGATCATTACTGATATTTCCTTTTGCTATTTGTGATAATAAACACGTGAGTAACTTTTTGTGGGCAATAAATTATTGATATTTATTTCTCATTAACAGACTAATCATAGGAAATGAAAGGCTTTAAATTGACACAGCTTCTCTAGCTATCTTTTGCTTTTGGTTAGTTGAAACATAAAATTTATTACTGGAATTGATTAATTGTTTTGTAATTTTTCAATTTTGTTCTTTCCTATTTGAATCTCTTCCTGCTACTAGATTCATAATAATAAACAAGAAGAAAAAATTAATAGGAACCACCCACAATAAAATAATTATTTCTTCTCCATGATGGTGTTCATCTTTACACTAGTCTTTAAATTCTTATCTACTCTCAAAATCCAATAGGTATTTGAAATTGGTTCCCTTGTGTTAATATGAAAATTGTATAATTGATTTAGACTGCTTGAATCATCACAATAAGGTTAATGACCTAAAATAAACCTTACAAAAATTTATCTGCATTTCATTCATTTTAATCTAGTTTCTTATTGGGTTTTTTTTTTTTTTTTAATTAATGTTCAATAATTGTATTATTAATTTTGCAGGCAAAAGCTAAAAGACCATTATTTGTGCAGTTTATCTTAGAAAATATTTGGTCAGTTTATGACTCAGTCTTAATACAAAGGTAATATTTCTCTATAATGTCTCATTTTAAACATAATATTCAATAGAATAAATATTTACATATAAATTTAGATTTAAAAAGTTTTTTTTTTTTTTTTTTGCTCTTAAATGTTTAAGTAGCAATAACCATGAAACTATAACTGAATTTCTTTCAATATATATATATATATATATATATATATATATATATATATATATATATATATATATATATATATATATATATATATATATATATATATATATATATATATATATATATATATAAATTTTAAAAAGCAACTTTATTGCTATTGCTTGCTTATAGCAGTTTTTCAGCAATCAGTTTTTTATTTTATTTTAAATTATTTATTTTTGTATAAAGATATATAGTTCATTTTTTTCTCCTTTGAAGCATTTGAATGACTAGTGTTGCTCTTTATTAATGTTAATCTTAATAACATGCTGATACATGAATTAGTGTTCAAACTCTATACTTTGGAATTTTGTTTTTTGTTACTACTGTTTTCATATTCTTTTTATCCTTCTTTTTATTGTTTAGTTATATAACTGAATTCTCACTTCATGAGTTATTTTAAACTTATATTTGAGCTTACATAAGATAATTATTGTGTTTGAATAATTAATAAACAAAATAATTTACATTCTGCATTGCTGACTTAAAGTAAAGAAGGCACTCAATAAATATTTTTAAAAAATATAAAATATTTAACTTACTTCATTTAATTTATTTACTTCACCTTTTTACCAATGCTTTGTTATTGTTTCTGTTATTCTTTAATTCATTTGTTTTCTGTTGTATATATCTCCCACTAATGCTATCATTTTTATTTTGCAAATAGGAATTTTTTTATACAAATCAAAATTTTACAATGAAATAATAAATCAATTTAATTTATTTAAAACTAATTTTTATACGAATTTATTATGCTTATTTGTTATTTATACCTTTTCTATAATGAGATACCAAAATTGAGATTACAAAAAAAAATTAACTTTTGATTCAAGAACGTAGTTTTTTTAATTTTTATTATTATTATTATGCTCTCCTTGCAAAAATTAGTTTTGAATGTATCATTTTCATCGTTGAGTTCTTTATACTTATTTGTTAAGAAATACAGAATTTTTCAATTTGTTTTGCACTAAATTAAAATTTATTTTCATGGTGTATTAAAATTATTATTATTTTTCTTTCTTTCTTTTATTTTTTAGAGACAATGTCATGGTGGAGAAAATAATTAAATCTCTGAATTTAAAAATTCCACCTAGAGATGCTAATCATAAAGACCCTAAAGTCAAACTTCAAGCAATTTTTGCTCAATGGCTACCATTGTCTGATTCAGTTTTAGGTATATAGAGAATTCATGTTTTCATATTACTTATTTCATATAGTCGTGAGAACATTTTCGCATTCTTTTAAGCTAGAACTTCATTTATTTTATTGATTTTGCTTGTATTTGTATTATTTTTTCCTTTTCCTTGTTTATCATTTGAAGTTTGCTTTTTGTTTGATTGTTAAAATTTATTTTATAAACAGCACAGTTTAATTTTGATTATTTCTTTCTTTAGAAATGGTATGTAATTTTGTTCCAAGTCCTCTTGAGTTGAGTGAAGAGAAGGTAGAAAGTTTAATGTGTTCTAGCTCTCTAAAATTTGATGCATTGCCCCAGGAAACTCGTAAATTAAAATCAGGTAATTTAAAAAGAATTTTTTTTACCCTGTGCTTATTATCTCTATGATTAATGTGATAATATTTTAGCTTTTATCTGAAATTTCATTGTAAAAAAAATATAAAAATAAGATGATATTCTGAGGAAGAAAAAGAATAATAATAATTTTTTTTTCCCCAGACTTTTTGAAATGTACGCCTGATAAAGATGCCCCTGTAATTGTCTGCATTTCCAAAATGTTTCCGACTGAAAAGAGAATGTTACCTGAAAATAGACAAAGGTATTTTTTAAAAGCATCTTTTAACTACAAAAGTTTTATATTTATTTAATTTTCTCCTGCTTCTTTTCCATTTTTAACTATTTGCAACAATTGTAATTTTAGTTCAAAATTTTCTTCAAATAAATTAAAATGTGATGAATTTTTCAATTTACAAATCTTATTACCAGCCAGGAACTTCTCATCATAAAAGTGGGATTTGATATAATTTCTAAAAATTGATTTTAAAGCATTTCATTCAAAAGTATTGCATATTAAAATAAGCTGTTTATAAAAACTTCTATGTGGGAATGTTTATTTGTAAAGATCACATGTCTGAGACAGTATATTTAAAAAATAATTATTATAATTAGTTTTTGTTCATATATTAAAATCTTTTTAGACCTTTAACTGCTGAAGAAATTGCTGAACGAAGAGAAAGGGCTAGACAAAGGCATGCAGAAAAAAATAAAATTGAACAGCCAGCACCCGAGTCTCAAACAGCTGCTGCTGAAATATCAGATTCCGCAAAAGAGGGTATAACTTTTCAAACTTTCTTATCCCGATGAATTTATACTGAGAGTTTAAGATCTGATAATACATTTATAAGCTATTAATTATATTAAGAAAAGTATTCAACTATTTGAATAAAGAATATTCTGATTTTTTAAAATAATTTCTGATCCTGTGAAAATAAAAAGATTTTTTTTATATATTTAGTTAAAATATCATTAAGAAATTGAATGTGTGATGTCTCTTGGATTCTTTTGTGAATTCCAGGAAAATTCTGGATATAATTTTAAACTATATTTATTCATTTTATGAATTTTCTATTTTCCTTCTGATGAAAGTATTGAAAGATTTATCATTGATGTGTTATTGTTTTTAAAAAAATGTGTGAAATGTAAGTAACTTTATTGCTTTTTTTGTGTGTATACTATTGTTCTTTTATTATTTTCTGATACAGACATTCATGATGAAAACAATTCTGAAGATGATACTGCTTTTATTGCCTTTGCTCGTGTCTACAGTGGTACAATTTATAAAGGTCAGCAGCTATATGTGTTAGGACCAAAACATGATCCTGCAAAGGCCTTAAAAATGGTAATGATTTTTTAAACTTCTGATGCAAAATAAAACCTAACTGCTATTTCTGTGTTAACCTATTTCTTTTGGCCCAAAAAAATCATTTAGTATGTATTGGAAGCAAGTTTATCTAAAATTGGTTTCATTAAAGCTGCAACTTAATTTAAAAGGGAATTTTTAAAAACTTAACAAACAGCAAAGAGGGGTGCTTATTGTAATCGATAGAATTTGATTTTTTAAAATTAGTTTTACAGTTTTTTTATTCTTAAAATAATTTTCTTTATGATGAAAAATGACTTTAAAGCATAAGTAAGTATAAATAAACATAAAGTAGAATTATTTATTTATATATTTAAGAAAAGGCTTTAAAAAATACCGTTTTTAAAAATATTCTCTACAAATTCAGGAGTAGTAGTAGATTCCATCCAACAACGATCACAATCTCTCCAGAGGAAGAGCATGATCTGCTGTAAAGGGGAAGAATATAATGATATTATTGTCAAAAGCTGCAAAATTATTTTTCTTTGCAACTTATTATTCAGATTGTTCACCTTGCAAAAGGAATAATTGTCTTCAGCACTGATAAAAATTATCCTTAAATCATATAATTCTTTTTCTTTAATTAGAACCATTTTAAATTTAATTCATAGAAATAGGATCTGACAGTCTAATTATAAATTTCTAAATTCAATTATGATAGCAGGCTTTATTTATATATTTCATTAATTTATTTTAAACAATGTTTTATCACTTTTTTTACTGCTTTCATCACAAAAGATTTACATATAAAAATGTAAGAGCTTATTCAATATAACTGTTGTGAGTAACAAAAATTTATTTGAATATTTAATACAGTGTTGCATCCATTTCTGGATATCCAAAAGTATATGTAACGTTACATATAAATTAGCTCATAGTGATAGTCACCTAATGGCATTAGTGTAGCTGAATTCATATTTTTGAATACATTATATCAGCTTTTCTACTATAAGATCAGGAGGCTTTAAAGCTTACTGCTTACTCTGAATCATGGTCAAGTGCATTTCATTTTAAAATGCAATGTACTGAAACACTTTTCGCATACACATGTTGGCATTGGTAGAGTGCTTGCAATTTTTATCAATCTATTCAATTATAAAATACATTAGCAACTTGAGAAATGTAACGTTGCAGTTGTAATAAAATTTTTGATTTAGATTTATCATTCTTCCTTTTAAAAATACGAGACACATTCTCAAGATTGATTTTGAATTTTATGATTTGCTGTTGTACAGTTGATCAAAAGCAATATCTTTTGCATTAAAAAATGTTGAAAATTATGGTACTAAAGCCTTTATACCTAACAGCATACAAGATTGAACTATTCATATGTGTGCAGTAATATGTATATATGTAAGTATTCATAAGTTCCAATAGAAAAAAAAATTACTAATTTCTCTCATAAGACAACTAACACCTGTTGAAATTTTCAAATATTTAAAAATTTAACAAAATTAAAAATATTTTTAAAGTTGTAAAGATAATTAAAAAAATTAGATAACTTATGTTGAAAGCTATTGTGTAATACTAAAGACATTTTACTTTAGATTGTAATATACACAATATTTTTAGTTGATAAAGTTGTTAGTAACCATTTATCCTATTCAAAAACACTGATGATTTGTTTTTAATTTTATATTCAAATTGTAATTGGGACTGTAATTTTTAACTGGCTTTTAATAGTAGTTATCTTTAATTTCACTTAAATTTCTTAGATATAACTTCATATCCATGATAATTGCCAGACTTTAAAAATGTGTTACCTTAATTGTCTTGCATATGCTCCTTTCATTGTGTACATGAAACTTTCTGATGGAGACTAATCTCATAACATCATGCTATACTTATAAAAATATAAATGTATGGTTTATCTTTCTTATAAATTTTGCAATTTTGTAAATTCACTTTTTTATCTTATTCTTAAATTGCACTGTTATTAAGCAAAATCTTTCTTTTTTCACTTTTAGTAATCAAAGAAAATTACACAATTAGATAGTTAATGACTTTTTGACCATTTATCAATAGTTGGTAGCTATTGATGAATGGTTTGAACTTTAAGGCAATAATCTAACATATTATTAGAATTTTTTTTTAAAAAAATTTTTTAACTTCCAAAATACAGCAAAAATTCACAGGATTATTAAATTGATATTGTTGGGAAAAAGAAGACAATTTTTTTAAACTTTGTGTAAAATTCATTTTTGTGCAACAATACATTCGGAAATTATTGGGGGAAATTCTGAAATTCAGCTTAATTTTTAATTAATTAAAATTTCAGAAATTTGCTCTGAGGTATATATATGACAAATTTAATAGCTGTAGATCAAACAGTCTGACATGTACATACATCAACACACACATTCATCTTTATTATTTGTAGAGATATTTTTAAAAAAAGGTCCATTTAAAATTTTTGTGATGTAATTTTTTTTTTTTTTTTGCCTTTTTAAATTATTAATAATTTTTTAAAATTTATTTTATTTATGATAGATAATTGGATATTTATTAGTTTCCATTTCTTTTCTCAGGATGCACCTATTTCAGAAGAAATAACAGTTCATGATCTTCATCCAGAACAGCACATAACTTTAGCTACGATCAAAAGCCTTTATCTACTTATGGGCAAAGAATTGATAGAGCTTAACGAAGTTCCTGCTGGAAATGTCATTGGTAATTTATTATTTTATTAGTGAACTTTTAACTAGAGATTTCAGAAATAAAAGTTGATTCTGTAGTATTCATTGTGAATTTTTAATGAAATTTAATATATTTAGTTTATTTATCGCTAAAAATATTGATAATTCTGTTATTTGTCTTGTGCAGTATTAAACAATAGCTAATAAAAAGCAATAAAGAGGAACAAAATATTTTATAATTCATTATTACATGTATTTTCTTTTATTTGGAGCCACAATCCAATATTTGATATAAGCTGACATTTTATATTTTTTTTCCTTTGCTAAGATGATTAACTAGTATTATACGTATGTTCTTAATGGTAAATTTATTTAAATATAGTATTTACAAAATATTATCTAATATCTTTAAGGTATAAAAAGATAATGCATAATAAATAAAAAGTGAAATACTAAAGCATACATGTATAATTTAATCAGATACGAAAAGAAGTTTGTATATCATAGAGTTGATGCTTAGTTATGATATTTACATTAATTTTAAAAAGCATGTTATGCACCTATATTTGTAAAAACATTTTCCCTTTTTCTGATAAAATAGTTTATGTCTGTACATATGTATTAGAGAGAGACTTTCCTGCCTGTTTTTAATATTAATTGAAACTTATTATAAAAAAAGTTCATTAAATAATTTGCTTTTGAAATATAAATTTTATTTTTCGACATAGGAATTGGTGGCTTACAAGATCATGTTCTAAAATCAGCAACTCTCTCCAGCACTATAGCGTGTCCTAGTTTCATTGATTTATATTCCTCTACAGTCCCGATATTAAGAGTTGCTCTGGAACCATGTCATCCTAGTATGTATTTTACAAATCAGCTAATTTATTTAAGTTTCATATTGTTTTTCAAAAATATGATGTAGCTTGTGCTCCCCCCCCCCTTTAATTTGTTCATATCATTGCACTTTTCAGAGGAAATGTCATCACTTGTGAAAGGTTTGCGTCTTTTGAACCAAGCTGATCCTTGTGTTCAAGTATTTGTCCAAGAAACTGGAGAACATGTTCTGGTATCATCTGGAGAAGTTCATTTGCAACGTTGTGTTGAAGATCTCAAAGAAAGGTATATAAGCATACTTAAAATTAATCAAACATTTAATAAGATTTTTTTAATATTTTTGTTTTTGTGTTATATTAGTTCTAAACATATCTAAAATATTTTTTCCATGGTTTAATTTGAGTTTCAAAATGAATCTAAAAATTTATGTTTCTAAATTGCATTGTAAATTTATAGACATCAATTATTGTTTCTTCAACCGAATGGAACATCGAAAATAATCCCAATTTTTACCATTAATGACTGGAATGTAGAAAGTTGTTCTTTCTACATCCAAGTGTCATAGTTTAGGAAGATTTAAATGTTGGATAGTGGTTAATGATTTAATAATATTTATAGCTCGTTCTTTAATCTGCTGACCTATTTTTTTTATAAGCATGTTCTTTCTTATTTAAGGTTTGCAAAAATTGATATAAATGTTTCTGCTCCCATTGTACCATTTCGTGAAACAATAATTCCTCCTCCAAAGATTGATATGGTAAATGAAGTTATTGAAGAAAAGAATCAGCAGAAAAAAATTTCAAAGGTAACTAACTCTTCATATTTTAATTGAGGAGAAATATATTTAAACATGAATCCTTTTATGTTAATGAAATTTCTAAAATCTGAAACTACTTCTCTTTTTTATTTATTTGTCAACTTTCTCTTATATTATTCACTTAATGATTTTTGTTTTTTTGTTTTTGTTCCTATTGAGAAACTTGTTTAATGATATTCCAAATAGCCCTCTATTTAATATCTTGAACTTAATGCTGATGCAAAGAAAAATATAAGCACTTACTCCAGATAATGATTAACAATTGCAAAAATATTATGAATGATTCCAAAAACTCTTTCTCAGATTTTCTTTAAAATGAAATGGCTAATAATATATCTGTTCTCTTTTGATATATCTATTTGATGAGGTAAATAAATTTAATTCCAACTTACCATCTTAATTTTGTTTTTTAAATAAACATATGCAATTCTATTTATTATATTGTGTTGATTTTGTGCTTTTTTTTTAAAGGATTAACCTTTTGGAAAAAAAACAGACAGAACTTCATGTATTTCACTTTGCAGAGGGTACAGATATTGTACGAGCCATTTTTTCCCCCCTAAATGCCACAGTACCTATATGACTAAATCCTTATGATTTCACTTTCTTTGTTTATAAATTCCATAGAATCTAACCACCTCTTAGATTTTTTATTCCTTTGTCTGATTATAACTTAATATTAAGTGTAAATTATTTTTTTCCTATTCTGGAAAGACAAGATGGATAATTTTAGGAGCAATCTTAAGAAAACATATCTAATTTTCTAATAAAGGAGAGAAACCCCTTACTTGTTTTTTCATAAAATTCTCTTTTAAAATGACCAATATTTTGACTAGTCCTTAATTTAAAAGTTAAAATGAATATTTCAACTTGTGTTAGTATTTTTTTTTTTTTTTTAAGTATTCAGAAGTCCTTAAATTTTTTGTTTAAAAATAACCAACAGAATTAAATACAAAACTAAATTAATTAATTTTTATAAATGTATAAAAATTATAAAGAAATATATAATATAGTTTAAATATGTTTCCAAAACTGAAAAATGCCTGAAAGATACCTTTTCAAATTCGGACCATTCTTCAGACAACTGGATCCTGAAATTACTTTTCCTCCCCCCCCCTCTTCTAAATAAGAACTTTTATTCCTTGATCCTATATGAAATGAATTCTAGTTTGAGGTAATCATAAAAAATAATTTCTTCTTTAATATTATTTCACATTTGTTTTGTAATTATTTTAATACTGTATCCATTACTATTAGATCTACAAATCATGAAATTAGTAAACAATGTCTAAATAGAGATGGTCTATGAACTAGATTTAATTAGGAGAAAAATTATAGAATATAATAAAAAGAAAGTTTTCCAATCACCATGACATTAGATAACTTTTTCTTACAAGCAATTTTATTATATTTTTATTAAATTATGTATGTTTTGGATATTATATTTAAAGTTATATATGTAAATTTGTATTTCATAACAGATGCATGTTATTATACTTACACACAAAATAATATACAAACAAAGTAAATATGAAATAAAAATAAAACAAAGCATTTTGTTTTTACCTTTATTATTGTTTTATAATATATATATATATATATGCTGCATCCATATTTGTAAAGTAATAATATGCTCTAAAAATACCTAAGAATAGAGAAATTTTTACATATTTTAAAGAAAATTCTTATTTTCTTTTAATATTTTAGGTAGAAGGTGAAATATTAGAAGAGATAGATAATGATGGATGCATCTTGGTGAAAACACCTAACAAACTGTCAAGCTTGAAAATTAGAGCAAAGCCTTTGCCACCAGAGATCGCCAAACTTTTAGACGAAAGTGCTTCCCTTTTAAAAATTTTAGATCTAGTATTTTATGCTCGTAATAGTGGTGAAAGTGATGACATTTTAACACCTGAAACTATTGCTGCAATTAAGGAACTGAAAAATAAATTGCATGAACACTTTTCTGAAGCAGGCAGTGAGTGGAATGACGCTGTTGATCAGATTTGGTCATTTGGACCTAGAAGGTGTGGTCCAAATATTTTATTAAATCGAATACCAAGTTATAAACGCCCATCAGTGTTTACTGACTCTTCAACAGAGTGTGACTCGCCTCATTTAAATTATGATAGCACTTTTGTTAGTGGATTTCAACTTGCTACTCTTTGTGGACCTTTATGTGATGAGCCTATGATGGGTGTTTGCTTTATTGTTGAAGACTGGACATTTGAAAAAGAAGCCTTTACTGTTGTAGATGATGAAATTGTAGATAAGGCTCTGGGAAAGTTGGATCTAAATGATGATATAATATCCAAGGATATTTCAAGACTATCCAAAGAATGTGATACTGAGAGCATTGGGTCCAGTATACCCAGTAGCTCTAACAGTACTCCTTTTGGACCTTTTACAGGACAAATAATGTCTACAGTTAAAGATGCTTGCAAAAAGGCATTCCAGGCTCAACCACAGAGACTGATGTGTGCTATGTACAGTTGTAATATTCAAGTACCAACAGATATGCTTGGTAAGTACTTTGTTTTGTTCATAATGTTATTTCAGTAATTTTTAAGAATGTTTCAGCTGTAGAACTAAAAGCAAAATTTATTTTTGACAAAATGAATAAATGTAAGTAAAAAAAAAAGAGAGAGAAAGAAAAAAAATACATGGCATTCTTTGATCTGCTGATGGATGGGCAGATGAAAAAAATTAATTACTTCCTAATAGTACAGCTCTTAACATCCATGAAATGATAAATGTTCTGGACTAAATGAAGAAATCATTAAATAACTACCCTTGCAATAAATTCTTTTGTCAATGTACAAATATTTTTTTAACAGTTATTTTGGCATTTTTTTCTGGATTTTATTAGAAAGTTAATTGATTTTAGAATTTTGATTGTTTTTTTAATGATCTAAGGTTGTATTTTCATCAGTCAACAGATTCTTTCTAGTCTTTTTTTGACTCGTAAGTGATACTTTCTGTATTTCTATTAAGATCTAGCATATATCTTAACAATAAGAATTTCACTTAATATTCATTTGAAAAAAATCATATGTAGCTGTTTCTCATCATTTTGAAATGTTAAAAAATGAAAATACTGTTGTATATTTTGTATTTAATATTTGAAAAAAGAACTCAATGCTCATTTTTTGTAAAGCATTTTATTATAAAATAATTACATAAGTACAAAACAAACATGAACATTTTCTTTCTATTTATCCCCTGCCAACCATGCTTAATAAACTATCGGCTGGATGAAATTAAAATAAATAAACTGAATCATTTGAAAAGCATATTTTCAGGTTGGTGGATCTTGTGATGGCACATAACCAGTTGTTGAAATTCTGATATTTAATTTCTTTGCATTATATAAATTATATTTAATCGATTATTATATTTAAAATAATTAATGTAATTATAGGGAAATATGTTTTCTTACTTTTATAGTAATTTTCTATTGCTATATTCATACCTATTTTTTAAACAAAAGTTTGAAATATAAGTAAATAAAAAAAAATTTTAAAAAAAGTGTTACTTTTATTAAATTCTTCAAGATTATTAGGTTATATAGTAATCTTGTTACTTGAATATTTGGATCAAGAAGATTTTTTTTGTAATAAAAGCTGAAATTTTTATAGTTTTATTACAAAATAATTTAGTTTATTATAAATCTGTATACTTGTACACATAATATTTGAAATGCTAGTTTATGGCATTTGAATATTATGCATTATCTTGTTGTAGCAACTTCTTCACATCATAAAAATATTCACATATTGGGTTTAGAAGTCTCAGGTGAAGATCTCTTCTACATCACATGCTTTTAAGGAATTATGGAAACGTTTCAACTTTATTGAAATGTATCTCATATATGAATTTAATTTCAAAACTATAACTTAAAGCACATTTTTAAGCAAATGTTAGCAACTGGCTGCTGATTGTTAGGCTTGTGCTAACCTCTAGTTTTATTTACCATAGAAACTGGTAAATGACATTTTAAAGAAATCTGGATGATATTATTCCATTTTCCCATATAGTTTTGATGATTGCTGATGCAAAAGTTTTTTTAAAAATCTTGGAAACTTTTCTTTCAAAGTTATTGTAAGCACTTTTCTTGCATTAAAGTGCAATTTCAGTATTTTCTTGTTTTCATTGGAAGTTTTACTTCTTTTCTATTGAAACGTTGTTGTTCATTGTCCAAACTCTCTTCTCATTCTGTTATTCCTTGGTGTGAGAGTAGAGTTATATACTTCAAAAATTTTATTCCATGGAACTTCAGGGAAATCTATTTTTAAAAAACACATGTATTGTATTAATCATTTTGCACATACAAAATTATTAATATGAATATGCATAATTCAACTGGAATATTGATTGAAAAGTGATACTAAACAATTATAAAATATTACATTCTTATTGTTTTAATGTTTAAAGGTGTTTTCATGTCAAAATTAGCAAAAATTTAATAAAAAATCTAATTTATAAGTTTTTAAATATCTATCATCATCATGCATATGTGAATGAAAAATTTAATGATATAAATCTAGCTTTGAATAGCAACACCCTTCAAAAAGTTCCATATTTTATCTCCAGTTAAGATAAATTTCTAACACTATATTCTTTAAGTTCCCATGCCATACTAGTGTGAAGACATTTAACCAATTATAACATGTTTAACATATACCATTTCGGCATACATGGTAATTCTTGCTTGACATTAAATTTCAGTCTTTTAATCTTAAAGCTGATGTTTCACAATAGTTATCATTGAAATATGCAGTTACTATTAAAAGTCAGATTCTTTGTGCAATGAAAGCCATTTTGAATTATAAAAATTGGAGAGCTTATGAATAAAAGAACTATTAACTGAAATTATACTTAACCCTTTTCATACAATGGCTTGAATTGACCTGTGCTTCAAATTAAAGAATTTTTTCAATAAATCTAATTAAATAGCAATTAATCTAAAAGGCAAAAAAATTACTTAGATACTTTTAAATAACTTTTAAATGCCACAAATATAATGTGTCAACTAATGAAAAGGTTAAATAAATTCATAGGTCAGAAAATTAAATAAAAATGCTTGTTAGAAGTTTATATAAATATTTGTGAAACGTTAAATAATTACATTTAAAGAGAAATGTCAAATATATAAGTGCTTATTAATTACTGTATATTAAAAAATTTACTATATATTTTTTAAAAATTCATATGGGTTCTTACTTTCTTTATGTAGTCGACTTTTTCTTCCTTGAACACATAGCATACCATAAACACTAATTCCTGGTATTCTCGCATATGGTGGTTGTGTATGCAGTACCGGTCCTTCCATTATACCATAGGTGGGGCATTTGCACACAACCAAATAATGAGCTTTTCCTGTTCGCACATTCTGTAGCGCCAGTAACATCCAATCATGAGGCTCTTGACACATTTTGACTGAATCCACATCTTCACAAACTTTGATGAGTGTTTGTGTTTTCTAAAAAAAGATATCAAATATTATTTTTAATAAATATATATAGAAAAACAAAGCATTGACTAGTGTAATCATATATACTTTCATGCCTTTGAATGATTTTGTGAAAAGTTGTGATAAAATATTTAATTTTATTTCCAAATTATGCCACGTAGATTGTTTTAACTTGTTAGAAAACAATATTATGTTTACTATTCCAGTCATTAATTTACAAATATGATAATTTGTTAATGGGATATTACTGACATTAGTCAGCTGTGTAATCCATTTAGAAACAAATAATGTAGCATTTGAATGATGTTTTTCAAACAGGAACCACAGACTATGTAATAAGTTTCGGTTTCATGTTTAAAAACGCTAGTGTAATTTGCTGTGAAAAATTCAACCAACCCCAATCTATTATTCAACAAACTAGATATAAAGCAGTACAGAAAAATGGATATTATTTTTGAAAGCAGTGTAATATGTATGATGTAATTTGTACAAATCTATATAAACTGCAGGCAAAAATTTTAATTTTGGAAGCCTGTATATTTAATTTTGGGGGAAAACAGCTGTAACATTTCTAGCAAGCTTCTGCGAAAACGAATAATTTGAAATAAATTTATGGGAGTTACTTCCAACTTTTTTAACTGGATCCAATTATTTGCCAATAATTTTCTTGGATTTTGTATAACTTTACTCTAGCGGAATGGTTTGATCATAAAGAAGCTGTTTAACATCAAATTGTGATTTCTCCGATTTATTCGTATATTTGTAAGCTTATTTTCAAACACGGCCGAATTCTTCGATCCAAATAAGACGTTCTTAAATGTTAAAAGACTCTTGAATTCATTTAGAAATAAAGAAATTTTTATTATTTCTTGTATATAAGTCAGATGAATATACTTTGAATATAATGCTTCGAAATAAAATATCTCTAAGAATTTTTTTGCCAATTATTACTTGTATACGTAGTTTAGAGAACGTGTTGTAATCGACAAAAAAAAAAAAAAATCGAATGAGAGATTTTAACATATCTCCACGTTTTCGACCTCAACGATTTTTAATAAATATCCGGCTTTCGGTCTGTCTTTGACAAAGATAATTCAAAAACGCTTGGAACTAGACAAATAAAATTTGGGCTACAATCTTTACATCAGACTTGTAGATACCTGTCAAATTTTGTTTAAAATCCTTTCGGAGGAAGTTTGTTTGTTCGGCTGTTCGAATATAACTTAACGCAACTACAAAACGGAAAGAGCTGGATGGATAAAATTATGTACACAGATTTAACATCTCTTGTGTAGAAACCTGTCAAGTTTTGAGCTATTAGGGTTGACCGGCTGTTGATCTGTACTTTCAGAAACGCGATAAATCGAAAACGCAATAACATAAATATATTTAATTTGGTATGGGTTTTTGTGGCCAAGTTTTGTTTAATCGATTGGGGAAAAACGCTCTTAAAACACAAATCCAATTGTAAGATATTATTATCCGCATGACAGGAATAATCGCCAAAACCCTCGCCAATAATTAGTAGTTATTGGCGAGTTTTAATATTTACGAGGCGACGCCAAAGATTAATATTTCGGAGCTAAATTACGCCAATTCCATGGAAGGTGTTTTTGGGATAACACCTTTATCAGTTGTTTTAGCGAGAAAGTTTCTGGGAGACCACTTCAGCTGGTTTAATTAATAATAAATTGCCCAACTAGAGAGATGTCAAATATTTTATACATTCCAAAACTTTTGAACGCACATTTTCCTATATGTTGTCTGGAACCGTGATTTTGGAAGACATGCTTAAAATCGAAACTATTATTTAAAATGGTACTTGTCGATTTTAACGACTGCCAAAATGCGCAAAGAAAAACATTCCAAATTATAAAAAATTACTCAAGTGCATAAACATATATATAATAAATATGTGCATTAATATAGATCAAATCACATGCGAATCACTTGCTGCCATTTGAAATCGACAAATTGGCGACATTTTTTCTTGGCTCTTTTTGTTTGTCATTACACCCGATAATTACCTTTAAAATAAACGTATTAAATTTCGGATATGAATGGAAATTTATAATTGGATTTGTTTAGTACCGAAATAAGAATTCGTAAATTAAACTTTTTTTAATCTTTGAAATATAATTAAATTGAGATTAAAATACTATAAATACATGCCATATAAACATCATCATAACGTGTTATGGGAAATATGTGTTCGATTTTTCGGACCTGCACTATTTTGTTACTAAATTGTGGTTGAGTTTCGCATAGTCGCATATTTAATTAGTTCACATTCCAAGAGTTTAATTCAACTTCTGACCTGTCCGTCTTTATCTGCCAAAAGATTGACCGTGTGTCCGTCATTCGGGTGCATCCTCGTCGAACAGGGGCTTTTCATCGCGCTGGCACATCGACACAAAGGCTGGACGAACTTTAGCCTCATGAAGACGGCATTGCACACTTGCTGCGAGGCACATTCCGGCATGGGATTCGAATAGGGCCGCCTCTTGTAGAAAGGTCCTGCCCGTCGGCTGGAAGGCATATCTGATGGCTGAAAAAGAATGAATTCGTCAATTAACAGCTTAATATTTATATCTTTTCTCTAACTATACTTAATTATCATCAGGGCAATTATACTAAGGAACTTGTTTCTTGTTATAGCATTCTATTAATTATCTGAACGCCCATTTTCAGGACGTTCGTAAGTCTATTGTGTCATTTATTCGCTTTTCAAAGAACAGGCCTCTTAATTATCTGAAGCCTGAAGTATTATATCTTAACGTATCTTGAAGTAATTATATATTGTTATTTCTTAACGTTGTTTACAAAGGTCAACTGTTCTTTTTGATTGATAGTTTAACTATAAAAAAATTAATTTAGGATACTACTTATTTAAATTATTTAAATTCCATAATGCATTTAGTTTTATATGTTTTAATCATAATAAAAAGGTAAATTTAGGTTTTCTGTTTCAGATTTTAACGTCTGCTTTACGATTTGAATTTGTTATTTTATAACGTTGAAAATGATAGCTAGGAAATGTTTTACAACAGCAACATTATCTTCTCCAATTTTTCGGTTGAACTTATGATTTTACTTAGATTTGCATCTCATCCGTTGTTAAACTAATAATCTCTACTTTTAATAAAGATGTGCACGCGCTAATAATCTCTACTTATAATAAACATTTGCGTACTTGCGTGCGTATGTTGGTACTTTCCAGGCCAGACCATTTGTACTACAGACCGGGCGTGGCACTGCATACTTTGAAGGGTGGGAATGTGCACTATATTTTTTTAATTATAATTAATTAGCAAAATAAAGCTTGATTTTTTTTAATTGCTATAACTTTCAAAAAGCTATATACGTTTTATTGCTATAATTTTCACAAATATATATACACCTTTTTAAAGTCCAAAAAAATTTCTTTTCAATAATACCTATTTATTTGTTATAAAATTCTTTAGTCCAGATTTAATTAGCGTTTAAACATATTTTTAAGTATATTTCATTAAAATATTTTCATCATTTTGATTAAAACCTAAAAATTTTTCACTATTTCATCAAATATTTGATTGCGTAATTTTCTTCCATTGTTGAAAGTTTAAACAGAAGGATTCTATTTAATATCTATGTAGTTTACAGGACGATTAAAAGAGTGAAATTACAATACTGCTAAATTTAGAGATGAACTGGACATAATAGCACTATGATGTCATAGGCATGACTCATATTATATAGGCATGCACAATGAACAGAACCCATGCAAGATTGTTAAAATAACACAGCTTTAATGTCTGACAATTTTATAGAATCATGGACATAAAGGTTTTCCTAAATGATTCGACTGAAACTGAATATAAGCAATACCTGGCGAATGTGCTGGTCAACAAAGGTGACTAGACCACTCATAGAATATATTGTTACAAAGGATGTTTAATTTATTTCTTAGAATACAACAATCATGTGTTTTAGATTGCTCTGTTTTTATCTTGCTAGACAGCTTCATTCCTCAATTATGGTTTTATTTGTATCCATTCAGATACTAGTTTTAATATTGTTAGCAAATGGTATGTTTAGTTTTTGCCATACATCTGTACTTTGATTTGACGATGTAATTTTATATCGTTCCATTTGATTACTTTTCTTCCCCCAAATCATGTCTACTTAGTTATATCTTAAAAGGAAAAACTATAAATGCATAGAGGAAGAAGTAGTAATAGTGAACTATTTTTATCAGTTAAAATAATATCCATCGCTTTGTCCTGAAAACCACACTATTTTTTACATTACTAAAAACAAAGTAAATATGATTTCTCTGAAGAACGCCCCAGAAACTTAATAGGGTAGAAAAATTGATTTATTTTCAAAATAGAATAAAATGCAAACTCCTCTCTGCTGTTATCAAAATCTAAACAAGCTCTTGTTACTTTCATCAAAATTGGGCAGACTTACAAACCTACTTGAATACTACGTGATTTGAATACTTATATTTAAAAGGGGAAAATAACTCAATTCTCTACCAGAAAACACAAATAAGAATCTTATGAAAATTACGAGGTAGTTCTGGAACGTCATCCATTTTTTTTTTTATTCTATTTTGCTAACAATTGTACGAATATCAGCATTTGTGATCTTTGAGTAACGGATTCTCGCTCGTTCCACTCTGCTGCTGTAAATAAAAACAACACACTCTCAGTTCGTGCTGCGATCTCGATTACGAAGAATGGAAAGGATGCTCGTATTATGTAATAATAGGCTTCAGACTCTCTATAATTTTTAATGACCTACCTTGGCCTTCTTATGTTCGGTGCTTCCGCTTAAATGCTCACATCATCTGTGAGCATCAGAACCGCTTCCGATTGAGCATGATCACTCGTCAGGATCATAAACAAAGCGTTCTGCTGACCCACTAAGAGCAAGGTCTCATCTCTTGCCTTTTTTTTATTCTGCCATTATTTCCCTCCAAGTTCAAATCATTGGCCTCAATCTCTTCATCGTTATTTTAAGTATTATTCCACAGTTGATCGGATTGGGATTAATTTCATCTTGCGCTCATTCCGGGGGTTTGAAAAGCCTGCTTTTGAAGTTGGAAGAGAATTGCCGTCTTGTCTTCGTCTTGGCTTTTCATTTTTGTTTTCATTGCAAAATAAAGGGTGTCCCAAAATGAACGCAAGATATGAAGTTGCCAATATTTGTGTAGTAAAGTGATGGTAACAATATTAAAAAAATTTTAAAAAAACATTTGGCAACTGATAGTTTAGGTTTGTAAAATTAGGCCGTTACACGATAGAGCAACCTGTTGGCGCAAGATTTGAATTAAATTTTTAAAAAAAATGCTTTAGCTCAAGGCTATAATGAAATGGCAAATTTATTGAATAAGCTAAGCAGTGAAAGTATTATATTTGCAAAATTCTTAAATTTTATTCAATACAAATGGCCGTTTGAATGCTTTTTACGCTGCAATATTATCGAAAGCTAGCAACTTAATGTTTTTCAGAAAATGATGATTTTCTTATTAATTAAAAATTTTAGATGGGTGTTCTAATCACCTTTTTTTGTACATACTGCTGTTCACTGTACAAATCAATGTAAAAATAATTTTTTAAAAAGACAGGCGGGTGCTGGTATGCTGCAATCTTCGCATCTTCTAGACACATAAGACATCACAAATGAATTTACTAATAATTCTAATGCACTTATTCAGTTGCTTACTGTCTTCATTTTCTTCCTGAAATGCTTTTTTATTATCGAATTTCATAAACACTAATATTTTCTTATTTTGCCTGTAGTATGACTTAATACATAATAAAGAGTGTCCCAAAATTAACGTAAGATTTGAATTTGCCATCATTCGTACAGTAAAGTGTTGGCATCCCTGTTAGAAAAAACTATTTGACAGCTGATAGTTTAGGTTTAGTAAAAATGGAGCGTTACACGATAGAACTGCGTGTTAACGCAAGATTTGAATTAAATAAAAAAGTTTTTTTTCTTCTTTAAATTGCTATATTTTTATTAAATCGTAAAGTACACAGGATAGGGATATGTGTCAAATGACCTCCACAGATTTACTGGCACATACGCATTCTTTTGTTGAAGTTTTCCACCACCGTTTTGCATAAATGTAACCGAATTTCGTTGATTGGTTGTTGAATACCCTCCTTCAATACAAGCGCGCTTGTGGAGTTGTTAGCATCGACGTTTGTCTTCAAATAACCCCATAAAAAGACATCCAATAGTATTAAATCATGTCATATAGCGGGCCAATTCTCAAATTTTCCAACTGTGGTCGCCAGACTTGCATTATTTTTGAAATAGTGTTCAACTATGAAAATACGTAGTTCTATCGTGTAACGGTCCATTTTTACTAACCCTAAACCATCAACTGTCAAATGTTTTTTTTTTTTTTAATAGTATTGCCAACACTTTACTGCACGAATGGTGGCAAATTCAAATCTTGCGTTGATTTTGCAATACCTATTCATATTCTTGAAAAAAGTCTTTTGCCATCATGAATCTTAGATTTTTTTTTTATCTTAAAACATTTGAAAAAAGAAAAAAAAAAACTTTTAGAAGTACTCAAAATTCTTATACAACATGAGCATTTGTTTTTCGGTAGATGTCACCACAGTTATCGATTTATAGACTTTTTGATAGCGATTTTCAGCGCTCAATTTAAGACAATATTCATCAACCTGATGTAAGAGTTTTGTAGCGTACACTGTTCAGCTACCTCTCAAGCATTGATTTGCACCAAAATAGCGATTTCCGGAAAATTATGTATTGTTGGTTTTCTGGAATTATTAATTATGCTAAATACAACTAATACTAAAATATAATTAAAAAGAGAAGTCGAAAATAATAAATATAAAAATGCTTCTTATGAATGCTTCTTATAGTGCAAAAATCTAGAGAATGTCTTTGTTTTAAAAAAAATCAGAAATTTCGAGGTCAAAGCAAAATTGAAGTATTAAAAAAAATTGAAAAACTAGGCCATTTTGAATATCATTGGAAAACAAAATTCCTAATCAGTTATTATTGAAAAATTAAAATATATTATGAAAGTGAAAAATTTTTTCTTCCATATTAGAGATATAAATATAATAATATAAATATTCCATATTAAATAGGTTTTTGAAAATTGGAAGAATCACTGAAAAGATTTAAGAAAGGTTATAATCTTGATAGTATTTTATATATGGGTTTTAACTTCTATTGCATTGTGATTAATATTTCATTCCTTACTTTTTTTTTTGTCTTTTTTCAATATTTTTTTGAATATTTTTAATTATTTATTTATTACCTTATTACTTTTTACATAAAAAATAGATGGTAATTAAAAACGTTTTTTTTTTTTTTTTTGCGTAGCTTATATTTAGTTATATATAGTTGACTGTTATTGCGAAAAAAATAATATGTACAGCTTTACATTAACTCAAAACTGTTTTTAAATCAAATTTAATGCTCCATTATTTATATTAGATTTTGTCATTTTCTCACCTGATCTGGCGATGAACCAAGTCGAAAATTCTTCGGTCATGAATATTTAATTTTATGCGCTGGTCTTTTCGTATAGGAACATAATTTGTAAAAACAAAACAAGAAATCGCTACTGAATTTCGTCGCTGTTGTCAGCTTTCTATCATGTGTTCCCATCTTCAAGTCAAAACACATACTATGCTTGATTGAACACAATAGCTCGTTTATTTCCATCACAGTATTCATTGTTGACAGAAAATAAATTCCTTGTTTTGTTTCTTCAACAGTCAAGTCAGCTTGGATTTTTAAAAAATAAAACAAAAAGCACTCAGTTTTATGTTCCGTACACAGCAACAGCCTAACATGAAACGAACCCAATCTTGTACGAATAAAATTGAATGAAAAAAAGGAGGATATTTACTTCCTTATTTATAATTTTAACTTGTAATTTGAAAATAAATATTAAAATTAATCTTAATATATTATTTGTCAGAAGATTAGTGAATTAAAAATATTTTCATTTTGTATTGCAACCGTTTTTTGTTTTCTTATTTTTTGTCATTTCGAATTTTCTGCATTTGGAATGCATGTGAAAAACTGCTTAACCCTTGCTAAGGCCGTGGGAAGTATGCTTCCCACCAAATTTATCAATCTTTGTATGAAATTATGTAGGTTGGCATAAGTTCTGACGAATTTTTTTAGAAAGACAGAAACTTAGATACAGTACACTCCCGATTATCCGCGGAATTGGATGGCGCGGCCGCCGCGGATAACAAAAATCGCGGATAATCCGAAAAAAGTTAAAAATGGGTATAGCAAAAGAGAAAACAGTCATTCCAACTTTGAAAAATCGTTTTATGCACAATAAAACATAAAATAAACAGCAGGAAATGTTTAAATAAAGCTTAATATTTTAGTATATCACTTAAAACTAACCTAAAATGCATTTTGTTAATGAAAACAGAAAAGTGCTTTGTACTTACGAGAGGCGTCAAGGATACACAGAAATATTAATACATATGTACTGTTTTAATACTGTAATGTATTATGTAATTACAAAGCATAACTGTAAAACTACACCTTTTTGAAGAAATCAGTCATTTGTGTTGGCTTCTTGCTTTGGAAGCATTTTCTCTTTGCTTGGAAGCAAAAAAAAACTTCGTGCGGCAGGCGCGGATAACCCGCCCGCGGATAATCGGGAGTCTACTGTACTTCAGTTCTTTATCTCACACAAAATAATGTGTCATGGTTTGTCACTTAATTATTAATTAACCAAATTAATTAATCAAATTAAATTTATCTAATAAGCTAAATGAATCCCTTTTCTTATTCTAATTTCAAACCTAAAAATATTTTAACATAATATGACTAGAAAAAAATGGCCCTTTAAAGGGTTAAAGTTGCGAATGGTTTGTAAATTTCATTACCAAAAAAATTGCTAGCATTTTATATTGATACTCCAAACTATTTTTAATTGATTTTTCTTCTGAAATTTATTAACTACTATTCTTTGAGAAATACAAGAATCTCCTGCTTCTGTGTAAGGTACAGAAATATGTTGCTATGTTGTTCACTGATTTATCTTTTAGAACTTAGGTTGAATAATTTTAAAATCCCGTTTTGTAGCAGCACAAAGGAAATTAATTTATGGACGGTTTTCATAATTTCTAATCGTGGTCAGATGAAGAGGGTGACATCTGAGCTAACACCTCCCCCTTAAACTTCCTCACCATATCAAGGGAAAGACATAAATCCTTTACATGATATTTGACATGCATTAGGCACAGCCTTGGCGCGTAATTAGAGTACATGTACTTATACCCTATTTTATTCTTAATCTTTTGAGATGTTAAAATTTTATATTATTTAAACAATATTATCCAAAGTTCTTTTTATGCTGTATATCAACTATATTAACACGAGTTATATCAAAATATAGTGTGTATATTTCCTATCACAATTTCTTCCGAAAGATAATAAAAAAAGAATAATGATTCTTTTAATAATGCTGTATTTCAAAATATTTATTATATTATAAAAATAAAATCAGTATCTGGTGCAATGCGAAAATTGGTTTCAAAAAAATTATAGGATGCTGTATTTGCTTTACAGAAAAGAAATGAAATAAACATTTCCTGCGTAATTGTGATGTAAATATAAAATTTTCTGATCAGTCACTAAAAGATCTATATAATTCATAGAGCTGACATATAAATGGAGGGAGTTAGTCGTATGTTTCTTATCGAAACAAGTGTGCCCAATATGAGTCATGTGACTTGGGGAGAATCTGAAAGAATACCTTTTTTGGCGACGTATCGCAAATCTTGACAAACTCAAAACCTTTCGCGCAATCTTTTGCTTTCCGGCATTGAATCCGGGCGATTTTCATTTCCTGAAAAGTTTATTTATTTATTGTTTTCTTGATTTGAGAGTATCATTCTACTAAGCAGAAACTAAGCTAAATGGTTTCGAAAATAATTTTTCTTTTTCCTAACATCAATAGTTGAGTTTGTTGATTTAAATCATGCTTTTTTTTTTTTTTTTTTTTTTTTTTGCATTAATTAAAAGTGATTATTTTTCTTCTTTAAGTAAACATTTTATTTGCCTAAAAACATCTTTTAATTTTACTTTACATATTCAAATACTTCTATCATTATCTCAAACTGATAAAAAAAGCTTTTTAAAAAGCAGATTATAAAAGTGACCCAAGTCTTTTTTTTTCTACTGAATATTTTAAAAAAATGTATTCGTATTTATAATTATTTTTCTTTCTAAAAATTAAATTATAATCCAAGAATTAGCAGAATAAATATTTATTTTTGCATAAAGAACGAAGAAGATATTAATTAAAACTGTTAAATTATTTTGAAATAATTTAGAAAGAAAACAAAAAAGTACTAGTCCAGCTCTCGTGAAAGCTACGCCAGAGCCCTAACCACTATACTGTTCGAACGCTCGTTCACGGTAACATAGTATTAGGCTGTAAGTTATCTTGAAAGTTTCAGGGCTATTTCCTCGAAACTGGCTGGCTATTGTGCTTTAATATTTTCATGAATGAACATTCTAAATGTATACTACCATTATACAAAATCTTGTCTCTAACTCAATTTTAAACCTCATGCCTTCCCCTTGTTAGTATCAGTTTTAAATATTTCACTTCTGGTTTATAATTTTGCCGGTAACTTTACTTCTAGCTGCAGAAGAAAAAAAACAAAACTTTTGTAGAAACAAAAGTAAATCATTTTTGGAATCTTAAATGTGTTGACTTTAATACAAAATTATAAAGAAATTCGAAATTTTTACGAAAATGGTGATTTTAGGGTATGTACATATTGTAAATTAATAAATGTTGAGTTTCAAACAAAATTTTTATTTGTAAAGATAGCATTCCTTTCTTTAATAGTTTCTTATCCTTAGAATATCCGCTAGTTTCTTTTTAGATCTTAATTAAAATTTATAAAAACATGCAATTATTACTAGCACAATTATGAAATTTTATTACATAACATTTTCAATAAAACATACGTTTTAGTTTCACTATTTCATTCACAATGATGATTTAATATCGTTCACAGTATAATACTACAATTCGACTATTTATGGTAAAAAAGGAAAAACATATTGGAAATAACAAGGAAATTTATTTGAATTAAAATAAATACACAATTATTAATCGGCGAGAAAAAAAAATCATGCCAAACTTGCAGCCAAGAGCATGCAACACATTCGAGATTAAAATAAAGCGAATAGCAAAATATAATGTAGTTATATCAGTTTAAACGAAGCTTAATAACAAGTTAACTAAATTAAATACACTAACTCAACCAAACTATGAAATAATATTATATAACATCATATCACTGAAATGTTATATAACATCAAAATCACTGAGTGATCGATTTACGAAATTTTAAAATGACTTAAAATGGATATAAATATAATATGTTTATAGTACATAGCTGTAAAATGATACAGGACTATCTTTAGAAGATTTTTTTACATCCAATTGCACAGCTTAAGTTAATCATGGCTTAAATAAGGTTTAAAATTTAACAATTAAAAGCAAGACATAATCTGCCATTGAAATATTATGGAGAATGCGGTTACAGCGGATACAAATTCTCTCCCGAAATCACGTGATTTTATCTTCTCCTACACCAAAATAGGGTTGCATTCTCTCTATCACTATTTCAACTCTATGGTATAATCCATTTCCGCTTTTTAAAATTTATCTTTTTCTTACGCATTTTATTTCAATTTTTTTTATAAATATTTTTTAACAGTCGTTTGTATTTAAGCAATTTATCAGTTACGCTTCAGTTTCAAACTCCACTCGAATAAGATTTTTAAAAAATGTCTCCTTATTTGAGCTTTTTTAATGATTTGCTTTGTATTCATTGTTAAATGCCGAAATAGCATGCCAGTAAATAGTTAAGCTTCGTAGCACTTCTAATGTGCCTTGTATTCATTTGTTTAAAAAAATAATGTCTCACTAACGAATAAAGTATTTTCTTTTCTTTTCTTTTTTTCCTTCCCTAAAATGGCTAAATAGCTATTATGCCAGGCTTTATTTTTTGTGTACACTGCAAATAAATGCTTTTAACTTTTAAAAAGTTTCTATTTATTCTTATAATGGATCAGTTCTTGCTTGTTGTCAAGCTAATAAAAGAGTTTAAAAAAAAAAAAAGTACGAATCTTTCGCATTTTTCTTATCTTTAAAAGGAATCGGGAAAGGGATGGAAATCCTTTGAGATATCTTTTGTATTTTAACATTTGTATGTAGCTTCTTTGTTAGATTGTATTAATATTAATGTACGTATAATTAATATAATAATATATACTACATTATTTTTTAAAGCGCTTTTAGCCTTTCGTCCTTGTCTAAGAATTTTTGAAAACCAGCAAATAAAATAATATAAGTTGGAAGTGTTCTTTGTGATTTTTTTAGAAAGGAAATTAAAACAATTACAAATAACTCTCTTTTTCTTAATTAAATGTATAAATAATTTTGGCATTCTTATCATATTTTTCTTTGTGCCAAAAAAAAAGACAAAAATCGTTTGCCATTTTAATCAAAATAGAATAAATAGAAATACGAATAAGTGTGCGAAAAAAGTTGGATATTTAATTAATCGGTTTTTTTTTTTAATCTTTTACATTTGGTATAGTAATAAAAATAAAGAATTATCTTTACTCGACTGAATCAGCATTTTATTTAAAGAAAAGTTCAATCGTAGAAGAATTACAAAATTTTGTCATAGTCAAATTCTCATAGGCATGCACCAATAATTTGTGCTGCAAATGCTGTGATCTTTTAAGATCATAGCTTTGATATCTAGTAATAAATTATATAAGCAAACGTGTAATCAACAGAACTAAATTTATACTAAAATGTTAGAGAAACAATTATTGGAGTGTGAAGTATATAGATAACAGGTGGATATGCATACATATAATCCATTTAACTTAAGTATCGGACAACTAGGGATACCTTTGTTCAACATTTTCTTCTAAGGATGGAAGGCACTACATGTTATCAATGCGCTACTCATTATTACATTGCAAATAACTTCTAAGACATTTTACGCTGATGATTTGAAAGATTTTTTAAAAAAATCTTATATAAGCACAGGGCTTCAAAAAAATCTTATATGTGCGCTTCATTCTGATATGCGTACAAAATATAGGATCAAATTTCATGGACAAAGTATTGCAACAGAGAAATATCTATGTTTTTGAAACGCACTATCTGAATAAAGTAAAATGATTTAATGAACGCTGAATAAATAGAGTAAAATGCAGTTAAACTAAAATAATAACGAATAATAAAAAAAGTTAAATTCGTAAGTTAAATTCGGATGTGAACTTTGATTAAATTAAAACAAGAAAAAATATGTAAAGATAAAAAAAAATAATACTGTTTAATATATATCAATTAATAAATATTAATATTTGATTCGGTTGGTGTATTTCGGAACCACTGATTTTATCAACAAACTGAAATGTTCGTAAAAAATTCTAATGTAATTATTAGAAAAATATTTTTAGTACTAGTTCATTTATTATACAAAATTGTTATTATTTTTACAAGCGCAAAATGAACATCAATACTATATAATGCCAAAAATTCATTTTGAAATTCAACATGTATGTGCTTATAATAAATGACATATGTTGTACTGTCATCAAGAAAATGCAGTTCTGGGGAAAAATCATATATCAATTTATTTTAAACTTGTAGCTTACGGGATTAAAAATGAATTTACTTTACAAATATTATTTTTAATAAGTCCAAACCATGACCATTGGGAAGAAACGTGGCATCATGCACTTCGCCAATAAATTTTGAAATAAATAAAAAGAGAATGAAAGAGAAAATTAGCAACTTTTATTAGCCCAGAATTGTGATCTGTTAGATCCCTTGAGATATGAAAAATTCTCTCAGTTCCGGAATTAGTTCCTGTTTTCTTCTTTTTTTTTTTTTTTTTTTTTTTCTCCTCCCTATTTAGAGATAACAGCAGACTGTTTTATTATTATTATTATTTCTGTTGGATTATTCTTTTTGTGCTGAAAATAATAGAACTTAATGTTACTTTGCTAGGTATTGAGTGCTAGGCTTTGAATTCCAATGAATATTCTTAAGCATTTAGTGATAAACTTAAATTTCTAATTTAAAAAATCGAATCCTGACAAACTCTTTGGCTTTCAACATATACCATCAGAGAATTTTTATTAACTGCATTAGAAAAATTAGAATTTTTATTAAAAAGTGAATTAACTGCAATGAAATGTTTCACAAATCACGACGACAAAAGATGAATAGAAAAGTAATTATCCCCTTATAAATAAAATATAAAGACCGAACAAGTTAAAGCACCAAATTACAATTGCAGATTACAAAATTTATTCTGTGTTATGCAATACCTCACCCCTCACCACCACCACCCCCTCAATCTTTTGACTGCATGTCAAATCTTTTGGGGAAATAGAATTCTGGATAATATATTTTTAAATATTAAGTCTGTGAAATTCAATAATTTATTTAATTGTGCTCTTTTTTCCAACCTTATTTGTTATTAGAGAAATTTCAGATAATTTCTATTTTAATTTATCTCTGTAAATGTGAGGATATTTAAAGATGTCCTATAATAAAAAGAATGAAAGTTATTGTTGTTGTTTTTAAAAAAGGGCTTAGATTAGTATACTCTCAGATATTAATTAAATATTTTTATTAATAATATTCATTAATAATTTTTAATCGTTAAATTATAAAGCGTTTTATAAATTTAAGAAACTGCAAAAAAAGTAGAAAAATAATTAATTTTTCCCATCAATCTCATTAACAAGTATTGAATTAATTAAATTAACCTATTAACTAATAATTAAACTTTAAAAATGTTAAAATATTGTACTGCCAACTAAAACACACTAGTGTACTAAATAATCCATGTAAAAAAGGTTTCATCCGTTGCTACGGTATTTGCATATTTGCAAGTATTGTAACAATAGATATCTACCTACCAATAACGAACAAATAAAGTCTTAGGTACAATACTTACAAATATCTTTTTATTCGCAGATCTATATATTATAAACATGATTTTTTTCTACGTCTAATCTTAAACAAATCAATATCGTTTAAATTAAGAACTATCGTTATTAAACTAAGAAAAATCTGAATTATCAATAGAAATTTTCTTATTAAAAAGAGAGCAAACCATTTTTTAACATTCAATTCTTTTAAAGAAAGAATTTTTGTAAAGCCAGTCTTATTTTTTTTAATTTATAATTTTATCGATAGTATTAAATTAATTATATTAATTTTACCAGTTATTCTTAAACACCTTTCAAAGATTTGAGCCTTTAATTCGAATTATTGTAACAAGGTAATATTTTATATTTGATTTTAATTCTTTTATCTTTATTTGATTGTTTTAAAAAATTTTCTTAATTACATAGTCGCGATAATTTGTGCACAAAAAATCGTCGTAACGTGTTTGCCTGTAACAGAAACATTGGAACTTATTGTTGTAAAATATACTTTAAAATATTTTTGAAATGTTAAAGTGGCGTGGGATTAGAGTTTGTGTAATAATATGCTCCGAAGTTATTGAGAAAGTCACTTTAAAATTGTGACAAATTTTTAATTAAAAATCTAACTAAAATTTTACATGAATTGAATAATTTTGCATACTCTCTATCGCATCACGCAATTTAAATATAGTTTACAGCTTGTAAAAATTATCATGAAAATCATGATACAGTATTTTTTGAGCATTTATGTAAAATTCTTAAATATATGATCAATTACTACAATTCTTGAAGAATTTGAAGAAAAAAAACACCAAAAAAAACAATGAATTTTCATATGCATAATATCTTTATTTTATTGCTTCTAAGTTGAACATCCTATAATCGATGACAAAGCCATATCTTCAATCGTATGTTTTAAAAAAATCGTATTGTTTTGTAATTCTACTAGGTTGTGGAGATTTTGCTTTTGCTATTTACCTTTCTGACCTTTCGATCGACATGAGGGACTTATCGATGAATAATCTGAAACTCTTTATCCTCACAAAACATAGTTTCTATTGTTATGGTTTGCCCTTGATTGACTCTCGCATCATTCTTTTGTAATATTGGATCATCTCCTTTTGCATAAGTCATTTGTTCTCATTTAGTAAGTTCAATGCTTGGAATTTATATACTATTCGAGAGGTCACTATTTTTTTTCTGACCTTAGAAAAGGAGATGTTTATTTTATGCATTTGGTTTAAGAACTTGTATTCTAAATCGGATTCTGTCTTTATTGTTTTCTGGGGGGCAAATAATATCTGTGCTACTTTTTTTTAACATGGCCACATTCTAATCATAATTATAAATTTATTTTATTTATTTATTTATTTTGTAAATGGCATCATTAATCATGAGTTTAAAATTCTTTTTTCGCAAACGATATTTTGTTTTTTAAGTTTTCCATTAAATATGAATGGCGAAGAATAAATATTTTAATCATAGAGAGAAGAATCTTTTTCTCTGAGATTTTACCATTAATTATCATTTACTACATTTAACATTAATTTGATAAAATGAAAAAAAGGTAAAGCTTTTAATGGGATTTAAACTCATGTAAGTAGCATAAGCATGCTTCTTTGTCAATGTATATTATTTTGATTTAATTTCGCTTCGTTTTGTAAAATAATACTATTTCATTTTTATTTCATTTAAGGAAATGTTTCTCTGTTCTTTTATTAAATCGGATATCTATTCTTTTATTATGTCTTTATTGTTTTGTGGAGGGCAAATAATATTTGTACTCCTTTTTTGTTGTTGTTGTTGTTGTTGTTTTGTGTTAACATGGACTTATTCTAATCATAATTATAAATTGAATGTTTTGTTTTAAAAACACTTTTTGTAACTGCCATCATTAATCGTGAATTTAAAATTATTCTTTTTTTTTAAACGATATTTTGTTTTCTAAGTTTCTATTAAATATGAATGACAAAGAATAAATATTTTAATCATAAAGTATAAGAATCTTTTTCTCGGTGATTTTACCATGAATCGTCAGATATTATGTTAAATCCTCTGATGTTTCAAAATTAACTTGATAAAATGAGAAAAAATGTTACTTTTAAAAAGGATTCAAATTCATGTGATTATTGTTAATATTCTTCTTTTTAAATATAATTTTTTTAATTAATTTCGCTTTGTTTTACAAAATACTGTTATTTTTATTTTTATTTTTTTCGTTTCACATGTTATTAGGATGTTTATATACTTGATATAATTTTATTTCATTTAGAAATCCTAATTGACTAAATATTTACAATATAAAATATTTCTTTCAAATTAAGAAAAGTGAATGAAATAATAGAAATTATAACTCTTACTAAAAATATTAAGTTATCCCCAATTGTTTTTAAGGGGAAAATAGTAAATTGCTCGCATAATTTTGTCTAGGTATAATGAATTATTCTGAACTATAAAACAAAATTGTCTTTAATATTAGAACTTAATTGAAATAACAGACAAATATATCATTTTTATTTAATGTTTGAGCATATTCGAATATTTTATGATTTATCCAGCGGAGCTGGACAATATTTTTCTAATTAATTATTTTTAAGTAATTCTTTCAGTAAATATGAATCTTTTAATTACATAATTGTGAAGTATTCTTGTTATTTTCCAACCTAGCACTTTAGGGTCATTTTGTATTTAATCGCACACAAAAACAAATATTATTACGGGCTTGATCTTATGAATTCCATACTTTTCAAACAATGAAGTCTTTTTTGGCGTTACAAAATATTGAGTTTAGCACGATAAAGATATAATAATTTCAACAAACTAAAATTATTTTCACTTTTGTTGCGTATTTTATGATTGATATTTATCAGTTTTATATTATTTAATTGTTAGAATTTTATATCTTATTTGTATATATAGGGCGCATTCTATAAAAATTTAACCCTTTTCTCCTTTGCATTTCAATTAATTGTTATTAAATTACAAATAACATGCGAACAGAACGGAAAAATATTTCAAAATTAATTTATTGATTGTTTTTATTACTGAATGGTCAAAGTAATAAAACCTTATAATTTTTTAGAATTATGTAGATTTCATGTACAACAAAAAAATAAATAATTTAGCTAATTCGGTTTACATCTCATGGTAAGTATAATTTCTGACAGTTTTTATGCAAATATAATAACCATTTAAACACTTCTTACTGTCAACAGGCAGTAAAATGAGAGGCATGACAGTACTACACATTCAGTTGCTGTAAATTCTTTTTAATAAATAGTATAATTGCAAATAAGAATAAAGTGACATTTTGTAGTTAATTTTAAATATTTAATGCTACAGATAGTGTATAATTTTTATTATTAAATAGTTTCATTAAAAAGAATGCAGAGCCATACTACAGATTTTTGAATTCGACCGCATTTTACTTAATAATTGCGGATTAAAATAAAAAATTAAGCATCTAGTAATTTCATGTAATTATCAAAATAATGCTGGAATATTTTCAAAATTTTTGTAGATGTTTCTTACAAAACTGTAAAAAAAAAGCATGTTTTTCAGGAATCCTTTATAATTGCCAAGTAGTCCAGATTTTCAGTTTATAAACGCATGGAGGTATTCTGCTCTATGTAGTTAAGTATAATTGGTCGGATTGCTTGAAATACATAATTCATGAAATATCATGAATTTTGTATCTTTAACTAGAGGCAATCATAAAAATCATAATTATTATTATAATTTCCTACTGTCTATATAATAAATAAAAATAATGTATTATAGTTAATTTTTGCAATTCTTCTCGCGCTCTGTTTGTCACTGAACAAGAAGAAAAATAATTACTCTTTTAATCCAAGATTAGGAAGTAGATTTTACTTTGAATTATTTTCAGGACTATAGAAGCTTTCTGATAAGATTAAAAATTGTTTGTGTATTTTTACGATGCTTTTTTGTTCTGTTTTTGTAAGTCCAATAAATAATTTTATTTTATTAAATTCAAAAGAAAATCTGCAATTGCTTTTCAAATTTTTTTAAAATGTCTGGATGTAATGTTAGATATAGCCATGTTTTTTTTTCTCTCTCTCTTTAACATATTTTTAATTTGCTCGTTAAGTCTATAATAATGCAAAATTATACTTTTAATGTACTGTGTTGTCCGTTAAATGATAATTTTGTAGTTATTGTGGCTTTTTTCCCATTGTACTAGAGTAAATAATTGCATGTTTCCAATCGATTGCATGAATTCTGAATAATTATCAGAACTTAAAAAATAAATAAAAAAATAAAACCGTATCTGATGTGGTTTGAATAAAACCCAATTTCTACTTTACTACACTGTACTGATATCGTGATAACGCTAACTACAGATGCGGAAAAAGAAAAATAATTAAGCGAATATCAGCATAACGAACGAAACATGTTAAATCATCCATATAATTTATTATTATTATTATTATTATACAAGTTTTTTGCATTTGAACTATTCAACGACTAAGTTATTAAATGCTAATTAAATAAACACTCATATTGAATGTCTGTTTTCATTCAATTGCCATGTACATCAAAGCCAGTAAAAAAAAAAAAAAAAAAAAAAAAAAAAAAAAAAAAATTAATAATTTTAGTTACTTTAAAATATGTTTGCAGTGCTTGCCAAATTTTACAGTCCATTGGTTTCAGAATAAAAAGATATGTATTGGATATGCTTATATTAAATACGGATTTTGAATCAATTCATGGTTCTATGAATCTCATATGCAATATATGAGTACTATCAAAGAATCTGTAACAATTAATATTGATTCATTGTTTTTTCAAATCTTTTTTAATTTTTAAGCTAAAAATTCATTTTATAAGACCAACGTTAAAAGCATTTTTAGACTTGTAGGCTATGCATTTTATCCCTATTGTATAATTCAATCAGATATAACAATTATTAAATGTCGGCCTAAATTTTCGACAAAGCATGTATTTTGCATTCATAAACTATATTGGAAAAAAAAGGGGGGAAATCTTCAGCAGCTTTTTTCCAGTGATGTATTTAAACTGGATTACAAGATTGTGAACTTCCTACTGATTATACAATGGCTGAAGTAGGCGCTAAATGTGCATTCAAGCATTTAAAATCCGTGTTTTTGAAATTTCTCATGGAGTATTGTTATCCTTGAAAATTTCCGGCTTTGTACAACCATAACAAATTTAAAATTGAAGTTCACATCCGAATATTTGATTATTTATGCTATAGCGTGGCCAGATGCACATCAAAAAATCAACGAATGTTACCATCTAACATATAATCTAAAAACATTTTGAAAATACACCATTGTTTGCTCCTTGATTTGATTTGCTTGATTTCCTTTTATTGCGGATATGGGGTGGTGTTTCACATTAACACTTACTAAAAGCTTTCATTATTTCTGAATCTCAAAAATAAGTCAAGGTGATGCAAACAAATATTCAGTTCATACTTTGCTTCCTCGAATTCATCTATCATCAATTTTTATTTTATTTTTGCATCATTTGATATGTTTTGGTGTAGAATAACCCCAGGAAAGAAGGGAAAGGGCATTTTTAATGAATAATTTAATTAATAATTTAAAAGCATTTTAATTTCTACCATCTGCTGCTTGCTTTAAACTAGATACTTCTTAACTGGTGAAAATATTGAAGAAACATGGTCATATTATGAAGATCATTAAAATGGTAAATTTGTGTCGGAATATAAACGATTATAAATCTAATTTAGGTTGAAAAGGTTAAGGCAAAATGAATGTTATATAACGTTACTATTACAAATTACTGTACATTTCTTTAACTGAACTTCTTTTCTTATTTGTAAAAATAGAATTTTGTAAACGATTTCTCATTTACTTTCTTTTATCTAGTGGTTGAATTTCTGCATTGTTTAAGAACTATACACAGTGATTTTATTTTAATATTCTCAAAAGTTATTTATCAATAAAGGATTAAATGGATTAAATTTTTATTCTATTTTAGTATCGCCATTTGATAGTAATTATAGATATAACTGATCACCAAATTTAAAAAAAATAGAAAATTTTTTTAAATTGTTTAATATATTAATAAAGATTTGTTTTTAAAGACTTTTTTAATTTAATTTATTTAGTCTTATACTAACTACAATTGATAGTTATGAAAAAATTACTTGATAATATTTGCTCTGTAGCAAGTTTTTTTAATGTATACCGAAAATAAGCGCAAAATGTATGTAAATGTTTTTAGTAATAAGCACCAGCACCATTTTTATCATATAATAAGAGAAACAATTTCCACTAAATTGTGTAATGAGCTAGTTTTTATTATTACTATTATTATTTAATGTTTTAAAATCTAATTGTTAAAACACTTTTCTTTTTATGGATTTTTTTTTTTTTTTTTTTTGTTAATTTTTAAATGCTTTTAGAATGAAATCTTCTCCCCACTGTCCTTAAGTATACATCTACCAGTCGCTTCTGGCGATCAGCTGGTTAGCTGAAAATATTGCCTATATTTATTTTCAGACAAATCGTTTAAATACAATTTCAGGCCCGTGATTCCGCGGAATTGTCAGACTTAAAACAGAATAATTTTAACTGTCGTACTTTTGTTCATTGTGTGTATGAGTCTTTCTAATGGAAAGCAGTCCTGTGACATCATAGCGCCAATAAAAATGTGAATGTTCGGTTCATCTGTCTTTTAAATATCTCGGTACAATGTTATCCTTTGTTTGAATTAGGCAAAAAAAAAAAAAAAAAAAAAAAAAAATGCACAAATATTAAATTGACATCATTAAAAGGATATTTTTTTTTTAATCTTTCTTTCTAATGGTGTAGAATTTAATTTTACACGGTAATATTTTCAGTAGTTTCGCTGAAAAACGCTAAAATTCAGCTAAATTTTTAATTAATTATAATTTTAAAAAAAAAAATTCTGAAGTCCTCATTTTTTCTCTCCCAAATATATATTTATGTATAAGCGAAATTTAGTAGCTCCAATTCAAATGATCCAGCCTTGTAAAGCGCCAACGCTCACACAAGCGTTTATCTTTATTATTAGCAGAGATAACTATTAAAATTATAGATTACTATTTATGCCATATTTGAATTATAAAAATAGTAAAATTTAAAACATCTATTGCAATTGTTGGACTTAATTCAAATGTTAAATTTTAAAATTAATTATATGACTGATTACCTAAGAACAAATAATTGCTGATTTATATTTCGGAATTGCTTGAGAAGAAAAAAAAATCGTTCAGCTTTGTCAGTCGAATTTATAATTTATTCTTTTTTTATTTATCGTTGATTTATTTACTAACTATATAACTCGATTTTGCACGAGATAGAATCAAACTCGTTTTGAATTAATTTTATTAATCGTATTATTGCAGTGAGGCGTTATGCATTGGTTTAGTTACAAGTGTAAATTTAGTACTTTATGTAGTTTAATTACACTAAAAAAATTTTTTTTTATTACATACTATGTCTATTCCCATCCCATTGATTGGCAATACAAAGAATAATTGAAAAGATAATTTTATATTTTTGGCTAGAAAATCGTGTGTATTAATTTGTTGTATAATGTATTAAAATAAATCAAATGATTCTATTATTAAATAAATGTATTCAGTCTTTTTCATAAATACTTGATCATGCAAAGTATTTTTTTCCCAATGTATTTATTGTGTATTTAAACATTTCTCCCTCATTATTGGGGGGGGGGGGAGGAGGAGCTAGGAATAATGCAAAATCTGAACTTTTAAACTACTAGCTATGAGTATGGATAATTTTAGCCGTTTCCCTTTTATTTTCTGCGTTGGCGTCAGCTTTGGCGATCAACGGGTTTGCCACGAATATTAGTTGTGCTTAATTTCAATGAAATCTTTTATATATAGCTTGATGTGCATGATTACTTCAACAAAGTATTTTTGAGCATCAAATTATGATATTATGATAAACATTAAAATTACATTATTTTCATAATTTTACATTTGTTCTTTTTTTTTGGGGGGGGGGGTGAACTTTCTTAATGAAGTCGAGTTCAGATGAAAGTCATTAAAAACGTAATTGCCTTGATAATCTGTCTTCAAACTGTACATTGTTTTTCTCCATAATCTCATTTCACTTTCTAATTCCTCATGTAAACTGAGCAAATAATAAACAGAATCTCCCTTTTATAGCTTTCAACTATGAGGAGGTATGTGTAAATATTCGATAAGACAATTTAAACCGTTTTGATTTCATTGCAGTAGTGGAACTATTATTCAAAAGCATCGCAGAAAAATTTTACCGACAATTTTTAAAAATTGTCGAAATTATCGACAACTTATCTATATTCCTTACAAATATGATTGCTTTAGCTCAAACAATTTGTCCCATAGAATTGAATAGGATGTCAACACACACACACAAGCATTATCTTTTATTTTAGTAGAATGAAGCTAAATAAAGCAGAAAGTTATGTTTACCGCCGCTGCTGATTGACTGGGAATAATGTTCTTTTAATCTTTCCTATTGCGTTTAAAGAATCCTTTGTTCATTCATTTCCGATTTCGATACATTTTCAAACGACTTTTTCTTTTGCGAACTTGTCAACAGTTATCGTAAAAATAATCATAAATGGTAACTTCATGTTAAATTTCGATTTTTCATGAAAAAAAATCACTTAAAAGATCACATAAAATGAAAATCACATAAATGAAAAGATCACATAAATTGGTCTTTCTTAAAATGGTCTTTATGGTAAATCAAAGATTTACCATAAAGTGGTCTTTTTAAGATTTTTGTAGAATTTTTTTTACTCTTGAGTCATTTCCTTATTCTTAGTCGGCGTGTTTTTACAATTCATGAATTACAAAAATCAAGTGAAAGGTATTATAGATCTTTAAAAATATAAAATTAAGTAACTAGCATTCAAAAAAAAAAAAAACCCTTTTTTTTAACAAGCTTATCTTTTATAACGAGTTCAAGAAAATTATTGAAAAATAAATTTTGGATGGAACATGATATTGTAATGGCTTCCTTAATTAACTAGAACAATTTTTTGAACAATTATGAAAAAGTTCGAAAAAATTATGAAAATAAATTCTTTATGCCAGAAAATTATATTCTTTTAAAGCGTCAAGTTATCAGGGTTGCTTTAGGAAGTTTAATTTTTCTTTCATTGAAGGAATAGATATAATATAAACGAAAATTTGTCTTTAAATGAAATAGAAGGTAATATAATCAAATGTGTATAATTCCTCGTGCAAGGACATTCAAGTTGCATAAAAATTAATGCACATATGTGATAATTACTTTAAGTGTGCAGAAAATTTACAAAATTTGCGAAATAAACTTGCTGACAATAATTGTTTCGCATATCTTTTCTGTCTTATGATTTTCTTACACATTCTGCATTCTCAAAGCATATTTTATGTTTAAATTGTACATAAATAGTAATAAAGGCTTGGAATGTTAAAGAATATCAGTCTGATTAGCTTACAGCAGTGGACTAAATCGATTTCCAATAAAAATAAAAATATATATATAAAGTAAGATGGCGTATTTTTACATGTAAGAAAACCTAAAATTATCGTAAAACATTCAGAATTTTATAAAAAGAAGTGAAAGGACCTTTTTGCACATGCTAACCGTAGATAAGACGAAAAAGGAAAGATATTCTTAATAATGACCTTGACAATCTTACCTTTATATTTCAGTTAATTTAATTTGTCGGAATCATTTAGTTAATGTATATTTTAGTAGTTGACTCTTGGAATATTTACTTCTACAAAGATTACCTTTGGTTCTAAGTCACTTATTCACGGTTGGTGTAACTGACTACAGTGATATTGAAACTGTATTCGTTAATTCTGTGAATAAGATAGCAAATAATATACATATAATTACATCGATTTAAATTAACTGAATGCAAATGAATAATTATTACATTAGCTACAATAATAAAGAATATTAATGGGTGGTCATTCCAAAATATCAGCGTAGTCACGGTACAGTTCTTTTTCCAATTTATGTCCCATGTCAAATTCATAATTTATATTACTTTTTCCTTTGAATCTTGACATTTTCTTTATCCCCCCATACTGTCGTATGTACTGTCTATGTCATCTTACATAGGACATTAGAAATCTTCATTTATTGAATCTTGAAAAATTTAGCATTATTTAGCAGTTTTCACTTTAAAATTTTGTATTTTTTGTTAGTTTGTTGTAGATTTCTAGTATTTTAATTCAATTTATTTTGCCCATTTATTGTTTTGTTTATTTAAAATGATAAATTTTCTAATTTCTTTTTTAAAAAACAACTATAATTATAAAAAAAAATTTATTTGTTTGATAAAAAATATTAATATTTATTGCATAATATCTATTTTGCCATTCGTATTGTTACCTCATATCGCTCAATTTTTACAAAATTCAAAACTGGGTTTCAGCTTACATAAACGGAATTTTCATCAAAAATCAGAAAAAAAATTATGTACAGTTTCCTTTTAAATTATTAGACATTGACTTTACTGTTTTAAAATTAATCAAGTTTTTGCTTTAAAATAATGTAGTGCATTATGTAGTTTCTTTTAATTGACTCATGTTTCAAACTTTACATCCATGCCCTATATTAAACATTAATCCTCGAATCTTCGGTTTATTAGAATTGTTGCATTTCATCTTGATATTATTTAATGCATTTCAGCCTTTAAATTATTAGAAATATTGGCTCCTTCGTGATATGGTTTAATGCATTTTAAATTTCAATTTAAATATTATAAGAAATATATTTGGAAAGTTGGAGCAGGAACAAGACTCATAAATAAATAATTTCTTGTTTCACCTTCCCGTTAAACTGAAATATAGAAACACAATGCAAATTTCATCTAGACTGTTACTGTTTTTTTTTAAATTAATATTCTTTCGTTATAATATACGAAAAATCCTCATTTATAGTTCATGATAACGTGTTACTGGTTATCACAGAAATAGACACTAAGAAATAAAAGATATTGCTATAACAACTTACCTTATGCACAAATTATTTGCTATAGAACAAACAAAATTATTGTATACGTATATCTATTATATGTTCCCAAATTGTTTTGTAATTCAAATTTTTTGTAACATTTTATCCTTTATGAATGAATGGAAAAGCATTAGTTTATTTTTATCCAGTCAGCAAAGCTTACATATTTTGTTGTCTATCCAATCGAAAGATAAAATCTCAGAAACACCAATTTATTTTTTTTTAACTTTTATCTAAGAATTTGAGAATCTTTACATTAGAATTAGAATCATATTTCAACTGCATTTTTCTTTCAAATTTATCTGCATATGCAAAAATGTTGCAATAATTTTGATTTGATAAATATTTATGTTACGCTGCTAAATGATATCCAAGGTTAGTTTTTGAAAAATGCAACCATTTGTATATGAACTATTGCAAAATAATAATAAGAAATACATCGTAACTCACCCTCTCATCATAAGGTGTATAAAAGTCCTCATTAACAGTGTTTATTTGATAATCTGTTGAAAGTTCACTTGTATTTGAATCAACATCAAGAATGTCATCTGCACAGACTGTCCAAATAAGCACACTCTGGAGAAAAATTATCCACATCTTTTCAAATTATGTAAAAAGAATATAAAAAATGCTGTTGAGATCTTGCGCACTTAATATACGTTAAAATTTTTCTTCTTTTTTTTTCTATCTTCCAACTACCCTCGGTACATTGTGTCCTTTGTAGCGTAGCAAGTAGATGGATGGGTGTACGTTTTCATAGCATCGCACTTTATCTCTTCTCACCTCCGATCACTTCTCTGCATCTTCTTCAACTGAAATGTTCATCCCTCAACAGCTTTCTACCATGCTCCGGCAGACGTTCTGAAGCATGGAATGATCTCTCGACCAATCATCGTACCGGTTTTATTTGTTTTTTCTTTTTCTCCCAAGCAAGCAGGTGCATTATCAGTTCTTTTTATTGTCCTGGTCAGATGAGATTAAATCATCCATTTTCGGCAGATGTGCTACTAACCCATCCGAGCACATCTTGTCATTGTATGCGCCATGAAATGGATAGCGGCATCCCTTTCTGTGACACTAACCGATACCTCTGAGCGACGCGAGTGTTTATGTGTTTATTCTTCCTTACTGGAGGATGAAATTGAAAAGACAAATAAAAGCGATATTTCCGTTATGAAACTTTGAGCTTTGCACCTACCCCTGCATACAAAATGAATGAAATATCATATTATATATTCTTGTGGGGTTAATAAAAAAAAATCGTTCTCAAAAAGGATTATTTTGTTCGACTTATCTGGAATGTTTAGTCTATCAGAACATGTTACTCATTCAAAAAATGATTATTTATTGCTAGCTGAATTTAAAAGAATCTATAAAAAGAATTTTTGCATCCCAAATATCATTCTTTTTCCGGTTCATTCGTGGAGTTATTTATGACCATATTCAAATAGATGTAAAAAGATATATTTATAAATGTATATTTACACATTTTAATAAATATATATTTACGTTTCTAAAAAGGAACATTGGATGGGTTTGCGTTGCAATCAGGTTTTGATAGTTTATTTTGAAATAAATTCTATTTTCTGGTAAATATATAAATAAACATTTTCTTTGAACGCTTCAGCTTAGAATCAAGGATCACATATTTTATCTCAGTAATTTTTTTCATGCTGCATAGAGCTTTCAGAATTTTGCATTCATGAGGATTCTGGAAATGATTTTTAATGAATATTTAGTTTTACTGACGCAACTGTTAAAATATCTGATTAGGTTGTAAGGGTGCTTTTTCCGGAAAAATTCTATTTTATTTCATCATTAATTTCTAAACTTTGCAGATTCTAAAACAATCTTTGTTTATAGCATATATAAGGTAGAATTGTATACACAGCAATTACAGTAACACACAACAGATTTAAACAAAATCAGAAATAGTGATATTTTAAACCGGAAATGACTGATTTATTTTATTTCTACAATATTTTTCCAAAATGAATATTTGTAATGTTTATATTAACTCCTTATCTACTCAGCCAAAAGTTATTTATTTAGGCAATTTTATTAAAAACGAAAATATTTGTTTTCTGTTATTAGATGAACCAACCAATGTGTAGATACATCTTTTAATGCATTTTTTGAAGAATAAATATTTCATTGTGATTGATACATAAAAAATGCGATATCCCGAAAACAATCGAATAAATTTAATGAAATTTGGCATTCGTATATCAAAACCTTTGGTGTAATAGACCGAAGGTTTTTGGGATAGCTTCATTTAGTCATATTTTATAATCGTTTACGCCGATGTCCTAGCATAGGGCTAGCGCGTCTTCCTCGCGATTTGAGCGTCCCGGTTCGGCCATGGTTGTTCTTCTGTGTTCTCTCTGTGAGGTGTGTGAATGTGCCCCCCTGTAAAAAAGGGTTGTGCAAGCGAATGTGACGCATGAAGTAGCTACGTCGTACTCTTGGCCCTAGTTGGCGCTACTGAAAAAACAAGAGACTGTCACTCGGCTTAAATTGCTGACAGATCTGTCAACGAGCTTGTTAAGTGCCATAAGTAACAACAACATAATCGCTTTCTGCTCAAAATTGAAGAAATTCTGACCCAAAAGAAATCATTAATGGCAACAAATATTTTTTATCTTGAGATCTCTTACATTCTTTGTTTCCCTTTTATCTTTCCTTCTTTCTTTTTTTTTTATTCATGACTCTGAAATTATGGCTGAAATTTCATTAACCTTAAGCAAGGTTTAAAAAAAAATACCTAATGATTGTATACCTATTATTTATTCTAATTCTGATATTTTAAGTTTAAGTCAGTTATTTTGTACTTAATTTTTTTTAAAAATATATATAATTTAAAGAAAGGCTTGGCCATGACAAACGATAAAACCACGACAAAAGATATTATCTTACTTCAGATATCAACTTTTCCAATAAACCACGCGTACTTTAATTCTGTAAGTTGTAGTATTAAATTGCTCAATATTTATCGAACAAAATGATTAAAAATAAACCACCATTTTTCTTAGAATTTCTTAATTTTTTTTTATATGCATGAATTTATAGATGATTGGATAAGATACCAAATTCGCCCATTCAAAGCAGCGAATCTCGAATTAATCCGAGATTGTTAAAGAACATGAAGATTTTTATGCAAAAAATTTGGTTCTTGAAACAATGTTTTTTGTGTTCGCTTAAACAAAGAGTTCTGATTTCTTTTGAAAATAAAAACATTTTATTGCATTTCTTTCTTTTTTCTTATTTCTTTATATTTCTCTGGTAGCTTTTATGAAAATCCAAGTCTTTTTCATATTTACTTCCTTGTATATAAAGGGGGGGGGATCTTTTTTTCCAAAAAGGCGACTTCGTATTTTAAATATCTTTGAATCTGCGAATTATTTTGGATTATTTTTAATTATTTATTTATTATTTTTTATACATATTTTTGTGTTTGTGAACATGTAGTTGCATAGTCGAAAGAAGCATATATTGAAATTTGGTATGAATGTACTCCTAGCGCCGAATCTGATTTATATTAAATTTCATCCAAGCTCATTATTTTAAGTCCATAAATGATTAAAGACTACGATTAACATCGCCTATCTTATTATTTTATTTCACTTTTGTGCTTAGCAAATTACTAAAGTACACTTTTTTCCAAAAATTAAATTTTTACTAGAAACTAGAATCTCGTTTGTTTATGTTTAGAAGTTGGCAAAGTATGGAATGCAACTTTGATTGTTCATTTGGCAATGTAAACCAACTTGATTATTTCTAATAACATCTTAAGAGTGAAGGTGTTTTGGAAAATAATTCTTTCTACACGCAAAATTTTTTAAAAGCTACTTATAACATTTCGCCATTTTAACATATTATTTATTATTATTACTCGTTAGGGCGAATCAAAAAACCTCAGTGTATTAGAAGTTTAGTTCTTTTGAATTAAAAACAAATTGTGCATAGAATAAGAAGGGCGCTTGTCGGTTGTAACGGCGTCCAAAAAGCGCCAAGAAAGAATTTCGCCAATTTGACGTTTTCAATCGTCAAACTATATAGCATCCGATTCGCACGCTCGAAATTTTTCATAATAAATAATAATGCACTTAAGTATATTTTTTGTAATTTGGCGCTTTTTGGTCGCCGTTAAAACCGAATTGTATCGAAATAAGAATATTTTATAAAGAATATAATTTGCATTACCATGAATATGTATATCAAACATGGTGACATGAAACTGGAATCATAATTTTATATTACTAGGGAGCATTGGCCGACCCCGATACTTTCCTCGCCAACCCCGATATTGTCCCGATACTGTACGGGTTGTTCGTCAGTTCCACTTAGCAAGCTTTGAAATTCCACTCGCCATTTATTCAATGCTAGAAGCTTAATCTTTCCATGAAGAGGACATATGTTTTCCAATCGGCCTACTTCCGATTCAAAACTCAACAACCCACAATGAGAACATTCTTTGCTTCCAATATCTAAATATTCAATCAATTTTTTTCACATTTTGCCGCCAACTTAGCTGCTTTACGATCAACTTTTCTTCCCCAATTGAGAGATTCTCGCACGATCTTTCTCCGCATTTTTTTCCCCCGCCTGATATCGCTTTACGTTCCATTAGTATTTAAAAAAAAAAAAACAATACAGAGTTAACACAAGTATTGCCTGTGTGTTCAGACAATTGCTAGCCGAAAAAGATAAACAAATCGAAATGCTATTCATTAGAGTTGCGACAAATGGTGTATAAAAGAGAATTAACAAATAATTGGTGTTAATTAAGGTTTTACTTTAAACTTTTTTTTTACATCATTTCAACGTCAAATCCAAACATTTGCAACCACGTAATTATAATTTTCATTAAATATATCAAACAGTACTGGCAAAACAAACTTCAAATGTTACGGGTCAGATGACTCGCTATCTACCAGTCACAAAGCAAATAAGACGCAATGTTTATATCAAAAGAATTTATATATTAAATAGTTAAAGAGCATTTTTTGATAGACCGGTTATTTATTATCATTTATTATTTGAAAGGAACTTCGATTATGTAAAGTGAAAGTGTTTGATAATAAATAACAGGTTGGGTTTTAAATGGAAATCTTTTTGAAATACTTAACATAGAAATTAATGTTAAGCAATTGTATTGAGATTTTGTTTGGGAATATAATTAATAGTTTTTTTTTAAACCAACAGATGATGGTATCACTGACTTATGTATGCTTTCTAGCAAGGAAAAAATATAACTTTCGTCATAGCAGTTGAATGGCGATCAGCAGAAATTGAACTTAATTCATGATCATAATCTTGAATTAACCTTACAGAGAACATATTCAATAACTAACAATTAGAATGCCACTATTACAATGTAAAATTTCTGGCATATGCTGCTGTAGTTGGCTCACAGCCAATATTTTATTGGCTTTCTTAATATCAATGCACTATTTCCGTTTGTTTTATTTTTACTTTTTCGTTCACGAAATATGGAGAAAGTATAGTAGTCGTCAAAAAAATTTGAACTCGAGATTTTGACGAACCTCCACGTTTTAGACCTCCATTAGTTTGAAAAACACATTTTTGGAAAATGTTCATCTTTCTGTGACAAGGATAACTCGAAAACTCTTTGTGCTAGATGGATGAAATTTGGTAATTTTTACACGAAACTTGTAAATTTCTCACAAATTTGAAGCAAATCCTTTCAGAGAAAGTCTGTCTATCCACCTGTTCGAACATAAGTTAACACGATAAATACCAAACGAAGAGATTTAGATGAATAAAATTCAGTACACAGATTTACCATTTACAGTGAAGAGACCTATCAAATTTTCAGGCATATCGAACGGTAGGTTGGTTAACTTTATGTGGGCCTGACCTTTCAGAAACATGTAAGCACGATATTTTAAAAGCGCAAAGACTTATATATATAAAATTTGATATGTAATTTTATGTCTGCAATTTTTTTTCTGTGTCAAATTTTAGTTTCTATCGGTTGGGAAAAACGCGTCTGAAACACAAATTCTATTTTCGAGCCGCATACCAGGGATTAACGCTAAAAGAACTCGCTAACGATAACACGATAGATACAGTAAATACACGCCAAAAATCAATATTTCATAACTATTGTACGCCAATGCCATGCAAGGCGTTCACTGGGATAACATTTTTATTAGAGAGTATGCGAGAAAGTTTTCAGGAGACCACTCCTGCTGGTTTTGTATTTTTGTTGTTGTTGCTGCTGCTTCCCCCTGCATGTAAAATTGTATTTGTGTTAATTACTACTTAAAATATTCCGCTGACTTAATAGACAATACGCAATTAAATGGTGGTATAATGTGAACGCTAATTTAGCGATTGTAAGGTAATTAAAATTATCTGTGAAGTATTTTTTTTTTTTTTATTTTCTCGTATATAAAATATATAAAGAGAAAGTAGTGTTATCATCAAAAAATTCTGTCTAGAATTTTTGATGTATCGCCTCTTTGTTTCAGACCTCTTTGTGATCGAAAAACACATTTTTGGAATTGTATCTTTCGGTGAACAAAACCACTGAAAACTGCTTTGAGCTAAATGGGTGAAATTTGATATGTCGTCTCTACATCAAATTTGTAAATTTCTATCAAATTGTAAGCGAAATCCATTCACAGAAAATTTCTGTTTACCTGCGCAGTAAACACGATAACTACATAACTTAAAGAGCTAGGTAAATGAAATTTAATGCATTATTTTAACACCTAAAGAGTAGATTCATATAAAATTTTTAACAGAATCCGTTCTCTGAACTTGAGCGTCTGTGAATCTGTGCATTGGCATACTTGTAAAGGCGATAGCAGTGCAGGGATTTAGATAATTGAAATTTCGTCTGCCATCTTTTTATTAAAATTTGTAGTTCTTTGTCAAATTTCGGTTTCTATCGGTCTTCAAAAAATTGCCCAAAAGGCATACTTGATTTTGTTCCCCATATTACGAAGAACAAAACACTGATGTGCCGGATTCTGAAAATAAAAATTTGAGCACTTGAGTTGCAGCATTGCTCAAAGTCATCAGTTTTTATGCGCAGAGAAGGAAGAATAATACTTTTGTTAAAAAGAAAATTCCGAGGGGGAACACACCCGCTGGTTTGAACTTCTCACTGCTCATCTACGTGACATCATTAGCGCGGTCATGATATTTACGGATATCCATTGCCATATTGGTTAAAAAGATTACTTACTGATGTTGCAACATCAGTAAATGATTTTATACCATATAGGATGTTTCGAGTTAATGAGATTGTTTATAAAGAATTCTTATTTAGAATTTTTTTTCTTTCATGTAGAGTACAGTTCCATAAGCCTATTAAAGTAACAATGTCTTTTTTAAATGGCTGTTTAAAAAAACAACTTTGGAAAACTTCTATCCTCTTGAAATGTCTGTAACAATGTCATTTTACCAAAAGATGAATAAGACAATAACATTATACATGAGCGTCCTATTTTTAAAATCGTTGTTATTCCCAAGTTTTTTTTTTTTTTTTTTTTTTTTACTATATCGCTCGCCAAACCTATTGAAATACATGATACAAAATAAATTTTTGAGGTCAGGCATACTGGAAAGATCTTTAACATGCTAGCTGTTGTTGCGAGGGGAAAAAAAAATCTACGAAAGATTATAAAAATGCATCAGCAGAACAAGAATTAATTGAATGGATTTTTTTTAAAGGAAAAAAAGTTTTTAAAGTATCTTTTTAAATTGGAATGTCATGAATGAGGTGAAGACAAAGGGAGAATGTGTAAATGAAAGGTCATTGCTTTTAATTTGTATATTAATTCAGTAGATTTGTTTTATGACAGTGCAAAATCCTCCGGATGTAAATTCTTTTGACTGGATTTAAAGTTATAATGAGATTTGGCTATTTTTCATTGTTTCGAAAAAGTAGGTGAGCGATATTGTTGTTTGCTTTTCATTAGATTTAATGTTGAAAAACTAGCTTGAAATTTAATATAGAAAAACATAGTAACATTTCGTACTTCACTAATTGGCACTTCTTTGTGTATATATTCATTAAAATTGCGGATGTTTTAGTTTTCTTGGAGCTGCAGAGATGTTTGGAGTGTCTTCTTTTCAAAAAGTATTATTTTTCTTTATTAACCACTTATTTCAAATTTTATTTGGAATACAAACTCCTTAAACAGGGGGAGATAAGTAAAGAGTGTGTACGCATTTTTTTTTTTTATTTCTTTTTGTATTTTTACTCCTTCCCGGAATCGGAAGTGTAATAGCTTTTTTTATATTTTTTAATGCTTACTTATGTATCATTTTATTTTGAATAATTCATTTTCTGTTCTTCATCTAGCTGTCATTTGCATTTTACACAATCGTAGAAAATATTAATTTCCAGTAAAGAAATGTCATATTATCTGCTTATTCGTCAGCTTTTGTTGTTGTTAACTTCGGTCGACTTTGTTTTTGTTGTTTTTGCTTTTTTTTTCCCCTCTATCCAAAAATGATTATGCTTGTGTTACATTATTATTATGATAGATAGGGTTGCCAGAAATACATAGTTATGGGTTGAATAAGTAACACATGAAAAAAAAAATGGTTAGGTAATGATTTATCTTGCATTCCGATTTAAAAAAAATATTGAGGAAATTTAAGCACTCTATCAAAGTGGACATAGTAATAATAGAATGAACAAAATAATAATGGATATTAATAAAATAATAAATTACGGACAAAATAATAATAAACAAGGAATATATAAAAAAAAATTAAGTCAATTTCTACTTAAGTCAACATTTTTTTTTTATTTTAGTTACTTTTTATTAAACAATTACAATTAATATAAATATGTATATACATATGACAGAATTACAATATTATGTGGCAAAATAGAGCTTGACGACGGATTTGGCGACCAAATAGAAATTACTGGACCAATTTAATTAATTAATTAATATTTGAAAAAAACTCTATTAACATCATGTGCCATCCACTGCAAGTTTTAAAAAAATTTTATTTGAACTTGAGTGGACGAATAAAAAGTATTTTATTGACGATTAAAAATTTGGGCTAGATATATATAGAGAATGTGTGAGCTAATAGTAGGAATTGGGGGGGGGGACCAATCTTTTTTTTAGCCCTACCATATTTTATAAGTTGATCTTTCACTTTCTTGATTGCATTATTTCCTTCTTTCACATAATTATAAAATTAGGTACAGATCATTTTAAAATTATAATACCAAAACAAAAATTCTTCAAATATCTCCACTGATTACTTGTTTTTTGATTGACCGCTAATTTGACATAAGCTAAAATATTCTCTCTGTATTTATATTAGAGGCTGAAATGGCAAATACGTATTTGTATTGCCTTATTAGGGATGACTTCTAATCAAAACATTTTACAAAAAGCTTCAGTATTTCCATATTCACTTTCATAGTAGTTTCGCAATTTTAGTTTGTACATTCTCTAAATAATCTTTTATTAATACAAATTGATTAAATAAAGTCTCAGTATTGCCAATATCGTTGCTCAATGCAGAGTTGAGGAAGAAAAGGGGACAAGAACTAAAACAGGACTGAATAGTGAAATACGATGACAATTCCGTGCATATGGGATATATTACAATGCTATTGCTAAAAAGAAGAAAGTTCAACAAATAGATACTTATTTGCCCTGCTTGATCAATGCTTTATATACAAGATTAACTATCTAAAATTTTTGCTTTAATATATTTGTTGGTCAGGTTATTGAATTTCTATATCAATACCTAACCGTTTACATAAAACCTTCTGTATAATATTGAAATATAATAAATTTTTCGTCTACTCGAAATATCTGGATATCTGTCAAAAGCAAAGAGGAAGTGAAAAGGAACGTATTATAATATTCTGATAATAATTACGTATAACATAACGTATAATTCTCTGATAATATCACGATAAATATTAAAATTTTGAATCCCTTAAATGCATAAAAAGTTAGAATAGAATATATCTTTACTTTCACACAAATTGTTAATGTGTCATATTCTTCTCATTCTCATTTCATATGTAATATTTTATTGGGTGATATTTGTTCAGTGATATTGGGTTACTAAAACAATAACTAACTATGAAACTTTATATTCTCTCCTACAATCGTTTTCTAGGCCATATTCTTCGTAGCATTTTCCTAGTGATTTATGATGAGTATATTTGATTAAAACGTTTCCGAAATTTGCTCCAGATCATACTGGATTAACTGTTGTAATTCCTTGTTCTTAGATTATTTTTTATTTTCATCGTTTTGCCGGATTAAGAATACTCAGTCAAAACTAATACGGCTTTTAAATATCTTCTTAGTATTATTTTTTTTTATTCCTGTGCATTCATGCTTCGCAAGCATTGTTGCTTTCCATCAATTTTCTTTAAACGCTATACAGGTACACTGAAAAAAATAATAAAACCTTAAAACATTTTCTCTCTTTCATAGATAATAACAATAGTCAGTATTCTTCGAAACCTTTCAATAAATTGTTCATGAAGTAAGGATTTTTTCTCTTACATATATCATTAAAAAAAGAACCACGCGCAATGATGACCCCAGGAAGGTGTGTTTTAATATAAAATCCAAGCAACCGTTGCGCAAGAGAACCATTCTGTCGTAACGAAATGAAGGCGTAATCCGTTTCTAAGTGCTTAATGATGAGTTCGATTTCTGAAGCTACGAATTGCTGCTTCCTGTCCTTTTGATCTGTTATTATATACGCTAAATAAGAATTTGTTTCCTTTGTAATATGTTTGTTGAATTTAAACTTAATGAATATTAAAGTAAGTCATTTTAAAATAAGTATACTAAAAATCATTAAAAAAATTACTGTTTTTGTTCAGTCCACTTTTTTTTTTTTTTTTACTTCTTCAACAACCGACATTTTATTTTTTAGTCTCGAAAAAGATGACTTAAAGATGGGTTTGTTTTTACATAGGGAAAGAAAGCATTTGTGTGTGTGTGTGTGTGTGTGTGTGTGTGTGTGTGTGTGTGTGTGTGTGTGTGTGTGTGTGTGTGTGTGTGTGTGTGTGTGTGTGTGTGTGTGTGTGTGTGTGTGCGCGCGCGCGCGCAATAAATTGTAAAATATTCTATCATATCCCCAATAATGCTAAATTTTCTATTTTATTGTGAAAAAGTTGCTTTTAACGACCAGCTGATTTCTTGGTATAATTATTCATTCAAAAAATAACACAGATTTGTTTGCAGGTGGAAAATTCTGTTATATAAAGAAAATTGTGTTAACATACGTTTCATTCGCTTTCAGGAAAATTATTATTACGTGGTAGTAAATATTTGCATTTTTCGGTGAAATGCTGACAAAAAAAATGTAATGCTTTAATGCTGTAACACGAATGATTAGCTTTCCGATTTTTTACCTTTTCTGAGTTGCGGAAATTTTAGTCTCACGGCTAGCAGTCGTCTGAAAACCTAAGCAATACACATATTAACCATACATTGTTTTTTTAATAATGGTTAACATTCCGTTTTATTCGCTTTGTGATCCGTAGATAGCGAGTCACCTGAACCATGACATTTGAGGTTTGTTTTGCCAGTATTGTTTGAAATATTTAATGAAAACTAACATTAAATCGTAGTAAATATATGCATTTCATGATGAAATGATGACAAAAAAAAAGAAAAGCTTTAATTAACAGCAAATTAATTTAAAATATTATTTATTAATTCTACTTTTAAACGCACCGTGTATGGCAACACTAATGAATAGCATTTCGATTTATTTACCGCTTCCGAGGAGCGGAAAGTGTTAGTCTCTCTGCTAGCAATCATCTGAATACTTAAATAATAGACATATTAATTACATTGTTTGTTTGTTTTTCAATAATAATAGAGCGTACCAACGATATCAAATGAAGAAATAGAATTCGAAAATAGATCGAGCAAGAATCTGCCAATTCCAGAAGAAAAGCTGATCGTGAAATAGTTAATTTGGCGGAAAAACGTGAAAAATTGTTTCAGTATTTAGATATTGGAGATATGAGCGAAGAATCTTATTGTGGGCTTTGGTTTTTGGGAAGGAAGTTGGCGGAGCGGCAAACGTATGTTGTCATCATGGGAACATTACATTTCCAACATAGAACGAATGGCCAGTGAAGTTTAAAATCTTGCTAATTGGAACTGACGAACATCGGTGTCGTCGTGCGAAGGCGAACAGGGAACGAGCCACGCATTCCTCCCTGTTGAATAAAAAAAATTATATCATTTAAGGTTTATATATAATGTTAAAGTTTATATATAATTTTAATATTAAATTTTATATACAATATTTGTTATTTGTTACAAATCGTTTGAGCCGTTTCCAAGATACACGAAATAAATTTATATATACGACAATTGCCCGTTTAAAGATTGTTTTTTTATAAGTCTCAATAAATGGTGTATTCTTTAAATTAAAAAAATAATTTTATTATTATTATTATTATTAGCAATGTTCTATAATAAAGACTCTTAATTTTTATTATATTTTTTTAAGTAGTTAATGCATTAACTTCATAATCTAATTTAATTTTGTCTTTTTCTTTGGCATCTGACTGGTGATCCGTAGAATTGTCATTAAATGCAAACTACTAATGACTTCAGTAAAAATAAAACGTTAGTCACAGTAAATGACAGAACTTTTGATTAGTATTCCTATCTCAAAGCGCGAGCAACGTTTTATGTGAATCTTTTGGAGCCTACCCTTGCGTGTCTTTTCTTTCTCTGGTGCTTTCAACTTGGCACTTTTTTCATCATCTGGTTCTTAAATATTCTTCACGTCGTATTATTCGCTTGAGTTAATTCCTTTAATGCGGATGTTGCTAGGGTATTTCGGAGAGCAAATAAGGGCGTAATTCGGTGTGGAGTTAGCGACATCCGGAGTATAGCTGCTTTTCAGTGTGGATAATTTTCTTTTAAAAGTTTGAAAATTGTTTCGCATTTAAGCAGGACGAATGGCCAAATAGTGCATAAGATGCCCCTTTTGTGAAAATGAGTTTCCAAGAACTTCTATGGTTTTTCAGTAGTGGAAATAATTACTGTGAGAAGAATCAGTTTGTTCCATTTAGACCCCTTGAATTTTTAAATATCGCTTGGCCTGTTCCTTGATATGATCCACAGTATTCAAAAATTCGTGGAAAAATATTTTTCAACTTTAAATCTATTTAATATTTTGCATGTGCTGTAATATTTCCATAAACTGCGAGGTGCTTTTCTTTTCGTATTGATAAGATTAGCTTGTTAATGAAAATAAATATCCTTTCATTTAATAAAACGATTAAGTCCCGTGGTGAATTAATATCTTATTAATATTTTGTAGATTTTGAAAAGAAAAGTAGATTGTTTTTGGAAATTCAGTAAAATTAGCTGTTTCTTTTAAAGCTTACCAATCAAAATAGTTTTTAAGAAACTTTTCCTCTCGTTAAATTTATTTGCAGCTCGCGATCGATTATTAACTAATTTTGAGGATACATATTAGGAATTCATTTTAAACTTCACTAATAAATTTCAGTAAAAGCAAATGCTGAAATTTTTATCTTTTAAAAATTTCAATGTTAATTTTTGAATAAAGATTTTACATGAGTTAATTTTTTAAAGTCAAAAAAAAAATTTATTGTAGAATTAAAATGGAAAAAGCAGTGTGATCCTTAATAATGAAACTTAATGCTTAAATTCTTATAATAATGATTAAACAAATATTTTCGACTAGTCCTTCAAGTAACCAGCTGTTTCGCCGCGTCAGTATTGGTTATATTTGATTTCAGATTTTGATACAACTTAATGTCCATGATTTAGCTAAATCAGGTATTAAAACCATCTTATATTAATTATCTTGCATACCTCCTCTTTATTATATACATAAACCTTCCTAATGGAGTTTAAACCCCTAACATCAGAAAGCAAATTAAACATGTTGCACACATTTAAATAGAATCCTCCTTCTTTAGCTTTCACCAATGGAAAAATCACGCTATAAAATATTTCATGAATTAAAGAAAACGATTTGAAATTCAGGGCAACAATATAATATGCTATTAAAAGTTTGGCAAAAAAAATTTTTTTTTTTAATTTAATGCAGAAAAAAAAAAGTGTTTGTATATTAAATTAGTATCATTTCAAAAACACGTTTTTTTTTTTTTGTTTTGTTTTTTTTTTTAAATTTGAAGCACTGTAAAATTTATTTTTATGTAGTAATATTTTTGGTAGTTATCTCCAAAAAGCGTCAAAATTTATTTTAATTTTTAAATAATTAAAATTTGATACAAATCGCTCCGAAATAGCCATTTCTACTCTCCAAAGTATATATATGCCAAATTTGGTTGCTGCAAGTCAAACAGTTTGACCTGTAGAGTTCCTAAACTTACAGACTTACATTCGTACATTCTTCTTTGGTATTAATAGAGATAAAAATAAAGGTTTAAAATATTGTTTAATGCAGTTCTATTTTATTTAATATTCCATTTTAGATTCTTCTGTTGATCGTTGTATTTTTTTTTTATTTTCCATACATCTACTAATGATCTTTTTGAATTTTTTTATATTATTGACTTTTTTCTCATTTCTTTTGTAAGTAAAAATCTAATTCCTTAGAAGTTCTTACTGTCCTTTTTGCTACTATTAATTGTGAATTTATCAATGCATTTTTAAAGTGAATTCTTTTACTTTCTCAGATTTTAGTAATTTGTATATTATAAAATCTAACATATAAGAACATTACATGATAATTAAAAATTTGTCTCCTAAAGCGTGAATGAAATTATGGATTATCTCTTCGTATGTAAAGCAAACTTCTGACAATCAATAGTCAATTTTCCTCAATTTAATGATAGTTCCGGAGTCTTGAATAAACGCTGTAAACTTTTATTACCTAAAAATATCAACACACCAAAGTAAAAAAAAAAAAAAAAAAAAAAAAAAAATTATCTATTGGTTTAAAACGTTATTCTGTTTGTATTCATCCATTTCCAAACACTTGTCATTCACGTAAGAAAAATTATCCGAAACGCTGTTTACTTTATATATTCTTCAATATACCCTTACAATTGAAAAAAAAAAGCAAACAGACGGTGTGAATTTTTCTGACCTCCTTACGTTTTCAGCCCATCCATTGTTACAACTGTCGGATATTTGGCTATTCTAAAAATACAGGAATTGATTTTTAAAAAATATGCTTCGATTCCATTCTTCCGTTCATTGTTTTCTAGCAGAGTGACAGCAAAAGAGAATCAAAGCCTTACAAACAGTATATAATATAATCTCCAAGTCTACGACTACTTTTGTCACGAGTCATTAATACTGCTTATTTTAAAATCGTGTGTACAAAATATATTCCAATCTTTCGCTGTACTCATCTTCAAGTGAATTTTTTATTAGTTTCTAATCTAATTTTATGCGGAAAAATATCTTATCAAAAAAAAAAAAAAAAAAAAAAAACAGCTGGAATTTTGAATTTACGCATTTCCCCCCCCCCTTTTCTCTGACTTTATTTGCTATTTCAAAATCACCCGGATTGAACGAAAAATAATAGTTTTTTCCAAAACAGATGATTAAATACAACGATAATCGATAATGACAAGATACAACAAAAATGACAAACTAATGTGTTTCCAACTGAAACCACGTATATGGCACATGAAAACCATAGATTTTATTAATAATGATCCAACCTAAAGCAAAAAACAATATCACACCATCTCATAAGTATTCGGCTTCAATTCCGAAATGAAATGAGTACTTAATATACTGGAGAATATAAAAAAAATTTACTGTGCATTCGTAAAAGACAAATATTGTTTCAAAATATAGAAAAAAGCAGTGTGTGTGCGTTCGTGCGTGCGTGTTTAAGATTTTTTTTCTCATTTTATTTATTATGTTATTTAAATCAGCTAGTATATGCGCATGTGCTGACTCCACACGTGTTTTTAGAATTGATTTCTGAGAACTATCTTTATTGGTTGGTTATTATTAATTTTTTTCTACTGATAAAGAAAACTATAATATTTTGGTGAAGTTTTGCTCCTGATTTTTTTTCATTGTATGCGTTTTTCATTTGCTTATAAGCGGTGGATAATGTTGACCAATGGTCCTTTACTAATTGAATTTTGTTTGTTGATTCTGATTTTCATATTTTCGATAGCCTAAAAATATTTTATTTAATTTTAAATTTTAGTGTTTGTATGCTCCATTTGTTTTGTTGCGTTTATATCCAAAATTCTTCCTTCCAGTTATGAAATTGATATATTAGTGAATTTTATTATTTTGTATTTTATTAAACTTTATGAAATTTCCTTACGAATGGCTTTAATATACTTACAATTTTTAATCTATTATTTAACACTTCATGACCCCCATATATATCTTAAACTATAAAAAAAAATCAAATACTATAATTGTATCTTATTTCCAAGAAGGAGAGATAGGGGGAGGGGAGTATTGTATTCTTATTTTGTACATCAATTTTATATTGTAAAAGAGAAAAAAAAATTCAAGATCCAAAAAAAAGTTTATTTAACACAAAAAAATCGAAATCGTCATTTCAATATAGAATTGAAAATACTGTTTGCAGCATTCCTTTTCATTTTCCAAAGAATTAAAAAAAAGAATGTGGATAAAATAAAATACAGTTTTCTAACATTCCGTGAAAATTGACGTCGCTTCAAGTAAAAATTATATATTTAAAAATACGATCAGTAGTTTCACTTTCATGAAGAAATATTTTTGAATCACTATCATAATATAGACTTTAGTTCTGAAGCCCAAATCGCGATATCGTGAAATCTTGCTAGAAACTTCAAATTTGATTGATCGTTATTGTAGTGAATTGCATTGCTTATCTTTCGTGCATTTTTGATCATGAATGGATAAGGGCAAATGCACCAGTCTGAATGACATATGATGTAAACAATGATAAGCAATCTGTAAGATCAGCTAAGTGATGTCAGTATTGTTAAAATGATTCAGAAAGATGGACTGATGTTACTGAAAATGCACTAAATAGCTAAAACAAGGCGGAAGTCATACTTATTATTGCATTGTATAACAACTAGAAAAACATTTTGCTACTTATTTAAAAAAAAATAATAATAATAAGGATTTTTTTTTTTCTCCCTTTTAGATAGTTTTAAATCTGCTTGATATTTTTTTACCCTAGATTGTTAGTATGTTGTTTGTATTGCATGATATATTATCTTTCTGTTTTAAAATATAGTATATCTTGAGATAAAACATAATGCAGTTTTCTAACATTAATTTTGTATATCTTCAGTTTATCTGTCTATATATCTTCTCTTTCCATTTTAAAATACTGTATATCATAAGAATTATTAGATAAATTTTTTAACGATGCAGTGTGTGTGTGTGTGTGTGTGTGTGTGTGTGTGTGTGTGTGTGTGTGTGTGTGTGTGTGTGTGTGTGTGTGTGTGTGTGTGTGTTTAAAGATTTTGTACTTTTCCTCTATCTATTTGGTATCTGTTAAGTTCGTTGATTTACTGTAACCATCCCTATTTGTATAAAATGAATAAAATTCAAGCGAAAATGAATTGCAATAACTTGAAAAAAAAAGTATTTTGTTAGTCATTTGAAAAAAAAAAATGTTCAGATTAACTCAGTTGTATTGATGCGTTTGAACGTTAGGCGACATTTAAAAAATCAATGTTTATTTTGGTTACAATGATAAAAGAAAGATTCATATTTCAACAAAAAGTTAGAAGTAGAAATATTAGAGTTAAAAAAATCAAATTTCTAACTGCTTTTGACATATGATCAAAATATTAGTGCCTCCATGGATATAAAACAATTCAGTTTTCTTCTTTCCCTTATTTTTTTGTATGCTTAAGTATGTTATTTTTGGCAACAGCATGTTTGATATTGCAATTTTACATGAACCTTTGTCATATTTTAAATTTTTATCAGTGATAAGCTAGTTTTCATATGTGTAAGATCGCATACAAAATGATGCTGTATCCTTTCGCATTCAATGTTTTCCGCAAAGATATATACAAGATGGTTTATTATTATTGATTATAAATCATTTATATTACTGCATGATGTATAAATAATTGAAGTTTATTATTACAATTGTTTTAAAATCGGTGTTTCTATGACACACCGATGTAACTATCAAAGGTTGGTGAATACTGATAGTTAATGACAAATGTCTAACTAAGGTTTTCTCATTAGCTCATAAACTGACGTTGCCCACTTTTTAAATGCGAAGTCTTTTACTCAATTATATTTCTAGTACATGATTTGTGAGCAAGTGTTAATGTGTATTAACTTTTAAATTGTGATGGACATGGGGAGGGATTTACATAATTGTATTATTTTCATCACCGATATATTCATAAAATAATCGGGTTATCTGATTTAAATATCTATTTTCTAACCCTTTCAGTCATGTTCTGAACTTTCTGGCAACATAAATTCAAGTCATTCTCTGAATACATGAATTTTTAATAACAGAATTGTGTTTTTTAACTAACCATCAGTTAGCATTTGAAAACGTTTGCCTTTTAGATGTCAAATCTCGCATGCCACTCTCTTTTATCAGAACTGGTAGCTTTAAGCAGATATATAATTTGCAAAATGAATAGTAAACTCTGACAACGATTTTAATGCAGTAATTCATCTTTAGACTTTACAAAGTTTTACATGTGTGTAATGCAAGAATCAATTGTGTAGCAGAGTTGACATGTTTTTTAAAAGTTGACAATAGTATCATTCCAAAAATCAATTTATTTAAAGCTGGAAATACTTTAATCTACGCAGATTATTATAAGAATCCATATCTTCGATGCATCTAGTTTTATGATTAGAGAGAAAATGCATTAAATTCACTTATTAAATGTTCAAAGTAGAAAGATGCTGCAAGCAAAGCATTATGGATCAGAAAGAATTTATTTTAAAAGCGATAGATAAATTGATGTGTATTACATATTGTTGCGAATCTTTAATAGCATTTACTTGCCAAGTCGGTATTTACGGTTAAAAAGAGAGATTTATAGTGATTCTTAATATATTCGTTTTGGTTGCCTGGTGAATGATTCCTGATCTTGGTGATCATTTGGCGATAAAAATGAAGTTTTTGAAAAATGCATTACTAATAACTGTATCTGAATTAGAAACAAAAATCCGATTATTCTTCTAGAAAATTCTATGACCTGTCGGAAACATATGAATTGGAAATACTGAAGCAATTCATGTCAATTCTCTCTTGAGTTCTTATCGCATTGCCATCTAGCGATGTTGAACATTATTGATTGTGCCGTTTTTTAATTAGCGATTTCTTTTCTTCGTGTGTGTTTTTAATTTCTTCAAATCATATTCTTTGAGAACATGTTGGATGTATTTTTTTTCTTTTCTTTTCATGTGTTTCGTGTTTTTTTGTAGAACCTAAATGCATCGTATGCCCACCGGAAGATTTTTTTAATAATAAAAATAATCTCTACTAATAATAACGAAGTATGTGTACGTGCGTATTGGTTCTTTACAAGCCAAATCATTTGACCTAGAGCAAACATGGCATATTTATTCTTTAAAAGGTGGAAATATGCAAAACATGACATTTTTTTTAATTGTGATTTTTATAGCACAGAAATTATTTTTAGCACATTTTAAAATTCAAAATATTATCTTTTTAATGATGCCATTTTTTTCTATTTTTAATTAAGTTTTCAAAATATTTTGTGTGTTTTTTACAGCAATATGTTTTTATTGTTTAAGTAAAAAATTCGTATTGTCATTGTTAATATTAATTGTCGTAATTGTTAATTATAATTTCGTTAATGTTATTTACGTAATTGTTTGTTACTTTTTTTCCCTGTTGTTAATGTTCATATTATTAAGATTCGGCTTGTTTATCCGTGTGGATTATGTTTCAATACTGAACTTGCTTTTAATGAAAGCTTTCAAATTTTGTTGTACTTGCGATTAAGATTTAATTTCATAAATTAGTAACAGTGACTCTTTTTTAAGTGATTCCATCTTTAAACATTGCTTATTTTAAATGTTATAAAATTCGATGTATAAAAGTATAAAGAGAAATTCAGAAAATGCATAGCACGTTAGCAGAATGGGGTAAGATTAGATATTAAAATAGTACAATTTATATTTCTATTAAAATTTTAAATTAAAAAATAATTAAAAATTTTGCTGAAGAATTTATTAAAGCAGAGTTACACGAGGTATTGAGTGGAATTTTAAACACCCATTATTCCTACCGAATCAACTAGTTCACAAAGGCGTCTTGTTTTTTATATTCAGAAAGTCACAATTTATTTTATATTCCAGGTAGCAGTTTTAAAAATTTTATGGAAGGTACAAAAATTATTCACAATCTGTTTTTATAAAGAGTATTGTTCTCAAATAAATAGAAATTCGATATTTATAATTAACGGTAACTTGCTCTAGAAATAACACTCCACGCTTTGACGGTTCTGCGTATACAGTTAAACCAAAATTAATTTAGTAATGTTGTGATATTTTGAAGTATGAGTTATTTGACTTCATACTTGCTTTAGTATTTCAGAGATTGTAAAATTTTTAATTAAATTTTCATTTCTGATAATATCTTTCTTTAGAATCATACATTTGTGCTGTTTGGTATATTAATAAATGCTCTGTTATAAAAAGATGTATGCCTATCAGTAACCGTCTCTTAGTGAAACAATCTCAAACGAATGTGTCTCGATTCTTCTAGCATTATCGTTTTGAAATTGTATTTTAAAGATCTAATCAACTGTAATATTAAATGTTTTGATAACATTTGACTTCGTTACACATATCCTTGTCATTGTAACCGTTTAAAAGAGTTTTAAATTGCATCGTGCCTCCTACTTTTCTGCGACATCGGAGGATTGTTTTGTGCTTAACCCATGCCTTTCAGTCTTAGTCGTGTCCATGGATCATAAACGATTTCCTTTCTCTTAAATCTTCTTCTGATCGAAATCAATTTGCAGTCAGTGTAGCTAAAACAGTGACATATAGCTTAAGGCCGGAAGAAGGCGTTTTTGCGTGGATTAATGTCATTCCTAAAATGGAGTTGTTGAATGCGTGAAGTAAATACTCATAATCTTCGTATTAAAATGATGATTTGAAAAAAGAAACAGAAAAAGCACATCCGAATGACTTCAATCTGTCATGCGTAAAAGAGCTACTTCATGCGAAAATATAGACCAGCCCTCAAGCTATGTCGATATTATCAACTATTCTATAGTGTGTTAATTCATTTCCTAGATATTGTTAAATAGTGCAGATTTTTTTTCCTTTCTTCATTCACCTCTGAAAATTTTTGATGAAAGAATACATTTAATTAAAAAAATGTTATGGAAATATGTTTCAATGTGTTTTGACTTAAATTGTAAAATTTTCTAAATAATTTTCTGAAGGAAGAATTTTTATCTGTAAATCTTTTAAAATCCTATATTAATATTTCTTCATGATTAATAGTTATCATTAATATCATGTTCCCCGCCCACCTCTTGTTTTTAGTATGAGCCCTTATAGATAGATTGTCGCTATTTCTAATGTTTAATGAAAGAGCTTGTAAAGATCGGTCGGTCTTGATCTTACGAAGTTCTAAGTTTAATCTAAGATATCGTAAATGACACAAAATAATTCGAATTATTTTGCTGCTTCTATAAAAAAATTTTTTTTAACGTTAGAAAGAGGTGTATCATGTTTGAAACAATATTATTGCCCCTTCTATTTCCTGTGCATTTCATTTTCCATTTAATTGTCTACAATTTTGAGAATAAAATTAATTATCCCCTTTAAGCGACTTTTATAATAGAATCTTTGTAAACAAATCTATAAAATATAAAATTAGCAAGAATAATCCTTGGAATATATACTTCTATTCAATAATTTAGAATTTGGTTACAAAACAAATAATTAAAAGTTTGTGTAAAAATGATAGCTGAATTTTTTTATACCGTTACTCTTAGCCATTAAATGAAAAACGTTGTTCACTTTCACACAAAGTTTCAGCTAAGTTTCCTGTAAAAAAAAAATGAAAAGGAGAAAAAAGAAGAAAAAAAAAGTATAGAAATAAATAATGTTTATCGCATGAATAGTATTTACAAAAGAATTTAAGGGAGAGAGTAGAATATTTGCATCTGTTCGAAACGACTGTGCTTTGGATAATTCAAGGGGATTAACAGAATTATTTTTGAATATTTTAAATCAAAAGTTCGGGGAGATTATTCATGTAGCTCATGCTGATTTTGAAAATATTTCTAATGCGAAAGAAATATAAAAGAAAGAATTTACTACATTTAGAAGAAAGCAACTGTTGAAAATCTCTGTTCACTGAGTAAATTGTTTTTAACCACAGATGTAGTGCGTTCTGCTAGTAACTATTTTACTTTTTACAGAATGAGTTATATTGTTACAAATTTCTAATACTGTTTTCCTCCATGTTAGACTTATAATTAGAAAGGGGGATTTGCAGATATTCTTCATAGATGCCAAACTACTGATCCCTCCCCTCTTCTTCAAGCTTAACGATAATTTGTAGACAGAATGAAGATGCTGGAAAATACAAAAATTATGGGCTTATCCTTCTTAGGTACTAGATTCTGGAGATGGCGTTACTTCCATGTGACGTTACAACCTCTATGAAAGTTATACTCAAGAGGCTAAAATGACTCAATGCGTCTATATTTTTCAGTATGAATTGTTAAACTTTTTGACGCTATGCACTATTGCTAATGCTTTTACTGTTACTTCATTAGTGCTTTACTCTCTGCTTGTATTGTTAATCTGTACAAGTGCTGTTCCTTGTAAACATCTTTGCTGTGTTTTTATTACATGTGCTTCGTGTTTTCTGGCGTATTCGAGGAATAAAGTGTCTTTGTTGCATTCGTCGTAGTACTTCGTAGACTGCATTCGCCGTACACTCATCAGATAATTTTCGTAAAAACATCCAAATAGTTTTTTTTTTTTAACTATGTAAATTTTGGCTGTATTTTGGCAATAGCAGGACACTGCTTTGTAGGGCAGGGCATATTGCTTTGTAATTTTTAAGATTACACAACAGTGAAGATGCTTGGTAAATCCGAAAGATTCTATTCTTCTTTAGAATTTGTAGAACTTGAATTGAAAAGATTCCAATGCATTTTTTTAATTTATTAATTTTATCAATATCACTTCATTCAAACATATTAATACTTTTTTTTTTCCGTCCTTATTTTTTAAATAATTTTATTTGTGTTCTTTCTTTATCAGGTTTCTTTTTATTCCAGGTTGACTTCTATTTTCCAGTATGAATTTTTAATTTTATAATATTGATCATTATTTTACAATTAGCAAAAATTCAATCAGCAATTCTTTTCATTAGAATTTAGTATTGGTTTATAGTACATTGAGATTTGTGGAAAAATTTGGCATTTTTATTATTATTTAAGTAATCGTTTTAAAAATCCATTTGTAACATTTCTTCATATATCCATTGCTAAAATGTTACACTAGAGAAAATCTTTTATTTTGAATGAATTCATAATAACCCTTTCCTGCTAAAACAAATTTGTCTTACATATGGGAAAGAATTGATTGCTGTTTGAATTTTTACTTGTGTTTCTCTTTATTATTTGTTCAATATTATTTGGATATTCACTGAGATGAAAATTCCTTTTGATTGTTTTTATTGCTGTTGTTTGTAAAACAAGGTGAAGTATATAAGGTGGAGAGTGGGGTGTAGTTTGTTTTCGGTTGAACTGTTCTGAGCACGGGGCTGTACACGATTGGAGATTCATTCACCGGAAAAGAAACATTATTTTCGAAAAAGAAAAAAAAAGCATCTCCAAAATTTCAGATGTAAAAAATGCCTTTATGTGTTTATTTATTTTCCTCTTTGCTATATACTTTGAATTTAAGTCATAAAAAAAATCATAAATTGTATGCAGTATGAAAGGATTTGACATTAATTTAGTCTCCAGAATCTGTGAATTTTAAATTTAAAAAAGGTAGCGTGTTTAAAAAGATGCAATTTTCTTTCCTAGTCGGTTTTGTTATAATATCTTATTAATGAAAATGATATGCATCTTATATGATATAAAAATATCACATTGATTGGTAAAATCACTTTGTGTGTTTAGATAGATGTATTTACAAACATTACAATCAGATTAGAATTTAGAAAGCGCAAATTTATTATTTTCCTTGGGTGTTGATTTGACTTTCGATTCCAATATGTTTGATGTTTTAATGCTTTTATTACTGATTAATAATATATGTTTATGCGTTTATATTAAAATACATAATTTGTAATTTTATATGGTAAGCAATAATTCTATCTAGAAACGATTTATCCCTTCTTAATAATTCTTTATCGCATTTAAAATGTTTAGTTTTAAATGCGATATATATTATATTCAAATGTTTAAAAAAATAGAAATTTTTCAAGTTAATCAGAACAAGCATTTTTAATTATAATTAAATAAGTATTATAGTATGTGTTAACATATTTCCATTAAATATTACTTTCTTTTTCCTTTTTTTTTAAATTTGGTATTTTAGTAATTGTACGCCTTTTTAATTTCTCATCTTTTAGAAAATTTACTTCCTTAGAGAAATTGTTAGAGAGTAATTATTAGTGCCTACTTACTTTGATTCTTTAAACTATAATTATAGTTTTCTCATTTTGCGTAGCATTTATTGGAGTAAATTTCTTTGCATTACGAAATTATACCACCGGAAGGCATTCAAAATGGGAGTGGAAAGCTTCCGGTGTGATAGTTGGCTTATGTTCCCTGATGTGCAAAATAATGACATGGGATCGAGTTACCTTCACTCCGTTGATAGGACATATCCTTATAGAAGGGATTGCACCGTGGCCCATGTCCATTAGCACTCGATCTTATAAGTTAGAAAGAAATAATCGTTTATTGAAGTGAGCTACATTTATTTTTTGTCAAATGAATATGTAACGAAGTATTAAGAATTTTTAAGAAAACTTGGATACAATCGTATGTGAATTTTGATTTTCATATTCTGTTTTGTTAAAATAGTGTGCACTGCATTGCAAATTTTCAAATCTTTAATAATGATTTTTTTTTAAAAAAACCATAACATCTTTTTTATTCTGTATAATTTCTTAGGCATTACTAATCATAAAATATGTGTGTGTTGATTGAATGTGTAATTATTTTACTACGCTGATTTTTACTATATTCCTTTCTAAAATGCTTGCTGTACTAAAATTGTCCTCACACACAGCTAAATAAATGGTTGTTAGTGACTAAGTCGAAAGATAAAATTGCTTGCCAATTTATTTATCTTTCCTGTGAGATAGGAGTGATATCAGTTTCTTGAGATATGATGATCTTAATACAAGTATTTGAAAATAGGCAATGTCAAGCAACCTCGTTTTCAAAGTAACTGAAAGAGAGAATCCTTGCAATTTTGTAAATTGCTGGTCTCATTTCACATTATAAGAAAGAGTTTTCCCGTCTGAATGCCTTTTCATAAATCCAGTCCTTTGTGGTTTAAGAGTCTCAAAAACAAATTATACTGTCAACAAAGAGAAGAAGAAGAAAAAAGTGTTTGCATTGTTTATTTTTTTTAAAAATTCAGCTCTGTCCTGTTCTACTTTGAAGCAACGTCATCATCGATCAAAAATTTGGATTCGTTATACCGCGATATGCATTGATCTGGAACTTCACGGTCGCCTAAAACTTGATGGCGGAAACGTTTTCTCTTTTATTCTTAATTTCGGACAAAAGCACGATGAAGTTTGTAAAAGCTGTTTATGGCATTAAATGTCTTTTTTTTTTTCTTTTTTTTTTTTTCAAACTGTGATCCAAGCGACAGTTAAGGTCGATAATTCTTGTCTTATTATTTTTTTTTCCAGTGAATATTTAGAAAGCAGGTTAGTTAGAATCGTATTACCCTTGCTGCTTTTTTGAAAAATTATATTATTCTTACGTCACGAAAAATTACGCAATTTAAATAATTTTAACACCACAGAGAAATTGAATATTTTTGTATAGTTTGTTTTGAAAGCAAATTTTGCAACTTATCTTCTTCATAATTGCGCGAATGGGAAGCAAAAAGGTTTTAAGTTTAATTATAATAAAAACTAATTTGCTGTAGTTTTTCTATATTCAAAACGGCTCTAAAATAATTATATAAACTGATAGTCTTAAAATTAGTTTTGATTAAATGATGAAATTAAATATACAATAATTCTTTATTGATTTTTGAGCATCTGAAATGTGTTGTGTTATGAACTTACTGTGCTATAAATAAAAACGTATGGCTTGGATTCAAAAGTAGCTTAAACATTTATTGTAGGAGAACTCATATCAACCTTCCAGACTTTAAAAAATATTTTAAAGGCTTTCTTTTAACTCGGCAGGGATTTTTTTTTAGAATATAGTATACTCCCGAGTATCCGGCCTGATGTTACAGACAGGTAGGCTGGATAACAAAAATGCCGGATAAGCCTGAGTTCTATGAACTCATTTCATTGCTTACTAATACCAGAAGACAATTTTTATACCAAAATTCACTGTCATAATGTGTATTTTCTCGCTCCTTATTAAGCCCTCCATTTATCTTAAGTCAGATAGAATGTGAACCCTGCCGCAGCCCACTGAATCATAGAAGCAGTTACCGTTAAAGTGTCGAGTTAAAATAGAAAGTTCTGTTCTGGTAGTTTAGATTTGTTTATATACTGCATCGCACATTTTAAGAATTTATAAGAGAAAAAGTAAGTTAAAGGATATAAACTGTTTACAATTCAACATAAATTCTGTAATCTTCACTGTGGTATTTTTAAAAAAGCATTAAGTACACCCCAAGAAACATTTACGAATCCTGTAAATACTGTGTAATTATAATCAGGAACAGCGGCAACAATCGAGGTCCGTTGCACACTGACTGAACAATGAGCAAAACGCTGCTCTTTTTCTTTCACAACTTGTAATTTGCATTCGACACGTAAGAGGATTGTAGCAAACACCGATTCCAATGCCTTGGCAATATTGCCAATGCTTCCTCAATTACCTTGCCTTCCTCAATTACGATAAAGAAAACTAGGCCGGATAGTCGCGAATCGGATACTCGAGAGTGTATTGTATTCCTGAATTGGCCATATAATGTTACAAAATGGATTACAAGGTTGTCTTGAAAACTTTTTTATCCGCTATAACTGAAATAAAGACTATTTCAGATTTTTAATAGTCGAAATATTTCGTATCTTATTTTATACTAGCCACTTTTGGCGAACAGCTAATTCGCTAGAATGACGTAAATAATAATATTTCATTTTATTTAGATTACTAAATATATTTCAAAGAAGATTATGAAATCTAAATTTTATTCTTTGGTCTTAAGGAATCATATCTGTGAAATATTCTTGAAACGTTAAAATAAATTAATGAATGTTTCTATCTTCTGCGATCAAATCTAATATCGATTTATGAAGTTTAAATATTACGATTTTAGAACAATCAACATTTTCATAATCTTAGACTAATCAGTCTTGAAAAACTTTGGGCTCTAATTGGCATATCTTCGTAAACACGGTTGATGAAGCAAGTTTGAAATCGCTCTTTTTTATAGAGTAGTTGATATATTCTGATTTTCATAAATCAGATAGGTTAAGTGATTGATTTAATTGATTGGAGTGCAACTCTTTCTACTTAAAATATTGATGTGTCAAGAATATTTTGTTAAATATGACTCACAGAGCAGAGAATCTATCTAAAAATGTAAATTGAAGCATTTATTTATTCGTGAAAGCATTTATTGATTCAAGTTTTATAAAATATAATTATTTACTTCATTTAGAGTATTTTGTTAGTAGATGTATGTCCGTTGCTAAAAATTTGCAAATTAGCTGTTGGAGCTTTATTACAGTAGTGTATATATTAAACTATGTTTCCCTTAAATAAGACTGATTGATTGAATTAATAATATAGATGTTGTAAAAAGTCATAGAAAAGTGTCCTTTGCATTTATTTTTTAAAAAAAATATCCTATTTCACATTTATTTCCTTTCGTACAGATACATAATGAAAATTACACATTTCTTAGTTTAATTTGCAGTAATTTTTTTTTTAATTCGAGCTTTTGTTAGTATATTGACAACATGTTGATAAAAGCTAGTCTTTTTACATACTTGCGTAAATGCTCCTGCAACTTAATTTTTATTTTTATTTTGTGCGAAATAAATTGTTGGAAAATATGGTTGAAATATTTGTTTTTATTTGTATTAAAACTTAATTTATAGGTTAAATCATTGATATCATTTTTTACACTCTCATGTCCGTAGTATAGAGAAATTATAGAAATAATCAAAAAATTCGAACTTGAGATTTTGATGACTCTTTAGACCTCCTTGAGTTCGAAAAACAGATTTTTAGAAAATGTCCTCTGTATATGTGTCTGTCTGAAACAAAAATAACTCAAAAACACTTTGAGCTATAAAGAAGAAGTTAGATATGTAGTCTTTACATCAAATTTCTGTCAAATTTTCACTCAAATCTGTTCAAAAGAAGTCCATCTATCCGGTTGTTCGAATATAAGTTAATAAAATAATTACAAAATGAATAGAGCTAGATAGATAAAATTCGGTTCACAAATTTAACATATAGTTCAGATACCTGTCAATGTGTAAGACAAAACCAACAATGTGTTGGTCTGTACTTTCAGGATCATGCAAACGCGATAATTCAAAAAATGCAATGTCTTAAACATATCAAATTAGGTATCAGATTTATTTTTTTTTATTACGAGTGCCATTATTTGTCAAATTTTTGTTTCAATCGTTTAAGAAAAGTGTGACTAAAGCACAAATTCCATTTTCGGATACTATTAATGCATGCCGGGGATTAATTGCCGAATAACTCGCCAAGGATGGCACGGTAGATTCAGTAAAAATGCTAAATTCACGCCAAAAATTAATATTTTTTAAGTATTGTTCGCCAGTGTCATATAAAGCCTTTTTTGACATTACAAGTTTATTAGAGAGTGAGCGAGAAAGTTTTAGGGACACCACTCCGACTGGTAAACTTTAAGAGGATGCGAAAATCATTTTTGTGCTGTCATATTTTTGGATACTAAAATTTCGCTTAATTTTTAATTAATAAAAAATATAATTAAAAAAATTTTTAAAAAAATAGCCCCGAGTTGCACATTTCCGTCTTCCAAAGTATGTATGTGCCAAAATTGGTAACTCTAGGTCGAACGGTCTGGCCTGTAGAGTACCAACATATACGTACTTCTTCATTATTATAAATAAAGATTAGTTTTTATAAAAAAAGAATTTTAATCTATATCTCAAAGTAGCCCAGTGTCATATATTCGTAAATGGACTTTTGTGTTTTTGATAGACTGTGGCTTAATAATTTCACACTTGACTGCAATCTTAGAATTGTTCATCAAATTTGTTTTCAAAGCTTTATCAAATCGTCGAATAAGGGATTTAATCGAACAGAGGGATATCGAATGAACAATTCCAGTAACGTTTCATGTGACCATTGGACCTTAACGAAATCTTAGTCTCATTTCACAGCAGAATATGTGATTATAGGACAATCGTTTTCCAAATGCATTTGCAACACATACTCATCTCATCGTTGAAACGGATGAGAATAGCAGATGCTAACGGATAGTTCTCAATTAAATAAAAAAAAAATATGTGTTTTCCATTTCCCTTCCTTTCTCTAAAATTGTTTTCCATTTCTCTACACTGTGCGCTTTTCCAAACGTAGTTTTAATAAAATTAGAATCCGGTGTATTTTGAAACGGAATTATTTTTCTTGAAGTTTCTAAATAGATTTTCTGTTTTGTTGCACTAACTTTTTAAAATACCAAGAAGGAGGTAATATCCTCTTTTTTAAAAAATCATACTTCTTTCTTTAATGATTTTTGGAAGCTGCAGAATTATCATTATTTACTCTTGTGTCGATTGCTTTCAGTGAAACACAAGGACCATTAACAGTAACATAAGCATTTTCAGCAATCAGTCAAGATTTTTTAAAATCAGTTTAAAAACTTAATAGGATATCTTTTGTGCTGTGCATTTTTTACTTTCCCATATACGTAGTGTAGAGAAATATAGTAATCGTGAAAAAAAATTCGAATTCGATATTTTGATGAATCGCCTATCTCCATTAGACCTTCTTGAGGTCGAACAAAACTTTTTTGGAAAATGTCTGTATGTCTATTTGTGATAAAGATAACTCATAAACGCTTTGAGCTAGATGAATCAAATTTGGTATACATTTACACCAAATTTGCAGATTTCTACCGAATTTTGAATAAAATCTGTTCAGAGGTGATCCGTATGTTCAGTTATTCAAATATAAGTTAATACCATAATTACAGAAACGATGAGAAATAGATAAATAAAATTCGGTACACAGATTTAACATCTATGCTATAGACACCTGCCAAATTTTGACCTAAATCTTATTACGGGTGACTGTCTGTCGGTCTGTGCTTTCAGAAACAAGTAAATCTTAAATATATCAAATTTGGTATGGGATTTTGTGATGATAAGTGCAGTTTTGTACCAAATTTTTATTTCAATCGGTTGAGAAAAACATATCTAAAAACACAAATTGGATTTTTGGATACTATTAACGCATGCCAGGGAATAATCGCCAAATAACTCGCCAAGGATGACACGATATATTCAGTAAAATGCATACTAAAAGTTAGTATTTCGTAACTATTGTACACTAATGTCATACAAGGCGTTCACTGAGATAACATCTTTATTAAATAGTGTGGTAGAAAGTTATTTAAAAACTACTCCTGCTGATTTTTTTTTATTTGAAACGCCTACGTATTGTTATTTTAAATGAAATGATGCACTTATTTTAATGTAGATGCTATAATATAATTTGCATTACTTGAGTTACTGAAATAACATTCATTTACAGGTCTCAGCTCTGTTACTAAAAAGGAACCAAGTTAAAAGAGATCCTATCAAAAAAATCTTTCGTCCATAAATTTTATTCGCTATAAATTATTTTGATAACTAAAATATAATAATTAAATTCATTGTATATTGATTGGTATAAAACATTTCAATTATCATATCAAACATAGGTTATTAAAATCACTTTTTACTGCACAAAAACTTTATTTTTAATAATGAAAGTAAACATCTTGCGATTGAATTTCATGCTACAGCAAAATATTTTCCCTTGTGATTTAACTTTCACCACTAGAATCTACACATGAAGAATGCAAACATGTATACTCAATTTCCCTTCTTCAAAATGCATTCCAAACTTGTTTCAGCAGTGCCTTACCGTTAGTTATTTCAAACTTGTGCACCATTAAAGTGCAAATATGCTCATATCCACTTGTATTGTTCTAAAAGTTTCGATTGATCACCCTTTCGTGGGCATGATTGGAATAATATTTCCCTTCATCCTCGAACACTGTTGGTTTTCATTCAAGTGTTTTGTTTCTCCGTTCAGTTCAAATATTTATTTTTAACTGTGAGTTTGCCTGAATTTGCTTACAATCGCCTTCTTTCCTTCCTTCGGTAATGAACTGAATCGAGAAAGAACAAACATTTTTTTAAACTTAACTCTTGTTTGCATTATATTTGTTCATTGAATTATGATGCGGAGATGCCTTCCATTCTTTGATTTTGAATAACGTTGAAATTCCGGAAGCCAGTTGAGGATATCGTAATGAAACGGTTTCAACGTAATTGTGCTTATATTTCATGAAAGCAATATCACTTAAGGGGACAGGGGACTTAGAAATAAGCAAAAATAGATAGAAACCTGCAATTTTATTTTTATCGTTTCCTCACCAAAATATCTATTTATATTCAACTAAAATAGTGTTATAAAATACAGTACACTCCCGATTATCCGCAGAATTGGGTGGCGCGGCCGCCGCGGATAACAAAAATCGCGGATAATCCGAAAAAAGCTAAAAACGGGTATAGCAAAAGAGAAAACAGTCATTCCAACTTTGAAATAAAACGTAAAATAAACAGTAGGAAATGTTTAACTAACGCTTAATATTTTAGTATATCACTCAAAACTAACCTAAAATGCATTTTGTTAATCAAAACAGTGCTTTGTACTTACGAGAGGCGTCAAGGATACACAGAAAAATGAATACATATGTACTGTTTTAATACTGTAATGTATTATGTAATTACAAAAGCATAACTGTAAAACTACACCTTTTTGAAGAAATCAGTCATTTGTGTTTGCTTCTTGCTTTGGAAGCATTTTCTCTTTGCTTGGAAGCAAAATAAAAACTTAGTGCGGCAGGCGCGGATAATCGGGAGTCTACTGTATATTGTTCAATAAAATGAATATTTCAAAGGCCTAGAGGGGGGGAAAAGCACATTTTAATTACTTTTCACAAATGATATCGTAATTAGATTTAAATATTTTTGAAATGTTTCTGGTGTCTTCATTTTTGAAGAAATTAAATAGAATTAATAATAGAGATTTCGGTTAAACATTAAAAAGAAAACAGGGTATGAATTTCACATTTCGAGTTTTTTAGACAGCTAACAGTCAATTTTAGTTCTCAAAAACATAAAAAATCAGTTAAGTGTGCGCAAAAATATTTCTAAAAAGTTAGCATTTAATTGGAATTACAAAATAACACAGTTTTGTTCCAAATAAATTTATATTGGGTAGTAAGGAAAAAAATAGAAAAAATTAAAAATTAAATTGCCTGAAATGTTTAGAAATTTTAAAAAAAATTATGTATCTTTTAATTTTTAAAAGATATTTCGTCTTAAAAACTTTTTTCAAAAGAAGTTTGATGTATTTATATTTTAATACATGTGCGAAAAAATTTCATGACTCTAAGTGAATAATTTGCGCAAATGCCTAATAGTTCTCTTGAAAGACCTAAGTGATCAAATTTCGTTTAAATCATTAATTTCTATAATTCATCTCGTTCTTATAAGGTTGTGAGCATTACTTTATTTGGAAATTGAAAAGGTTAAGTTTAAAAAATAACCTTACTTTTGGTGCGCTTTTTAGTTCTAAAAATTTATCATTTGCATTTGCAAAGAGAATTATTTTTTTTTATCTATAATCAGAATCCATTCTGTTTATTAGAAAACCTTATATAATTAATTGTATTCGTTAAAAATTCTCAGACTTTGTACCTCTTTGGCATCTATTTTGTTACTCGAGACTTCAAATATCATTAACCTTGAAATATATGGATTATTCTTCTCGTAGAAAACAGACCTTTACGTGATAAATCCTACAACCAATTTCTTACTTTAATCTTGTGTAAATTTCTTTTGAACTTAAATGACATAAAAAACATTAAATACATTCCAAAATTTAGCAATTATTTTTGACTATGGTCGAGATTTAAACTGCCATTCTGAATACCAAACCATCACCGAACATTATCTCGTTTAGGACAAGCGGTGCATATGTGAATTTGCGCTAGATGCTCCTCGTGGTCGAATGCCACATCCTTGCATTACTGTCAGAGCGCACCTATGAGACGATTAACGCACGCTCACAGGGATTGCATACAGCTTTTGGAAAGAAAGACTTTATGTCGGATAGCATTATTAATCCATGGTTGTTGTTTTTTTTTGGGGGGGGGAGAGTTCTGAAAAATGGTCCGGTATATTAGTAATTCTATCTCCAAGGTCAGATTGAAGTTAGCAAGTATGTGTGAATTTTGGATTTTCGCGAGTTTAAACAAAAACATGTGTTTATTTTGAAGAAGTATTTATAATTTCTCCTTTTATTTGGCATGGAATTTATTGAATAAATTGCTAACTTTTATTTTGTGCAGTAAAGATTAAAAAACCACATTATTTTCTTTGAGGAATATGCTAAATGTAAATATTTTTCTTATGTTTTGTATCAATAATTTGGTGATCTTTTAGATGCTTTCGATTATATTAAAATATTCTATAAATATCAAGAATTTTAAATAAAATTTCTGATTATGATTGAAATTATCGCTTACTTAAAAATGGTTTCATTTCTATGTAAAGGTGCTTTTTATGCATTTATGTGTGTTTTTTATGGAATTTAGTGCACGTTAGGCTTAACAAGAAAAGATGCTCCGGCCTATATGGACAGTCAGCATTTCTCAAGTCCCGTTCCGCTCTTTTTTAAGCTCACATTCATCCCGATAGGACTGAAAACCATTCTCCATTTTATTCTTGTTTATTTGTAATAAAAAATAGTGCAAAATATTTCAGAAATTGGCACAGCTCTGGCCTAGAGTCCAAATAAATAAAAAGGAATTTTTCATTAAAATTTAAAATGAAACTCAGATGGAAAAGTCGTCAACGAGGATTCTGTGAAAGTTGTTAAATAAAATAAATACTAATTTGCTCCAATTGGACAATGTTAATTGGTTAAAAAATAAAACTTTCTTTTCTGACGAGAATAACTTCCATTAAAAGTAACATTTTTTTTCTTTAATTACCTTACATAAGATTGGCGTTATTAAAAGAAATTGTGCGTGAACGCACTTGTGAATTTCCGTTTTGCCTAGATTCTTTATATATTTAAGTTTAATTAAGATTTCTGTATAAAATATTACATTGAATTAAATTAAACAAAAATACATAAATCATTCTCAAAAGAAAACATATAGCTTACGCTAAGAAGATTTTCATTTACTGATATATTTGTAAAAGACCAAAAAAATTAATATAATTAATATAAAAATAGTTTTAAAAAATTATTGGCGACTAGTTGAACTGTGCATAGAAAATTATGTACTACTGCGTTAGTCGCTAAAAGAATTAATGCTTGTTTTACATATCTTGGAATTTATAGAAAATCCTACATGAAACTAAAAAACGATCGTTTTTATCTGTGGCGACACATACGTTATTACATGGGAAGAGTGCCACTTAACTATTTTTCACCACATAATGGTGATATTTGCGTACCTTTAATTATACCCGTTTTAATTCATTTTTAATAATTATTTTGTAAAAAATATTAGATTTTTTATTTTGATGATAGTAATTACTAATAAGAAATATAATTAAGAAGTTACTAACTATAAATAATTTTAAGTAAGAATTTAAAATAAGTTTTCACAATTTTTGTTGCATTCCTTTCTTTTGCTTAAAAAGATTAAACTTTTGGTTGGACATTGAAAAAAAAACTGTAACTATATATATATATATATATATATTCTAATAATTAATTACCTTACAATATAGAGAAATAATTTTCAGATTTTTAACTTTTTTTCTGATTTACATTAATACTATTTTTTTCAAAAATTGAAAAAATTTTATTGAAAGACATAAGAATAGGTTTGTTTCAAAAAAGAAAGCATTTTAAATGTTATAATTGTAATTTTATAAACGAATGGAAATGTATAAAGTTATGTGTGTTCTCCAATAGGCGGCACCACCTCATACCAGAAAATTGTGGTGCTGCCATCTAAGAATCCAGAAAGTGACTAATTTTTAAAGAATTTTGGAGAGCTATATGATTTAGTTTTCGAACAGAATGCATAATTGAAATTATTTTGCATTTTTAAAATGCCTTTAAGGTAATAATCGCAATCCTAATTGTCTGGTTAAGATGCACACATATAGTTACCGCATCCTAATCAGACAAACAATTCGTTTTTAAAAGGTAGGAAAAAAATTTTTAATTTTTGGAAATAAGTATTTTAATTGTTAAATAGTTTTAATAAAATCGATATTGCTTCAAACTTTTTTCTATTTTATTTTCAGACGAATTTAAAGCAATTCTGATTTAATTAGCCTACTTTGTTATTGTATAATAATGAAACAAAAGTAGTAAAAGTAATAAAATTAGTAATAGAAAGTTGTGATATATTAGTTTTCATTTTATATATTCGGTCATTTAATTAAATTTAGTAAATACGTGGTATATAACCAAAAACTCTTTTTTACTTTACGTAGTCTATTTGAAACGGAAAAAATTTAAAGAGCTGCAGAATCTTCATAAAAAATTGTCATGGAAATATAAACAATTTTATATAATTCTTTTCTAATGAAATGATAAAATATTTTGATAGTAATATTACCCGAGATTTTTTAAAAAATAACTGAACGAAACGAAAAAGAAAAATCATTCCCTTTGAAACTATATTATTATTTTATGTAATCTATGATCTGTTAAATTTTATGACTAAATAAACAATGTAAGATCTTAAAAAAAATTAAATCAATCATATGTTCTGCTGTTAATTTTGAAGGAGACTGATATCAAATCAATTTTTTTGGACAATTTCAATAAATTCTCCTTCAGTAATAACTTGATCACAGCACAGTTCAGTAGGATGTCGAGTCAATCTATATTAATATCTACATCTACAGCTGCTAACCGTATATAGTTGCCTATAAGAATTATCTAATTTAAACATGCTATATTTGGCAAAGTTTTCTCTTAAGTGAATTTTAGTATTTGGATTATATTGCCGCCGCCCCCCTCCCCTCCCCTTCTTTCTTTTCGCTCAATCATTTCTTTCTTTGTGCTCATTTAACTGGTTGAGTAACTCAGTGTTATGGTCGCAGGGTGGCATTACGTTATGTCTGGTTTAAAAAAAAAATGGTGTCATTATAAAATTAATCTTTATAATAAGTTATACCAGATAATAATTTATTTATTAAAAGACTAACTCTTAAACTGTAGTCATTTACGGCAAGTTCGTAAATTATTCTTTCCTTTGATAGGACATTTGTTGTAAAATATTTTTTTTTAACAAACTATAGATTATCCAAATATTAAAGTAACCGCTGTTAATTTTAATAATAAAATAAGCAAAATATGTAATTAGGAAAACCTGATTAAGTGGTAAACAGGGTTTAAAACTTTATTTTAACTATTTCCCAAACGGTAATTGCTTCTTTACATTTATTAACAAAAAAATTGATTCAATTAACAAATTATAGAGACAAAAAAATAAAGAATAACGGCTCAAACATTGTCGTAAAGTGTTTGTTTTGATCATTGTTTCTTTATTAGAAACTAATATATGTAACTATGAAATATCTAGAAAAAAAATTCTAAAATGTTTAAATTTTAGAATTTTTCCATAAAATAGAATGGAAAAATAGCTATGAGACAATCAATTAAAATTGCAAAACTTTTTTTTTTTTTTTTTTTTTTTTTTGCTTTGAAGTAGGTATAACATTAAAACTTTCTATTTTATAAATTCTCCAAATGATTTATGATTTCAAGAAAATCAGAATTTAGAAATTCTAAATTGATTTGAAATTTAGAAATTCTTCAAATAATTTTTGCAGAATCGTACTGAACTAAGAAAGGCTGTTATCTATTGCTTTTACGTTATACATACTTCAACTATATTATATCCAGTCTTTGAATGCGGGGTTCAACTGATAAACAACACGATTTTTTTTTTCTTTTTCATATTATAAAGCATTAAACAGCTATACATTTTTTTTAATGGACAGGTCTGTATGTTTTTTAATGGCTTATCTGTAATTCAAAAACTATATAGCATATTAAAAAATTATCAAAATGTAGAATTGAGAAAATGATATTAAAACGTAAATTATGCAAATGTAAAAATGATTGTAATCTCCAAAAAAATGAACGCAGGTACAAAACTCAAACATATTGATAAAGAAATTTGTTCGGAGATTAAGAATATCGAATAAAAAATATTCGATATATTGGCCAAAAAATATCCCAAAACTATCTAAAAATTCATGCTATTTTTCTGGAAATCAAAATTTTCTTCGAAAATAAATAACTTCTATACAGACAATATTAGTTCTAAATTGGATAACACTACAAAGCTAACAAACAGTGGTACGATTATTAGTTTTTATACAAATACAAATAAATTTTCCAGCCAGGAGTTGACATTTGTTATTGTTGTTATATGCAAAACAAAATATTGTTGCTTGTTTTGTATAAGGCATAGCATTAATTTATCTTTTCTGTCTTTATCTGCTGTAAGACTTGCGTAAGTATCTTTATTCAGTATTGAGAAAGCATTTTAAGAATGACAGTAATGAAGAGCGAAAGTACCATTTTGTTGTTTTTATGAAGCATAACTTGCTTATTTACCTTGTAGTGAATCACGATAACGTGAATGGAACTACATTCAACAAGTCATCTGTACACACACAGGCTTTAGAAATAGAATGTCTTTCTCTTTATTTCCCTCTCCTGTCTTAGGAATGTTTTTTACTACGATGCTACTTCCAGCAGCGGCACGCAGAGCCGCAAAAAATATTTCATCAAATAATATAAATAAAATATAATTCTTAAAAAATAACGTATCAAAATGTCCTGAAATTTTCTGAAACGTATTTTTGAAAATTATTGACGTATATATTTTTTGATAAACAATAAGTTTTCTATTAGGAATGTATTAATGAGCTTCCGTCGAGTCAGTGTGAAAACAAAACGAGAACCAAATGATAGTCTTTTCTTGCTAATAAACTACAAATAAAAAGAAAAAATGAAGAAAAAAAGTGTATGAAACTGGGCCTTGCAATGAGGGGGGGGGATGAGAAAGCGTATCATACATTCGGTATTGCGCCATGTCTGATCTGCGGTCAAATTAGCCTAACCAACTATTGAATGCAACGTGGGGAAGACTCTTGAATGTTTTTAGTTTATTGCTTTATGATGAAAATTTGGTGTTTTCTAGTGCTGCTTTCTGAGCAGTCCTAACTTGCATATCTCATTGATTTCTTTATCTACTTTTTTTTCCCCTTACATTCATCATAGGATTCTCAGTATAAAAAAAAATACGCAAATAGATTTTAAAATAAAAATTTTGGGATTACATAAAGCAGTGCTGTAACTTTGCAGCCCTGATAGAGGAGCCATTACTAACTACCTACCATACATAATTTTTCACTACTCAGACTGACAATCTGAGTGTACTGTTCAAAAGCACCAAATTTCGTTTAACAAATAAGATTTATTGATATATTAATAAGCTACTCTTTGCCTTTAAAATATAAAGCGATTTCGACCAAAACAGAAGCTGAATCCTATTTTGTAACTTTTCTTTATATTTTTTAACATCTTACCTGCAAGATGATCCCCAACTCATTTTGCTCGGAGACTTAGTACTCAAATAACCACTTTTAATTCAATCCCTGAAAACGTTTGTATATATATATATAATATAGTACACATGCATGTATGGAGTTCACGAGTATTGGGCCTAGTTTCCTTTTATCCTAATTAAATAAGGAAGGCAAGGCGTTGCATTGATATTTTGAAAACTGTAAGCTTTGACTCTTATCTTAGGGTTAACTTTTCATATCTGTGTAATCATTTATCAATGAAAAATAAAATCAGTTTGAATCCATTTTCTTAAGAATCTGGGCTAAGATTTTCGTTAATGTTTTGTTTATGTTCCCTGCCTTTAAATTAGGCATTGCAGAATTTGTGTTAAAATGTGACCAGTTAATATTCTTTAACTTAGTTTTTCTCTAATAATTTTTTGCAGTATAATATATAAACATATATAAACTACCAGTACAGAGCCTTCTATTTTAACTCGACACGTTTCTTCCCTTCTTCTCGACACGTATGCCACTATGTTTCACTGGGCCGTGTTCACATTTTACTTGGCTTGAGATAAATGGAGGGCTTGGTACTCAGTAAGAAATGAGAATGTACATACTATAACAATGAGTTTCGATATAAAAATGTTGTCTTCTGGTATTGGTGGGCAAAGGAATGAGTTCATAGAACTCCAGCCTATCCGGCTTGCCCTTCCACCACATTATCTCATTCATTTTCGAAGCAAGGATTATTGTGTATTGCCATCTTGCTGGTCTAATAGCATGGTTAAGATTTTTAAAGTCTCTATAATTTTGCCATTTCAAATTCTTGATTTTATTTTAACAAGGAGCTGAAAATCAAAATGTTAGTATGATTTTTTTTTTTTTTTTTTTTTTTTTTGAATGAACTACTGGAATTAAAGCAAGAAAGTTACAATTATGCTTTAAGATACTTTTTAGACTTTGCTAACCCGAAACAAATAATAGTCTTTAGTAGTGGAAGATAAATGTGCTGAAGTCTAGGAATATTTATCTGTACAATATGCAGGTGTTTCTCCTTAAAAAAAAATACTGTTTAAATTCTTTTACTTGTCTTCTGTACCAAGAATATGTTTTTCTAGTACCAAATAATTTTTTATTTTTATTTTTAATTGGCATTTTAAAACTTGAGCGCTTTTTTTCAAAAATTTTACTTTTTTTTACACACATTGTGTAAATTTTTATGCCTTCATATTGGTTTCTAGACTTACGTATGCGATTCCGGTTTCAAACTGCCTAATTCTTCAGAATCGGATGCGAGTTCAAAGAATGTAGGAAATAAAGGTCAAACGGTTGAAATAAATTGTGTTGATTTCGCATCCGCTTTTGCTTTTATTGTTATATTTTGAGTTTTGTTTGTATTTATTATTACTAGTTTTCTTAGAAATTAATTTTATTAAATATCCCCCTGTCATTTTTTATACAATTATCATTAAAATTAAACACACCTTATAATATTTATGTCAAGTTCATTAAAAAAATACATTTTTGCATTTTAAAATGTAGCAAAAATTAATTTTTGTTCTAAAATTATTATTGTCTCTAAGAGCCAAATATTTGCTTAATCTAAATAAAAAAAATTGAGAAAAGGATACATTCAAAAGGAAATTGGATTCCAAGGAAACATACAAAAGGAAATTGTATACATTCCCACCTTCCATAGTGTCTGTGTAAATTTGGTAGCTGTAGATGCAACGGTTTATTCCTTAGGTCTCCGACCTAAGGAATTATTAGTAATATTTTATTTGCGTACTTTTTCTTTATACATATGTAATCTTTTGTAGAGGCAAAAGAAGTTTTGAAACTGATTTTTTGTACACAGAAAGCTGGTAGCAAATTTAAAATATACAAAAAGCTTTGCTTTAGATGACTTCAGTGAAAATTTTTATCCAGATTTTAAACGGAAACAAAATGACAGAAAAAAATATGAAATTAAAGTTATATAGTATAAATAATTCCAACAGTTTCTTTTGCAGTCTAATTTTTTCTATATGTGTTTGTATATTTGCTTATATTGCAATTTAGCATTACATTAAAAATTCTTTAGTATGATATTTAAGGGGACTTCCAAAACGAGTCAAGATGAAATACACACTAATGATTCTTGGTTCAAAATGTGATAGATTACTTTTTTGAGCCGTACATTATTTTGATATAAGGCTACGTTTTACTGAGATGTTATAATATTTTTATTGTAATCATTACACTTAAAACTGCACAATGTTAATGAATATTAAAATATTTTAGTATTAAAAAATATTTTTGATCAAGAAACTATGCTTGGTGAAAATGGCAGCACTTTTATATCAGTAACTTCTTTTAATAAAGATAATACTTTATTTTTTATCAATTTCATGTAAGAATAAAATGTAATTTTTATTATAGGAAATATGACAATATGATATGTTTTAATATTTAGTTATAACAGGTAGATATGAAAGCTATTTCTGCCATTTCTGAATGGTAATCAATTGACTTAAGTAATTTGCTCTTAATTTTTCTAAATTATATACAAACAAGGATAATTGATTGCAATAAGAGAGAGAGCGAAAATTTCTGTATGTCTAGTCAAAATATTAGTTTGCATATTTTAAAACTGATCTTTGTAATACGAACTTTGTATTTTAAAAAAATCATAGCAAACGATCATTTCACGAACCAACTGAAGAGAGGTGATCACTCATTTGAATTAGATAGTCCACTTTCTTTGTCGAGATATCTAATTATTATGTTTTATGTACATAATATTTATGCAATATTAATAATTTCATTGAAAAAAATGAAGCGAAACATAATTCCATGAGATGGTATATAATAGATTTCCATATCATTCGTTGGTATTTGATAATGTATATATTCCATCTCTTAAAAATTGACGAAATAAGATCTGTTTGAATTCTGAATTAAATTTATTGGAAAAAAAATGACGGTACATAGATATATATATTTATGTGCAAATTACGGAGACTTCTCTTTTAGCAATTTCTAATATCTTCTTTCAATGTTTTTTTTTTTTTTTTTTTTTTCTACACGTGGTCCATCTCGCTTTTTTGAAATCTCGGCCTCTCTTACCCCCTCCTTGCTCCTTCGATGCGTGGAACGTCCATTTACTCCAGTCAAGTGGTTATTTTCCACCGGAAGCGCTGTAATCACGTTTAATGGATGGCATTATTTTTCATGAATGGGCCGACTCGCTCGACCCACACATTTATTTCGCCTAGGAATTTAAAACGATTTTTTTTTTCTCTCTCTCTCGTTGCGAAGAGGGGAGTGAGAATTCCTGTTTTTAAAACTTGGTCGTGGATCATCCCCCCTTCTCTCTCACCCTACTTCCTTTTTTGGTTTCATAGCCTTGGGGACATTTGGAATAAAAAAAATATAAAAAATGTAACGTGGCTTAGAGAACTTTCCCGATGGTATTCTGCTCCTCGGTGTATGCAGAGGAACTGATCTTTTTTATCATTATTGTATTTATTTTAATAATATTTTGATCATTTATGGATATGACTTGATTAAAATTTTCTTTACACACGACTGATTTTCTAAAAATTCCTTGAAAATTGTTATCATGCAATTCACATCAAAATTTTATTTTTAAGTTAGAAATTTTGGAAATTAAAAAAAAAAAAAAAATTCTATAAACAATATTACTTTCTCTGATTTTGTTTCTTCATTGTTCAGAATCTTCCCAGTTGTATCTGGACCTTGTTCTGATCTATATCCATAAGATAAATGTGTGTTTTTTTCCCTCCAGTACTTTTTGCTGTTTTTTACACCATTTTCTTATGTTATTTATGAAAAAGTTTACGTAACTAAATATTGATAATTTGAATAAAAACAAAAATACAGTACTACAAAAATTTGATTTTTCTGCTCTTTAATATTAGTTATCTAAATTGTTCATAGGGAAATTCAAATGTTGTGCGAACAGTGGTAATTCTGAAATTGCTCAAGAGTATTAAAAGCATAATATTTGAATACTGTAAATATTAAGACGAGTCGGAAAAAAAGTCCAATTTTTCTTTCGTGTCTCTATACTATGAAAAATAGTAAACTGGCAAGAAATAAAATGGATAGAAAACGCAATAAATTTGATTAATATTTTCTTAGAAAATAAACTGTTTTAAACAAATTGGAGGCCCTAGACAGTGTGTGTGTGGGGGGGGGTAAGATAATGTTATATAACATTAAATACATTATGATAGTTTTAATATTAGTTGTATCTTGAAATTTATTTCTAATATTGTGTAATATATTTTAATGAATCGACATATACAATTTGAACAAGATTATTCATATTAAAAAAAATTATTAATTCATTTTCAAGCAAATAAAAAATGGGAAAAGGTAATGTTTCCTCCGAACCATTTTTAATCGGTCCTTTCATAACTATGTAAGCCTTCATCCTATGCCTATTCATCAAGCCTATGTAAGCTGATCATCTTCGGCAACCACGTTCTGAATAGTTCTGAGCGCATCAGGGATTAGAGAAAATATTTATTATTGTCACTCTTTGCATTATGTTAGCATTAGTAATTAACCGAAAGAACCATTAGTAACTATTAAGTGTAGTAATACAACCACCGATGTCTATCGGTGGTTGTGGTAGTAATCGTAGGATCTTCGATGATGAATGGTTAGAAATATTTGTTGCGTTATTTACCATCAAAAAATATCAGCACAATGCGGTTTGGTTTGGCGATTTCTAGTATTTAGTATTCATATTGAATCACTTCGTTAACAGTTTTATTGGAATTGGGAGTCAGCAGATGTAATTGTTATAAGATGAATTGAGTCCTTCAAGGTTTGACTCCTACTATTTTTTGGAAACAAATTAGAGGCTGGAGAAAGAAGACTTGCCCTTCTTGCGTTTATCTTTCTTGGTAAAGTTATTGTTTGAATCTGAAAAAAGAACATTCGCGTAGTCGTTGTGGTTGGCTTTTTTTTTTTTTTTATTGAAAATTTAAAATTTTCATTTATTTATTGAAAAATTAAATTGGCAGTGCTTGGATATGATTTAAATTGACAAATTTCTTTTTTTGACAGAGGTTTGAAATAACAAAATCTATACTAGAAATAGCAATGAATTCTCGAAACGTTTACTTAAAATTACTATAATTGAAATAAACGTCCGTTAATTCGGTAATTAATTTATTATGATCGGGCAAATCATTAAGGTTTTCATTACATTTAATTCTGCTGTTTTCTTTGGTTTATTTGTTTTCATTCTATTTGGCTTTTGCTAAAGTTTAGAGAATAAATGCATTGAAAGTAAATTTACCTGAACTATTTTAAAACTGTTATTACTAAGGCCAACGATTTGTTAGTCAACGTATTCAAAAGTTGAAGAATATCCACAGGTTTTCTACAATTGTTTTAATGTAACAACATTTCTAATTTTTAGTATGATCTTTTGACTGATTTATCGAGCAATCTACTAATTGGTTTATGATAATACATTATATTCGTAAAAATAACGCTCTTGTACTTTTTTGAAAAGTAATTTACAACAATATTTCAGTAAAAGAATAACTTATGTACTCTGTCATTTGGTCAAGAAGTTTTGACTTATTTTTATATCATAATACCAAACAGAGCAATATATATATATATATATTACGACAAATGTTGGTCCGGCTTGTAGGAAGTGTTCATATGTGCTTCTGCGGCCTTTAAGTTTATATGTTAAATTATTTACATAGTACATGCCTTCTCCCCCCCCCCCTCTTTGATTTGGATTCTTTAAAATCATCATAATTATGATGAGGCTATGTACCAATATTCTGCCAAAATATTATATTTAATTTATACAAATACATAATACAAAATAAATGAGATAGTACAAAATATTAGATATATCATTTGGACACAATTTTATATTCTACAAATGTAATGTAAATCATTTATAAAATTGAATACATCTTATTTTAAAATTGATTGATATCTAGAAAAACTTTTTTTAAAAAATCTATATTTCACTACACACAAATAGCAGCAACAGCCGAAGCTCACATTCCCATAAGGATGGACTTCAGCTATTGCTAAACCCCGACTGTAGCGATTAAAGCAATAATTTTTTGTCTCGATTTTTTTTTTTTTTTTGTGTGTGTGTGTGTGTGTGTGTGTGTGAGTGCGCGTGTGTGCGTGTCTTTGACCACTTATTGGAAGAATTATAAATAAATTTCTAACATTAATTTTAAAAAACATCAAATCTGATAAAAAAATTCTTTTTTTTAGAATGCTCTGTACCAAACTCAGGTAATCTGATGTGTTAAAATTTTGTAATGCTTAACAAATACCGAGTGATAAAAAAAAAAAATTTATATTCAAAAATTAAATGAGAGTCTGAGTTTAAATTTCATGAGCAATTAACTATCTGTGTATGCGTGCCTTAGAAAAAAAAGAGATTCATTTCATCGGGATTTTAAAAAGTTTTACGAAAAGGAAAGAAAATGTAAACCCATTTGGTAACCATGTTATTTATATAAATATGATTACATTTTTACAAAATTTTCTCTCCTCAAAATAGTCTTAAGATGTACCTATTGAAAATATAATAACTACCTATACCAATAATAGCTAGCTACAAAGTATGCAGGCTAAGTGAGAAAATATACTACTTGAAATCTATAAACACAAACGCAACACAAAGATTAAAAAATAAAGCATTAGAAATAGAATAAGTTATTTATTCTCATTTTTATTTTCATTTGCAAAATATTCTCTGTACACATTATACAATTTTTTTTTACAAAAAATATTTCTTCAAAATCTGAAAAAGTTATGATAAACCATATTTCATTTTCTTGATCAGTTTATTAATGGAGTAAACTATGTGATGCATTATGAAGGAGGGAAAAAAGCACATGTATGAGAAAAAAGAAATCATTGCAATTTCTCGAAAGTCGTAGCAATAAATCAGAGAAGTGAATTTTTGAAATGACATAACTTGAAATAAGTATTTTTTTATAGACATTTGTGAATTAGATCCAAAATGTAAATCAATGTACATATACTGAACTATTTCTGAAAGCATCAAGTGAAAATATGGCACAATAACAATCCAAAGCTTTACATTCAAATAAAATTGTGCCAGAATTCTATATAAAGACACACAAAAAAATGAATATACATTAAAAAAAAAAACTCTAGTATTTACAAACATCTTACACAAAAATTGTACTACACATGTTCTATTCCAAATCACACTCCAAGACATTTACAGAGGACGAGTCAACATTTACACTTTATATACATTTTGTATCTTAATATTGCCAGTTCTGGTTATTTTGTCTTAGCAGATAGCTCAAAATTCACAAGTGCAACCAAGAATTTAATTAAATGCAGAATGAATTAAATATTTCTAATAAATCAGCAACAGAAAAAAAAGTTAAATAATCTAAATTTATAGTCATGATAAATCCCTATGTTTAACGAAAATTAAAAATGTAATTGCTAAATTTTATTCATTCAAATTAATAATAAAAACTTATTTGTTCTTTTTCTGATTAATTGTTTTTATGCACACTATTTTGTATATGATAGTTAAAGTAAAATAGTGAGAATTTTAATCAAGCATGTGAAACTTCTCAATGTTTTTTTGCTTTTAAGAATGAACGGTCAATTGTAATCAATTATGGAAATTATCTTTCATTTAAAATATTGCAATTAATTCGATTCTACGTTAATAATAAAAATGCCTTCCCCGATCTTTTATTATAATCTCTATTACGCAAAATATTTTAACAAGAAAAGCCTCCAAATTGATAAACATTCAATGCTTTGTATGTATTCTATTTTGGATAAAGAACAATTGGTATCAAAAGGGTAAAAGACCACCTTTTATGTTGAATAAAATAGGAGTCGGAAGTCCCACGTTCGTTTGAGAGAGTGAAAGCCAAAATTGTAAATGGGCCCCATTCTGTAGCCTTAAGGTTTTGTATTTTCTCAGACTGCGCCTGGGAAGAGTCCACCTGTGACAATTCCCATACTTTTCTATATGTGGATAGGAGCGAAAGAGAGAGGGGAACAAGAAAGGGCAATCGATTGGGTGGCAGGACCTCTGACCACTCGACCAGTGGGCCGTGTCACTGGGCACTTTGGTCTTCACCTTTACCAGCAATCCCACCCTCGCACAGTACCATTGAGAAAAACCTTTCTTTATTATCATCCTTTGAATGCGACTCCAGGGAACGTTATGAATTCACGGGACCGTGAAAAACTTCTGCTAAAGGTGGGAGAGGTTGGTGAAAAGGTATCGAGATTTGTATTCACCGGCGCACCGCTCCTCTGTGCATGTACATCTGAAGCTAATCGGATGATTAGTAGGTTGCTATTTTGGATGTCACGTGATGGCTTACTAATGGCGAAAGAATGAATTTGCAGTCGTTCACGTTTTTGACATATGCGTGTCGTGACGTTTTGAATCGAGACATATTAGAAGTGGAAAACACTGCTTGCTTTTGCACTGTTTGCGATTTTCTTTAACAAAGATAATTTAAAGCATTGTTGTAAATCAAATATAGTTTATAACATATACAAGTTTATAACATAACATAATAGCAATCTAAAAGACTACAAAAAAAAAAAAACATATGGATCAATCTTTCGCAAATTTTGAGTGATGCCAACATTTGATTCTGAATGCTTTATAATTTTGAAATGAGCTTTTTTTAAATTTATAAAGCTATTTTATATAAAAGCAGAAAGGCTAATCGCAATTCCTCTCTTAGTGAAAATAGGAAGGAATGCCGTATTAAAGATTAGGAAAATAAATAAGCACTGCATAATTCTGCTGTTAAAAATTCCATGAATCAGAATTTTATACAGTTGTTGATTATTATTACATATAAATAAAAACATCATTCAATTTGATTTTAAATTCAGATACAACATAATAATATCTAATCTAAACTGCATATTTGTAATCATAATTGCATAATATAATATAATCGGTAATTGTGCCAAATCGATTAATCACTTTTACTGTTTATTATTAATAATTATCGATTAATCACATTAACCATAACATTTTATTTGTTGTTGCCACTGATGATCCCAAAATGCCATACAATTATTATTTGTATCAGTTTTTCACAATTTCTATGTTTAAAAAAAATAATTTTCATTTAAATTGATCTATTTATTTTTAAATTAAAAATTAATGTACTAGCATTTTTAGACGCTATCCAGGTGCTCTATAATTTATGCATTGTTAATATTTATAAGCTCATTGACAGTTCTACTTATTTTAATTATACTTATTTAAACCATAACATATTATAAAGTTTATAATTCTTCTCAAAAAATACTCCTTAAAGTTAAAACATTAATTAACCATCTGATAGTTCAAAAAATTTAGTTTACGGGTGTTAACTAATTTATGCGTTATTTAATGATACAACGGGATTTATCATGACTTTGATCAAATGGTTGTACATAATTTAAACAACGAATAGTATGTCCATAGCTAAAAATCTCAAAAGAAATGTCGATATTTAATGAAAATAAAAACGTATGACTTTGGATTTGAAATGAATTATTGGCTTTCGTTTACAAAAGTTCCGGTTATGGATATTCTGCTCTTCTCCATGAGCTTCCTCCATTGTTAATGCAGTTTCTATCTGCTGCCACATGATACACGGGCATAAGTAATACTACCTTGGTCGCAAGTGATCTTGAATGCTTTTTAACAAAACGCAGATTTGAAATCTCGGTTTTATCAAGAAAGTTCCGACGTGCAATAGCCACTATAAGTCCGAATGTGTTCTTCCGTGAAACTCGACGGACTGGAGATGACCGATGGTTGACTATGATGTTCCGGACAATAATGACCTCTTGGACATTGGCAGAGAGTATTGGTGCTCACCTCTTCGACATCTGGCCTCTTTTTTACAGTGAAAAGGCGGCAAGGTTCCTTTCTCTGGCAACGCATTTTCTGTATGAAAAAAAAATGAATCAATAAAATTTGTATTGTTTAAAACAAGTATAAATTTTCATATCCATATGTGAAATAAAACTCGTTTTGATACAACCCACAAAAGGTAACACAGTAAGAAGATTTTATTTTTAGTTTACATTTTCAATTGCAATATTTCAAAATACTCTTTCTTTAAAATAATAGACAAATTCTTTAAAATAAGATTGAAATTTTCTGGCAGCAGATGTTATAATTCTCTCTAAAATCACTATCAGAAAGTTTCTGAGATAAAAGAAATATTAATCTGAAATAAGTTTCTAAAATAGAAATTTTATGCTAAAAAAAAAGAATAATAAGAATAAACATATTTAACTCGTTCAATCTGACTTTTGCATGATTGAAATTTTAAATCCCTTATAAAAATGGTTGTTTTTCGGATAAGCCGCGTAAAAGTAGGATTTATTTATCCAATAAGGAATTAAATTTGATTTTCGGAACGTGTGTACTCTTCAGGGCCGTAGGGATGCCTAGCCAAGGCAATAGGTTCAATATTGCACTTGAAAATTTTTTCAACTTAAATTACAGTTAAATTTATAACTGATATTGACAATTTATTATTCTGAAATGATCACTCAATATTGATGCTACATCAACTCATACTCTTTAGGAAAATATATTCGTAATAAATTATACGTTTCAAATAGGTGACACATTGGGTTAAAAATGTGGGTATGAGAGTGAAATTGGAAGAAGTATATTTCATATATGTAAATACACATAGCAATATTAATAAAATGGAGTAAACATTTAAATGCGACAAAAATAGAAATCAACAGGATATCGGTTTGTTGTAATTTTAAACGGGGCCAGTTAATTTCGGGAGCGTTTTTCTCCTTCCTTTACCCTCTCACTTTCTCGCATGCCTTGGCATTTAACATCTTAAGAGAATGAGAAAAACAAAGGCCGGATACGGGTCGTGACTGCGGAATGAATGGGAAAAGAATGAATGAATGGGAATGTTGTTTTCTCAAATCGGGGTAACAAACGGACACTGCACTTCCTTCCACACAGAGAGACGGTCACTTCTGCAGAAGGGCGTGTGTTCTCTAAACGAAGGAAGTGCGAACTATTTCGGCAGAATGAATCCATTGTGGTCTCCGGCAAAAAGTTACATTCGAGATTCCCGCTGGTTACGTCGAAACAAAAGGGAAATAATATGAACCTCTATGATCTTTTATCACCTTGATAGGTTTCCCGTTTCGAGATGGATAACTTGGATTTGGAGGCAGCGCGCTGTGTCTTGGCTGTGCAGGCAGCTTCAAGGTTGGCAGATTCCATAAAGCTACCTTCCTATGTGGTTGGCATTAAGCTGTTTACGATTTCAAAGGAATCTATAATTCGCATCTTTATATAAAAGGAACAATTAAAAAGATTCGTGTTACGGACGGCGGACTTTGGCCATGGTTGCCTATATATTTGGAGGACATTTCAATTAGATACTCTCTGAGAAGTATAGAGTTGGGAAAAAAGAAATCGACGTTCTTATAGTTGTATATTCTTCATAATAAACGATATATTTTGTAGATAAAATATTACGTGGATTGCCTATTCTCTGTTTTATTGGTTTCAATCGCATTGGAATTTAAAATAGCAGGCATGAACATTCTTATCAATAAAATTGAACTCCGTGTTCTATTTTAAAATTTTTTTTAAAAAATTCTATCTTTTTTCTAGAAATTAAACCTGCTTTCAAGCCTTCCCGTCTTTTGTCTTAGTGCAATAAATTTAGATTTTCAAGTCTATCTATATATTAAAAAAAATGTTATGTACACATTGTATTTTATTCGCTTTGTGATTGGTAGATAGTGAGTCATTTGACAGATGATATTTAAGGTTTGTTTTACCAATATTGTTCGAAATATTCAATGAAAATTTTTATTACGACGAAGTAAGTATTTATATTGATTGCACTTGAGTTCAATAAAGAAAACAGGGACAAAAAAGGAAAATTAAAGCTTTACTTAACACCAAATCAACAGCAAATGTGTTTAAAACAATATTATTTGCTAATTCTACTTTTAGATACACCATTTGTGGCAACACTCATAAATAGCTTTCCGTTTATTTATTTTTTTCGAGTAACGGACAGTTTTTGTCCCTTGGCTAGCCAATCGCCGGAATATTTAAGGAATACACGTAATGATCCTGTGTTGCTTTTTTTAAGTAGTAACAGAGAGTCCAGCTATATCAGATAAAGAAAAATTGTGGAGAAAGACTGAGCAAAAATCTGACAATTTGAAAAGAAAAGCTGATCGTGAAGCTGCTAATTTGGCAACAAAATGCGAAAAATTGATTCAATATTTAGATATTGGAAATATAAGTAAATAATTTTCTCATTGTAGGGCTTTGAATTTTGAATCAAAAATAGACCAATCGGTAAATGTACATTATCATCATGGAAAAGTTTCCAACTCTAACCTGCTGAACTGGAACTGACGAACTCTGGGTAGTATAGTTTTGGACAACATCGGGGTTACTGAGCAAAATCGAACAGCTACCGAAGCCCTCTAGTCTAATGTATTATTTTAAACCTAAAACTCCTTCTACTTCATTATTCGTTAGAAATTTTAGTTGTTAAAAGAAATTCGAGGGGAAAAAAAATGTGATCTTACACTTTGCGGTGAACAGGCGAGGAAGTACAAAATGGCTACTCCATCTGGTGTATTGTATATTTCGTGCTTGAATATGTAAGCGACACTATTCTTGGGGCAGACGCAATGCATCGTTTGCTTTGTTGTATTGTCGGGATATGTTGCGTAGGTCCAAGCAACATCCCGAAAATAGCGGCAAGTAGGCAACTGATTCACTGGCTCGCAGAGCTAGAAAGAGAAAAATCGTTATTAAAATATATTTATCTAAAATATCATGTGATAATTTAGCTTTTTAATGTATTGCGTTACGATGGTTAAATTGAAAAATGAAAGTATAATAATAAATAAATAATATCCAGCAAAAATAGATATTTTGTATTAAAACGTAATCTTCATTATTGCTAAGTAAAAAAAAAAAAAAAGATACATAAAATGATAATATGGTGGAAAAGCATTGATAAAACCATTAGAAACGTGGTGTAATGTACTGTTCATTTCAGTATCCCAAGAATATCATTTTTCGACGTTTCTACCTCTCTAAGTAGTAGATACGAAAAGATGACAGCATTTCCTTAAATTTTCAACCTTGATTCCCACTTCATAGGTACTTTTTTTCAATTTTTTCCCCCACATGTATATAAGTATCGTATCATTTCTTATCGTAATATTTTATTTTAACTCAAAAGTGTTTATTGATTGTTTCTATGGTTAGTACAAGTGGTAAAAAAAGTTTTCAGAGATGGCATGAATAATATTTTATATAATATCATTGCACGTACTGAGATAATCTACTATTGTTAATATAAAAACGTTATCAAAAATGACATTAACAAAAAAAGTGTTTATCATAAAAAAATTGTTATTATTGTCCTTTATTCATCAAAGTTTAATGTTAGGCTTTTCTTGACTAAATTAACAAACATATCCTGACACATGCGCACAAGTGCGGAAGATTTTTTGAATCATTAAATGAACAGTACCATTTGAGAAGTAAAAATGTACAATAAGGTATTTGCAGAAGAATCTTAATGTCTACATTATTTATTTTGAATATGATAGAAAAAAAATTAATATAGTGATTAAAATTTAAAAGACAACTAGTTTTTATTCCGTGTTTGATATAAAATCGTAAGTTATACGCAGAAAAGCATTAGGTGAGTGTTTGGCAAAGTAATAATTTCAGAGTTGGTTATCAACATTAGCACCTTACCTTCAACTGCCTTGATTTGTCCACTACCGTGTATCCATCTCTAGGATCAACTGACATAGAACACACTTTTTTCCCAGGGCATCTGCACTGTCTTTCTATCCAAGGTGTAGAATATGTATCCACCCTGTTGCATACGGCCATCTCTGAGCATTCAGGCAAATCGGATTCACTAGTCTGAAAAAAAGAAAGAAAATTAGTATTTCTGGCTACTCAATGAGTTACATAGAGCAAAGTCGCTATAAAACTGAGAAAGAAATTTTCTACTAATGTGGATAAGATACAGATTTATTTACTGTATTTTCTCATAATGACAAGCATTTATCAGTTTCTTCTGTTTCACTCTGTAATTAACATAAAATCCAATATGCAACTGTAATTTGAAAAATTACGGTTGCTTTCTTCCACACACATATGATTTAAAACTGGAAAATCAGAAAAAAGTCATAGAAGATAAACAGTAAAGGTTTGAAAAAAAGAAACTCAATTTATTAAAGAAAATTCTTTTTAATTTTTTTATTTATTCTTTTAAATTTTCTTTAAATATGAAGGAAAATTTTTCTTCATGGAAAGATTTCCCTCGATAAAATAACTTTTTAAAACTATTATAATGTCTTAATTTTTAAACTATACAGGTTACCTATCACAAATCTGGAAATGCTCATAAGAGGATTTCTCAGCAGTAGTTCCGGAATAGTTTTAACGATTCTTTTATTAAATGCATTTCAGTCAAGTTATAAATCTGGATTGGTTACCACCTGCCAAAGTGCTATGAAGCGTGTGTGAAAACCTAACGGTGGCCAATGGAATGGAATTCATTTTGCTTCATTTCCGCTTCAAGGCCTTTTAGTTACCTTTTAACATGCTGAGAATTCTCTGCCTCCCTAGATTAGTTTCGGTTCCGTTCGTACCAGATGGCTTGTGAAGGAATCTGCCGAATCTCGATTTAACCCCTTTAGCACCGGAATCCTTCAATCCGGACATCATCCGCCACTAAACCTATATCGAAATTTTCTCATATAAATCTTATCAGATGACAGCCCTCGTGTAGAAAAGTGAAGCAGGATACCTCCCCAGTACTACTTGTTCCCTTTTCTTTCTGCTTTTTTATGGGGTCTCCCTCTTTTCTCTTCCCTTGAATGGCGTGCAAAGAGCGGGTAAGTGTATTATTTCCCTTGAAAGTGATGAATAAGGTGGTTGTACCAGTAGTCCTTGATCCGGCAAAATTTGATAGAGTTGAGAAAAAAGGTCTCTCCTCCTTTCTTCTCCAGAATGAAGGATTGCCTTTGGATAGAAGTGGTGGGGGGTAGGAAGCAGAAGAGATGGATTGTTGCTTTTGGATAGACTTTTGTACTAGCCACTTAACAGCTGCATTTAATGTTTTGCCGAAAATGTCACAGTAATTATTCTTTCATTCTAAAATGACAGATTGCATAGTCCATCCTCTTTGGCAGATATTTAAAAGTGTGCCAGCTGAAAGAAGGAATTTTAAATGATGACTTCAGAAGGAAGTTCTTTTAATAGATAAATATTTGCTTTTATTTGTTTCTTGTATAGATGAAATTTCCAACTTTCTTGATGAAACTATGATACTTTTGGTCGATTTATTTTACCATCTTTTATTAATGCAGTAGTTCCATAAATCCCGTGAAATTAGAACCTGTGCTTTTCCAAATAATTAGAATTCTAAAAAAAACCCTGCGTTATTTAATGGGCGCAGTAATTGGCAATAGAAACTTCATTCTGTCATGGAATAACACATCGTCTTTTTATCACGTGGGAAACATGATGTTCGTTTGGTTTGAGGTTTTTGAAGCTACAAAATGCACGAGCAGAAAATTGGCGATTTGTCGCTTTTGAGACAACAATTTTTCGCTTTTAGGTTTATTAAGAAATGATAAAGAAGGTTGTTACATTCGGTGACTTGTCGCCAACAAAAAGTTATAACTTGGCAAGAATGACTGCCATGTACCCGATTCTCCTGTCTGACCAATAAAGGGCAAGGTCGTAAGAAGTTATCGCCGGAAGAAGCACAATGAAGAAAAGAGGAATGGGGGGGATGAGAAATTTAAAAAATTCTGGCCTTGAGAAGAAAAAAAAATTTTAGAACTCGGTTGATTTTGAGATAGTCAAAAGTCATCGCTTTTCTAAACGTTGGTGATTGCGAGGTATGAACTATGTGAGAACATGATGTTTTTATGTCAGATTGATACCACGTTACTCAAGAAAAATAATGTTATCACATAATAACTTGAAATTTGCAATAGCAGTTTTGTGTGTGTGTGTGTGTGTGTGTGTGTGTGTGTGTGTGTGTGTGTGTGTGTGTGTGTGTGTTTGTAATATGAAATATAAAATCATCATCAAATCAATGTCCCTTGTTCTACAGAAATAATAAAAATGCATCCAATGAACAAAAATAATTTGTAATTTTTAGTACTGATTTATTTAGTACGGTTATGAGGTCAAACAAGAAAAGAATACCCCTAGTTTCCTTTCCAATAAACATACTTATTCTATTTCAGCACTTTACATGTAAACTCGAAATTCTTTTCAAAGATTCGTTTCTTGCAAATCCACCCCTCCACTTTTCTTTTAAACTTGTTTGCGGATGTTTCTTCTGTTCCTTTATTTCCAGGCAATTTTATTTTGTTTTTGTTTTTGGGCTATAAAGGGAATTTCCCCAGGAGAGGAAAAGATAAAAACAGTACCTTCCGTCATTCGCTCGTTAGTCCCTCGGAGAAAAACACTTACCGACAAACAATACCCATGCTAAAATTGTCTCGTTGACCCTCAGACAGTCTCGCTGCGGAAGAGCATTGCGTCACGCGAAATCCATCGTCGTTTCCGCATACGTGACAATAGGCGTCGTCACAGGGGTCAATTCGTTAAGCATTCGACCTTGCCCCTCGTCATCCCCTAGTCCCTTCTGCGAAATTTCATAAGAATTGCGTCACCAGGATCTTAGGAATCGCGCCAAAAACTGGTTTGGATTGACCCAATCTCCGTAATCGTCGTTTCTTTTCTTTCGAAGACTATGGTCATTAGATAACGGATTTGAGGTGCGCTTCGGAAACATTCGTTCACTGGAACAATCAATCACAAATGAAAAACAATTGCACTCGCAGACGATTTGATATTCCATTCAGAAGCAAGAAAATCCATAATGCCAAACTTTAGATCACAAATATATCACTAGTATTATATAATACGAAAATGATTGATATACGATTTAATAATGCATTCAGAAACAAAGAAATCCATCCTTATCTGTCTCATGATTTTACTTTGATAAAATTGTTTCCGGCTATTCTAAAAAATATGTTTTTCGGCTTGCTTTTTACTTTCTCGTATACCAAGTATAGAAGAAATATAGTAGTCGTCAAAAAATTCGAACTCGGAGCTTTTGACGAATCTCTGTGTTTTAGACCCCCCGCCCCCGAGTTCGGAAAACCTATTTTTGAAAAATGTCCGTCTGTCTGTCACTCTGTGACAAAGATAACTCAAAACTGCTTTGTGTTAAGATGGGTGAAATTCGGTATACGATCTTCAGATCAAATGTATAGATTTCTATCAAATTTTGTTCAAAATCTGTTCAAATAAAGCCTGTATGTTCGGCTGTCTGAATAAAAGTTAACACGATAACTACAAAACGAAGAGAGCTAGATAGATAAAATTCGGTGCCCAAATTTAACATCTATAATGTAGACATCTATTAAATTTTGTGTCTAATCCAACAACGGGTTGAACGTCTAACGGTCTGTACTTTCAGAAACATGCAAACGCAATGATTTAAATTTCTAAAATCTGGCACGTGATTTTGTAACTACAATAACTCTGTGTAAAAATTTTTTATTCAATCGGTAGGAAAAAATATGTCTAAAACACAAATTCGATTTTTGGTTACTATCAACCCATTAACTGTTTTTAATGAGCATACTCGTCATGGGAAAAGTACAACATTTTGCTTTATAATGAATTTATTCAATGACAATTATTATATTTATATAGTATTTATGTTTCTGACAATTTAAATACGCATTTTCCGAAGAGGGCGAAACAGTTAACTGATTAATCGCATGCCAGGAAATAATCGTCAAAAAAAATGAACTGGATAAGAAAGAATCACACGATAGATTCAACGAAAATGTTAAATTCACGCCAAAGGGTGATATTTTGTGACTGCTTGCACTAATATCATGTAAGGCGTTCTCTTTGATAACACTTTTATTACAAAGTATGCGAGAAAAATTTGGAGGAGACCAGCCCCGCTGGTTTTATAATCATGCATGAATTTTATCATTAATTTTTACAGCGAGTCAACCTGATCACTCTCTTCAAAATACGTCAATAAAAATTAATTTAACAATTTTGAAACAGATGTCAGAATCGATGGAAGATAAAATGAATAACCTTCTGAATAAAAAGATATATTGATAGGAAGCTGTGGCGTATACGTATCCTTTCATACAGCGTGAACTGGCTCTCTTGTTAGACAGAATAGAGGGCGGAGAGGCTTGCGCGAAGTTATTCGGTTTGTTCAAGGCAGGTGGTGCTTTCCTTGACCTCATTCTGATGCCCCTTTTTTTTATTTATTCGTTCGGAACTCTTCCTCCAACCCCGTATCTCGTGAAAGAATTTCGGAACAAAAATGACCATTATCTGAAGATGCCCATCCTTTCCTTTGCATTTACTGTCAATCTACACGGAAGCGCGCTTTTTTTTTTTTTTTTTTTTTTTTTAAGCATGACATTATTTTGTCACTGCAACACTATTATCATATTCTTTTTCTTTTTTTACTTTCATTTATGATATTATTAACGGTTTTATTAGGGAGGGGGAGGAAGGGCACGTTAGAAGCATGCGGAAGCAGTGGTCCTTCATCCCCCATTTGGGATTTTTGAATGACTCTGAATAAAATCAATTCTATAATCGTTTGCTTAAACATATAAAATGCAATGTGGCCTGAAATTTATGTTACAATGCAATTTTGCTTATTATTAATTTTTTTTAATTAATACAGAATAAAAAGAATTATTCTTTTTTCTAATAGATGAATAAATCTGCAATAAAAAATAACGTAAGAATAATTAATGATTTTTACAGTCTTTTGGCGAAAAAGGGTGTGTGGTGATTACTGGAAAAATAAATAAATAATTTAATCTTGTACAGTTTTATCAAGTTTTAATCTGTATAAATGTCATTTACTTAAAAGCAGAGTAATATTATGCGTGTAATTCTAATTTATTTAAATTATATCCGGGAAAGAATAAAGTAATATGTATTTAGATTTTTCCTCTAACTCTTAAACTGTCTATTAAATAAAACAGTTAAGCAGGAGAAACAAGATTATCTGTTGATGCATATCTATGCACCCCCATTCCACTTCGGTTCTTTTCTGAATTCGTTCATTCATTAACATCTTTCTAACTTCAGTACTATACACATAGTACTATATCGATATAGTGCTGAAATAAGAAAGAACTTTGATTTTTTCTGCTACAGTTGAGACATATAACCACTAATAAAAGATATAACATATTTTTGTGCGGGAGGGGGACGGTGGAATATCAACTTGATTTTCCAACTGCAGCTAAACATTAAAAAGAGACGATTTTTAGCAAGTTCTTAAAAGGTAAAAATGACAAAATTTTGAAAAGGAAACGCTTCTATATAAAGAATTGCAACCTTGTTCTTGAACTCATTTAATATTTAAATCGTGATAGAGAAATACTAATTGATAAAATCAAATATCAAAACATTTTGATTCCCCCTTCAGAAAATGACATTGTTTAGTAAATAAAGCTTATTGATTTTTTTTTAAGTTCAGTTCGATATCACTATTGAAACTTACATATGAGCAGACTATGTTATTTTTAAGCTTAATTAATAGAGACCAGTATTCCCTCACTTTCAATTTTCGGCGTATTTAAATCGTAAATACTAAGCCAAATCTGTGATAATTTTTTTTTTAAATTATTATTCTAGAAGCCTAAAAATGCAAATTTCTCCTGATTGTTATTATATAACACGTACATAATTTTTTTGACATTCATAATAAAGAATAAATTGCATTTTTTAAAGACTTGTGTTTATAATACATGAGGTCATCTGTTACGTTTTGAAAACATCTCAACTTTTTAATACGTATTGTAGAAGTTAATAAATAATCTTACAAAAAAATCTCATCGTAATTGATTGTCAACTTAATGTGATTATTTATTTGGATGGTTAACTAAAGCATAAATTTACAATCAAAATTGTTTTTAAAAAATTTATTTGTTGTTTAAAAATAGCTTGTGAAATAAAAATTTAAAAAAATACACAACTTTTCTCCTCTTGCAAGAATTAAAAACATAGCAAAGCATATCATTTTAGGCGGAAAAGAAATGTACAATATCCATCCAGTATCTTCCTTCCTCTCCCCACCGCCTGATAAATTTTATTCTGAGTTGCGAATACAAGTGTTAGCGAAATTCATATAGCAAAATCATTTCACGTCACATCTCAATCGCATTAAAAAGTATCTGCGCATGTCATATCTGAAAGCCTTTAAAATTTAAATTTATATAGCGAACGTGATGTATGTCATAGACAATGAATTGGTTCTATTCAAGGCAAACTCTAATAATCTTAAATAGAAAAAAAAATCATAATAATAATACAGTGGACTCTCACATAACATGATAAAAAATTGTGATAGCGTGTTAATCAAGTTCCGTATTATATGTAAAATAAATTTAACATTTTCAATCTCTTCTGATTTTTCACTTAGAAAAACACGTACATGTCGTTTATAAAGAGTGTTCCAAAATTAACGCAAGATTTGAATTTGCAATCATTCGTACAGTAAAGTGTGGGCAACTCTATTTAAAAAAAACCGTTTGACAGCCGATAGTTAGTAAAAATGTAGCGTTACAGGATAGAACAACGTATTTTTATTGTTGAATAATATTTCAACAATAATGAAAGCCTGACGACCAAAGTTCGAAAATTTGAGAATTGACCCTTCAGATTGTATGATTTAACACTATTGGATTTCTTTTTATGGGACTATTTGAAGTCAAAGGTCTATGCCAACAAGCCCAGATGCATTGAAGGAAAAAAATTCATCAAATGGAAAATTGCGACAAAAGAGAGTGTATGCGCCACAAAAGTCGTGGAGGCCATTTGCTCTATGTGTTATTCCACACATAACTCTATCCTATGTATTTTACGATTCAATAGAAATACAATTTAAAGAGGAAAAAAAACTTTTTATTTATTTAATTCAAATCTTGCTTTAACACATTGTTCTATCGTATATCGTCCATTTTTACTAACCTTAAACTCTCAGCTGTCAAATGTTTGTTTATATATATATATATATATATATATATATATATATATATATATATATATATATATATATATATATATATATATATATATATATATATATATATATAGGGTTGCCGCCGTTTTACAGCACGAATGATGACAAATTCAAAACTTGCGTTAATTTTGGGACATCCTTTATATGAAAAATCAAACTAACAATTTTAAAAAAATAATATCATCATCTCATTAGCAATATGTGCAATTACAAATTAAAAACACGTTTGAATCTTGCATAAATTCGCTCAATTATATTATCTGTCGCAAAACATGATTTCTTACTGAGAAAAGTATCCCTCTTTAGTGTGAGAGTCCACTGAATTGTGCTGATAAATCAGAAAGGCGGAACTTCAGGGAATATGTAAAGTGTATGCTATCAATGTATAAACAATTGGAATCTTATTACTTATAAAACATTTGTAAGTACTAAGATTCCAAATGAAGAAAAACATAAGAATAAATACGATTTTATTTTAAATAAAAGTTCCTTTAATAATTTTTTTGAAATATTTAATGATAACTTATAACAAGTCTCTGCAACAATGCGATTAAACTGGTATGATTCTTTAGAATTTTCCAGAATTCATCTTTCAACCACTTTTTTTATTGTAAAACTAGCGAACGGCGCATAGCATGAGCTCTGTCCAGAAGCAAAGGGGTTGGTAGATATGTCGGGAGCTTTTTTTTTTATGAAACAATTTTCCCATTCTTCAGCCTTGGCTTGTCATTCGTATCTTGCTAGTTCTGCTCACCGGAACAGAACGAATTGCGGCCAAGTTTAACAGTTTTGTTGCCATTTTGTTCGTATTGCAGCTCAAGTGCCCATGACCTTCATGTGACTGAGCCCCGGCGTATATGAGCATCTCCTCTCCTCTGAGAAAAAGAGGACAGAAAAAGATCTGCTTTATTTGTTTTGGAGATTGTTATCGCCTCTAGAGGAGTCAAACACTAAGATAATTTCTTTTTTTTTTCTACTGCTGTTTCGATTGTTATTGTGAAGAGTTAAGAATGCAATTTTTTTCTGTGCTCTGTTGGCTGTAGGAAATGCTGATAGTTGCGCTACTGAAAAGTAGATTTTTATCGTTTAATTTTATATGGTGGATGTATTTATTAATGAACTCTATGGACAGCTTTTTCGCGCTCTAATTATAATGTTTTATAAGACTCCTAACTCGTTTTATGCTAAGGTAGAAACCACTGTTTTTATGCTAAGGTAGAAACTGAACACTTTAAATCTGCGAATAAAGTTTTTTTAAAAATGTTTACATTTATTTGAACTGGCATAATCCAACCTGCACAAAACAGTTATGAATGTCGATAACGAACCGACTCGAAGGTTTAATATTTCCCTCCTCTTACACAAATGAACGCTTGGATTTACCGATTCTTGTTTGCTGCTCAGTACTTTAAGTCCTCTTCTCAGGAAGGAATATGAGGGGAAGACCTTTTGAGACTTCTGTTTTGCGCTGAAAAATCATACAGTGATTATTACTCTTTATTAAAATGGTTTCCACAGAAGTTGCAATTCAATGAAGTATATATATTAATATACACTTCAGTGTAAATATAACTTCTGCGGAAATTTTTCCGCAAAAGCAAAACTCTGTGCTAGCAATTTCCTTTCTGAAAGTACATAAATTCGAAACACTTTCTCATCGCTCTTTTTCTTACTTTCTATTTTCATAGCCGGTTCTCTACGCTCCTTTGTGTGTGTGTGTTTTTAATCTTTATGATGGATAGAAATTGCATAATGATTTTTTTTTAATTATGAAAAATTTAAACTCGATTTAAATAACTTCACACCTATTTTTTCTAAGAATGTTTGCATATGTATGTATATATTTACTTATAATACTTAACTTAAAACTTAAACAAAATAATTTCATCTGAAAGGAATTTTTTAGCAAATTATGATGAGATAATTTAAATAAAACGATTTTGTTTGTTATATTTGTTTATATATAATTAAATAAAATGATTTTAAAAAAAGGTGGGAGGCATTGACAACCTCAAATTCTTTCAGGCTGATCGAGAAGAATGCAAAACGATAATTTAAAACGCTGCAGCTAAGTGAAGTGAGTTATTCGACGCTTATGCTGTCATATATTGATTATAACATTCCAAAATGAAGTGTGAATTTTTCTGATTTCATGAAAAATCTTTGTTTTCTGTGCATTCGCTGTCCTAACTGAAAGTGACGATGGAGCGGTGACTTTGTGGTAATGTCGCGGTTTCTTTCTCATATTTCTGACATTAATCTTAATTGTTATTAAAAAAAAATCTGTAAAACATCCACCTCCCAATTTCTAAGCATTCCTTACTGAATTTATTACTCTTATTCTTGTGATTATGCAATTATCCGTCCAATAGAGTTTTTAGATTTCGGAGCTCTCTCTTGTTTCATAGCATCTGCATTCTTATGCAAGTTTTATATGAGACTAGTTGATCTACCTGGCGTTATACGAAATTTAAATACTTTCATATATATTTCAATGTGAAAACTAATTGTGTATAAGTTATTATCATACGTACAGTCCTTTTATTATACTACGCCACTTGATTGATAACTTGGAAGTAAAGGGTACATCAGTTCTTTTAGGCACTGTTAAAAAATTCTTATAAAATAATAAACAAATTCCGAAAGGATTCCAGAAATTTTAAAAAGATAGTGGCAAAGTTCATGAGAGTGTGTTCAAAATCGTCTGCATTAATTTTAAAAGAATTTATGCGAACTGAAGAAAACATTACACAAAGAGGTGTTAGGTATCATAGAAAATGTAACATTTTGAATTTAAGAAGATATTAAAATATTTTCTGTTAAATAATTTGCTCCTAACTTACTACATATAAAGGGCAAAATTTCAATTATTTTCTAGTTAATTCAATATTTAATTAACTTTTGTTCTTTGAAAAGTTAACGATATTCTTTGCCTTGTATTATAATATTAATGTGCAAACTTTGATTGAAATCGGTTCAGTCTTTAGAAGGAAATGTGGAGCATACATACGTACACAGACCACAATGACTTTTATTTATATTTAAAAATAAACATTTCAAAACAAGTTGCTGAATGGTGGAAAAATAAATAAATAAACTTGACATGTCAATAAATGTCCGAAATTAGATATAAATTTTCTGCAGAAAAAGAAATATATATTTCTTCCAACTCCATAACATCAGTGAATAAATATGGGAGAAAAAGAGACATAATATTTATATTAGAAAATAGACTGCCAAACAAGAAAACAAATGAGCTCATCTTTTCTAGGAAACAGTCTTCTCGGTATTGCGCAATCTTTCGGCGAAATGTGGTCAATAACAAAAACATTTCCATCCCGCTTATGAATTCGGAGAAAACAGTTGAGCCGTTTAGTTTGTGATACCCTATGTAACACCTTACTACGGATTCATATCCCTCCCTCCTCTTTTTTTTTCTTGCAGTGGGGGGTATGTTTTTGGTTCCGAGGGCTCCCGCGTCGATTCCAGAATCTATTTTGATGTTGAATGAATGTTGTTAAACAACACGTGTGGTGGGAAAAAATCAGCTTCATGCCAAAATTTAGAAATAAATATATCCCGTCAGAGTTGCATAAATTATTTTTTAAGCTTCCTTTTTTGGGGCAAGGGGTAATTTTTCTAAAATCTTCAGTGACTTATTCTAATTGACTTACAGAAAAGAAATAGCTTACAGAATTGCAGATCACTGATTATTGAAATGAATTTTGGTCAGATGTTTCAATATTTTATTTCATTCTTCCCTCCCCCCTTCTAATATTTAGTTCACCGATTTTGACTTAATAAAAACTGCCATTATTTTAATCTTTGGGGCATAAACTCGTCATATAGAAAAGAAATGAGAAATAGTTTACAGAGTGGTAAAGAACTGAAGATCGCAGATTATTGAAATGTATTTTGGTCAGATAATTCAACATTTTATTTCTTCTAATATTCATTAGTTCACCGATTTTGACTTAATAAAAATTGCCATTATTCTGGCCTTTGATTTGTATAAAACTAATTTTAAATAAGCTTTAATGCCTTAAATTAAACGCATCAAATAATTTTTTTTTAATATTTAGTTCATCCATTTTTATTTAATAAAAACTGCCATCATTTTGGTCTTTGAGGCATAAAAGCTTTTATGCCTCGTCATATAGAAAAGAAATGAGAAATAGTTTAAATTTTGGTCAGATAATTCAATATTTTATTTTTCTAATATTTATCAGTTCATCAATTTTGACTTAAGAAAAATTGCCATTTATATGGTCTTTGTTGAGTATAAAACTAATTTTAATTCCTTAAAAAAGCTTTTATGCCTCAAATTAAACGCATGTTAACTCCATTAATGGTGTTTTTTTTTCAGACTCATTCAACATAAAGCAACCAGACGATTATCACTAGCTATTGCGTAAAAACGTTCACCCAGCCACCGATCCACGTCACGTACTCATCTCTTTTCCATGAATGAATTGCACGCAGTGCGCCACTCGATTTAATTAGGCGAGCAGACTTCATGTAAACAAACCAGAAGCGCTTTTTTTTTTCTTTCGTTTGACTGAGGTGACACCGAACAAAATATCGCGCACGGGGAGGAGGATGGGGGGGGGGATGATACCACTTCCCTTGCCACATCGAAAAATAAACTGTGTAAGAAGGAATGCAAGAAAAAAGAAAAGATGGAAGAGGCGTGGGTTTCGCACGCAACAATAATCGCCCTAGGGTCTCGTTCGGTTTCTACTTCCGGTGACTCTGAAAAACAGCCCTGGGTACTTGAGTGATGGGAAAGGTCTAATGATGGACACAGGTGCCCATTCTAAGGGAATTTTTCATCTGAAAAGAAAAATGCGTCGCTTTTTTTTTTTTTTTGTTCATTCGCTTAGTGTCTAAATAATAGTTATGGATTGAATTATTTATAATATAAGATTCAGACTTGTCAGTTTTTTTCCTGTTTTATTCTAAAATCAAGTTTATTTCTTCTAAAATCAGTAAAATTTTGGCGAAAATCAAAACTACTTAAGTTGAATCACTGGGAATGTAAATTGAATAAGCAGTAAATTTCGAACCAGGATAAACAACACTGAAAAATACTCGACGATATCGTACAATAGTTTCTATTTGTAAACATACTGCCATCCATTTAGCGCAACCGCTCTACGATATTGTCTTTACCTTTGTAATGTTGAGGTATTACTTGGATGTCGCAAAATTACTGCAATGGAAAGAAAATAAAAGGAGGAAAGGGATTAAAATTACTAACAGCGTAAGTATTAAGCGATAATAAACATAAAGATTTTTTTGTTTGAGTCGTACAAATTTTATATATTCGGATGTTTTATATTTTTTTATTCATTTTAAAAGACAATGGTTTTATTAGCAATTTATTTGTTTATGATGATTGCAAGCAGATACTCTTATATTCGTTCCTTTTTTATTATTATTTTGTTTGTTATTAAAAGATGCTTGTTCAACATATTTGCAATTAAAGGAGAATTCCCGCTAAATCAAACAGTAAACCCGCATTAGATCAAATCAATACAAGAAACTACAGATTCTGATATATAATTATTAGAATTTTTAAAATTTTTCGGATCGTCATTCGATATGTGTAAAACATTTCTACTAAATGTTTAAAATTTTATATCTACACATCATCATATTTAATGATGGATAGCTTATCGCTAATATTTATTTAGCAGTAACAATTATAGCGATCTAAACGTATATTTGAAAGAAGAAAAAAATCTGCCCTTATTAGTTTTTGAGAGTACAGCACCAGTTATGCCTTTTTGCATCAATATCTCCTGTAATGTTTACTTTAACGAGCATTCGCCATACATATTGATTTCTCGCATATTATATCTTATATGGTGTATCATATGTGATTTGTTGACATGATGTGGAAATATGGAAAGTGAGATGCCAATTCCGATGGCATCCTTACGATCTGACCACGATTCAGAGTTGCGAAATCCTCACTAAAAAAGCACTGACTTTGATTCACTCAATCATTATAATAATTTTATACTTCAGTTATTTTCTTTGAATAAGTCTATAATTTAGATTGTGGTGAAAAACATAATTTTAAAAGATGACTGACTCAGTAACACTTTTTGACACAATTCTGTGGTCAATTTCGTTCTTCTTCCACAGACGAAATTTTTATTGTTGCTTTATATTATTCAGCTATTTAATTATGTCAAATCATGTATTTTATTTAAATTAAATAGTCACTCAACGCTATTATAATATGAATAATTTCCCAAGTAGTTTTCGTGGTTAAATGTAAAAAATGTTGATATTGGTAAGGTGACTTTAAGGTAATAATTCAACAAAAATATGTTAATCAATTTCTGTAAAGTTATCGTTTTGAAAGAAAAACAAAACACTTTAAGCATACTTCTTTTTTTTTTTTTTGACGTTATCATGATATATTTTCAGCTAGAGATTACAGTTACGTGTTATCGTTTTCACAGAAAGACATGTATGTGGAATATGCATGTATATCAAATTTTTCTTATCCAATAACTTAATAAGGCAACTTGCCTTCAGGTCAAATGCCTGTGATCTTGATAATAAAATACAAAACTAAATGCATTTATTAGAATAAGTAAAAGAACAAGGAAATGAAAAATTCTGTGTGTGTGTGTAATTACGTTAGCAGCGCATAGTACATGCATAATTATATATACGCTGTAGAACTTCAATACTTAATTGTAGCAACGCAGCACAATTAGTTTCCTTTGAAAGACATTACAAACACGTTGTGTCTTTCAAAATAAACCGTTTAAATAATTACCAATTCAATTTCTCCTTGTATTATTGGTAATTATCTTATGATCGATTAAAATTTTGTTCATTTTATCCTCAATAAATAAGTTATAATCAGCCTTTCTTAGTTATAAAATTGTCCTTTTTACGTCTTATGTTATATATTTTAGTAGTAAATTATTTTAAAACACAAGAAAACGAGCTGAAAATTTGATAAAATGTCGTGGTTTAATAATTAATTTTAAATTTACTGACTTTATTAGGAAATATTCGTTTGTTCCTAGCTTTGCATATTTTACTTATCATGTTTAGTTCGATATTAAGTTTTAGGACAATGTGCTTTCATCTGCAAAATTAAATGTTTGATGATGTGATATTGGATTACATCAATTAAGTTGAGATATTTCTTAAATTAAGTGGTTTATTATTATTTTTTTTAATTTGAAAAATCAAAATTCGATGCCAATAAAAAAAAGTTGTTTCTACCATATTTATATACGTATACTAAAGTTAGTTAAATACTAAAGTTAAGCAAATAACTAGGATATAAAAAAAGTATCGTCAATGTATTGGATTATGTGAATTTGTCAATTTGATTTATGTCATCACTTTTTTTTTCTGTAAAAAAATACATGGAGATATAAAAGATCTTAGAAGTAATGATAGAACAAAGTTTCTTTTTAAATCGTAACCTATATCGTAGACAAAAATTTATTTAATTTTAATGGGCCACTAATGCATGTTCTTGATTAAAGGGTTTTAAGTAGTTTATCCTTTTTGATTTCAGATAATTGAGAAAATTCAGGTATATAATAAGAAATTGTGATTAAATAATAAGAAATTGCTTTACATTTAAGCAAATGATTATAAATTATAAGAAATGATTGTAAATTATACGTTCAATGATAAGAAATTATAAGAAATTTTTGGAGGTCTAAAAGAAGTTAGGTCGTGATGCATTGAAATGGAGAAAAGAGCGACAAGTAAACGAACAAATTTTTTATAAGGGACTATTAAATAATTTTTTTTATCCAAATGTTGTCGAATACTAAATTGGCAGTGTTATTGATTTAAAATATTTGAATGATATTTTAATACTGAGAAGTATTAAAAACGAAACTAAAAGGATTTAGGTGTATAATAAATGTTACATTTTTTTTTCCACGTACATAAAATAGTCACTGTCCTGTTTATTTTTATAACGCAAATATTTAAATAATTTCTATTCTGTGTTTCACCAAGTTACGCAATGTTTTTCTCAATGAAGATTTTAACTAGATTGCTATTGTAAAAATAAAGAACCGAACATATCATTCGATGTGCATCTAAATTTCCATAGATTGTAGTTTAAATATCTGAATATTAGTTATCTTATTTATACAATAAAGATATAAAGATATATCATATCGATACCACATCTAGATATCATGTTATAGAAAAACTGAATATATTTCAGTGCATAAATTAAAAAAATATATATATTTCTGCAATTACTAGAACACTGGAAAATCTGTAATATGCCAGAGCAAACAAAATGAAAACAATCAGAAGACTTATCATTTCAAGTCAACTAATCCCACAATTTCTCTTTTATTGACAGTCTGAAAGAGAAGCATAGCAATTTAATTTAAATTATCTGGGAACTTACCCCAATTTGGTAAAAGATCCTGAAAGCCATTTTGTGGTTATGTCGAAAATTCAAGGGAAATCTGGATACCATAGCAGTCCTGACAGTGCTAAGAGCTGCCACTAGCCACACTATAGTCATCCACCAAGAGCACCTCTGAACCACGTGCATTTTGTGACTGTCCTTTGGGTTAGAAGCAACTAGTCCAACTAATATACTATCTCTCTCTCTATGAAACGGCGCAATGCTGTACTGTTGTTGTTATTCCGCGCTCAAACGTACACACCTTCTTTCTCCCCTTTTTTTATTTTTTCTCACACAGCCAAGATCGGTCCCTACTTTCTTTCACGTGCTCATTCAACTTCTTTCTCACTCATACTACGCGATTATTTATAGTGAGTCACTCATGAATGGCTGAGGACCGGTCCTACCCGCCGGGCGTCTTGGAGGGGTGGCCGCAACAACCGAAAGAGAGGGGGAGAGAAAAGAAAAGGGAAAAAAAGGGGGGGGGAAAGCAATTCACCTGAGCGTGTTTGAGACGGAGTGGTTGGTCGTGGGAAAAAGCTTCTCCAAGAAAGAAAAAAATAATAATAAAAAGAAACACGGAGCGCGGTGATTAAAAGACGTTAGTAAGAAAATGCGTTTTAAAAAGTCGACTACCGGTTTATTCGTGTCAATGAATGAATGCGTAACCCGCGCGTAGTAACAGTCAGTAAATGGTGAGTTGCGCGCGCATTCCATTCATAAAAAAATTACGACTCTTTTTTTATATATATAATTTTACTTATTTATTTTGCAATAAAACTTGTTACTGTTCAGAAAGTTTTTATATTCAAGAACTGTTATTAAATTTTTATGTCATAAATAGCTATGGCTTTGTTCGTTGCTTCTTTTGGCGCCGTTTTTTATTACAATTTTTTATGGCTTTTTTTTATTTTAAGAAAGATCTCTAATAATCTAGTTACTGTTCATTTTATCGAATGATACAAATGAACCTTCATAGACTTTTCCCATCTCCATTAGAAGGAAAAAAATTGCTTATTGTCTCAAACTTTTTAAGTCTTTTAATAATACCGTGGAATTTTGCTGAAATTTTTTTGAAATTTGCGTTTCAATGTTTTTATCATCCTTTAACGTTTAAAAAAAAAGTTATTTAGAGAATATAATTAGGATTCCTTTTCTATTCACAGATGAAGTGATACGACAAAATAACACGTATCCCTTAATGTTTAATGATTTGTTATTGTTTTATTATAAAGATCATTATTTGTTTATATATATATATATATATATATATATATATATATATATATATATATATATATATATATATTATAATTTAGAAATTTCTAACAAATATGTTGAAACGTTTTTGTGAAATTTTATTGTTCTGAAGATACATTGATAAGGATATATTAATTAATATATTTTTAATTTACAGTGTCTATAGAGAACCTCCCCACCCTCCTTTTAAAAAAAATATTTATTTGTGGATGTATGTGTTTGCAGTTTCCTGCCATTTAGTTAAAAAAAATTTAATATGTAATCTTATTTTCGTTATGAAGCGTTTTCCCTTGCATGCTTTTTTATTCTTCTTATTTGTGCATTGAGTGTGTGTGTTGTCGAGCGACAGGACAGATAGTTTGATTTACATACTCACATGTAAACATACAAGATAAACCGTCAAAATTTCAAAAAGATATACTTTGTAAAGTGAGAATTGCATCTCTGAGTGACATTTTTTTTCCCTCTCTCTCTCTCTCGTTGTGTGTTGTGACTTATGGCACTTTATAAGCGCGCTGACAGTTATCTGTCAGCGATTGAAGCCAAGTGAGAGTCTCTTGTTTTTTCAGTAGCGCCAACTAAAGCCAAGAATACGACTTAGCTGCTCACATGTCACAACCCTTTTTACGGGGGGGGGGAGGGCTTCATTCATGCATTTCATTCATTCATCCACAGATCGTAATTTAGACCTGAAACAGAGAACGATCATCTCTGAACTAGTGTTTAGTACCGAACAAAATGTACGCATATATTTTCTTAACACTCTTAATTTACAATTGTATCAGCACTGCGAGGTTGTCTTAATAAGAGCTCTGTATTTGTAGGCGTGGTCATTGGTCATAAAATTGGACATTAATTCGGTAGAGGTCTACATGAGTTTTCTGTGTATATTTACCTAAAAAAAAAAGGAGAGTTATTTTTATACTTTAAATATTGTAGTAGTTTGGAACATTTTAGATTATTGAAACTCATAATTTGTGTGCTGCATTGTGTAAGTAAGAAACAAGTTGCTATTTTAATTTCTTGAATTTTTTTTTTTTTTTTTAAAGTTGTTTTGAAGCAGAAGCGATCTAAATAAAAAGAAAGAAAAGTTTTTATTTATAAGTATTACTGAATGGTATTTGTCATTCATTATTTGCAGATATTTTTTTAATTCTTGAATTGATTAATTATTAAATTTATTTCATTAGTTCTGTGCATAGAGCGTGCATGCTTTAAGCATGCACAGTTAAGTATTCTTAAGTATTTGAATGCTTACAAAATTTCTTTAAACAAAAGTTAAAAGTTTTTTAATTCTGACACAGCTTATTTTTTGCACGTTTGATAAAAATATAAATTGACCATTTTTTTCTGAACTTCAATGAAATTCATATTTTAATATAAAAATGAAAAGTATAGATAATATGTTTTGCTATTAATTTTATAATTTTTTATTTAGATTTATTAATCCTCATAGAGTTATGTTAGAGTGAATATTTTACTAACAAGGAAAATATATTCAATTCTGGCTTTTCAAAAATGAAAGGGTTTTTTTTTTTCTGTTATAAATCTGATTAAACTTTTTTGAATTTTAATTGGATGTATTTATTTGTAAGCTCAATAAATTTATAAGACAATTCATGTCAAAAAAATAATAAAAGAACAGAATTGTACTTCTGAGTATCTTGTTATTTTCGATAAAAAAAAAATTCAGAAGCAATTTTTACCCTCAGTTTTTTTAACATCATATATCTCGAGTAAAATTATTTCATAAACAACTTCCTGAAAAAATGAAGAAAGAACGTGATTAAAATTGCTTACGAGTGGAAATGCTTAATAATGTCATCGCTCTTAAGATGAAAAGGTTAATCATCTATTTGGTATGGTGCTATCTTTTATCTGCATTCTCTCTTTTTTTTTTCATTAAATGCCTTTCATTCGTAGGATGGTGCTTAGTTTATTCATATTGAAGTAGGTATTTCAGTATTTATTTATCATTTCATCATCTGAGATATTTGAGCCTCCGTGCGTGTTTTCCTATGTGTGAAAGCTTTTATCTTGGGAAGTTAAGAAATTTAACTTTATGCAATAGCCCGAGTTACTGGAAGAGAAATGGGTGGTTTTAATCACGTTTTATGCGGCAACAATATGCTTACTTCATTTTCTTAGCATTTGATTAGTGATATAGAAAAATATCTGTATTTTGCTGTTTTGAATCATTGTTGCGTTTTATTTATCCATTTTGTAATTTATTTCTAGAAGAAAGAAAATGTGTTTTTCGCCCCATTTAAACTGGATTGTTTTCAAACACATTGTGAATGAAATTTAAAGATTGGTCGTATACCCATCAAAATTCATAAGAATAATAAAAACTTTTCTTTTATTTGTATGTAATAAACTGTAATAATATTTAAAAGCACAATTACAAATAGAAACATGTGCTTAAAATTAATTTTAATACTTCTCTTAGTGGGAATGAGATAAAATGTATTTTGAAAATGGAACAAATTTCATTGCCAAACAATTTTGTCGCCAATTTATATGTTACTAGAAGTAATTTCCATACCCATTATATAATCTCTCTCTCTCTCTCTCTCTCTCTCTCTATATATATATATATATATATATATATATATATATATATATATATATATATATATATATATAAAGAATTATCAGATATTTAGTTTATGATAATATTTTATTGTAGCTATCTGGGCTTTTATTTTCGGTTCCTTGGTAACAAATAGATGCTACCTAGGATATATATATATATATATATATATATATATATATATATATATATATATATATATATATATATACGTAATGATATTTTAATTCTAATTTCAATTTAATTCATTTTCATCTTAATTTAGCCCATCGTAACTTCATTCTAAAATATTCTCTTATTTCGTGATCCAATTCCACTTTCGGTTTAATTAATCCCTTTGTTAAAATAATGCGCCATCAGTACTACGTATCAAATGAAAGTGATACTTTTCGTTCCCCTTGAAAAGGTGTCAAAGGTCTCACGTGCATTGAATGGGCGCTTGGTCCGAAATCATATGTTATATAAGACTAGTGATCATTTGTTCGTCCCTTTATTTGCCTTCTGCTTTTGTGCCGCGCTGCGCCTTCTTGTAAATAATCATGTTTTAAACTTGGAAGAGAATAAAACGAAATTAAAAATACATCTCGTCTACGTCTTCAAACCTGCACTCTGCTTCAACCAAAAATATGTTACATATTATTTAATATTTGTTTAACTCTCTACGCTTTGTAGCTATTGTGTTAATTTATATTCGAACAGCCGGACAGACAGACTTCTGAACAGATTTGATATGAAGATACCAAATTGCAGCCGTCCGGCTCAAAGCGTTTTTAAGTTATCTTTGTCACAGATGGACAGACATATATTTTTTAAAATGTGTTTTTTTAACTCAGGAAAGTCTAAAACATCGAGATTTGTCAAAATCGCAAGTTCAAATTCTTTGACAATTACTATTCTTTTTCAATACTTCGTATACCGAAGTCTTAGTAAATATCAAAATGTTTTATTGTGCCATAATGTGATTATATTTCTAGAATTTTGCTTTGAAGAAATCACTTGAAACATTTTAAAAATGAAAATAAAGAAAATTTCCGCAAAGTGATAAAATAATATTCCACTTTTTAAAACCATGAAATAAACCGATGTGGATTAATTCTTCATACTAAACAAAGATACTTTTACTGGTTATTATTATCTTGTATTTTGCTTCTAATTGTATTGTTTTGAAATATTCTAATTGCATTTTCCAGTGAATTATATTCTTTTGTCTGCTTTGCCTATTTCTATTTGTGAAAAATAATTCTTAAAATCCTTTTTCAGTCTTAGATGAAGACGAATGAATCGTTTCATGAAATGTAATTTATCATTTATCATATTTTTTTAAAAAAATCATTTCCTGTTAAAGACTGAAATACGTTTATTGAATGAATTAAAGAAAACACTAGTAGCTGAAAATGAAATAAAGTTTAAAAAATAAATTGGATAATCAGTAGACACTCCCTAGAGCCATGCTTAAAATACCGTTACACATCTTTTTACTTTTTTTAAATCGTCTGTGCAAACCACAAAAGATCTTCTGATAGTAGCTGAATATTTCAATGGCATGAAGTGGTAAACCTCATAAATACTTACAAAAGCTGTTCATCTTCTGATATCCTGCTTTTGTATTATTTTTCATTTTAACGCACTTTATTTTGCCTTTTCCATGTCTCATTTTGGACTGTACATGACATTTTTTTTTTAATTCTAACGTTTAAATGAAATGATACTTTTAATTCTGCTTCCACTAACATTATAATGTTTCGTTTATTCTAATTTTTGAAATTGTGAGAATGTTGACTAGCTGCCTGAGAGATAATATCGAATGTGCAAATGAAAATACAGAGTGATTTATACGCAGTTTTCCTATCAGTTAACCGCATTTCCATCAGTTAACCAGTTCATAGTTGGCTGGTTCCTCTTTTCCGTTGTATGCAATTTTGTCTGTATTTTTTTAAAGATCTCGTTTAAATAAAATTAGGCTTTATTTTCTATGGCTCATATGACAATGAATCGATAATTCGTATATATATACAAACGTATTAGAATCAAGTTAATAGGAAAATCAAATAAAAATTAAACCAAAAAAATTATAAAAAAGAATCCGGCCTGAAGACTTTCTCAAGGGTCACCCTCAGGCAGGGATTCAAAGAAAAGGATTTTTTCTGTGAGGAAATGCAGACATTTGTCTAATAATGATTCCTCGTGACCCGAAAATCCCCTGAAATTATGCCCAAGAGATATACCATTTTAACAGAAAGGAAAATACAAAACAACAAATTAGAAGAAAATAACCACTACAAAGTAAAAATACAATTACAAAAATAACAATAAAAACAAAAAATAGCACTAAAGGAAAAAACGAAAAGGTCAGAACATACCATCAACAGTCAAGGAAATTTTAAGCTATCGATTGTGATTCCCGCTTTTTAAAAAACTAACGGTAAATTATGTAAACAAATGTAGGCTCCCAGCGCCATCTATTGAGTGACCTAATATGCAAGGAAAGTTCTATTTTTATTTAAGCCAAAGGATTAATCCCAAACCATACCAGAATATATATATATATATATATATATATATATATATATATATATATATATATTCTGTTTTTAGCAAATTTAAACTTGTTGAAAACTTGCATGAACATTGTCATAAGTTTCAGTGGAAGACCCATTTAGATATAAAGAAAATTTAATTCATAGAGAAAATAGACTTCTTTATGGGGTCCTTTGTAATAATAAATGGTTATTGGTTATTTTTGCTAGGAAATAAGAATTATATATACTTTTTAATGAAAATGAGAATTACAAGTTTTAATATTTAGTTATTTGTCAGTTTTTCTGTCACGCCTACTATCTAATTACATGACTTTATCTCCACTACAATCAAAATACGGGAATAAAAAAAAGAATACTCTTATTAGATAGATATTTTTTTTATTAGGTATTGGATATTTTAAGCATGTTGAAAGCTTGCATGAATATTGTCATAAGTTTCAATGAAAGACCAATTTAGCTCATTTTTTTCTTTAATTCATAGAGAAAATAGACTTCTTTATTGAGTCTTCCGTGATGGTAAATGGTTATTGATTATTTTTACTGTAAAATTAGAATTATATATGCTTGTTAATGAAAATAAGAATTACTAGTTTTAATATTTGATTATTTATCAGTTTTTCTGTCACACCTGTTTTCTAATTACATTACTGTATCTTTAATACTGTTAAAAGACGGAAACCAACGGGAGTGATACCCAAACAAATTTCTCGAGTTACTTTCTAATAAGCTTCTCATGTCAGAGAACGTCTTACATGACATTTGCGTACAGTAGTTAGGAAATATTAACTTGTTGTGGAGGTCTATGATGGCTCCACAATTGAGATTGAGAACTAAATAATGCGGTGTAACTAATTTAAATAAACTAAGGAATTGCGGTGTAGCTATAAGGATGAAAACGATGCTTCTATAAAATGCGGTTTATTTCTATGAGAAGGGGCATGGAGTCAACCCCACTACCAACGGTAAGCATCGCGTTCCGAGTTCTTAACAGTTCTGGCGGGTCATGACCCCGCGCAGTTACAAAAAAGGAGCAACCCTAGAATGGGCGCTTGCCAACTTGGCGCGTTGGTAGCAAAGTACTGAACATGCCGCCCCCGTTGAAATATACATTTCAATAATTACATCAATTACATTTTTTGTAAAAACAAGGGAGGCAATTAATGCAGTAAATATATGAAAATAACAAAATGACATTAATAATTCTTAAGAAATACAAATAGTTGCACTAGCACTGAAAAGAAAATACAAATAAAGATAAATAACAATGAATATTGCAGTTTTTAGATATAATATTCGCTACAAATATTAAAGAGAATCTTACAGATTTCAAGGTACACATTTAGAAATGAATTATGTAAGGTGAAATTAGACTTCCAATGGCAAAGGTGCAATTTTAGAAATGGATCGTTTATAGATACCAGAATGAGTTTTAACATTTACTACTCTTACTACATTGTCTTTACCATAGAATACATTTACAATTCTACCTAAAATCCATTTACAACATGGAAGACTTTCTTCTTTGAGCAAAACCATGTCACCAATTTTTAAATTTTGGTTCTTAATTATCCATTTATGTCTTTGTTGCAAAGTACTTAAATAATTATTTTGCCATCTTTTCCATATGACTTGTACCATTTTTGAGGTTCTTTGCCATAAATTCAATCTATTATTTTCCGTGTTTGTTAAATTTGATTCAACAATGGATGTGATTGGCCTACCAATGAGAAAATGTCCAGGTGTCAGAATTTCCAGATCGTCCATGTCACTAGACAAAGGAGTAATAGGACGGGAATTCAAAATTCCTTCGATCTGATGCAGAATAGTAAAAAATTCCTCATATGTTAACTTTGAAACTCCAACAACACGTTTGAGATGGTATTTGAAGGATTTGACACCTGCCTCCCATAAGCCACCAAAGTTAGGTGCTCTGGGTGGAAGAAATTTCCATTGAATGCCCTCTTCAGATAAAAAATTTGATAAATATTCATCATGTTTAGTTACAATAAGAGCTAATCTCTTTAATTCAGAATTACCACTTACAAAATTCTTACCATTATCACTAAAAATAAATTGCGATTTACCTCGTCTTGAAAAGAACCTTTTGAGGCATGCAATGAATGCTTCAGAAGTTAGATCAGAAACAATATCTAAGTGAATACATTTAGTAACCATACAGATAAATATACAAACATAAATTTTATGATATAAACCTTTCCTTTGACCTTTATACTTTATGAAAAACGGTCCACAGAAGTCGATACCTGTACAGTTAAAAGGAGAATTTACATTCACACGTTCTTTTGGCAAATTGCCCATAATTTGTTCATTAGTCAAAGGTTTTGCTTTGAAACAGGTAATACAACTGTGGACAATTTTTCTACAAACATTCCTTCCATTTAAGGGCCAGAATTCTCTACGAACACAATACAATAAATTTTGTGGCCCAATATGCAAATTTTTCAAATGAAAATACATAACAATACTTTTTGTTAAATTACTTTTGTCAGGTAAGATAACTGGATGTCTCTGGTCAAAATTTACACTGCTGTGTTGAATACGACCTCCTACTCTCAAAAATCCATCTTCATCAAGAAAAGGATTTAGATTTTTAATCTTACCTGTGGGTTGTTTTCCATGAAGAAGTAAATTTATATCACTCTGAAATGCAATTTCTTGCACAGATTTTACCAAGAATGATTTACCCCTTTGTAATTCTACTGTAGAAAGAGGTCCATACAACCTATTCTTAGGATTTCTTAAATTGTTACAAAACCTAAAAAGAAAACTTACAATACGAATTAATTTAGAATATTTGTTAGTAATACATAAAAGTAAATCTAAAAATGTAGCATCCACACTTAAAGTTAGAGTCTTAGTAGTCTCTCCTTTCAGTTCATGAAAATATTCGTCATCAGTAGGAATGTTACTTTCATCACTAAGTTCAACAGTAACTTGTTGAAGAAACTGTGGACCATTCCACCACAAATGATTGTTCATAAGGTGATGAGGAGTCATACCACGGGAAATAATATCAGCAGGATTTTCACAAGTTTTTACATGGTGCCAGGAAAATTCTTTCGTCAGCTCTTGGATGCGGGAAATTCTATTTGACACAAACACCTTAAGCAGATGCAATGAAGTATTAATCCAGGCCAGCACTATAGTCGAATCTGAGTAGAGGCAAATTTTATCTATTTTCAGGTTAAGAGATGACACAGTTTTAGAAGCGAGCTTAGCAAGAAGTTCAGCAGCACATAGCTCAAGACGGGGTATTGTCATCACCTTAATAGGAGCAACTTTAGATTTGCTGCATAGTAGAGAAACCTTCACATGATTCAATATAGTAACACAACGAAGATAGATGACTGCACCATAAGCATCTTTCGATGCGTCAGCAAAACCATGTAGTTCAACTTCCTTGATGGAGTCAGTTAGAATGCAACGAGGAATCTGCATCTTTGTAATATCCCCTAAACAATATCTGAATATTTCCCATTCGTGCTTTTCCTGATGTGGTAACACTTGATCCCATTCAATTTTGCGTAGCCACAATCTCTGGAGGAAGATCTTTGCCTTTACTGTCACTGGTCCTAGAAGACCAAGTGGGTCAAAAAGTTTAGCTATATCAGTCAAAACAGTTCGCTTTGTGGGAATGCTAGTTGATGGAGTGACATTGAAACCAAAGCAGTCTTCTTTTGGGTTCCATTTCAAGCCAAGTGTTTTAATTGTATTTTTATCAGAATCACCAAACTGATAACCTTGATCTTCAGATGGAACAGATTCTAAAAGCATTTCATTGTTTGCACACCATTTGTGCAAATCCATGCCACCAGCTTTTAGAAGAGAAATCAATTCTTGCTGTAATTTTATTGCAGTAGAAACGTCATCTGCACCAGAGAGAACATCATCAACATAAAAATCTTTTAAGGTTACAGCAGATGCTAAAGGAAATTTGTGTTGCTCATCTATTGCTAATTGGTTTAGCACTCTCGTAGCTAAGTAGGGAGCAGATTTGGTGCCGTATGTAACTGTAAGAAGCTTATAAAATGAAGGTTCCTCAGAACTTCTAGTTTTCCAAAGAATGCATTGAAAATTACACTGCTCAGGATTAACCCAAATCTGTCTGTACATTTTCTTGACATCAGCAGTAAATGCAACCTTGTGCTTTCGGAATCTCAATAAGATTGAAAACAAGTCATCTTGAACAACACCTCCTTTTAGCAAACAGTTATTCAAAGATACACCTGAAGTAGATGCAGCTGAGGCATCGAAAACTACACGTAACTTTGTTGTAGTACTATCAGCCTTGTAAACGCCATGATGAGGCATGACATATTTTACATTGTCACTATTATCTAATTTTTGCATATGACCCAATTGTTCATATTCTTTCATAAAATTACAATAAAGATTAGAAAAATTCGGATCATTATTTAATCGCTTCCAGAGACTATCTAATCTTTGTTTTGCAGTTTGAATGGAATTGCCCAATTGCATATTCTTCTTAAGAGGAAGGTTAACAATATATTTACCTTGCTCATCCCTACGATAAGTTTGCACGAAATTTTCTTCGCATTCTAATTCTTCTTTGTTTTTAGATGTAGGTGTATCTAAAATATTTTCAACTTCCCAAAATTTCTTTAGCAAATTATCTAAGTTATCTATTTGAGAGATTAAACCACAATGATGTGATTCCTGTTTACCTTGAATTGTTCCACTTAGTATATGTCCAAATACAGTTTCTTGCAACATTAAGGAATTATTTATATCAAATCTATTTTCTTTTAAGATACGAAAGAATATTTCTGCCCCTATTAATATATCCACTTTTTGGGGGGAAAAGAATTCCGAATCTGCTAATTGGACGTAAGGCGGAATTTCTATTCCTTCTAAATCAATAAATGTGGATGGCATTAGCTCTGTGATTTTCGGAATGACCAAGAAATCTAGTGTTGCAGTAAAAGAACCATCCGAGTTCAAAATAGTGGAGGTACTTTTTCTTTTCACATTAAGAGTAGTATCGGAAATCCCCGATATTGGAACATTTATTTTTTCTTTCTTTAAACCAAGTGCATTGGCGAAATCAGATGTCATCAAATTACACATGCTTCCAGAATCTAATAAAGCCCTACCCTTTCTGACAGTTCCGAAACTATCCAAAACATAAACAACAGCCGTAGCTAGAATGACTCTTTTCTTCTGCGTAACGAAACAGGAAGTCAGGGGGGAAGAGTTGCACGACGAACAGGGGTCAGCAACTGAGGGAGTCTGCCTTGAATTTATTGAGGATGAGTCATCGCTTACTGTGGACACCTGCATCCGGTGTAATAGAGTATGATGCTTTGCTTTGCAAGTGAAACAAGTGTGTTTCGATTTACATTGAGCGATTTTGTGAGATCCGAAACAATTTAAACATAAATGTTTTTCTCGAACAGTTTCATATCGCTTTTGCGGGGAGAATTGCAAAAACTGATCGCATTTATGCAATGGATGATCAGCGTTTCTACACAGTATACAATACTTGGGATTATTCGATGGCTTAACAAATAGAGTTCGTGCTTTATTTTTCTGTTCACTAACATCCGAATATTTAGATTTGTATGGAATAGTGTGCCCAATGGCATTTAAAACTTGATATCTTCTTTCTAAAAATTCTATGAAATCATCAAAATCAGGAACTTCCTTGTTTACTAAGGAAAGTTCAAACTGCTTTCGAGATTCGCGGTCTAATTTTTGCAAAATTATATTTATTAAAATAGCATCTGACAATTCATTACGTTCATATTTTAAAACATTTAATGCTCTTAAATTTTTAAGAATACAATCTATTAAATTGCGTAATTCCTTCGCGGATTCATGAGCAATTTTTTCTTGATTAATTATATTTTTGATATGAGTGTCTACGATTACACGTTTATTTTCGAATCTTTCTACTAAAGCTTTCAGAAGGGAATCATATGTATCTTCAGACGTTTCTATCAATTTTGCATCGTTTCTCAAACATGAACGTAAATAGTAGCACTTTTGGTTTTCAGTTAAATTGGGATTATCACTTATTAAATTTAGGAATTGTTGCTTAAAGGAATTCCATTCTTCTATTTTACCGTTAAACAATGGAAGAGGTATTTCCGGTAATCTAATTGAAGTAACTTTATCTATGGACTCTTTAATAATAGCACCATTTGTAGAATTAGAAACAGAAGTAGATTTGAGATCATGTAAAATGGATTTGAGGCTTACCTCTATTTTCAAAATTTCATCCTCGAGTTCGGATAGATTGGATTCCACTTGATCAAAGTCATTGTCCGACACAGTCTTATAATATTCGTTTCTCAGTTCCTCAAATCTTGTACTTGTTCTCGAAAGAATATCCAGTTGGGTAATCACTGTCGATTCAGTTAAATGCTCTCTTTTTTCAATGAATGTTCGCAATTTTGTCAACTGTGCTCTAATACTCCCCTTTCTTCTATTTAAGACAACTAAATCACTTGCCATAACTAATTTGAATGGATATCAAATCGAAATCCAGTGCGCTCAGGCTCCGACGGACCAAAAAATGTTGTGGAGGTCTATGATGGCTCCACAATTGAGATTGAGAACTAAATAATGCGGTGTAACTAATTTAAATAAACTAAGGAATTGCGGTGTAGCTATAAGGATGAAAACGATGCTTCTATAAAATGCGGTTTATTTCTATGAGAAGGGGCATGGAGTCAACCCCACTACCAACGGTAAGCATCGCGTTCCGAGTTCTTAACAGTTCTGGCGGGTCATGACCCCGCGCAGTTACAAAAAAGGAGCAACCCTAGAATGGGCGCTTGCCAACTTGGCGCGTTGGTAGCAAAGTACTGAACATAACTTTTTGCTTGAATTTAGCATTTTTACTGACTCTATAGTATCATCTTTGGCGAAATATTTGGCGATTAAATTCTGCATGTTTTAATAGTATCCAAAAATCGGATTTGTGTTTTAAATTCGTTTTGATCGAAACCAAAATTTGACGCAAAACTGCTCTGTGGTCGCAAAATCCCATACCAAATTTGATATATTTAAATCATTGCGTTGTCGTGTTTACATATTTCTAAAAGTGCAGACCGACAGACGGTCAGCCCGCAGTTGGATTTGGCGCAAAATTTGATCGGTGTCCACATTATAGATGTTAAATCTGTGTGCCAAATATCTATATAGCTTTCTTTGATTTGAAATTATCGTGTTACAGACGGGTTTCGCTGAACAGATTTTACTCAATTTGATAGAAATCTGCCAATCTGATGTAAGGACCGTATACTAAATTTCAGCCACCTAGCTCAAAGCATTTTTGTGTTATCTTTGTTACAGACAGACAGGCGGACATTTTCGAAAAATATATTTTTAGAACTCTGGGAGATCTAAAACGTGGTGATTTGTCAAAATCTCGAGTTCGAATTTTTTGACTATTATTATACTTTCTCTATAAAACGTATACGAGAAAGTAGAAAAGGAATAATCTTATCAGATAGACGGTCCGAATTACAGACATAAATTGTGGCAACAAATATGTTAAGGAACGAAATTCAAAATAATAAGGATAATACTGTCAAACATTGCAGAGTATACTTGTATGGTATTTTTTCCTAACTGAAACCGTTATCAGAAATTGCATCGTTTCCTCATTCTTACTTTCTACTTTCTTCTTTCTAGATTAAATGTTTTCTTAATTTTTCACTTTAGTTTCTCGGAGATCGTTACATATTTAGTGCATCTGTTTATATGAATGTTATTCTATAAATAGATAGCAGTGTTGATAGTATTCTAGATAAATCGTGATCATTGCAAAGGAGTCGTTAAATTCTAAATTTTTGTCGTAGTAAAATTGTTTTTTTTAGTGCAGAAAAAATAATTAAAATGATTGCTCTCCCCTCCCCCACATTATATAGACTTTAGAGAGTCTGTTTATCATTATCTTGCAATTTGCTTGATTTGTTAGAAATATTTGTAAAACAAACTTATATCTTTTTTATTAATATTATTATTATTTGTTTGAAAATTACAAATGAATTATATTGAATATATTTATGACAGAAATTGAAAAGCAAATAATACAAAATTTTTTATGGTATGTTAATACTGAATGTCTACAAATTCTGGTTTACATTAAAAGAAATTGTTCACTTTGAAATCAACTTCAAAATGCAATTTCAAGATATAACTGTTTTCGCAAAACATTACCGGAATTTTTTAAATTTTTGCTATATTTTTTCAAAAATCAATTATTGCATCATAAGCAGATTGTCGTAAAAATTATTAATTATTCAATTTTTCCTAGTAAACTTGGGTACATTTTCACATTAGTGAGTCCCAAATACCATAAAATGGTTCTCCGTTGTGTAATGCGTCCAATTATTTTTAAGATCAACACAATTAGTGTAATCCATATTCTGACCCATTATTATTATTGCCGAATTATTATCGTTCGCTTGTTATTATTATTGTCGAATGACAGTTTTATTTTGTATTAATTGCTATCATAAGTTTTCTCTCTCTCTCTCTCCCCTTTTTTTTTTTTTTTTTTTTTCAATTTTGACTTTGATTGGAGACGAATATGACAGCTTTTGGTGGCTGAATCTTCTTTTTAAATTTGGATGCTGATAATTTTAGAAATTCGAGATATATTATTAAATATATGTCTTAGATATCTTTTAGTAATGAACACTGACTTACGTAAAATTATTTAAAAATTATCATCCGTTCAGCAAATTGCTTTAGGCTATTTAACAGATACATCAAAAATTATTTTAAAAGTAGGGGGGGGGCTGAAAAGGAAAAAGTTTTTAAAAGCTTATACTTAAGAGATGAATCTTCCTCTCTCACAATTGGTTGGTTGAAATTTTAAAGTCTCTCATTTCATTTGAACAATCAATTTTAAATTAATTTTTATATTATGCACAGTCAATTTATCTTTCCATTTCTTTCCTGTCGCGGCTACCCCTCCCCTTTACGTTTGCAGTTATATCTTTACCCGACATTAAAAGGTTAAAAATAGTCGCGAAGGAAATAAAATTTTAAATCCTTGCTTAGAAGGATCCAAGCATAGATTGCCCTATACTATTTGTTGAAGATCGAAAATGTTTTACCTCAAAAGATAGGTTGACTTATTTAATAGGTTTTGTTCGAAAATCCTTTTTGTAGTGCTCGATACATTCCTTGCCAGTAAAAATTTCCATGTGCGGGTTGTCCGAGTTACGAATGGATTGGAAAAAGTGTGTGAACGGAATTGCCAGTTATGTAACCCATCAATAAAGAGGGCATTTGTAAGTCTCAAGCTGTCCAGTGGCCGTGATCCGAGCGACCTCGCTCACCCGCGGGCGAAGGAAGTGCACTAACCTCATCATATCACTTTGGAGAACAGATTTTCTTTTTCTCTTTCAGTCCATATTATTATTTCTTCAGCTACTTACGTAGGTTAGCTTGCTTGCTGCGAACCATCCATCAACCCATTCCACCTTTATTTTAACCAAACTTGATCTTGGACCATTCATATAAATATATATGTCAATTTTTTCTTTCGCTTTCTATAGACTTGTTTAAACTAGATCCGCCCATGATCCATAATTAACTGTGGAAAATTGTCCGCTTGGTGAGGCATCGTAATTAACTTGAATCAAGTTCGATTTTAGCTTATGGATGTTTTCGTAGAAAACGGAAAATTGGAGGGAATTGTGTACATGTTCTTCAAATGAAAAATTGACGAATAATGTGACTGTTTATGTATTTATTTATTCTTACGTGATAATATTTATAAGTTGGCAACTGTAAATTGATGAAAGAAAAAAAAAATCTTACTTAAATAGGAGCGCATCATAAGACAAGTTTTTAAAACTCCGTTAGGAACTATGGTTTTGTCCACTTGGTGAGGCATCGTAATTAACTTGAATCAAGTTCGATTTTAGCTTATGGATGTTTTCGTAGAAAACGGAAAATTGGAGGGAATTGTGTACATGTTCTTCAAATGAAAAATTGACGAATAATGTGACTGTTTATGTATTTATTTATTCTTACGTGATAATATTTATAAGTTGGCAACTGTAAATTGATGAAAGAAAAAAAAATCTTACTTAAATAGGAGCGCATCATAAGACATAAGTTTTTAAAACTCCGTTAGGAACTACGGTTTTTTCACTTTTTGTAATTATCGTAAATGAAGTTCAATTTTAGAATGTGGATGTTTTCGTAGAAAAAGGAAAATTAGATGTGATTGTGTATATGTTCTTCAAATGGATAATTGATCAATAATGCGATTGCCTATGCATTTATTTATTTTAACATACCAATATTTATAGATTGGCAACTGTAAATTGCGACTGCTTGATGGGAGAAAAAAACCTTATATGTATTCAAACACATCTTTAAGCATAAGTTTATAAAACTCCGTTAGGAACTATGATATTATACACTTGTTGAAACATTGTAATTAACTTGAATCAAGTTCGAGTTTAGCGTGTGGATGTCTTCTTAGAAAACGGAAAATTAAATGAAATTGTGTATATGTTCCCCAGATGAAAAATGGATGAATAATGTGATTGCCTATGCATTGATTTATTTTAAGTTAATGTTTATATCCTGGCAAGTAACTGTAAATGGCAACATGCTGGATGGGGAAAAAATCTTATATATATTCAAACGCTTCATAAGACATCAGTATAAAATTCCATTAGGAACTATGGTTTTCTCGGCCAAACGTTGAAAAATTGTTTCAGGAACTCCCCATGCGTATGGTTTGTATATTCCTCCCGTCCGCTTTCCTGCTGTTTGAATTGATTAATGATCAATGTATGTCTTTTTTATTATTACCTTTATTCTCTCACCTGATATTAATGGCTTCAGGCGGAAATGCATCCGATCCTGCTGATAAAAGATTACCAGAAAAGAAACACCCTTAGTCACAGGCCATAAAACTGCTCTTGGTGATTGAGTTGGTAGCAGAGCAGGCCTTCTGAATACAAGATCATGAAGATAATTTTCAGATTGTTGACATTGCAGCCAGTAGTACGTCAGGTGCTGAAACAAAGTTTCTTGTCTGATTTATGATCTGTGTCAATCTGCCATCTGCTTACGGGGTCTGGTCCCCAAAAATTAGTTATTTTCATTTGTGTTTGACAATTCTCCTTTTGATATGTGGAAGTACTTTCTATTGTATGAAAGATATCTATAATTATATCTGCTAACAAACGAGAGGAAGTTATTACATAGTTTATTGAGATAATATGGCCAATGATTATTGCTGCATAACAATTAATATTTTTTTTTTTACTAAATGCCTATTTGTATGGATTTTATTTGATAAATATTTAATATGTCTTCCCTTTCTTGGTGATTAGATTGATTTATTGATAGTGTCGATAAATAATTTTAGGGTATTTATAGTGAAATATCTTATTGATTTTAAAGTATTATTAATGATCTTACTTTATTCTTTATTAATTTTATATTATTTCATTTAAAATGTTTTTACTTATTTTAATTTTACAATATGTATTTGATGAAATTCATCTGTTACAGATTTCATAAATTAGAAATATCTCATAATATTATATCAAAATATACTTTCATATATTTATAAGGTGTATCCTTTATTTTTCATAACAGTATATATTTTCATCTCATCATAATGATTATTTTTGTTTAATATTGTATAAATTTTAATTATTTAACATTCTATGATAGTGATAACGGTGCTAATTTTTCTTTCAATTCGTTTTCTTCAACCCTAAATTCCCTCCCCTCCCCCCAACTTTTTTACTTTCTTTAAAAAAATTCTTTTTTAAAAATCGCCAACTCCTATTCTTGCAATCAAGAGATTCTTGTGAACACTCGACAACATTCTTGTCATCTGTTGCCACCGTTGTTTCTCACCCATGCCACAAAACGTTTTACGCTACATTGACCACGTACAGATGAAGAAAAAAAACTTAGCTTAGTGTTAGTTGCGCGTCGATTAGTTGAACCCTTCAATTAACCGAGATGCTGGTAAGTATGGCGCCCCTGGTCTTCTCCATCATGAAGGTATGTCTGCATTCTGTACAAATCTGGGATTTCTAAAATGTATTCTCAGCCCACCGTCATTGTCCTAGGCCGCCGTGTTGTCGCCTCAGTTCCGCAAGAACGTTCAGAAGGGGGTGGTTTATCGTCTATAACAAAACAGTACAGATAGCACTATAATGTTCTGATGTCCGACAGTTCCGAAGATTTTGCACGGATAAGCATACTTTTTGAGGCGCCAAAGCCTCAGTCAGTTTGCCTAGATATAGCGAATACGAATTCGTGTATTTTCTCTTTAATTTTAGCAAATCCATTGACAATGTATATATTTATTTTGGAAAACGCTATTTTCATTGTCAGTACACCAGTTGAGACGCCACTTTTCCTGTTTTGTCTTAATATCAATTCGAATTTTGAGTGACTTCTATAATTAATAATAATAAATTCTTGGCTATGTCTTTCATTCACAGTTTCTGTATTTCATGCTTAAAGAATCATAATTTATACATATCTTAAAATCTAAATTTAAAAGTTTCTTGCTTACTCTACTTAGATGAATACAATCAATGTGAAGAAATATCAGATAAATGAAGGTAATAAAAAAAAGCAAATGAAGTCAGTAAAAGAAAGAATGAAGCAAAAGAAATGTATAGATAAAGGGTGTCCCAAAATTAACGTAAGATTCGAATTTGTCACCATTTGTACTGTAAATTGTTGGCAATTTTATTTAAAGAAAACAAAAAAACATTTGATAGTTGATAGCTTAGGATTAATAAAAATGAAGCGTTACACGATAGAACAACGTTTTAACCCAACATTTGAATTGAATAAGAAACACATTTTATTTTTATTGAATCGTAACGTACATAGGATAGGGTTATGTATGGAACAACACATAGGGCAAATGGCCACCATGGTTTTGCTGGTACATAAGGAATCTTTTGTCGAAATTTTTCGAGACCATTTTGCGTAAATGTGGCTGAATTTCATTGACGCAGCTTTGAATTTCCTCTTTCAATGCTCGCGTGCTTGATGGCAGAGATCTCTGAATAAAAATAATCCCATAAAAAGAAATCCTCTGGTGTTAAATTACGATCTAGGTGGCCAATTCTGAAATTTTCGAACTGTGACCGCCAGATTTTCATTATTTTTGAAATATTGTTCAACAATGAAAACATGTTGCTCTGTCTTGTAACGCTCTATTTTTACTAACCTTATCACCTGTCAAATGATTTTTTAATAGGGTTACCAACAAATCTTGCATTAATTTTGGAACATCCTTTATTTAAAATCGTAAAAACGTTATCTGCTGCACAAAAACATCATGCAAATACCGCTACTAATTTTATTTGGCATTCAATGTCAGATCCAAATCTAAAGTAATATTGTTGCTTTCAATATTTAAATTAAAACTGCAATCAACCGCCAGTAAACTTTTTTCTTCTATCAAGGAATGTGATTCCGGCTGAAAATAAGGAAGAGATCTTTTCAATGACTGCGATATGACCGATGATGAGGATGATGTTTTTAATGAAAATCGTAAAAGTGTGCTGATCCTGAACTTCAGATCCCGTTACCTCTTTTGGTTACCTCAATGATTCTCTCCTCGAAATCGAGGTTTATGCATGTAAAAGAACTTAACAAATGTTCTTTTTACTTTATTTGAAGTTTCTACTTGTTTAGATATATTTTCTGTTGAGCATATTTCATTGAAATTTTGCTTATTCAATCTTTTTAAGCATGAAGTTTATACAATTAATAGAATCTTTTTGGATACTTTTTTATTTTCTCGTATACCTAATATAGTAATCGTCGAAAAATTCACACTCCAGATTTTGTCGAATCTCTCCGATTCATGTACCGATTCGAAAAATACATTTTTAGGAAACGTACGTCTGTTTATCTGTGACAAAGATAACAAAATGATTTGAGCTAGACGGTTGAAATTTGGCATACTGTCATTACATCAAATTTGTAGATTTCTGTCAAACTGTGAGTAAAATTCTGTTCAAAGGAAGGCTATTTGTCCAGCTGTTTGAATATAAGTTAACCCTTTCTAGGGCCGTGGGAAGTATGCTTCCCACCAAATTTATCAATCTTTGTATGAAATTATGTAGGTTGGCATAAGTTCTGACAAATTTTTTTATTAAGTCAGAAACTTAGATGCTTCAGTTCTTTATCTCAGACAAACTGATGTATCTTGATTTGTTACTTAATTATTAATTAACCAAATTAATTAATGAATCAAATTAAATTTATCTAATAAGCTAAATGAATCTCTTTTCTTATTCTAATTTCAAGCCTAAAAATATTTTAACATAATATGACTAGAAAAAAATGGCCCTTTAAAGGGTTAACACGATAATTACAAAACGAAGAATTGATTGTCTGTATTATCAGTAATAAATAAATGCAGTAATTCGAAAACGCAATGAATTAAAATATATGAAATTTGGTAAAGGAATTGGTGATTACAAGTGTCACTGTGTGTGTTAAAATTTTGTTTCAATCGTTGGTAAAAACACGTCTAAAAAACAAATTCGATTTTCGGATACTATTAAGAACTAATCGCCAAGAAGGATTTTATATATCCAGTAAAAATGTTAAATTCACGCCAAAAATTAATATTTCGTAACTCTTGTATTCCAATGGGGTAAGACGTTCTCTGGCATGATAATTTTATTAGAGATAATACGAAAAAGTTTTGGGCAGATTGCTCCCATTGATTAAATAACGTTTTCTATTTTGCGATGATTCATATCAAGTGATTTAATTTTCAGTTAATGATTATTGATATATTTATCCTTTATTATTTAATTTCATGTTTATGCTTCGATTATATTTCACAAATTTCGTCTCTAATTTTATTTCTCAACATGAATTAGAAACCGAAACAAATCATAAGTTTACAATAGATGGGAAATTAATATTTATTTAATATTAGCTGTTCCAAAACATTTCAAAATGCTGATTATGAATATAATCATTGACATTCATGCTTGTTACACTACAATTTTTTCCTTATAAAAATAAAATGTTAGAATGTTTGGTAGAAAAATATAATTGATTCGTGAATAATAACAGAAAAGCGTTCTTGAGATAGAAAAATTCGTTTAAATGTTAAACCAAAATGCCGTTTTCTTAATTGGAGCAGTTTTAATCAGTAATTCAATGTGGCAGTGAAAAATTGCAAAAAGTTTTTAGATTTGTGGCGCTTTTTTATTACGAAATACTGCTACTGAAAATGTTATCTTAGTTTTTTTTCTTTTTGTTTTAGTGTATCGCACAGAAATTAAGATGCAATGGCTTACCAAAAAAAAAAAAAAAAGAGAGAGAGAGAGAGAGAGAGAGAGAGAAAAGGGTTAGAGATATTGAAGATTTGACACCAGTCTTGAAAACGTACATAGTGATTCGCCTATTTCCTTTTTTAGAACAAAATGTGACGAGAGGATGCAGAGAAAATAAAAATACAATGATTCTGATTTTACTACTCGGATATCTCTACCAAGAAACTTAGTACTCTTCATTCAAGGTTTTTTCAATGTGTTAAATGTCAAATTTCTGTCGAATTCTGAGATTAGTACTAATAGTACTAGTTCTACTACTTCAAAAATGCATACATTATTCCGTTTTCAAAAAATGAAGCCATGCTGATTATAAACTAAAATTTTCTTTCAAACTTTTTTTGCTTGCCAGCAAAATGAGACTTACAAACTGAACTTTGTTTCTGATGTGGATTAATTAGTAATACGAATAATTATTAATTAAATTATTCATATTTCTTATCACATGTCGATTAACATTCTCTGATGTAATGACATGGTCTCGACGGTTCTAGGTTTTAAATAAAGCTTTACAGAGATCAGGATTTTGTTTTCATTGCAGTACCTAAAGTGCAGACTTTGCTGTACCTTTTTTGTTATTTTATAACCCTTTGTGTTATTATCATCTTTATTTTTTATCCATCCACAATATATCAAACGATTAATACTATCGCCCTGATCTTAATTAATGATAATTATTGTTTTCGTGTAATTACTTAATAATTATAGTTGTTGAATGGCGATGTCAATCTTAAAGGCGTCGTTAGTTTTCCCCATCTTCCATTATGTATAAGCCATTCTTTAGAACATTTGCTGGGAATGGAATAAGTAATACTTATGAATAATTTAATTAGATTGGATTTTCGGAGTATATGATTCTGGCGAGTTCATTGTATGAAAAATGTTTATGACCTTCCATAATAAGGTATGACCTTGTATTCCAAATTTAGGAGGATCAGACAAATAAGTGAGAATATTACAATATTGTATGCAGTGTGTTTTGTTCCATGTTGTATTAATACTTTTAGTGTTTAAACCGTATTTTTAAAATCTTTATACGATTGTATTTTAAAAAAATCTAATATCTTTTCTGTTATAGAATATCAAAATTTTTTATCAAATTTTTAGTTGAATAATTTTTATTTAATCATCGCACTTATGTTCCTTTATCTCTTTACATTTAAAATCTATAGTAATTAGTTAGGTTTTGCTTAGATATTTCTTTTCATTCCTTTCTTCGAAAAAATATTAATTGTAACTTTATTTAAAGTATAATAGAAGATTTAAACACTTTGCATATTTTATATGCTTGTATTTAAACTTATTTCATATTTCTTAAGATAGAATTTATAACCGATTGTTCATGCATTGCTTTGTATGCTAAATGTTTATAACTTTGTACACTTGCGCATTCCCTATGACAATGCCCTATTTTAATGTTTTTAAAATTTAATTATCAGTTTATCACTTATTAAATTAAATTTTGAGTCTTTTCTAGGTTTCATCTGATAGTGCATATGAGAAACACTATATATAAAATAACTAAAATAAAAAGTGTTTACTGTTTAGTACAATTATTAAAGTGTAATTTTCAGAATTATCTTTTTAATTTAATGTATTAACAGTTTAATTGTTAGCAATTGCGGACAAATATGATCATCAACAAAACGATATTTCGATATCTTATTGCTATTCGTTTAATTTCTCAAATTAAGTTGCCTTAAAACTGCTCATTTTCTTACTCTTTTAAATGCTGTGTCATTTATTCTTTAATCGGCGTCAAATCTTTTATTTATTACTATCTTTTGAAACATTCCTTGAATGTGAATCATTTGTATTTTCACACATCTGCCAAGCAATATCCCGAAAATCGAATCGAAGCCGTAGAAGTTGCCCATTTTTATACGTTTCTCACCTTTATTGTCCAGTATGTAAATGGAAACGTAACAGAATAAGGCTCTTCCGTTTCAGAAATAACCCTTTCAGCTTAACATAACACCAACCTCCTTTAATCCATCTTTTTTTGTCGTCCTGAAGTTGGTTCTTTTAAGGAAGGGAAGGGGCAATCTCTGTTAAGGGCGATTTGAATAATAACCTTTAAGGGTTTTTATTTTCACTTTCCTCTGACTTATCTGGAGCTTCGATCTCCAATTGTTGCCCGTGGTAAAAAGGAGAGATTACGCCTTGCCCTTTAGCGGTTTCTCGGATCCTCTTTAATAAAAAAAGGCAAAAAAGAAATCACGCTATCTTTCACATCGTGCACGTGTGGTGGCAAGAATGGATTCTTATCCTTGAAAAGTGGATGAGCGACAAAGTACAATGGGTATACCGACCACAGCTGTGGTCATAAAGAATGTGATCATATAACTAATCTTAGTAAGACTACTATAAGGCTTGCATCAAAATTCACGAGAGATTTTTTTTTTTTTTTGGCTGCATTTTGTTAGTTAAACTTTGCCTATCCTTCAAAGATCACCGCTTCTTTTGACGCAAAATGTAAATCTCTTACAAAAGGACCGAATTCTTTGTTAAGTTGTTTTTTGCCCTTGCGCAACTTCTGATGCTATATTGTCAAGACAGTCCTTGATTTAGAATGTCAAATAGTTCCACTCCCTGTGTTAATAAATCTTTATTTTGTAAACATATATGAGGACCAAAAATTCTTGCTGACTCAAAAGTGCTATTTAAATAACGCCTCTGACAAAAGCCTCTGTCACTCTCCATAAGCAGCTGCAGAAATCGCCAGATCTCTCTCATCTACCTTCTTTCTAAATATTTTGTGAGCAGATGGTTATCGGGACATGATCTTCGGTATGAACGTACTTCACACAGCAGTTGGTTACTTGAAATGAACAGCCGATGTTACTGTAGAAATTACTTTAATCCGTCAGCAAAATGTAGAAGATAAGTTTCGAAAAGTGCAAAGATTGGAAAAAGAAATTTTCTGTTTTGTTATTTTGGGAAAATGTGTTTGGTTCCTGAAGCTGGATACAGGACGACACTGTTCGATTGTAGATATAAAAACTAGGGAACTAGCTTTGTGAAATAGGGAAAAAAGTAGTAAGCAGAATTTTAATGAATGCATAACTAAAGTAGCTGCTTTTCCCTATAAGATGGGATAAAATAAGAATTCATTCGATAAAGTGTCCTTGTCTTTCATTGTAAAAACGTCGTATCACTTGAAATTTGGAAATGTTGCAATAGTTATGCTTTTCTGAAAATCATTTCATTTAATAGATTTTTTTTATAGATATATAGGAAACTTCTATAGTCCCCCCCCCCCTCAAATTTGAATGGGAAAATATCAGTCAGTGAACGTATTTTGATCATTAATGTTTTAAATTATAGAAAAATGTTTGAATAATTGAGTTCAAATTTGTAAACAATAATTGATGTAGGAATTTTAGTTTCTTTTGCACAAATTCAGGAAGTGTGATTGATATATGAAATTTTTCCAAAAATTCAGTTAATTACGATTGTAGTACCTTTTTTCTAAGAATGGCAACTTTTGCACTTTGAACATTATAAAACTTTATTTTTTCTGCAATTAATTAGAAATCATACTACGGATAAATATAAAAAAAATTACCCAAAATATCACAAAACATGGAATTAAATTTTAAAAGTTGGTTTCAGGATGTGTTTATTATTTGTACGCCAAATTTCATGGCTAAAAGTGCGATAGATTTGTCTGCACTCGTAAGCATACATACATACACGCGCATGCAATTATTTTCCATTGTAAGTAACGACTACTCAATAAATATAAGATAATTTTACCATGCAGATTGTTGCTATAATAAGAAATTTCTATGTCGTTATAAAATTTAACTGTTTACAATAAGCAAAATATCAACTATTTCGATCAATTATTATAGATCTCTTTAACAACTGATCTCAGATCTATCAGATTTTGAAATGTCAAAGTTTTGAATCTTTATTATGCCAAGATGAATCATTTATTCCTTCGGTCTCAAATTTATTGCTGTTTATACCAACACAAAGCATCAACAGTTTTCATGCTAAAGGAATAAACAAACAAACAAAAAACGTTTCCAAGATTTCTTACACAAATCGTCATGGGTAGGGTGTGTCCTTCATAGTTGGGCAAATTACGGGGTGCTAGGCGTACGGGGGCCGGACTACGCCCTGGCGCCTCGGGGCCCTTTCTCGTTGGCGGGTGTGGGCGTCCCTCGTAGTAAACAACACTTTTCTGGTTTCATTAAGGCTCTTCACCCCTTTTTACCACTCCACCGGATATCGCGACGATTATTACGATGGCTGAGCGAAATACTTCTCTTAGGTGTGGAATCTCTGGCCCCACCCCTTCCCTTTTGGATGGCGTTCTTTTTTTATTATTATTATTTTTTCCTCTCCGTATTGTACGTCTTCTTCCTACCCAGCCTTCAGAAGACAAGGTGATGGAGTGCTCGAGGAGAATCCATTTAATAAATCGCAGCACGGTGTGATAAAACAATTTACGGTAAAGACCGTCACACCTTTTATTTGTGAGCGATTTCGCTGGAAGTTTAGCGCGATTCGTGCACCGCAAACAAATGAGCAGAGTCAGTACGTGCGCGTCAGTTTGTATACCGAGCCAGGTGAAATAGAACCAGAGATCCTGCGTTTTGATACTCACTTGCAAAATCAGGATTGCATACGAAAAACATGAAGCATTATTTTTCATATACACACTCAAAAAAAAAAAATCTTTATTATTTTCTCATATATGAAATATTTAAAGAATAGTGTAATTGTTAAATAAAAGTTGAGTTTGACATTAAAATCAAAAATATTAAACATTAAAAATAAATCCGCAACTCGACCACGTATTAACATCTTAATAAACTCTTATTTATCATATTGCTTGCATGCATTTTCAGAAATATTCATTAGTTTTGATTAAAGGATATGTAAATGTTACTGTTTCTTTTCTATTTTCTCATTTATTATTTTAAAGCTGTTTTCATAAGACTATCCCCCCCCCCAACTTCGGGTCCCTTCAACAACTTCGGGTGCATTTACAATGCCTCCCTCCCCCCTTTCTTGGGATAAGATACATGGAATTTGCTATCAGTATCTGGGAAACCGAGCTCCGCTCAGCAGTTTTGTGAAATCGTAAATAAAATCCATTTATGGGGCTCGTTTATAGAAGCGAATTCTAATTAAATTGCAAACGCGGAATGAAAACATGAAAAAAAAATGCGTGGGATTTCGAAGCCCTGGCCACTACTGCATCTCTTATACGCTTAAAAATTTTACAATTCTTCGCATTGACAGGCTTTATACCCATCCAGATCGCATCATGAAAATTGATTCTATTATCAAATTTAACATGCTTTTCCGAAAAATTCGATGATTTTTTTAGAAAGAAAAAAAATATTGTTCCGTTTCCTGATACAAGCCGGGTTAAGTCTCGAAAGATAGATATTCTTATAATCGAAGCCCTCTGCTGTACTTGTATGGAAGTCCAGTATAACTGCCTATTCAGCCAAATCCTTGCTCTCGTGTCTGTTTACCTTCTGTTCTTGGATTCCTTCCTTAAAAAATGCTACCTATCCTTTTGCAAAAGAAAGCTCTCATTAGAACAAAACATGTGTTTTTCATCCAATCAATATATTCCTCAAACTGGTCTATGTATATTTTTTCGGCTGTATATTCTTTTATATAATCATTTACACAAATGTTCTGTAATAGGTAAACGCAAAAAGCTTGTATACAATCTTATGTACATTACTTTTGAACTACTAAATCTGCTAATGACTTGAATACCGTAAACATTCAGTTATCGTATGAATAAAATCTTTTTAAAAAGTCTTCTTTTTAATCCAGAAATTCTCGTGAAGAGTAAATTTTTCGAATGAAAAAAAAAAATGAAAATGCTGATGCATAAATTGCGATTGTTTCAGGTCAAAACGTACACGGAATATCGCGTTTTCTGAATTTTAAAACCTTGGATTCATTTCTATGAAAATAATACTGCCTCATCATTTAATCTTTTGAAATCGATACGAAATAGATCTTAATTACCCACTGCATAATTCATTTGTGTATATTATTGTGTTCATATTATTTTTCGAAGCAAATCTTCTCTTGAATATGAAACAAACATATGTATATACATTTTTCATTAATAGCTGTCCATTTTCTATGTAAATCAATAAAAAACAATAAACTTAGTTGATTATATCCCTGCTGATAAGTTTTTGAACATACTGAATCAGTCTCATGCCTTCGTGTCTTAACTCGCGACAGGTGGATTCCCAGTTCATGCAATAATCATAACGAGCCCGCACTTCACAGTCCGTTACTTGCATTAGCATCCCTTCAAGCGTTTGCTTGACTGGCCACTCTGGTAATAGAGTTAAAATTCCGTCACTGAAAGTTGCACAATATTTTCCATCCATCATACTTGGAAGAACATCGCCGGAGAACCCCTCGCAAGGATGTGTCGTGCCATACCCCCTTCCCAAGAGGTGAAGCTCTATGGTCAACAGAGCGTTCGCATGTGACAAGCGTGCGACCCTCAAGCCATCTCACGCTCTGTCTGACGTAGCTTTACTCAGACATTAAATTCGGCCTCATTTCCCTCCTTTAAAAAAAAGTCTGGAAAAAAGTTCCCACGCGCGTTCATCTAACCGTTCTGTGATAATGAACCCAAGGAAATGACTCTCTGCAAACATTCCTTGTGCAATAATCATTAGCAGAGACATTACATGCCCTAACGTTTATGACATGTCATATCCGAAGTTGAACCTCAGAAATGGCTGAATTTACATGGATTATCCAAGATTATTTAAGAGAATATGTGCAATGAATTTCTTTAACTATGTGTCTAAAGGAGGTTAATTGGTGGCATGATTTCTTTTTAAATCAAAATTGTAGTAATATGTTTATGTGATAAATACAATACTGAAGAAGTTCCTATTGTGCTTCTAGGGTAATGAGAGAGCAGATGAAATTCTAATCTGTAAAGGAGGTAAAAATTACATATTGCTATTCACAATTAAGCATGGAATTTGTTTCGAGTTTCATGTTTAAAATAGTAAAAGCGTTTGACTTCCATTATCTCAAAATTGAGTTTTAGACCAGAAAATATTAATTCCTTTAATAAGTAAGTGCTAGCCTTATTTTTTGGCAAGAAAAAAGATTTTTAACTCATTATTGTTCCTGTCCCAATTACGATATTTTAGTACTACATCTAGGGTTTTACTTTTGAGTTTTGTAGTACATTTATTCATAGTTTTGTAAAACGTTTATTGGTACTAGTTGGTACCAATTGTATTGGTATTATTGGTACTAGATCTGAGCTTTTGGCGTCAAGGTGACATTCCCGTTTTTATTGATAGTTTTCAGTCCCTTTATATTTTATTTTCATGTTTTATTGCGTAAAGTATCATAGAAAAATGAATTCCGTAAAATTCTTTTTAATCAATCTATCGGAAGTTAAGGTATATTAAAATACAGGGTGATTCAAAAGTCCGTGAAAAATAAATAATTCACGAAATAATGTTGGTAAAGAGGTAAAAAAAAAAAAAAAGAAAGAGTGCAAAAAATAGGAGATGGCGATTGTTTGTCTAACGTGTTGTGGACTGACGAAGCCCATATCATTGTCCGAAGATCTGTCAACTACCATAACTGCAGAATTTGGGCTACCGAAATTCCTAGGATTGTCTTGAAAATCCCATTGCATGACGTTGGTTGTGAGGTTACCTGAAATCGCAAATATGCCGCAATTGTCCGACATTTTTAGGGATGCTAAAAGACAACATCCGCCGACAATTTTTCACCACACCAATAGATATACTGTACAGTGCTCTTCACAACATTGTTCCTCGACTATAGGTATGGTTGGCGAATGATGGTTGACATGTTGAGCATTTGTTATAGAACTTAGTCTATGCGAAAAATCAATTGTTATGCTAATTATTGTCTTTTGTCATATGAAGAGCCGTCTATTGGTCTTTTTTCCACTTTTTTTTTTGTTTGTCATTTCATGTTATTTCGAGCCTGTTTGTCAATTTTTCCTCTCTATCTACATTATTCAGTAAATTATTAAATTTTGAAATGTTAACGAACTTTTAAATTACCCGGTGTAATCGAAATTCACAAATTTTTGTTGCTGATAGGGATGTTAATAATCTTAAAACTTAAAATACTGTTGGTATTAAATAGTATTTAGCTTCAGGTATTAAATCTTTGATCCTTTAGTCTTATGATATAATATAATAACTATAAGTTGTATATCTTGTGTTGTAATGCAGTATGAAACTTACACAACTCTAAATTATTTTACAGGTAAAATGTACGCCGTGCTTGGTCGCCGTAGTGGCCGCGTTTTACATGCGGACATGGAGGAAGGTTCTCAGACTTTCCATGTGATAGCCGAGCTACCCGTCATTGAAAGTTTCGATTTTGCAAATGAGATTCGCAAGCAGACCAACGGTTTAGCACTACCACAACTGGTTTTCAGTCACTGGGAGGTAATAACATTTTTTTTAAAAAAAAATCATAATTTTGTTTATCATATTACTTCCTTTCTTACAGGTCGTATACATGTATTCTTTCAGTAATCTCGCAGGTATCACACCAGAAGAAAATCAGATTAGTAAAGATTGATTAAGAGGAAACATTAGTTAATAAGTTGACTGCCACGTGGTTTGCTTGTTTTCTAATAGTACATGGCAATCTAATTAAATCACCCCTTCCCTATATAGTAATGAGACAAGAAAGAAGAGGGCCATCTGATTAGTCATAATTTGAATATCGAGCTAAGTCGTAGCAGAGGGCTTATTAATGTCAAAGCCTATGTTTATTGCACAAAACTAGCTACTTTTGGCGACCAGCTTGCTCGCCTAGATTATTAAATTTAAGTCTGTTATAGAATTTTTAAAAAGTTAAGCTTGTTATTTGATACAAATTGAAAAACATGAATTCATTGGAATCAAATTTACTGCTAATTAAAAAGTGTATACATTATAAAATAAAAGCGAAAGTGAAAATCCTATTGCAGAGTTGATGACTGGTAAAAGCACGCAATCGATGCATGAATTTAAATTCCATTACAGCACATTTAAAAACATTGAGTATTAAATTGAACTAAACAATATTATTAAAATTAAGAGATGGAAAGTATATCTTTTTAATGAAATCAATTTCACTTCTGTAATTATTTGAATCTTAAAATGTTTCAAAGGCAATTTTTGTAAGGTAATTGTTTTGAAAGATATCAACATCCATTTCCATTGGCATGTCAGCCGTTACCCATCTGGTGACAGTTAAGCCTATTTTTGCGCTCGATTAAACTTTCACTTTGAAGCTTTTTTCTTGGCTTCTTTTCTGTAACAAAATGGACTATTTTGAAACCACGGCGAAACTTTTCCAAAACATTTAATTATATTTTCAGCTCAATCAATTAACTGACTGAAATGCTCGTTTTAATGCAATTGTAAATATATTCAATGAAGCAGTCTAAAATTCGTACGATATTTTGTTTACATTTGACTGTTGCCACTTGACAATAAGTAATAAGAGCGAATCCTGTGCCACGTACATTAGTGTCTTACATATATAGAGATATTCAATTTTTAAAAAATATTTTTTTTAAATACAAGCAGAAATCTATTGTTTACATAATTCCTAAGTCACTGTCATTGGCATGCAATGACTTGCTTTTTTTAAGTGTAGTTTTGTGTCAAGTTTCTGTTTAAATCGGTTGGGGAAAACACGTTTAAAACACATATTCGACTTTTGGATACTATTAACCGCATGCCAAGGATAAATCGCCTAAAAATTCGCCGATAATCATACTGTAGATTCAGTAAAAATACTAAATTTATGCCAAAAGTTAGGATTTCGTAACTGTTGTATGCCAATGAGATGCAATGTGTTCTCGGGAATTAAACCTTTATTAGTAAGTATGCGAGAAAGTTTTAGGGAAATCACTCCCGCTGGTTTATTATTGTGATTTTGATTTCGCATTACAACGGGTTGCGGATTCTGCTAGTATAACATATACACTCTAAATGAAAATTCATCACCATTGTAACGAAAATTCCTTTTCTTCTTCTGGTATCAGTACCTACAGAAATGATTAGGGAAAAAAAGAGAAATTAAACATGTTAATTTTTATTCCTATCTAATTATTTTAATTCCTGTCCTCACATGTAAATTTGTATTAAACATAATACAGAATATTATGAGCAATCATGAAAGATTTCGCATAATTTGTGGAAAATCCCTCTACCGGTGGGGTAGTTCTGCCTCGTATTTTATTTCGCACAGAGAGGTAAAAATGCTAATTGAACCATCACCGGGTTTGAATCGCTGCTCCCTGCTGCTTTAGTTCACTACTGTTGCAGAAATAGTGAACTCGTGCTGTTTTTACTTCCTGCCCGCGTAATTGAGTTGTTAGCACCAAAACCATTTTATCGCTGGAGCTATGTTATCCACTTCCTATTTGTACACTTTTTTTTTCATTTTATATAGAATAAATTTTTTAAGTTCTGACATAGGTAGCTTCAAAACTGAAATCTTTGTTTTCACCGATATTGTTTGCAGCCAAATATTTAGTTCTGGATCACTCTTACAGTCAAGAATTTTTTTCGAATTATTTTTTTCATATCAAAACCGAATTTGACTTAAGAATTTTTTTTTTTTTTTTTTTTTTTTTTTTAGTTTCCATTGTTATTTTTATTTGAGAAAAGAATGTTTGACGAATGAATTGCACTTTAAATCCATCGGGGCCAAACGTCCTCCCATTGGTATGGTATGGAAGTTTTGGGAAGGGGTGCCAGCTCGGGTGTCGTCCTCGTAGTTCAAAATTACGAGGTCCGTTCCAAAATAGCTCTAGTATTGCTTTAAAACGGGACATTACTATAACTAAACTAAACTAAAACCCATACATCATTTGAAACTTATTTACATATTCAAACTGCTTGCCTTCACTAACACTTCGAATGACCCTTTCTCATTTATTCTCTACAATGTTGAAGTTCGGGCTTTCAGCAAATATTGAGTAATTGGGCAAAATTCGAATGTTATTTGCTGCTAACCAAATTCTTAACCCCATTAGCTGTGTGAATTCACGTTGAAAAATCTAGTAATTTTTCACCTATCTGAATGTCGTAGGGAAGGGCATGTGAATTCAAGACTTGGATATAATCTGTGTGTTACAGAGGAACACTAGGCTTGCTCTTATTCCGAACACGACTACAAACCAAATCATTTAACTCCTTCCTCCCATCTATCTGGTAGAATGAGTCTTTTCTTCTTAACCAAGATAGTGCCAATAGTATTGGTAGCCCTTTGATTTTAATTATTCTCACCAGAAAATATAATGGCAGTTACTTCTGAATTTCAGAACATGGGGTTTTTAAATCACTACAATTCTTCAATGTACCTTTCAGTACATTAAGGTTCGGGTTTCCTTTTTTTAAGTGCGAACTTATGTAGAATTTTTTAAATAGTTGCAGACAATTTTTCTTGAAACCTGTGTGATGCCTGCGTTATTTTGAGTTTCGGCAATAATTTCATCAAGTTTTTAAAGTTTTCGAATGGTTTTTCTTTAATTGCGTTGCATTAATTTTTTAGATCTCCCCGCCTTCTTTTCGCTGACCACTACTATGATTGTTTGTGAAGTTCTTAACAGTATTTGGACTGATATATAGCTGGTCTGCATTCCCTCTCACACTTTGCCATCACTTTTGTAGGCAACAATTTGGCCTTAAAGATACTTTTCTAATTAATCTAAAAAAGATGAAAACGGCGGTTTTTAATAAAATAGAAACAGCCAGTTTTAAGGCTTACAATATCTTCCAAAACAATTATTTTAACATGTATCCTTCTACTTTTTTCACACACCAGAAATCATCAAAGACGTTTTTTTTCTTAATTTTTATTAGCTGCTGATAAAATTGACTCATCTATACTTATATAAAGCTCAGTGTGTGTGCGTGTGTGTGTGTTGGCACTCTATAGGCCAGATCTTACGACCTGCAGCTACCAAATTTGGCACATGCATACATTGGAGGTGTTGAATGTACACCTGGGGTCCCTTTTTTTGAATTTTTTACTATAATTTTAATTATTAATTAAAAACTAACTTTCCCGCCAAAAAAATCTTTTCATTTCCCCACCACCAAATGAGTAAGACTTCAGTTTTTTTTTTTTTTTTTCCCCACGCTAACAAGGATAAACTTAACATATTTTCAGCCGATTATTTCAAACGATTCTGTTTATTTTCTTAGTGTTTGATACATTTAAAACTAAACATTGTTAATTAATCGATCTGTTGAATTAACAATGTTTATCGGAGAAAATGTTGTTGAAAGATATTCTTTCAACAAAATATATTTTAAGAAACATATTCTTTAGTGCCCATAAGGTTTAAATACTCAGCGACTCTGGTTTCAGTACTCATATTTTTTAAAAAAATGCTTCGTTTCTGTAAAAAATTTCTTATATTAATTGCAATTCAACCATTTCCACGTTGATTTAAAGCATAAATTCTACGGGAGCTAACAGAAAATTAGAGAGATACATATTACGTTATGGCTGAAGGCCTTTATAGTATTATGAATAAATTGTATGACTATCAAAATTTGAAGCTTTAAAATATTTTGATGAAGAAGCTCTTAAAATATGAGTTACATAAAATATTTAATTATTAAAATTTTAACGAGCATGAAGATTGGTGAACCGGCTGGTCGCCAAAGGCGGCTAGTTTAAAATAAAAGGGAAAAAAATAGTCGAACTACGTAAGAAAATTTTAGATCAGTAGGATCAAAACACAAAGTGTAATAAAAAATATGAGTGTCACTCTACTTTTTTCACATAACGTAAGTTCATTGCGGTTTTCAGTTATCGCGTTTAAAATAATGTGAATGTACAGACAGATAATGCCGGCATCCTGGCCTAGGGGAGCGCATCTTCCCTGGGTGTCCCGGGTTCGAGTCCTGGTTCGGGTATTGTTGTTCTTTACCTGTGTTCTATCTGCGAGGTGTGTAAAGAGCCCCCACCCCGCTGTAAAAAGGGGTTTTGCAAGCGAGTATGTGAGTGTCATATTCATATGAACTAGATTTCTGCCCTCGGGTACTCAGGAGCCTTTACCCTCAGAAGCTATTGCACAAAACTCGTTTAAAAATGGCCGGCTTCGTCAGCAGTCTAGTCTAAGTGCCTTAAGTAACAAAAGCAGACAGATAATCAGTCCCGAGACGGATTTCGTTCAGACTGATTATGAATGCACTCTCATTACGCTAAAACTGTGCGCAAACGTTTACGTATCCATGTCTTTACGTTTTATAGTTTTCATGTTCATTTGCCCTCGACCTGATAGAAAAATTGGCAAATTCCTTTTAAAACTATATAAGATCGAAATTGTTTCGCATGCTCTTTTTTCACCTTTTCTGCTTGCTTGTTTGGTTTGCAGTTCTGATTTCAAATGATCTGGACAAAGAAATGATGACAAAATCAAAAAATTGGAATGTATCCATACATTGAAAAAATAAGAAGCATTTAAAAACTCAACGACTTCATCTTCAACCAAGTGGGGGAGACCCTTTTTACTTTCTGGTATACTAAATATGAAGAGAGTATTGCAATTTTCAAAAAATTCGAATTCGAGAGTTTGACGCGTTTTAGACCTTCCTGAGTTCAAAAACAAAATTTCGAAAAATGTCCGTCTGTCTTCCTGTGACAAAGTAATTTAAAAACGCTTTGAGCTGGACAACTAAAATTTGGTCTATGGTTTGGTCTGTTGGTCTAATAGTTTCGATTTCTATCAAATTTTGAATAAAATCTGTACAGAGAAAGTCCGTCTGACTGGCTGTTCGGATAAAACAATAACTGCAAAACGAAGAGAGCTAGATAGATAAGATTCGTTGCACAGATTTAACATTTTTCGTATAGATTCTGAGCGAAATCCAAGAAAGGATTGACTGTCTGTCGGTCTGTACTTTCAGAAACATGTAAACGTGATAACTCAAAAATGCAGTGACTTAAATATATTAAAATCGGTATGGGGTTTCGGTTATAGTTTTGTGTCAAATTTTTGTTTAAATCGGTTCGGACAAACACGTCTCGGTTTTCAGATACTATTAACCGCATACCAAGATTAATCGTCGAAACACTGGCCAAGGATCACACGATAAGTTCAGGAAAAGTGCTAAATTCACGCCAAAATTTAATATTTCGTAACTATTGCATGCCATTTGCCATGTAAAGCGTTCACTGGGATAACATCTTTATTGGAGTGTATGAAAGAAATCTTTGGAGAAACCACTCCTGCTAGTTTAAATGGTTTTCATTTTGTCTCCACGATAAGTAAAAATGCTAAATTCACGCCAAAATTTAATATTTCGTAACTATTGCATGCCATTTGCCATGTAAAGCGTTCACTGGGATAACATCTTTATTGGGGTGTATGAAAGAAATCTTTGGAGAAACCACTCCTGCTAGTTTAAATGGTTTTCATTTTGTCTCCACGATAAGTAAAAATGCTAAATTCACGCCAAAATTTAATATTTCGTAACTATTGCATGCCATTTGCCATGTAAAGCGTTCACTGGGATAACATCTTTATTGGAGTGTATGAAAGAAATCTTTGGAGAAACCACTCCTGCTAGTTTAAATGGTTTTCATTTTGTCTCCACGATAAGTAAAAATGCTAAATTCACGCCAAAATTTAATATTTCGTAACTATTGCATGCCATTTGCCATGTAAAGCGTTCACTGGGATAACATCTTTATTGGGGTGTATGAAAGAAATCTTTGGAGAAACCACTCCTGCTAGTTTAAATGGTTTTCATTTTGTCTCCACGATAAGTAAAAATGCTAAATTCACGCCAAAATTTAATATTTCGTAACTATTGCATGCCATTTGCCATGTAAAGCGTTCACTGGGATAACATCTTTATTGGGGTGTATGAAAGAAATCTTTGGAGAAACCACTCCTGCTAGTTTAAATGGTTTTCATTTTGTCTCCACGATAAGTAAAAATGCTAAATTCACGCCAAAATTTAATATTTCGTAACTATTGCATGCCATTTGCCATGTAAAGCGTTCACTGGGATAACATCTTTATTGGGGGTGTATGAAAGAAATCTTTGGAGAAACCACTCCTGCTAGTTTAAATGGTTTTCATTTTGTCTCCACGATAAGTAAAAATGCTAAATTCACGCCAAAATTTAATATTTCGTAACTATTGCATGCCATTTGCCATGTAAAGCGTTCACTGGGATAACATCTTTATTGGGGTGTATGAAAGAAATCTTTGGAGAAACCACTCCTGCTAGTTTAAATGGTTTTCATTTTGTCTCCACGATAAGTAAAAATGCTAAATTCACGCCAAAATTTAATATTTCGTAACTATTGCATGCCATTTGCCATGTAAAGCGTTCACTGGGATAACATCTTTATTGGAGTGTATGAAAGAAATCTTTGGAGAAACCACTCCTGCTAGTTTAAATGGTTTTCATTTTGTCTCCACGATAAGTAAAAATGCTAAATTCACGCCAAAATTTAATATTTCGTAACTATTGCATGCCATTTGCCATGTAAAGCGTTCACTGGGATAACATCTTTATTGGGGTGTATGAAAGAAATCTTTGGAGAAACCACTCCTGCTAGTTTAAATGGTTTTCATTTTGTCTCCACGATAAGTAAAAATGCTAAATTCACGCCAAAATTTAATATTTCGTAACTATTGCATGCCATTTGCCATGTAAAGCGTTCACTGGGATAACATCTTTATTGGGGTGTATGAAAGAAATCTTTGGAGAAACCACTCCTGCTAGTTTAAATTGTTTTCATTTTGTCTCCACGATAAGTAAAAATGCTAAATTCACGCCAAAATTTAATATTTCGTAACTATTGCATGCCATTTGCCATGTAAAGCGTTCACTGGGATAACATCTTTATTGGGGTGTATGAAAGAAATCTTTGGAGAAACCACTCCTGCTAGTTTAAATGGTTTTCATTTTGTCTCCACGATAAGTAAAAATGCTAAATTCACGCCAAAATTTAATATTTCGTAACTATTGCATGCCATTTGCCATGTAAAGCGTTCACTGGGATAACATCTTTATTGGGGTGTATGAAAGAAATCTTTGGAGAAACCACTCCTGCTAGTTTAAATGGTTTTCATTTTGTCTCCACGATAAGTAAAAATGCTAAATTCACGCCAAAATTTAATATTTCGTAACTATTGCATGCCATTTGCCATGTAAAGCGTTCACTGGGATAACATCTTTATTGGGGTGTATGAAAGAAATCTTTGGAGAAACCACTCCTGCTAGTTTAAATGGTTTTCATTTTGTCTCCACGATAAGTAAAAATGCTAAATTCACGCCAAAATTTAATATTTCGTAACTATTGCATGCCATTTGCCATGTAAAGCGTTCACTGGGATAACATCTTTATTGGGGTGTATGAAAGAAATCTTTGGAGAAACCACTCCTGCTAGTTTAAATGGTTTTCATTTTGTCTCCACGATAAGTAAAAATGCTAAATTCACGCCAAAATTTAATATTTCGTAACTATTGCATGCCATTTGCCATGTAAAGCGTTCACTGGGATAACATCTTTATTGGAGTGTATGAAAGAAATCTTTGGAGAAACCACTCCTGCTAGTTTAAATGGTTTTCATTTTGTCTCCACGATAAGTAAAAATGCTAAATTCACGCCAAAATTTAATATTTCGTAACTATTGCATGCCATTTGCCATGTAAAGCGTTCACTGGGATAACATCTTTATTGGGGTGTATGAAAGAAATCTTTGGAGAAACCACTCCTGCTAGTTTAAAGGGTTTTCATTTCGTCTCCAAGGAAATTTGCCACTGATACAAACTGCCAAAATCTTGACACTGACCTGGTCAACCATCTGATATGAATAATGTAATTTCGTTGCATAATTTATACAATAAATCATTTGCAAGAACTTATTTCGATTGGACCATATTAGCGCTGTATTGTAATGAACATTTACCCTGCACAATTTCTTATTTCTCAAACGGAAACTCGGATCCATCTCACCGAGGTTTTCAACCTCCACCTACGATTGCACAAATGCCCCGGGCACTAAATTAGCCATGCTGCAACCGAGCAGTCATCTGTTTTTGCAGCTCCAGTCTTGCCTTCCTCGCTGTCAACTTCTGGGAATAAAATGCGTATTATCTCGTTTCTTAATCAGATCGTTTGGGCCGATTTCGTTGCTGCACCTCTCCCCGGGCACGAGGCAGCAGTCGATAACAGTCGACCCTCGAATATATGTGAGGGAGGGCCCTACCCACTAGGTCGGAAGGGTCAAGCGCGCCACGCTCCTTCCACATCCTTGTCGCGTGGCACGTGCCCTGCCACTCCTCGATAGGTCGTGTGCTACACCCACGCGAATGCCGCATTCCATCGCATTCTCCGTCCCCCCTCAGGTGATAGATGGCCGGCCTTGGAGTTAGAACCATTTCCATGAAACTCGAGAAAAAATTTGGTTTCTACTTTTATATATTTTTTTTTTTAATTCGCAGCGAACCCATTGAAGTGCTATCTCGTTTTTAACTAAACTACAGGAATTTTTTTTTTCTTTTTAATAAATGTAAATGGATTCTTTTACCCAATAATTTGTAATTTGTAAAGTATATTTAAAGCATTTGGCAAAAAGACCATCGAATTTAATCCTGTGTATGTATTAAGGTGTCCCGAAAGTTTCTTTCCTATTTCTAATATGAAATGGATACACAATATTTACTGTTTAAGATATTTTTTATTTTGTTATATAAGAACTCTTTTGCTCTATTACCTTCTTCCATCTCAGAGGAAGCCTCATTATGCCTTCTTTCTAAAATTGCTGCGTTTTGGATAAGAAATAATCCTCGAGGTGCACTTTTATTTCGCTGATGGATACAAAGTGCTTATCGCGAAGATAATTTTTTGAGGACAGAAAGAAGTAATAATCAGATGGAGCGAGATTTGGTGAGTATACAGGATGTGGTAAAATATCCCAATCAGGCTGTAAGAGCTTCTCTCTTACGACTAATGCAATATGTAGCCTCGCGTTGCCATGATGAAAACAACGCCACGTCGGTTCATTAATTCTGGCCAATTATTTTTTACTTTGGCAGCTTCCACTTGATCCAATTGATGACAGTATTTCGTAGAATGTATTGTTTCACCTTGTGGAAAAAGCTAGCAGAAAGTTATGTCTTTCCAATTCCACCATTGGACAAAAGAACTTTTTCGGGGTGTAGTCCTGGCTTTGCGACAGTTGAAAACCGACGCTAACACTGAAACCGATGACATAGACTGCTAATAGATAAGCCTGCATGTTTGCAGAAGCAGAGCCAGATAAAGCCATTCATAGCGCAATGAGAAGGAAACTTTTGGAACACCCTAATATTATATGTTATATTTTTAATGCTTATAGATTATAATAACAGTTGGGGGAGGGGGAGAACATGGGCAATCTTTTTTTTTTTCTATTTCAATATTAATTATATAGCAGCTTGTGCGTTATTATTGCTTTTTTATAAAACAAATTTGTGAAAAATTCGGTACGCAATAATAATAAATATTGATTATATATTTTTTTTTAATCGGGTTATTGAGTGCTTTTAATTTTTTGAGAAACTTTTAAAAAATATTTATAGCAGCGAAACTAACGAAGAGCAGATAGCCATAATTTCTTCCTAAAGATAAATAGCTGAAATTAACCAACGAAAGTGGTCTTTTCAAGACTTTGACGCTATCTCTCTAACAGAGGTGCTATACCAAAGAACGGCTTGCACGGCATTGGCATACAATGCTGATGAAATATTAACCTTTTGCCTGAATTTAGTACTTATACAGAATCCATCATCTCATCTTTGGCGAGTTATTTGGTGATTAACCCCTGGCATGCGGTTAATAACATTCAAAAATCGAATCTGTATGTTAGATGGTTTTTTTTTTTTTTTCCAATCGATTGAAATAAAAATTTGTTGAAAGGCTACACTAACTACTTTCTAATGAGGATATTATTCCGAAAACGCCTTGCATAGCATTGGCGTACAATAATATGAAATATTAATCTTTGGCGTGAATTCAGCATTTCAACTGAATCTATCTTGTGATCCTTGGCGAATTATTTGGAGATCTGTTCTTGGCATGCGGTTAATAACCGAATTTGTGTTTTAGATGCATTTTTCCCAGCCAATTAAAACAAAATTTTGGCACAAAAGTACATATGTAGTCACAAAATCCCATACCGAATTTGATATATTTAAGTCATTGCGACTTCGAGTTATCGTATTTGTATGTTTCTGAAAGCACAGACCAACAGATAGTCAATCAATCCCTTATTAGATTTGGTTTAAAATGTGATAAATATCTACAGTTGTTGTTGTTGTTTCTAATGGCACTTGTCATAGACAAGCCCACTGACTTTAGAAATCAGTGATTTTAAGCCAAGGGTGCGTCTCTTGTTTTTCAATAGCGCCATCTAGGGCCAAGAGTACGACGTAGCTACACACACGTCACAACCCTTTTTACGGGGCGGACTTCATTCATACATTTCATTCACTCATCCATAGATCGTAACTTAGACCTGAATCAGAGAACGACCACCCCTGATCCAGTAAACCCAGTGGTATTACTCTCGACATGGAGGACTTTGTGACCACGACAGATTTACACGTGCGCCAGCCACCACACACACGAGGGGTCTTCAGCCGGCGGGGTTCGAACTCGCAACTCAAGGGACGCGAATCTAATACCCTACCAACCAGGCTTTTCCGGCCCCATATCTACAGTATAGATGTTAAGTATGTGTACCGAATCTTATCCATCGACCCTTTTCATTTTATAGTAATAGTGTTAACTTTCATTCAAACAGCCGGATAGCTTCCTCTGAATAGATTTTGCTCAAAATTCTATGTAGATCTACAAAATTGATGTTCAGACCGTATGCCAAATTTCATGCGTCTAGCTGAAAACAATTCCGAATTGTCTTTATCACAAACAAACATACGGACATTTTCCAAAAATGTGTTTTTCGAACTCAGGGGGATCTAAAATGTGGAGATTTGTTAAAATCTCGAATTCGAATTTTTTGACGATTACAATATTTTATATTACGTATATGAGAATGTAAAGATCAATACTTCCTGAACTAATCATCTCCAATCCTCATCCAGGATAACGTGTTTTTTTAGCAGTATTTTTCTACAAAAACATTGCAGACACATTCATTCCTTCTTTTTCCCACTGAAACATAAGAGAAAAACAATGCAGCAAAGTACTGTCATTCTCATGTAACAATATGTTAAAGATACTGTACCCGTTGTGAGGCTTAAATATAACAGAGAAATCCTTGTGTAGTATTCGACCCGTCTAAATTTGGCTGTAGGAGGTGTCATGGGTAATCATTTCCTAACTTGTATGCGAAGGAGAGTAATATACTTGTTCTCCGAAATATAACCTCCTCCTTCACATCCCCCCCCCCCCTTCGCCGTAACCATAATGAGTCACTTGTGGAATAGCAAAAGAATTTCAGGGTGAAAAGGTCGATCAAAAAGAACTGAAGACAAAAATAAAAAAAAAATGAAAGGACAATTGTTTTCAGTTGCAGGTTTGAACGTAGCTCTTTAACTTTGTTTTCTTTCGTAGCGAAGTGTTGTTCTGTATTGTTGCGAAAATTCTTCGAAGATTGCATCCTTAAATTGCGTACCCCATGATTATTCACATGTGTGTGCAGTATTTTACTTTGTGTGTGTTTTATTTATTTATTTAAATAAAAAAAATGGAACGTGTCTTTAATGACATATTGAGTTAGTTATTTGTATCCTTTATACTTGTATTTTTCTATAATCATTGTAAACAAGCGGGGGTGATCTCCCAAAACTTTAATAAACTTGCCATGCCAGAGAACGCCTTACATGGCACTGTCGTACAATAGTTAACGGAATTTTAACTTTTGGCGTGAATTTAGCATTCTTACTGAATCTATCGTGTCATGCTTGGCGAATTTTTTTGACAAATAATCCTTGGTATGCGGTTAATAGCATTCGAAATTGGAATTTGTGTTTTAGACACGTTTTTCTCAATCGATTGAAACAAAAAAATTGACACAAAACTGCACTTGTAGTCACAAATTCTCATACCAAATTTGATGTATTTAAGTCATTGCGTTTTCGAATTATCACGTTTAGATGTTTCTGAAAGTACAGACCAGTCAACCCAAAGTTGTATTAGGCTCAAAATTTGATACATGTTTTCACTATAGATGTTAAATCTGTGTACCGAATTTTATCTATCTGACTCTCTACGTTTTGTTGTTATCTTATTAAATTATATTCAAACAGGCGGACTTCCTCAGAATAGATTTTGCACCAAAATTTCATAGAAATCTACAAATTTAATCTGAAGACCGTACACCTAATTTCATCCATTTAGCTCAAGTCATTTTTGAGTAACCTGTGTCACAGACAGACAGACAGACATTTTCCAAAAATGTGTTTTTCCAATTCAAGGAGGTCTAAAACTTGAGAGTTTCTTCGAAATCTCGAATTCGAATTTTTTAACGATTACTAAACTTTCTCTATTCTTCGTATAAATAGTATGCATTAGACCTTCTTTCGTCTGTGTGGCCATAAGTTTTCATGTAAAAATCTTTTAAATGACTAAAATAAGTAGATTAACTTCTTAAGTTAAAGTTCTATTTATTATTTATTTAATCTGTTAATTATTTAGAATCATGTTTCGCGATCGCTTTTCCTTTTCATATATTGCACTATTACAACTTTTATGCATCTTTTTTACTATTATATTTTGTCGTCATATAAATGAGAGAACATATCTTTTTGCTTTATATCTGCTAATTAAGTAAAGATTACATCACTAGCCGCCTTCAGTGACCAGCTATTCGTTCATGTTATTAATAGCATTAAATTAATGTTAGCTATCTTTGATAAACTATGTTTTATCACAACAAAAAAAAAGCTTTATTTAAAATTACAGTTGAATTATAAACGTAGCTTTCTGATCGGTTAGTTAAGTTTTCTAAATAGCGAAATTAATCAGCGAGATAGCTCCAGTTTCTGATGCTAGGGTTCTGAGATTTTTACTTGGTAATGTTTCTGGAAACTGGAGCGCAAGAGACCTTGATGACATATGCTAAGGATCATGAGTATTCATGTAAAATAAAAAATTTCGAAATCGGTACAATGGTTGTGGCTGGGGGATTCTGTCTAGGTTTTACCTCGTAGAGAATACACAGTGGAAAAGTGTTTTCGAGATTTCTCTCGAATTTAGAGCGGAAACAGTACGTGACCGTTAATGACTTTAACTATAGGCCTTAAATTTTCATATAAAGCAAAATTTGCCGAAATCGGGTCACTGAATTTTGGTGGGGACTGGTTTTATTAGTTGTTTTAAATTTATAGAAAATTTAAACTATTTTAATATTTATTTTGTATTTCGAATATAGCGCCGATATAATATTTCCTGTAAGCGTGTACATTATTTGTAATTTGTGTACAGTTAAACACAAACTAATAGTGTTATCAATGTGGATTAAATATATGTTATCTTTGTGTATCTACATCACATAAATACGTCAGAAATTTAATTTGCTAAAATTAAGTTTAACGATGGCTAGCGATTAAGCTTTGATTATATAACCTCATCAAAAGTTATATTCTGAAAATTTGTTTTCTGAATATAACTTTTGATATAGTATAGTTTTGATATTTGATGAGAAAAATGGGTGTTGCATATTTTAATCTTAAATATTTTGAAATTCGTTCTTATTTTGTATATAAATGACCCTTTATGAAATTTTTAATTCGAAAATCTTCAAGAGTACGTTAATTTTTCTTAAATGACACTGTTTTTATGGTTGACTAACGAACGAACGATCCCAAAGTAAAGTTGGATGGCTTTTTTGACATCTGATAAGGTAGAAAATTTTATAGTCTCAAAAAATAAGATGGTTATTGATCTAAAATATGTTTGTTATATGTAACATTTTGCATACGTCTCTATTTTTTAAAAAAAATTCTTAATATTCGAAAAATTTTCGAAACTAGAGTTTAAACATTTTTAAATAGCTATTTAATTTAATTTTCGATTCAATTTTACGAACATGCTGATCAAATTATTTCTGTTTATAATTCCTGCATAACGAAGTTCATATTTAATTATCAGAAAAGAACTGTTTGTGATTGATTGATTGGTTACTGTTTATGTGTTTATTACTGTTTGGTTACTGTTTATGTGCTTATGCTCATTGATTATTGTCTATGTTTATGTCTTATTTGTAGATTTCTATAAAGTTTTGAGTAAACTCCGCTCAGAGCAAATCTATATATTCGAATATAATTTAACACAGTAGCTACTAAAAGAAACGAACTAGATAAATAAAAAGTATATAAAACACATATTCGATTTCAATGAAACCCTGGGTGCCAGGGTTTAATTGCCAAAAAACTCGCCAAGGTTGACAGGATAGATCCAGTAAAAATGCTAAATTCATGTCAAACATTTTAGCATTTCGTAACAGTTGTATGCCAATTCCATGGAAGGCGATTTTTGAGATAACATTTTAATTGGAGAGTATGCGAGAAAGTTTGGGGAAACTACTTCTGCTGGTTTATATGCTCATGGGGGGGGAGGGGGGAGTATTGTAGGATTTCATGCAAATTTATGCAAGCAATCCTATTTCGAGTAGTATATACTGATAAAGTAATGTAAAAATGAAAAGCAAGTGAAATAAAAATGAATGTTTGAAAGAAATATTAATTTTAACATTAAAATCAATATTTCTTTTTTTTTAAAAAAAGATTTATTTAATATTATTTCTTTCGCTTATACAACAAAACAGTCCATTTGGCGTAATGGCGATTCAAACAAAATTTCAATGCTCTGAATATTTTCTTGCGGAATACTGTAAAACTTACACCAGAATTTTTCACAATAATATTTAATCATTCTTCAAGTAGCAGTCGGTTGTAATATGTAAATTAAAATTTTAATTATGCCTTTAGAGTGTCACAAAAATAAAATAAAAAATATTGTTACCTATGTTTAGAGTATTTAAATATGGAAGCGACCCCTTAACAGAAAATGTTAAATATTTCCCGATGTACATTATAGTATATTGACCAAAATCAGTACTCGGGATACTTTTCCAGTTTAAGTTTGTACAATTTTAAATATGTAGGACTTTAGTAAGCTTACCTATGAAATGTTTTCAGTTTCCATTTACGATGACCGACAGCGGAATAAAGTTCCATGGCTTTCCCCCCCCCCTTCGATTGTACATACCTTTCCTTCTCCGAAGCACTTTCCTAACTGCCCGGATTCCCCCCCCCCTTCTCCTTCCCATGAGTTAATCTGGTTGTACGGTTTAATGTACGAAAAAAAAAAAAAAACCCTTGAAACTCGACTTTTATTATTATTATTATTGTCATTGTAACAACAAAAGCAAAAATGAAACCGCAGGTTTAGTATAGCGAAATGTTGTTTCATACTTTATCAAACTTAGATTTAAAGAAATTCGAGACTATAAAAGTTTTATAAAGAAAAATCAATATTGTAAATCCTAAGATTTATCCTAACTTAATAATGCTTGGAGGATTTATTTGAAACTGAAAATTTTTGTTGGCGGCAATTTTTTCCAGTAATGGATAAGAAAGAATCTGCTGAAGTCCCCAGTCAACAAAGTGCGTATATCAAGAGACCTTATACTACGTCTCCAATTAATATTGAGTTTAGTATATTGTTTTAAAACTAGATGTCTTTTCGATATTTAGAAAATTCGCATGCTCATTATGAATCATACTGTTTTTACTAATATTAAATTTAGCATATTGTTTTAAAACTAGATGTCTTTTGATATATAGAAAACTTTCGTGCTCAATACGAATTAATACTGAGTCTCCAAATAATATTTAGTATATTGTTTTAAAACTAGATGTTTTTAATATTTAGAAAATTCGCATGCTCATTATGAATCGTACTGTTTTCACTAATATTAAATTTAGCATATTGTTTTAAAACTAGATGTCTTTTGATATATAGAAAACTTTCGTGCTCAATACGAATTAATACTGGGTCTCCAAATAATATTTAGTATATTGTTTTAAAACTAGATGTTTTTAATATTTAGAAAATTCGCATGCTCATTATGAATCGTACTGTTTTCACTAATATTAAATTTAGCATATTGTTTTAAAACTAGATGTCTTTTGATATATAGAAAACTTTCGTGCTCAATACGAATTAATACTGGGTCTCCAAATAATATTTAGTATATTGTTTTAAAACTAGATGTTTTTAATATTTAGAAAATTCGCATGCTCATTATGAATCGTACTGTTTTCACTAATATTAAATTTAGCATATTGTTTTAAAACTAGATGTCTTTTGATATATAGAAAACTTTCGTGCTCAATACGAATTAATACTGGGTCTCCAAATAATATTTAGTATATTGTTTTAAAACTAGATGTTTTTAATATTTAGAAAATTCGCATGCTCATTATGAATCGTACTGTTTTCACTAATATTAAATTTAGCATATTGTTTTAAAACTAGATGTCTTTTGATATATAGAAAACTTTCGTGCTCAATACGAATTAATACTGGGTCTCCAAATAATATTTAGTATATTGTTTTAAAACTAGATGTTTTTAATATTTAGAAAATTCGCATGCTCATTATGAATCGTACTGTTTTCACTAATATTAAATTTAGCATATTGTTTTAAAACTAGATGTCTTTTGATATATAGAAAACTTTCGTGCTCAATACGAATTAATACTGGGTCTCCAAATAATATTTAGTATATTGTTTTAAAACTAGATGTTTTTAATATTTAGAAAATTCGCATGCTCATTATGAATCGTACTGTTTTCACTAATATTAAATTTAGCATATTGTTTTAAAACTAGATGTCTTTTGATATATAGAAAACTTTCGTGCTCAATACGAATTAATACTGGCTCCAAATAATATTTAGTATATTGTTTTAAAACTAGATGTTTTTAATATTTAGAAAATTCGCATGCTCATTATGAATCATATTGCGTTTCCTGAGTTTAGAATACTGTTTTAAAACTAAATGTCTTTTGATATCTAGAAAACTCGCATGTGCAGTACAAATTATACTAGATGTCTCCAAATAATATTTAATATATTGTTTTTTTTAAACTAGATGTTTTTAATATCTAGAAAATTTGCATTATTGGTATGAATCATATTGCGTTTCCAATTAATATTTAGTTTTATATCCTTTTAAATATACTAAACTAGATTTCTTTTAATATCTTTAAAATTTGCATGCTCAGTATGAATCACAATAAAATCACAATCATCATTTAAATACAAAATTAAGTTTGTGAAGTAAATTACCTTGCAATACACAAACTTGGATGCATGATTACTTCTGAAATAATGAATCCATTGGCGGGTCATCTATTAGAACTGCAGCATCCCTTAAAATTGTTTTTTTTTATTTGTATTTCCGTTGTTGTTTCTTTTAAACTAAATTGTATATCCTTCCACGCTTAGAGTTCGATGTTTGACAAAAACAAAATGATATTAATAAACAAAATGAGAGAGAAAATGAATGATTGGGAAACAGAAGAGACATCAGATGGAGGCTGGAAAGCAGCAAAATTCGTTTAGCTGAGGAATACATTAGAAGGCTATTTTCTCTCTTTTGATCTAGCAAAAATAAGGTTGATATTTCTGATGCTCTGATTTAGAGTTCAGCTAACGGATGATCTTTTCTTTTTTTCCCTTCCCCCCCCCCTTCACATTCAAGGCTCTTTCGATTTGCTTTTTACTTCCTTTTGCTCGTACGCTATTGTTCGGTTTGACTTCTACGATGCCCCGGCAGAAATTCTATTTTTCTCTTATTGAATATTAATTAGTCTTCGAAAAAAAAAATTATTTTCTAGAATACAATTCAGAAAGTTAGTTTAAAATTTTGGATTTTGAACTTGGATATAAAGTTGCTTATTTAAAATTACTCTATCTTTTCTTTTGGATAAGAGATGGCGATGCCCGAGTAAGAATGCATCCCATAGTGCATTGCGATTGTAAATAATGAGATGCTCTTCTGTTAAGGTGCGCGCGTTAATGTCTTGTCTTGTCTTTCGTGTTTTGTATGAAATGTGATTATTCAAGAAATGTTTCCGAAAACATACGTCCTGTTGCTTCCACTGCACGGATCATAATGATCTTCATTTCACCACAAAATTATATTCCATTTATATTTATAGAAATATTTTTTTCTTACAATACTGTTTGTTTCTGAGCTGACGAGCCGTCATTGAATGGACCTATATATAACTTCTAGCTAAATAAAATATTATTCATATTATTTCATGCTGTTTTGCATAAAAGACTATACTGTTTATTTTTTAAAAAAAATCTATTTTTATGTTATAAGAAAACTGGAAGATTTTCTTTCAGCATAAAAATCTCATTAAAAAAATTCATTGAAAATATTTTAATTTCCATATTTTATATAGCATATTCAATTTTTTAAAAATATATCAAACTCCAATAGTTTAATCAACTGTGAATTAGATTGTGAGAGTATAGTGTTTTATTAATAACATTGCGTGCATCGCTGTCTATACCCATTGGCGGATTTCTAACAAAGAGGATTAGCCACTGAGCTAAGTGAGACTCTAGGCAAGTCGATTAACAAAGCGCTAATAGTCAAGTTATCAAATAAACAAATTTATGAAAAATGCAAATTCAATAAGTTATAAAATATTAGAAAAGTATTAACATATTGTCAAAACATAAATAGACAGCTTCCTAATTGTTTCGTTACTTTTTTTTAAATATTGATAATGTTAAGCGTCTGATTAATTAATATCGTGTACAAGCAGTGGGGGATTTAGACATTTCGCCTCCTTTGGCAGTGGGCTTGTGAGGTGCTTCTTTTATAAACTGGCCAATTTAGTTTCACATTTCAACTTAATCGGAATGATTTGTTTAATTACTTAATTTTATGGAAATTGATTTATTCTTTCACTCGTGACCCAAGGCATTCATGTTTATGTACAATTATATTTAAACAGATACTTGGTATTTATAAATACTGTGTGACTAAGCACATGTTAAACAAACAGGTAGGAACCTGACCAATTATATTTGAGGAAGTTTTAATATTATCATAATTCTTTATAACACAGAATTAATAATTTTTTTATATTTATTTATTTGGCAATTGGGCTACTAAGATTTTGTAATTCTTTATAACACAGAATTAATAATTTTTTTATATTTATTTATTTGGCAATTGGGCTACTAAGATTTTGTAATCGACCCCCCCCCTGCCACAATTAGCGGTTTTAGTTTAGTTATATTAACATCCCATTTTTTAAGCAACACTAGGACTATTTTGGGACGGACCTCGTACTTTTGAACCGCAGTCAGATGACGAGGACGACACCTGAGCTGCACTCCCCTCTCCAAACTTCTGCACCACACGAGAGGGGGGACGTTTGGCTCCGACAGATTTAATTTGCACCAGACCCGACCCGCTTACACGACGGTTCTTCAGTGGAATCGGGTCTCGAACCTGAAACCCTCCGGTTCCGAAGCCGTGACCTTACCACCAGGCCACCGCGGCTTAGAGCGAAATTCACTACTATGTACGAAGATACATGACGTGCAGATACGAGTAATAAACCATAAAAACATATGCATTCACTAATTTACTGAAATCAATTAGTAAGCTAAAATAAATCCTTAATGCATTACAAATGTATGTGAAACTAAATTAAGAATGGTGACTACGTTGAAAAATTCAATGAAAAGTTTTAATGTTTGATCAGTTTTCTTTATAAAGCCTTTCAAATTTTGTTTCTAATTCCATTTTTGGGAAAGTTATATTGATTTTTATATACGTTTTAATGCTATTTTCTCACATTCTTATCCTTGGTAGAATTTTCTTACGAAAGACCTCCTAAATTAAATTATGATGCATATTTTTTTCTCAAATTTCATGTAATAATTTGTTTTGCATTTCCTGCAGAATAAGTTATCCATCATAAATTATATCCAATATTTAATAATTGTTTTAATTGCTTCACAATGAGAAAAAAAATTGAAAATTTCGCGTTATTTATCATATTTAGAGAGTGCCTAAAAATGTGGCTTATTTTTTAATTCTGGGACTATATAATTTATTTCTTAAACTATCTGTAAAATTTTAAGTAAATCATTTGATAAACCTCTAAACAAAAGGATTTTTGCTTTAAATCTTTTTATTTTTATTTTTACAATAGATAATAGCCCATTTTTTAATGCAAAAATTAAAAAAAATATAATTATTTAAAAATGTTTTTCAAAAAATTCATCCAGCCTGCATATGAAATTAAGGCCTAATAATGGGCACTGCCTAGGGTTACAAAGTACCAACATCGTCTCTGTTTACACCAACAATACGGTCACTTTTTCTACTCTCCGTTATTATATGTCTGCTTTGCTAAGTAAGTAACTAGATTTTTCCGTCACAGGTTGTGGACGTTGATCCTTTCTGGTCTCCGCGCACCGAGGAAGAATACGCGCATTTCGGTGAAAAGGCAGATGTCGAAAATCGAGCTCGAAAGTATATGAACAATGTCCGCAGAAGAAAAGGACTTGCCGTGGACGAGAAGATCGTGGAGCACGCAGAAAAGCAAAGAACTCTAATGAGGAAAAAATAAGCTTCTACAAATAAATTTTACTGTTGGCAGCATGTATACTTACTGACTGTATTGTTTTGTAATTAAACTTCTTTTAAAATTTCTTTTAGCTTGATCAAATCATGTCGTGCTGCCATCTGGTGGGTATTGTAAAGATTAGAAAAGGTTGTGATTGAAAATCTAAATATGTATTTCATAAAGTTTTTAAAGAAATAAAACTAATAGTTTTGTTACTGTGCTTCAAATTTTATGAAAATGAATATATTATATTAATTCTAATAATATATACAATATTTTTGAAGCAACCATTTTCATTGTTAGAAATTCTTGTTTGCAATAAAAGAAAGACTAGGAGAACATTTGCTTGGTCTATACGATAGTGATCTACATATAAATTGGACTCAAATTGCTTAGGGCTATAAAATAAAGGTATTGTGAAACCTAGTTGCATGTGTCTTCAAACTGTTTGAAGTTTATTATTATTAACTACTTGAAATCTTCATTGACTGAAATTTGCAGTCTATTAATTTCTTAGAAAAAGAGATTAACATTTAACTTCTTTCAGAGACATTTTTGAATTCCCCCCACCCTTTTTTTAAAAAATATCTATTTAGAAAATAGCTGCCTGTGGTAACCAGATGGGAATAGAGATTGTGTTTAATTTCAATTAAATATCTTATGCCTGATTTGACGTTCCTGATTTCTTTAACAAAGAAATTTTTGAGCATCATAGATATATCATTTTAATAGTTAATGTTTATTGTGAACTTCTTATTGGATTTTAAACTTAAGAAAGTCAAAACATATCAAAAAAATGCTTACCATTAAAAACATTTAATGAAATTTTTATTCTTAGAACTAGAAACTATTTGATATATAGTTTCTACATAATTAATAAGGCGCCATTCTTTTGTGTTAAACATCTGTCAAAAGCATTCCAAGAATGGTTCAATTTGTATTAAACTTGAATATTAAATAGTTTCCTGTATGAAATATCTCAGATAGTGTTAGTCATCTATTTGAAAATCTGACCTTAAGACTCCACAGAAAACACCATGAAAGTGATAACATAACCCAAGAAAGTGTGCAGTTAATTGGCATAGATAGTCATATAGCAGTATGATCATATAAGTTGCTGAGTCAATTGCAGCAACTTGCCATTATTTAAAATTATCTTTCTTTCCCAGTCAGAATCTTTTAATTGCATTAAGTGATGATCTGCACTAAAGCACAAAATAGAAGGAAACAAAAATTTAAAGTTTTGACACTTCTTGCTCCAAAGTTGTTTCCCCCCCCCCCCATCATGTACAGAATAATTTAAAACAATTCCCCATAGTTTCTTTACAAACAACAATAGGGAGGGAGGAAATTTTAGTACAATACAGAAGAAATATTAAAGTTTTGCTTGTGTTTGTAATAATAACTCATTGTTATTGTCCTTGGTTCCACGAACAACATTCAACCTGTAGCCCATATCACTTACTACGGGAAGAAAACTCTCCTCGCATATCTACAGTTTTTTCATAGTTTGTGAGCAAAAGAAATATTAAAACAGAAGTTACAAAATATTTCAATTAAATGAAGACACAAGAAGCAATTTTATAAATATTTGATACCCAAATTCAGATCATGCATATAGTTACTGAACAAACTAGGAACTTGCTTTACAATATCTGGCATGAAATGGTCCACAACTTGGATGTTATCCACGTGACATATTTATTACTAGTTGATAAACGCAACACAGCTTGAAATTTAAATACATTATGTAAATGTTTATAAAATAAAAACTAATTTTGTATAAATTATTATAATGCACAATATCTTTTTACTATACGTTAGCACTTGGTTGACTATCCTTGGGCTTCGATCACTTGGAATCATTTAAAGATGATAGTTCTTTCAAGCACTGTTAAACAATTATGTTAAACTAATAAAAATTATACTAAAGAATTCCAAAAGATACAAAACAGAAATTAAAAAAATATAGAGAAAATAGATCGGATTCTTACCATTACTGTATTTTAAAATTATCTGTGTTAAATTTTTTAAAATAAAAATTTTACAGAAAAGAATTTAATGCCACTGGGAAAATAAAATTTTGAATTTTTGAATGGTATCAAAATATTTCTTGCAATAATTTGCTTGGAAATTATGGCAGAAAAACAATAAAATTTCAATTAAAATAAAAATTCAATAAACTTTTGCACTTTGAAAGGCTAATGATATTCTTTTTTCTTGTCTTAAAAAGAATGCATATATTGGTTGAAATCGGCCCAGTCATTTAGAAAGAAATCTAGAACATATATGCAAACAAAACGTTAAATTTCTTCACAAAAAAAAATTATTGCAGCCAGGTTACTTTTGCGAGTTTAACTCTAAAAAAATTTAAATTGTTATTGAAATTAATAAAAGTACAAAAAAAAGGTCATTCATCTCTTATGCACTTATTTTTTATTGGGATAACATTCTCTTTCATTCTTAAATTACAGATCTTAAAACATTTATAAAATCTTTGTAATATAACAGTTTGGAAACATCTATTAAATCTTGTTATAACAAAATTTTGTCACAAAATTCGCAATACAAATGAAGTTCGACAAATATGTTATAAACATTCAATACTCACATGTCTTTGAGAAGTGTATGATATTTGGTACAAAAGATAGAAAATAAAGAAAAAAACATGAAGTTATCTGACTTTTAATTAAATGGTATTTTACTCAGCATTAATAATTAACTATTATTGTTTAAGAATTCAAAAACTTAATTCAAGTATAACATACATTGAGTATATTTAAATAAGAAGTATATTATTACTCTTACTTTTGTGTCAGCTAATACAAAAGCAGGAAATATACAATTCAATTAGTTTAAAATAAAGGATAAATTTGATAGTTTTGGGGAACAATAAACAATTACATTATAATTTTGATTTTCAGAATGATGAAAATTATAGAATCCATATTTTGGAATATTACACAGGGTCACAACAACAAAATAGTTTGGTGACGAATTTTTTTAACTGATTTGATTATATGTGGTGCGCTGATTTCAAATATGAAAACAATCTTTCTCCATCCACTTTGTTTTGAGATAGTCACATAAAAAGAAAAAGGGGAGGGTTGTGTGAAGAATATTAAAATTTGTTTTACACACAGGAAGTTCTGTGATGAACAGAAAACAATATAATACCATAACTTTGGCCATGAAGAAAGTTGAAGTTTGCAAATTCCAATGGATAATTTGTGTGCATTTAAAAAATGTTTGATAATCCCTTTGGGAAACAATGAGATGCCATGAAATGTCCTTTCTCTTATGCCTATAAGATAGAAGACCAAAACAATGCCACTGGATTAGAAAAAGAAAAGAGAGAGAGAGAGAATTTGGTTGCTAGGAAAGGAAATGTTACTCATAAAATTTAAATGAATGAAGTAAAATTGTCTTGTATTAGCTATATATAAATCTAGAATTAATGAAACAATTCATGAATACTCCTGATCAGGAACATGTTTTGCATATATAGGACAAAAATAAATGCTCGAAATAAGTAGAAAAAATAACTTAACACTGGAATTTTTTGTGGTTACCAAATCAGACAGTTCATAAACTATCCTCATTTTGAAGATTAAATGAATGGAACAGATTGAAAGGTGTCAATCTCATTTGTTCTTGCTGTTCAGAATTTGTTAGGCAATCACAAGGCTGAAAATTATTCTGACTTGGTTAAAAGCAAGATTAACAGCATCTGGAACCTTGGTTTTTAATAAGGAAAATCTGTGTATTAGTAAAAGATTTTAAACGAATAACTGTAAATGATTTTGCCAAACCATAAAGACAATAAAGGAATAGCTATTGCAATTTATAGGTGTTTTTGTGCCTTTACAATAAGTTAAATTATTATACATAATTCTTTAAGAATATATATATAATGTGCAGTTTAACATGCTAAACAGAACTATCATTATATCTTAGAAACAAAGGCAGATGGACAAAAACTAAAATCATATTTGTTTTGAATATATGTTATGTACATAAAATTAGTTAAAAAGCTCTTCACTAAAATAATTGTTTTCAGTTTAGGAATATCATTAAAGGACACTCATTGCAACTTTGGGCTGTTTAATTATGGAATTCATTAAAATAATATTTAAGACAACAAATACTTTTAGAAAATAGGCATGAAAATAGGAGAAAAATTTTATGTAGAATAAAAATAACTTAATAAATCACTGACCGAAATGACTATTTTGACTTCATAACTTCTATGAAATATTTCTTAAACGAATGGCTGGCATAATTGAAATTATGAATTACTTGTTGATGAAAATTTTTAAAAAAAAGTGCATTGTAGTTTAGTGAAAGTAGTTATGATCTAGAAAAATAATGACTAGATTTCCTATGATTAAGCTGGCTAAAATGCAGTTTTAGATAAGATCAGACATCTACATAAGAAAATAAACAAAATGGTAAAAATGTGTACAAAAAATAACAAATATTAAACAGTAAAAAATATATAAAAAATACTCACTATATGACTTCTTTTCATTAAGAAAATCTGTTAATTCGACTCTATTAACATATATACAGAAAGTAAAGAAACAATAATAGAGACAAATTTAAGAAAAACACAATATAAATAAACTTCAAACATATTTCAAAACAAAAAGACAACATAACAAAATAAAAATAAGATCAACATTATCTTTTGGAAATGATGTCTTCTTTATCAATCATCTAGTTTTGTAGTTGAAATAATTTGACTTCAATTAAGCATTTTACAGTGTCTTAACTTATGTCATTTTTACATAGAAAGGGATATTTGTCAATACATAAATACAACACTTTTATAAATTTAAATACTTAGAATCATTTTTTTTTCAAAATAAAATATAAACTATTAGGATATCATGATAGAATATCAAGACTTGTTTGATTAAAAATCAAAAGGTAATTTTTAACACCACAGTGAGTCATATTTTCAGTAACAATTACAGTGAGGATGAATTTGTCAATTATTTTATAGGTTAACTGTGACTACTAGTGTTAACTTTAATGATACCTGTTTCAGCAGCATAAGTTATAATTTTTCGATCAGTTAATATAGTTGTTAAGTAATTTTATAAAGTTAATATTAACTTTGTGACAGTAGGTTTGGAATAACAGTTTCTGTTAATGTTGATAGCTAGATATTTTGAGATAAAAAGCTCAATTATACATAATGTCAGACTGAAAGAAAAAGTTCTAAAAAGATTTTTTTAATTGATATTTTTTATCCAAACAATCAATGAGAAATTAGAAGGAATTCAGAATCCTTTTGCAAAATTTTGCTATTATATATTTCGGAAAAGGCAAGATAATGTTTTTAGAAATGAAAAGTATAAGATTATTTATAGTATGAATTTTTGCATTTTCCCATTAAAAAAAAAGTTGAAAATCTAATATAACATATTAGTACATAATTTTCATTTGTAAAATGGTATTACATTAGAAATTTGAATTTGATTACATCAGTAACCTTAATATTTTAAAATGTTATTTTAGGCTTTCAAAGAGGAAATTAACAAAGATATATTTGAGCAAAAATTCATGTTAAAGTATAATCCAAAAGCAACTTCTTTCTTTTTAAAAAGAAACATGGATACAGTATCAATATAACATTTTCTGGTACACTACTACTTTCAACATTTATTTTTTCTTATGCATCATAACAACAATGAATCTATTTACTACATTTAACGACACTAAAGTCATGACATCATGGCATGACAAATGAATGTTTTATGAAGAGAATAAATTTTTCCTAAACAAAAATATTTTAAAGAATTCATATTTCAAATTAAAAGATTATCTTATATAAGGATAAAGAGTGATTACCAATAAATTATTTACAATTGAATTAAGTTTATATATTTCTTTGATAGTTACACAAATACCAAGATGCATATTTAGTATCAAGCAGAAATGCTTAACATTTGTTTTTCACTTGATTCCACTAACTTGGTTACAACTAGTTCATGCATGTTAGAATATTACAATTACTATGCAAATCCATGCATTGCTTTTTAATTTTAAAATAAACAAACAAATTCAAAACTTAGGAACATACATGCATATGGACACATGCAAAAAATGCATATACCTGCACCATTACTCTTTACACATACTGTATAGATTAGTATTTGACAGGAAGTCCATTGTTAAATATGTTTCCTGTTACAAAGACTGAGGTTCATTTGAGATTCAAAAATAACTTAATAGAAAAAAAAAAAAAAAAAACATAAGGACATGAATAATATAAGGTTGGGAGATTTTTCTACTTAACAAAATCTCTAAATCTTCAATAAATGCATATCTGCTTATTTGCATTTTTACATGAAAGGAATGTTAATTCTAAAGAGTGGAAAAGAGAATTAGAAACAACTTAGAATTAATACAAAAAAGTTATACAATATATTAAAATTGCTAAAATAAAAGCTGTCAAAGTTTGTTTTTAACTTTTAAATTATTATGAAGGCAGAAAATCACTGATTTAATTCTATAAAGGTACAATGAATAAAAATAATTTTATAAAAGAAATATAATTGCAAGTCAATAACAAAAATTAAAATGTCTACATTAACTTTTATTCAAAACAGAGATTGACTATTTTTTCTTCCAAAGAACAGAATTAATACCAGCAACATTTTTCAAAAATTAAAAACTAGCTTAAATAATTAATATATTTCAGATTATGGAAGTTCAATGTATATATTAAAAAATTTAGAATAAGGCATTTTTCAAAAATACCTAAAACCAGTTATCAAAGGATAAATTTCAAGATCTAAAAATTTGTTAATGTTTTTTCTTTTTAAAAAATTTCAACCTTAATACATATACAAAAATCACAGATTTTGAGAAGATTAAAATATTTCTTAAAATTATATTTCATTGTTTAGAAAAAAATTCCCATTTTCTTTCATAAGAAAATAAGTAAGGACTAAGCCTGCATTTATTTAAATAAATTTTCACAATCTTTAGTCTAATTTATTAAATAATGCAATATCATCAAAAGTATATATATGTATGAAATTGGGAAATTTTTTTTTAATTTTATAAATGAAATATACATAAACTCCTTAAAATAATCAATGGCTGTGTTCAAAATATTGCATGCGTTTTCAACAAATCGGGAGCATTCCATAAATATATACCATTAAAAAATGTGTAAATTTCAGAGTTATAAGAATATATCATTCATACTTTGAACTAAACACTCAGAAGATAGATATATATGCATTTTGGTGGCACTTTAGGGTTAAAAAAATGAGGTTCAAAAAATTTTAGAAGCATTGTTTTTAAGACTTTCTTAATTTGAAAAAAAAAATTTTTTTTAATGAAATAACTTAGGAAAAAAAAAAAAAAAAAAGGCTGCCATTTTCACAGATATACTTTACAGCATTAAAAATAAAATCTGTACATCAAACATGTATATAGTTTAAGCAATATAATATAGCAAACTGCTGTCACAATATATAAACAGGATATTCTTATTAGATTCTATAGTTAAGTCTGTAAAACTTCAGATAAAACAAACTGATGGACATTTAACAACTCACTTTTTTACACACAAGACACAATATTCAAGCTTTCTTTTACAAATTCAACACATATTAGAGTATAATAAACTCCAACTTCCATATCTACTCTTTGTTTAAAAACAAATCTTTATCTGGCTGACAAGTTATTCAACAATATTTTAGGGGATACACAACAGTTTATTAATATAATCTGAACACTTCTGATTCTAGCATCAATAAGCACATATAAAGAAAATCCAGAAAGTGTAATTAGTGTTTATGTCCACAAATGCAACAGTTGCCTTATATTGTCTTCTTAACACTTTGCCACAAAATTATTCTCTTACAGTTTAAAGAAAGTTCAAACACCTTGAGTTCAAATGCAGACTCCATAAATATCCATTATTATCTATACATTTATAAAATTTGAGTATTCAGAAATTTACAAAAGATCTTTAAGTATATAATTCTCTGATGTGCTTCATGTCATTCGTCGCAGAAGCTTACTTTGATAATTTTGTCTTAAAAAAAATCACCAAAACTCCAGCTTTTTTGTATATACTATGTTAATACAAAATCTTCAGTGTTAAAAGAACTGGCATCAATTGTACAATCTAACAAAGGATCGTTAGGGAAAACTAAATTGCACGCAAGCAGTGAATCAGAATTTGATGAAAAACTGGGCACCAACGGCGGTACATGGTCACAGCTATCTACTGCCATTTCTGACACAATTTCATTCCCACCAGACACATCCCAAATGTCATCTGCTGTTTTGAAGAGATGCTCATTGTTTCGGGAAATGTTGAAAAAATTTTCTGCATCACAATCCATTACATTTGGCTCATTACTAGAAGCAAAAGATGGCATGGAAAGAATATCTCCTGATTCTCCAAAAAGTTGCTTTGAAGAGCTGTTATGATCTAAAGTAGGTGGTAGATCACCCCCAAGAAGAAAGGAAGTAGAAAGTTCATTATTGCGAAAAGAAAAGTTAAAAAGGGAGTCAGTATTCGGTGCCTGAGAAGTAAGGTTGGGTAGAGAACGAGGACGTGTAGCAGTATCAGGTGTACACAAAGTGGAGGGTGGATCATTTTGATTATGAAGTTGCAGATTTGCAGAGACGTTATCCAAATTTGGGGTTCCAAAGGGACAGGATGTTAAACCAAAATTAAAATAATTAGGAGATAAATTCAAAGCAGGATCATTCAAAGATAAAGAATCTTGAGAATCAGATGATATAATAGACTGCTGAATAGACATCAGTGGACTCTTCTGAACTACGTCTGGTGCAATATCTACATCATTCTTTTCAATAAAATTTTGTAAATTGTTACAAGGCACATAAATGTTATCATCACGACCAGTGTCAGATGCCATTACAACTAAAGACTCACCAGTTGTTGTTTTATTGAAGTCTGTTTCAAAAATCTGATCGGGAAGAAAATTCTTGGGTAGATTCAATAAAATAACACCATTACTCGAAGTGGAATCTTTCGCTTCACCCATACTTTCACTTATTAAAGATTTTGATTTTTCTTCAATTTTATTTATTTCTATTTTACAGACCTCCAGCTTTTTTGCATCAGAACTCCTTCTAATGGTCATATGATGAGCAGCCACCATATGTCGCTTTAGATGGGATAGTCTTTTATAGTCTCGGTTGCAGTGGCATTTAAAAGGTCTTATTTCACTATGAATCCTTAAATGTCGTTGTAAACTACTCTTGTTCTTAAAGCTTTTTTCACAGATTTCACAAACAAAGCTTCTATTTTCTGAATGAACAAATAAATGATGTTCTTTCAAGGTTGCGAATGCCCGAAATGTAAAACCACAAATTTCACAAACATATCGTTTAATATTAGAATGACCTTCGGCATGCCTTTTTAAATTAGCTTTGCATTTTGTACTGTAATCACACTGGTCACATTTTATTGCTTCTCCTTCAGTGTGAATCATTTCAATATGACGAAGAAGACTCTGTTGTTGATGAAATCTGTTACCACAAATGGAACACAAAAATGGTTTTTCTAATTCTACTCTCTTACCATCATTAACTACTTGCAAATGCCTTGCTGATTTCAAATGTTTTGAAAGAGATCTTTCAGTTGTAAAGCTTTTTTCACATCTAGAACATCTCACAGGCTTTTCTCCAGTATGCATCCTTAAGTGGATTTCTAAATGAATTGGACGAACAAAAAATTTATGGCAAACTAAACACTGATGCTTTTTCAACACACTTATCCCATGAATTGTTTGCTGGTGCTTTAGTAACATTTTTTTGGTTGAAAATGTCACATTACATTTCATACAAAAATGCCTCTCATGTCCCATCATATGCTGCTCATATTGTTGCCGTCGTGCAAACCTTTTACCACAGAAAGTACATTCAAATTTTGTGTCTTTGATATGTTCTTTTCCATGTTCAGCATATTCCTCATTATTTGAGCACATAAAACCACATTTTAAACACAACAATTTACCTTCAGCATGAGATTTCAAATGTAAATGCAATTGCAATCTTTTAGTGTAGACTTTTTCACAAAAATTACATTTGTATACTTTTTCATGTTCAATGATATTGTGGACACTTTTAAGATGTTTACAAAGTGCTTTCCGTTTTGTAAATCGTTCATTGCAAAATTTACAATTATTTCGATTATGACCTATCATGTGCCTATCTAAATGGTTCTTATATTTAAATGCACTTGGACAGAATTCACATTTGAACACCATTTCATTATAAACATTTTTAGAATTATTGCAATAATGATTATGAATATCATCTAGCACTTTGAAACTTTTTTTACAAAATCTACAAGAAACAAAATATTCTGATGTAGGCAAGTCTGAATTATTCTCATTCGAATCAAAAGATTTGATTCCTTTGGATAAATTATGCTTATATATTAGCTGGATTTTTGACTTAACTGAACTGCTTATATTTAACTGTGATCTTCTTTTTAAAACTTTCAGGTTGTGTTTTTTATTAATTTCTCTGTACTTTTCTTTCAAAGTTAGTTTTTTCAATCCAAAAGTAGGTGCATTTTGTCCATCTGATTTTATTGTGTTGCCTGTTTTTAAATTATCACTTTTTTGTTCCTGTTCATGATTATTTTCTTGTGCCTGTTCATGATTATTTTCTTGCGCCTGTTCATGATTATTTTCTTGTGCCTGTTCATGATTATTTTTTTGTGCTTGTTCGTTATAATTTTTTTGTGCTTGCTCGTTATAATTTTTTTGTGCTTGCTCGTTATAATTTTTTTGTGCTTGCTCGTTATAATTTTTTTGTGCTTGCTCATTATTATTTTTTGGTGCTTGCACATTATTATTTTTTTGTGCTTGCTTATTATTATTTTTTTGTGCCTGCTCGTGATTATTTTTTTGCGCCCGCTCGTGATTATTTTTTTGTGCCCGCTCGTGATTATTTTTTTGTGCCCGCTCGTGATTATTTTTTTGTGCCCGCTCGTGATTATTTTTTTGTGCCCGTGCATGATAATTTTTTTGCTTGCCTGTGGAAGTGGGTTTTTTAGTTTGAGCTTCAGACTGTTTTAATCGGAACTCATTTAAAATTTTTTGAGCAAGCCTTTCTCCTTCTAAAATACTTTCATCTTCCATATGATTTACAGCTGCAAGTAAATAATAACATTAAATGAATAATTTATAAAATATTGATTCAATATGTTATATTCATATGAAGTGTTTCTGAACATTACATACAAATGTGCAAGAAAAGTAAAAAACATCAATAGGAATCAGAATCACATAGGAAAGCAGGGTCCCAAATGTCACTCTCAAGAAATAAATATAAAGCAAGGATACAATACAAAAGCAGTAATAAATGCTTTATTACTCAAAAAAATAATACAACAGTTGGAAGCATGAGAGGAGCTGTTGGAAATTCCACCAATCAGCATTCATGCACAATTAATACCTCCACTGCATGGATTGATGAACACTTTCAAAAATATTATCAGCATTACTATAATTATTTATGATAAATTTATTCTCTAGGCGACAATGAGAAACCAGAATGCAGTGACCTCAACAGTTTGCTAACAACGCTACCTATTCATGTGGAAACCTGCCTTTCTATGTGATTCTGATTCCTATTGAAATTTTATACTCCTCTTCCAAGTTTATGCAAGGAGTTCAGAAACACCCTGTATAATAATAAATATAAATTTCAAAAATTTCTTGAAAAGCCATTTTTTAATGAAATAAATAAAACCATGCATTACCATCATTCATAAATTCTAGTATAACATTTTAAAAGCAAATTAATTAATTAATGATTAAATAATTTTAAACTAAATAATGTTTACTTATTGATATTTGTAAGTTAAGTAAGTAAGTACTACAATTATGCCGAAAAAAATTTACCAAACTGATCAGAAACAACCATTGCTATAATAAGGCAATAAAAAAGTAGTTCAATGGGTGTGAGTGAACAATTGAAAGTGTATTAAAAGGGATTAAAATCATAGTTAATTATCTAACTATGAATTTAAATTTCATTAATTTTATTAAAATTTAATCTTGGACAGTTATTTTAAGATCAAATTTTATGCCAAAAATCAGGCCTACAATCGAACTTTTTAATGTATGGAGATGATGCATAAGGGGAAAGTAGAAATACAAATAATAACACACAAATAAAGGAATTTTAGAACTAAATAAATCTTTATTAACTTTTCTTAGTTATTTTTTAAGTTCAAATGAGCCCTAATGTTGTTTATACTTAAAATTTTTATTTATCTAAGTCTTCGAAATAATAAATGGTGGAACAATTCTTATAAAACCTTCAATTTTCTACTGTGTAATAAATAGAATAAAAGTAATTGTCAAGCTAATTAGATTGCATTTGGTGCATTATTATTTTTACACAATTTATGCAAACAGTTTGAAGAATACATAAAAACTGCTTTCTTGCATTGAAAAAAAAAAAATCAAATTTTAAATAATACTCACCACACAACAAATCTGACCAATCAAGAATCTTTCACTAGCATATTTTTATATGTGATCTTAAAGAATTTTGAGGAGTACAAGAGTAATACAGATATTCTAAAGCAAATCAGTTTTTTTATAGAAATATATACGTTGAAACCTTATATCTGCAAACTAGAAGACCTTATTTAACCTTATAGGAACTGGATTATTTCTGTGAAAGCAGTAATAAATGTAGTAAGCAATGCTAAAATGTAGTAAGTAATTCAATGCTTATAAATGTATTAAGGAATTTACAATGTGGAATTGCTATTGAATACAACCTTAGTATAAACAAAAAAATCAAATAAATGAATATGCCATTTCCCATATTTGAACTAAAAGTCTTATAAACACTGGATTTTTCAATCAATATTCGTTATGGTTATTAAATGTAGGAGATAGAATTCCATAAATTTATCAGACCTACATGAAGCCTATTTCTAATGGATATGTTTCATTAAAACTTATTCATAAGTTAAAAGAACAGTGGAAGGGGAAAAAAATTTCTGAAACAACAAAAAATACAGATAACATTGTTAATGTAAGAAATTATATACAAATTAAGAAATCTTTAAAATGCCAAAATAAAGTTGGAATTTTATTGATCAAATTGTTTTTATTGGAAATACAATAATAATTTAGCTGATATGCTAGAATATCAAAATTTGACAGATTTACAAAAAAGGTCTAGATCAAAGAATGATTTGGAAAAGATGATTATAAATTTGAAAAGAAGAGAGGTGGATTGACTGAAGAGTTAGACATGCTGCCAGGAAGAAGACTAAAATACATTTCAAATATATTTCTATTTAGTTTAAAACTGTTTTTTTTTTTCCCCTCCTTTCCTAAACATATAGTATATACAATTAGAATTACAATGATATAATGCAGGATATAGATGTTCTCGATCCAAAGCTGGAAACACTGCAGTTATCATATTTTATTAATTTTTCTTTTAAAGCAAAAATAATAAGAAGAAAGAAAAGATTTAAGGGGTACAAAAAATAATACTTTTAAATTAGATACCATTCATGCTTGCAACTCTGCTACAGTATCTTTCTCAGAACTATTTCCAAATAAAGTATTTAGAAAATCATTTAACACAATGAATGCTACCTAAGCATGGTGTTTTCGTAAATCTGAAGGATAAAATACATAATTTGAACATTTTTTTATGGGTGGCAGTGGCATGAAATAATCAATAAGAAACTTATACTGCAGTTCAAAAGTCAAACAAAATTCCATTAAATCTGAGATAAAAATGTTTTCACTAATTTATTATTTTTAGGAAACAAATTTAGATTGTATTAAGATTCTATTATAATATATGGAACTTCTCATGATTTATCACTCAAATTATGTAAGATAGCACAAATATCTTTAAAAAGTATTTACCTGTTTTGAAAGGAATAGGCAAAGGTTTTTCATTTCTAGGTGTGTTATTTTCCACTATTTCTTCTTTTTTACGGGGAGGTGGTTCATTAGATAATTGTTTCTTCATCAAGTCAAGAGCATTTCCAGAACCAGTTGCAAGATTTAACAAGATTACGCCATCACGAATACAAGTGGTAAAAGGCAAACAAATTCTGTTCTCTTGGAAACAGAAATCCATTTTTTTAAACTGGATGCCTTGAGTAGAATTTTGCATCTTGCTGCTTAGCTGCCACAAGAATCAGGACGGCAAGCTATATTTTCAAATGAAAAGAAAAACTTTTCATTTACATATTTAGAAATACATGATGCTCTTAGATTATTCACTAAATTAATGAATAATATTCCATAAAAAATACTGTTTTCAAAAGTATATGAAACCATACAGATATCTAGTTAAATTATTTTGTTTTCTTGCATGGCAACAGCAAAAATTTTAATATATTCTTTAAAAAAAAACTTAAATATATTTTATTTCAATACTTATTAAGATATTCCTTAGATTATCCAAATAATATGCGAGGTCATTCATATTGCTACCACAAGAAAAATTAGGATGGCAAGCTATACTTTCAAATGAAAAGAAAAACTATTCATTTACATATCTAGAAACACATGACGCTCTTAGATTTTCGACTAAATTAATGAATAATATTCCATAAAAATATTGTTCTCAAAATTATATGAAACCATACAGATACCTAAAATTATTTTATTTTCAAACATGGCAATAACAGAAAATTTTATAAATTCTTCTTTTAAAAAAAGAAAAATTGCAAGTATATTTTATTTTAAAACTTATTAAGACATTGTACAGGATATGCAAATAATATGCAAAGAATTCATATTACAGTCAAATGCAAATAAAACCTATAAAAACAAACATCAAACAGGAATACATCTTTCAAAGGTGCTATATATGTTTCAAAATAAATGTATAACAAAAGATAAACAACTTAGAATGAATCAAGAGATGTGGAAAGTTTTTGCCAAACATATGCAAAATATTAATAATGTTGAATACCACACTATCACTGGGACTCTTTCCTGACAAGTATATCAGACATACTAGAAGCTCCAAAAATGAATTTTTTTAATAATAAAAATAATTAATTTTTAATATATCAATCCTACTTTAAGATAATTTAACTAACGTTTTAAAAAATTTCAAAAAGTTACATTTTTACAGGTGTAAATAAATGTCTTCAACATTTAAAATAGCTCGATTTGCTCATCTTATGTTTTATTAACAATGTCAAACAGCTGCCACCAAATAAAATACTATTAAATGGTGGTAAATTCAAATCTAATATGTTTCTGGTGCTAGTTAAATTCATTGAGGTTAAACATTCCCCCACTAGTACAGAAATTTAAAAATGAGACTGCACTTAAATTATGATCTTTATTATCTGATCTCAATCCAAAATTATAAGATGTGTTCCAAAATAGCCCTTGTATAGTTTCAAACAGATTAAGTAATATAGCTAAAGTTAGAATGACATACTTGGCAAACTTTTGTTTGTTTCCTCCTTACAACTGGTTTACACTCTTATAAATATTTTGAATCACCCTGTATAATATGATAAATATAATTTCAGTGAAGTATAATGAGATTATGTTTTAAATGGAAAGGTGCAGATTTGAAATCGGATTTTCTGACGGAAGGAGAAAAAGAAGTAATATCCAAGCTATTTGTAGCCATTACAAAATATGCAATGTTCACAAGAGTTAAAAAGATATAAATATGGCTTTCAGAATCATATAAACTAAAACCTTCCTAGGCACACAAATATTATTGGATACTATTTGAAATTTAAAAAAATATATAATATTGTATCACTACTACACTTTATATGTGGCTGCAATAAAAATAAAGAAAATAATAGGAAACCAATTATGCAGTGCACAAAATTAATATTGTAGAAAATTTCATTTTCATTCCTAGAACATATTTCTTATGTAAATTAGTTGCTGATGCTACTTTTTTTAAATTTTTGCTATTCAGCTTTTTTACTAAATAAGAGAAAGTTAAAACGATGTGTTATATAATCTTTGAATTTGGTTAGTTTCTGTAGTATGATTATAGAATTAATTAAATATCCCTTTAGATAACTCTAGCATTATCTTTATAACATCACATATTTATTTCAAATGAAAAATACAATTACTACTTCCTATCAAAATAAGTAATAAAAATTGGATTTTTGTATGCAACTCTTATATCTTAGGCTTCCTATTTGTTTTTCAGGCTTATAAAGATTATTTAAATTATTTTCATATTCTTGTAAAGATGATGTAATGGTTAATCAAATTATTTCTGGTCAGTTATGATGCAATTTTACTTGGCCCTCCCTGCTCAAATTGCCTAGTGTGGTGCCAACAATAACTTTCATTTCAAAATTTTAACACACAGTGTGTATAGACTACATGATGAAAGAAACAAAAAATGCTCTTATCAAGGAGGGTGAGGGTGATAGGAATATAAAAGTAGGTTAATACTGCATATGCAATTCCATATATCAAAAGTTTAAGATAGAATCATTGAATCTTTTCCTTGAATGACAAACACACAGCTTTAGGCTAAAAATAATGCTGACCAATCTGGGCATTTTTTCCCCATACATCTGAAATTATTGCATTTATTTATAGCCATTAAAAAATCTAATCAAATAGAAAATTGCTTATGTTTAAATTAAAAAAAGATATTATTATCAGGCATAACAAATAATATTCAAGTCAGCAGATTTTAATTCAATAATATTATTCATTATAAATATTATATGTACAGACTTTTAGAGATATTAAATTTTAAAATAACTAGGCTATAATTTCCTGAAGAGGTATTTCAATCAATGTTAAACCATTTAAAATTTATTCTATATATGCAAGTTGATATGCTGATTCCCCCCTTTGTATATCGTACATATTATGCATTCAATGTCATAAACTCTTTTTTCTCCCCGAGAAAAAGTAGTTTTATACTAGAAGGAATCATTGTTATTAACAAAGGAGAAATGAAGTTTTTTCACTACTACATGTCTTAGTATTTTATACACTAAAAGATAATAATAAAATAAGCTCTTTAAAGGTACAATAATATGCTTAATTGAAACATAACATTTATTTTTTAAAATCTCATTCAATGCCATACATTATTAAATATTATAATTTTTTATAACTTTATCACATGAATTTGAAGCTTAATGAACTTTCTTGGAAAACCCTATAAAATCCTTTCAAGTCACACACACACACACAAAAAAAAAAAAAAAAAAAAAAAAAAAAAACATTAAACACAGCCTTTCCAATTCCAAAAATGAAAATGCACCCGCTCTCAGCATGTATAAGATTAGTGATAATTGTGATCTATGTATAACATTACATTAGCTTCACCACATTAATTCAAATTTAATTATTTAAATTTCAGTTACTTGAGTGCTTTTGAACTAAAATTAAATATGCATATATATATGGTGCATGTTTAAAACAAATGTAGTAAACTTAACTAAGATAGATAATTTATTATACAAATTGTGAAATTTCAAATTTAGACTAGTCTATCTCTCCCTTCCCCCGAAAAACGATCACACTAGAAATTAAATAGAACAGATATAAACATGTTTTCACCAGACAATTTTTTAATACATACATTTATACATTTTATCCCATTCTTTCATTTTATCAAAATACTGAGTTACATCAGATAAATAAAATCAATTATAATGTAGATAGGATTCTGTATTAATAAGCATTTTCTTTTAATGTTCATTCATAATAAATTATTTTGAAAAGACTATTGAAAAATTTACTATACATTCTGAATATTTTTTTAATTGCATAAAAATCTACTTGCATTTACCTAAGCTTACAATTACATCAATTGTTATAAGAAATAACTATATTTGAAATTTATTCAACACTATAGCATTAAAAATATTCATATATCTATAAAGAAATATCTGAATAAGATTAATATTCTCATCAACACTGAGAGTGAAGTAAAAAAATATGTTGCAAATTTTCTCAAAAATATTTGACTAAAAATTAAACATAAAATCTCTATCAAATAAATAAGTTCTGGCAGGGTGTTTTTAATATAGTTTTTGTTTGTTTTTTACAAATTAAAACTACACATTTTTCTTTTCAATTAGTATTATTTATCATCAATGAAACATATGACTTACACTATAGTATCAATAGCAATAATATACAATGTAATGTAATAGATTATGGTTTCATTATCAGATCCAAAATATCTTATCCTTTCCAATCATAAATTGGTAATATTTTTTGACATATAAGAAATAGCAAAAAGGGACTTAATAAGATAGTGTTTTGTAATGGTTTATAATTAAGCTTAGCTCTCTTTATATAAGAGATAAATCATCTTTCTACAGAACTGTCAGACAGATTGAAGCATTTTTAATAATAATGATGATACAAAAAAGAAATTAAAAATCTACATTTTTACGAAAGGGCAATAGAAACTATTAATTAAGAGAGGTAGCACATAAGAAAGGAAAGAAGATAATGATAATTAAAACAAATAGGATTGAAACATAAGTAAAATATAATTTTTCTATTAATTTTAAAGCAAATGAATTTTAAAAACAATATTTTTCAGATTCGAAAATGAACCATTGCTTGAATATATTGAAATATTACACTTTACTTTTGTAATTCATATAACCACAAAAAGGTTTCAAAAATATTTACCTAAATATCAATCTAAATTAATCATGAATATAGCTCAGTGTTCATTAAAAGTAAATAAAAAAAAACTTTTATCATTCCACAATATTTACATTATTCTTCCAACAACAACCAATGTTGCCAAACAACAATACAAAGACGAAAAGTAGAAGTTATTAAAAATAAATTTTCCAGCTGATGCATTGAAGCGTTGACTGAAGCTGCAAGATATATTTAAAATCATATTTTATACAAGTTAGAGAAATAATATCAACGCATGGATTTCCTGCGATATCAATAGCCATAAAAACTTAATTCTTTAATAACTGCCGATGGAAAACAAAACTTTAGTTTTGATCCTAAAGTAAAGTGCTATTTTCTTCCTTTCTGATTGGTTATTATTATAAAATTCAAAGGAAAAAAAAAAAAATTATACTGATTTTAAAGACGAGACATAGTAACAACGATATAAATACATGCATTGGTATGATTTCCAGAGAAGCAAACGGACGAATTACTTTGTCCCTTTTGAATTATATCCATCACAAGTAGCATATTTTAATAACATAGTACAATGTTCTTAATTTTGGTGAAAGAATATTGTATAATATCGCTTTCTAACAATGAAACAGTTTAAAGTATAAGATTTTAATTATATTGACCTAATACTGCAAAATACCAGATATAATACAATTCCAAATATTATTCCGTATACTAATTGGATATTCTGCAACTTAGTTCCCAAAATTATAAATATTTCTCAAGTTAAAGCGCAACGATTAATTAAAATAATTAAATTTCTTACAATAGCTCTCTCGCATTTTTTATCCATATATGCTATGTTTTTGCTTATCCATATATGCTCAACATATCTGGGGATTTGAACTCAGAACCTTTAGTCTAGCAATGGGTGTTTTATCCATTCGACCAGCTATACTTAAGGCTCCATTAGTCATGGTAATGACATATTTTGCTGAAAAATATCATACACTTTCTCATTCTATCTTTAAATTAAATGGCATTTACGAGCTCTGACAATTCTTTTTACAATTAAGTTTTTGAGTTAAACAAGTAATTTGGTATTAAACAAAGAAACGATTTTCGTCTGTAAATAAGATTTGTCACTGGAATAAATTATGCAAAAAATATAAAACATTAATGAAGATATTTTTTTGAAATCATTTAACCACTTTTAAACTTCAATTTAATTCAAGAAAACCAAAATTTCGATATCGAAGAAAAATTATAATAATAAACTACTCTGTAAAATAGTGGTTGTCCAAATGAAATGTACTATATTTCTTAAAAGTTGCGATAAAGAAGTTTTTGAAAACAAAATATTGAACACCTGTTATTTATAAACTGCTTAGTTACATTAGTTTTCATTTTTTTATTTTCTAACATTATTTTGCTTTCAATAAGAAAAAAAGAATGAGCTAGAACATTTTGTTAAAAATCAGAAGAAAAGATCAAAGCCAAGATATCTATAATCAGAATTGTTTTTTAATAATTTCAGATAAAACACAAAGAAATGAATAATAAATTATTATATTATATGACAATGTTATTGCTAAATATGGAATTTGCAATAGTATTATCATAGCGTTCATTTCTTCAAGTTTTTTTTCATATATGGCACAGCGTAACTTCATTAAAGTTGCTCTCAATCTGATGCTGTAACATGCGTATTCAAATTCCTACGATTGAACTTCATCAAATAAAGGATATGTAGTCGAGGGGGGAAAAAAGGAGAGCCGCCTAGCTTTATTCCAGCACATCGTTCAGCATATAATCATAAAAAAGATATCATTAGAAAGGAATTAATATATCCTTCAAGAATTTTGAACAAAGAAATACCTAAAAACTCGTCTATTTATTGAAATTCGCACAAACTTAAAAATTTGCAATGTCAGTATCCATTTTTCTTATCAAATTTGAAAATTATTTCAAAAGCTCATTCCGGAAACCTGAGGTTATTAGTCTAAATTTATTCGTTTTGACTTTATTAGCTAACAAAATTTTGACCTCCTTACTTTAAAATAAAATTTTGTGCTTTTATTCCTATCTACAAAAACAATATAGTTATTGATTTCAAAGTTTTTTTGTAATAAAATCATGTGATATTTTATACATCTTGCCCGTATATTTATCAATAAAAAGTAATATTTATTAAGTGAAACAAATTTCAAAATTAGAATTCAAATACATTTTAAAATTGCAAGAACTCCAATTTGAGCATAAATCGACAGACAAGGGCATTTTATGGGGGTATGCAAAATTACAACTCATTCCTATGAATAGTTTTTCGTTACATTCTGTTTTCAGCTTTGTCTCTTAAACGATGCACTTAGGGATGCATGCACAAATTTCAAAATGTAGACAGCATTTTATTTCACATTCAAATGCAACTGATTAAACATTTCTTAAATCAAATATCATTTTCCATGTTGCTGTAATGTAAAAATATATTTAAAAAATTCGTCAGCGGCAAAAAAATAAGAAATTAAAGTTAAAAAATCAATCATCATAATATTTTATTGAGAGTTTCTGTTCTTGCAGCAAGCTACAAATTTGACTGGTCGGCTCAAATAACATCACCTACAGAATAATATAAATGATTGAAAAATGGGAATTTTACTCAACATACCCATTATTTTCAATTCATAAATTAATTATAGAGGGAAAATTATATGCAATTTTATTTCTTTCGCTCATGCAACAAAGCTTTTCATTTTGATGTTTTCAGCGTAATGACGATTCCGACTTAGATGCAATTTAAGCAAAACTTTCAATGCTCTTGAATATTTATTTGTGTAAGAGAATCGAATTTCTCTTAGCAATTTTCACGGAAATACTTTTGCAACCGATTTTGAGATGCAAATTGAAATTTTAAAAATGTTTTTAAAGTATCGTAAAAAAAAAAATCAGACATTAAGGAATCTATCTATATATATGGAAAGCGCTAACGTACGTGACACAGAAATTGCATTTATTACTTATTTCTGAATGGCAACAGTGAAATATAAAATCAATCACTATTCGGACGATTCACTCTGCTTTACTGAATGTTTTTATAGTTGTTCTTAATTCAATACTTCGATAATTATCAGAAGAAGAAGAATTATTAGAAATGTTCTAGATGGGAATGGTATTCCATTCAGTCAGAGGATGTAAAAGAAATAAAGAAATAGGCGCCAAACAGAAAATTTAGAAAGCGCCGAAAAAGACGTAACCGCAGCTAGATGAATAATCGCTATGACTTAAGAATTTTATATTAATCGTTCAAAAAACCCCAATAATCTTGGCGAATAGACTGAAAGCCAAAAACGGCTAATTTAATAATACTTATACATCTAAACATGAAAACCTCTGAACAGAAAATTACAAATATTTCACGATTTAATCATAGTACAGTAATATCTTGATCCAGACCGATCAAATAAGAGAGTAGCGTAACAAAACAATTCTTTTATTTACAACCTTATATATGTACAAAAGAAAAAAAAACAGCTTGTTCTCATCTATGTTAATATTATTTACAAAAATCATATAACAGTTGATAGTTTAATCATGAAATAGTTCCTCGATCAAATCGGCGAATAAGTTACCAAAAAAATGCTAACAGGCTGTTCGCTTTAAACTGCTACTCCAGAGATCGCTCCAGAAATACACCGATCTTTATTGGATGGATCCTAACACATAAAACCGAATAAAACAACTTCTTCGGACACCGACGTCTTTCCGAATTACAATTTGACGCCTCTCGCTGCTACCCTCTCTGACTAAAAACAATAAAAAATTTCCGTCAGATATCCGCCTCCGATTTTCTCATTGGTGAACTTGAGTTCCCTATCAACCAATAGCTGCTCGGCAATGCTTCCTCAGTGGCCCCCACTCGATCGTGGGAGTGTTTGCTAAAGATCTATTCTTTGTAGCTGACCCCTCTAGAACACATGTTAATTATATTCAATTCACAGCTAACACCGATTGAAATCCATCAGGGTTCAACACTTAATGACAATGGTTGCTGGTGATTGGTTGTTTCTTGATGATTTGAGAATTCACTTCATAAGGGAAAAAGTCTAGCATCTGGATGTTTTGGAGTTCTTCTCCCTTGAAAACACGATGGATCTATTTGAAACGTCCAGACACACATCTGAGTCCCCTCACCAGGATATGACAAATGACCAGACACAATGATTCTACTGGTGAAAAGGATCCACATCTCGCTGTCCGTATGCACTTACATCTGGGTGACGTTACATCTGGTCGGAATGTTTATTACTGTCTGAAGAAAAAGGGGAAACGTTACAGTACATCAACCAAAATGTGTACTCAGTAATTTCCCCGTGAAGAATCTATTCATGGCAGCAAAAAAGGATGTTGATATAGAAAATTTTAAAGTTTGAATATGTAGACGGAAATTTTAGGAACGGAATGTTTTAGTATACATTACTAGCTTTAAAATTGTATTTCTGTTTTTTATATACGATAATCGGCAGCAGATTTTGTAGGCTCTGTTTCTTCCCTCAACCGTATCAGAGATTCTATTCTTAGTTCTTACAAGAAGGTAACCCACTTCGTTAGCAAGAATGTTTAGAGTGAACAACTTTCGGAAACTGGAATCTACTCTATTAAGATATTGTACATACCTGTATGATGCTTTCCGTATTCTGAATGTCGGTGAGTACCATAAAGATAAGTAAACACTGTTGTTGTGCATTTACCGTTACTAGGGCAAAATAATTTGAAAAAAGTCTTTTTGCTTATCTGAAATCAAAGACTGATATTGGACATATTAACGGCATGTGCTTTTTTTCATCGATCTTTTTCTAATCATATTTTCAGGATTCAGTTACTTCATACATTGAAAGTCAATGCTTTTCCTCACAGTCAACATAATTTGAAAATATTCACCATTTATGGATAGTGGCAACAATTTTCCATTTTAGAATATTTAGTCTATAAGCTAACTCGTTATTTTTTCAACTGAAAAATAATATACTCTAGGACGAGTGCCTATGAAAAAGATAGAATATTGTTTAGAAGCTTTCCATGGAGAAATCTTATAGCGGACATTACTCCACACTGCTTTTTTTTTTTTTTAATGTTTTGAATACTACTTTTTTTACTTAAACCAAATCCTGCCATTCCTAAATTTAACTTTTATCTCCCAAAATTCCTGTTTTGAAGAAATGCATTAAATTAGTTAATCGCTTTTTGGCATCAGCTGATGAGGAAGAAATGGTGTGCCCTTTCAGGGAAACGTGACTGAATTGTAGGATACTATGAATGCCCATCAGTTGTATTACCTATAGTTATCAACTCTCTGAAATAGGATTAAAGTTTATTGTATATTAATGAAAAAGAAATGTTTTTAATCTTTCAAATCTCTCTTGTAAATTTAATTAACATTATCTGCCAAAAGGAGTCTTTAAACTTTCAACCTTCAAAACCTTTAACTTTCAAACTTTAACCTTTAAACTTTCAAAACTTGCACATTCTTCTCGTGTTTTAAATTCATCCGCCGTTATTTGCACGATTGCTAGAATTTTTTTCAGAAGATTATTGCCAATATTTGCAGAAATTTTAATAATAATATTTTTAATTATTATTAATAATTTTATTTAAATAATATTTTTATGAGTATGCTTAAACAATTTCCAAAATGAGAAACCCATTTCCATATTTCCAGAAAATTGGTAAGATCATTATGTTAAATTCTTCTTTAACACCATTTCCTTCCCGCTCAAATTATTGTAGCAGTTTAAAAGCATTGGTCACAAGTTACGTTCACATTGCTATAATTCAGTTTGTAACACTCTCTTATAGTGCTGTTGCTGCTAGCGATAGGTGAGGATCGAACTCGCAACCTTTGGGTTCGTAGCCGAATAACAAGACCACTAGACAAAAGAAATTTCTCATGTCTCGTAGCTGTTATCTGGCTTATAAAGCGTCACCACATTACTCCCCCTTCAGTGCGTCGGAGGTGAGACGAACGATTTTTTGTCCTGTTTTTTGCTGTTATTAGTGGTGATATATTGGCTGTAACGTCTTATCCATTTTTTTTTTGGCTGATTATTTATCAGCTTTATTTATTTATTGGCTGCTTATTTATCAGCTGCATTTTTTTCTCTTATTGGCCGATTATTTATCAGCTTCATTTTATTTATTGGCCGATTGTTTATCAGCTTCATTTTTTTTTTCCATTTTTTATTGGCTGATTATTTATCAGCTTTGATTTTATTTATTTCTGGTAGAGGGCGCTACAACAGTTGTATGAAGGTTTTTTGCGTATCACGTCATCGGGTCACCAATGTTGCTATTAGCGACAGGCGAGGATCGAACTCGCAACCTTTGGGTTCGTAGCCGAGTAACAAGATCACTAGGCAAAAGAAATTTCTCATGTCTCGTAGCTGTTATCTGGCTTATAAAGCGTCACCACAGTGCCAATGCACTAACCAAGCGCCAAAGCCCTCGAATTGTACACTCTCTAACAATGCCAGTGCGCCAACTTCCTCGCCAATCCAAAGTACGGTAGTACGATGCTAGCTGCAAGACTGTGAGCATGAAAAACCTACCGACCTCGACAATTAATTATGTTAAGCCGTAAATTTAAGTATTGGCTAAATGCTGAATTGTTGTTGTGTAATTGTAAATGTAATATATTGCATAATTGTCTATTAAATTCTTTTAAATTGTTAGAGCCCGTTTTCATTGCATTGCTCTTGCAAGTTTTCCTTTAAAAAAATAGTTTTCTAAAAACAATATGAGTTGGAACCCAAAAGGTGCTTATATAATTTTTTTTTAACTTTATATGGAATGAAAATATATACATAAAAGTGAAATTCAGAAATAGTTTGCAGGCTGTAATATCCAAAATTCCATAGATTTTTTCTGACAAATATGGAATAATTGATTATTGCCAGAATAATTGATTACTTAGAATTTCAATTAAATCTTTAGTAGGTATCTTAATCTTAATGTCTTCCTCAATAAATTTTTCTTTAAATTTCAAATATTAATAATCATTCATGTAATCCTTACTGCTTTAAAAACTTTATATAGGTCTGTTCATTATGCAACGTGACTTTTTAACTTCCTATCACCTAAAATTTTATTTTTGAAAGGGAAATGATTAAATTTCAACAAATTAAGCAACGTGCTTGCTGGATTAAAAAAAAAAAAAAAACGTCCGTAAAAAATGTAAGCAAAGAAAAAAAGTATAATTAAGAATTGAATGCGCAGAATGTATTTAGTTATTTATGTAATATACTAGAAGATCATTCAATAAAAATATCCCGATTGAAATTTTAAAAAAAAAAATCAGATTCAATTAAAATTTTTTATTTTTTACATCTGAAGTTAGACGTTAGCTGTAATTTTCACTTTTTTAAAAGTATTCTTTATATGGATTTAAAATGGAAAAATAAATCTTTATTATAGGGCTATTAACAATGAAAGAAAACCAGTATCAGCAACCAGAACTATCAGTAACAGCATTGAAAATGATTTGGGTTTCGTTTACATTAATATAGCATTTTTGTAAAGATACTTAAAAATATCATTCGAATTTAATTAAATATAGACTAAAAATTTTACAGCAACTAAATTATTCTTTGAAAATATAATTTTTTATATTTTAAAACGATGTAAAAATAATTTCTTGCAGAAATATTTTTGAATATCATTGTGAAAAGAGGCCAAAATATCTCTATTCCATATTAGAGGAATATTGGTACCCATTTGTGGCCCATTGATTGAAAAAATTATCCAAAGTAATAATGAATAATAGGCACGACTTTTTTTTTTTACAAAGTGGCAAATTTTTATTAGGAAAAAGAGAAAACAATTTTTATTAAAATTAGAAATAATAAGCCCTAAAAAAGAATGCATCATTAATAAATAAAACTTTCCAAATTGATTAAATGCAGGATGCCTTTTCCTCATTGAAAATCCTTTCGAAAATTTAATAATCTATACTTATATAAAGCTCAATGTGTGTGTGTGTGTTGGCGCTCTACAGGTCAGACCGTTTGATTTACAGCTACCAAATTTGGTACATGTATACCTTGGAGGTCGGGAATGTGCACCTGGGGTCCCTTTTTTTGAATTTTTAATTAGAATTTTAATTATTAATTAAAAGCTAACTTTCCCACCAAAAAAATCTTTTCATTTTCCGCACCGCCAAATGAGTAAGGTTTCAGTTTTTTTCCCCACACTAATGAGGCAAGGGTTAACATTTTTCGGCTGATTATTTCAAACGATTCTGTTTATTTTCTTAATGTTTGATGCATTTAAAATTAAATATAATTAATTAATCGATCTTTCAGATTCATTCTAAAGTACTTTTGTATTAAAATAACACAGAATAAAGGAAATTAAAAATTTCTGATCTGCATAGCGTTACCCAACTAGCGCAGAAAAATTCACGCATTTTCGTTACCATAACTGGCGTTGAAAATTCACGCATGCGCATTGGGTTCTGATTGCTGAAAACTAATATCAACGGATGCGGAATTGATTAAAATTATTTTTAGGTTAGTTGTGTGCTTTTGTAATTAAATTGTATTTATGTTAGTTATATATTTTTTGTATATGCTTATAGTTTTAAGTACATCGTTTTTTAAGTAATTTTTTAAACCTGTTTTCGACCGATTATTTTAAACGATTCTGTATATTTTCTTGAGGAATATACAGAATGAGGCTCATGAGGAATTTGAGAAAATTTTGTTGACAAATTCCTGAGATATTACATAAATTAAAATATATATTCTTTAGTGCCCATAAAGTTTAAACGCTCAGTGCCTCTGTTTTCAGTAAAAAATATTATTATTTTAATTGCAGATTAATCCTTTCCACTCTAATTTAAAGCATAAATTCCACCGGAGCTAACAGAAAATTAGAGCGAACCATATTACGTTATGACCGAAGGCCTTTATAATATTATGAGTGAATTATATGGCTATCAAAATTTTAACGAACATTAACATTGGCGAACCGACTGGTCGCCAAAGGCGGCTAGTCATACAATAAAGTATAGGCATAGTAACATACAATCGATTATGCAAATTTTTTCCCTTTATAATGTAGGTTGAACAATTACATTTATAACTAAAAAGGAATATCTTTTTCTTTGGCTCTGATGGTTGTTGTGCTGACTTAGTAAAATGTCAGAAATATGAAATAATGCCCCGTCGCCAGCATCTGAACACATGAATAAACCTAATGACTTCTATCTTAAATAAGAAATTAAAAAATATCCATCATTTTTTTGAAATCATTTTCTATCAATATGTTTCCACCCATCGCATGATGCAGAATAGTGTTTTAAATGAAAAATATGTTCTATGTTTCTAGATGTTAGTTTCTAAAATTGGGAACAATCCAATCTATATTATACATGTTCAGTTCTTAATATATTAATTTGCACAAAGTGCCCTTTTGTTTTAAGCTGATAACACTCTGTGGTGATCGATATAATAATGATTAATTTCTGCAGAATCACTTCTGCCTACTGAAGTTCAACTGGTGGGTACCTGCAATTGAAGATGAGAAGCTTCCATTATGATAGTTGGTTCTTGCCACTCTGGTGAGTACAGAAAAAGGTAAAGGTTGGCTGCCTCCCATCGATGACGGAACATATTTCCCAAGGGAAGGGTTGCACTACGGCCGGTGATGATCTTCAGGACCTAACCACAGTTCTCACCAGTGTTATTGTTGTGGCGGTCCGGTCATTCAGATTTTCTCGTGTGCCTTCTGATGGGTTGGAGTTGCTGCTTATACGTCTACCTACTAAAAGACTGTTTGTCTTTTTTGTCCTCATTTTAGAATTGGTTGACAGTTATACTATGTTTAGTACTTTTGAGTTTTAGTTCTGATTAAGCTTTAATCAAGTGAAATAAATGTTTTGATTTATTTTCATTGAGTTCATTGGCGTTTAAAAGACAGAGACATTTTGACATTCTCTCATCTTTTATTGTTTATGAGATAAGGAAAGTTTACTCCATATTTTGCTACCATTTTTAGCAGTAAATAATCACATTGTGAGGCGCATAGCTATCGTCATTTTGAAATGAAGAGAGAAATAGTGAATATAATGCAAACTATTATTTTGAGAAATTTTTATGGCTAATAGCGGCAAAATAAAAAAGTTACAAAAATAACTAAGAAATAAAGGATATTAGTCAAAAAGTTCAATTAGAAAAATGTACACTATGTCAAAATAAAAAAAAAAATACAGGAAAATTATTTTATATTATTCCACCATAACTTTAGAACATATTATTACACAAACATTTTTAAACCATCTTAAAATTCAAAAAATTAAATTTTTTAGAGATATGCCATGTTTAGCAGCTATTTCTCTATTTTTAATTAATATTTCATTATAGAGTTGAAAGTTCTAAAATAATTCAAGTGGTAGCACACAAGAATTCAAACCGCATGACGTAAAAGTATATATATTTTGTGCTTTCTGACACATATATGCAGGCAAAATCATGGGTGTAGTGATTGGCTAAAATAATAATACATTGGCTTTTTCTAAAGCAGGTAGAAGCTCATGTTATATGTAGTAATTCTAGAACAGTCTGACAAATGAATTAAGAATGATTTGAAATCGAAAATATACCTTGAAGGTGATTACTGGTTCTAAATTCCAAACTGAAAGTATTAACAGAAAATAATACTCCACATCTTATTTTATGTTAAAGTATAAAAAAACAAAAACAAATCTAAAAGTTGCCAAGTAACTAAATAATGAATTATTGAAATACTTAAATTTTTATTTATAAATGCATATCACTGAACTTTATTCTTAAAAGTTTTGAAAATTCTTTATGTAGAAAATGATTTTGCATATCAAATTTTCATTTAAAAATATTTAAAGTTTTGAAATTTATTATAAAAAAGAATACCAATAGTACTACTGACAAATATATAAGAACTTAACAAAATTTTTATTAAGAGACACCATCTTTAAATAAAATGAACCACAATAACAATAATAATAATACTTTATTCTTCAATTTTTTCATCTTCTGATTCATCTTCCTCATCTTCATCGCCAGATACTTCAGCATTTTCCATTTCAAGTTTGTCAAAATGTCTTGCTAATTCAGCTTCATCAAGATCAGTAAGCACTTTAGGCTGCAGACAAAGAACAAAAGTTAGAATCTCAGCTCAAATAACTACAAAATTTAGCATAAACAGATTTAGGAGGTTAGGAATGTGCACCTAGGAACATTATTCATTTTAAGTTAAAAATTAAGCAACATTTTGATGCCTTCCACAGAAAATATTATGTTTTCAGAAAATATTATGAAACAAAAATTATTCTTAGTTCATTTTAAAATATAAAAAAATTATTTTTGAGTTAATTTTAATTTAACTGACACAAATTTTACCTCTTAATTATAATACACATATTTTAAAATATTTTCATCCATTATTTGTAACAATAGTTTCAAAGAAACTATTTTCACTGCCTTTTTTATATATTTAATTACATATTTTTCTTCATTGTTGAAGGTTAAAGAATGATACATATATATACACACTTGGCAATTCTGAAATACTTTTTTACTTCCTAATTTGATTTCAATATTCTTTGTGCATATATGTAATCTATTAATAAAACTTTTGAAACATGAATTATTGCATTATTCAACATGAGTAATGAGTTAAAGAATTATTTTGAGGAATTTCCAGTGAAAACACAAACAGAAATGCAGACATTGCTAATCCTCCCATCAATGTTTGTCATTTTTTTTTAATGGAGATAACTTCTAGATCAGTTAAAACCAATGATTTAAGTGCCTTGCAATATTCACACTTTTATCTGGCAGTTTTGATCATTTGCAATAAATGATAAAAATCTTCTTTGTATTAAGTAAAATCATGAAACTTTGAATAATTATATGAAGTATTAATAGAATACTCAATGTTAGTGTTAGAACATTTTTCGACTGTTTCATTAAAACTAATACAGACCAGAGTTAACATCATTAAAAAAGTGTTTAAAATAGTATATTATTAACACTTATATTTCCTTCTTTAAAACTTGATGGCTAATCTGAAAAAATATTAATATTTTTCAAATAAAAACTGAAAAGGATTTTAGCTCTATGTTTTTACACTGAATTAGATTTTGGTAGTCAAATATGCAATACATAATGTTTACAGATGATATATATAGACAAAATTAATTCATATAAAGTTGTGAAATCTAAAAAGATTGCAAAACCATCAATTTCTAAGACAAAAATCCATACTTCAAAAAGTCTGCTTTGCAAGCAAAATGTAATCAAGTTAATAACTTAATGAAACTTCTACATTATTAAGTAGGAATATTTAAATCGAATACTGGTAGGAGGTAATGTAACTTTTTTTATATATACTTAATCTGATTTCAAACTGTTAGCTATGCCCTTAAAACCACAAAGAAAAAAAAAAAAAAAGAAAAAAAGAAAAGAAAATTTTTCAATCATATTAAAAGATTTGCAAGAACTTACAGCTGTCACTACATTAAAAACACCATCATATTCTTTGATCTTATTCTGAATTTCATTAAGTGCATTTTGTAAAGCTTTAAGTCCATCAGACTTCTCCATTGTTGTTGTAGTACATACATACAGAGGAGGAGCTATTAAATTGATCTGAAAATAAAACATTTATTATATAATTTAAAAAAAATTATAATAACATAATTAAAAATCAAATTGATTATGTTTGTAATGGAAACATTATGCAACAACAATTAATGAATAAAAAGTTTTGCTGGATGCACATTTATGCAAAAGTATAAATACACATAAATACATATTCAGAAAGATGTCAAGTAAATGTTTTATGATGTCTCAAAGGAAATGCAATAAATGCTATTTATTAATTTTAAATTACATTTATCAAATGAAAAAAAAAAAGGTACCATGCTGATTTTTTTTAGTTCAAAAACAAATATATTTATAAATATGCATTATTTATAATCAGGGCCCAACTTGGCCAAATTGGGGCCCAGGGCAAAAACTTCTTTGGGAGCTCCCTTTGCTTCACTACCTCAATAATTAAAAACTGAACTTTATGGAGGCATTTATATTTTTCACCTCATTATAGATATATAGCAAGAAAATTAACTAGAACCTAAAATAGCTATAAAGACCCCCCCCCCCCACCACCACCACCAATGGTCATACAAAATAAAGTTCTGTTCATTTTATTGATAATCTGACAATTCTATGTTCATCATTAAAAGGATATAGCAAAATTTTATTTAAATTTATAATTAGAAAATGTAAAGACTTTTTCAGCAATTTGAATTAACAAAAAATACCATAGACAAATCATATGCACTTAGAGAATATCCAGACTGATTCATTATTCAAATTCTAATTCATTAAAGAAGGGAACATAAAAAAACAACTTTCTATTCAATTTGGGGCCCCCCTCTGATATGGAGCCCGGGGCAACCGCCCTGTATGTCCCTGCCCTAGTCAGGCTCTGTATATAATAAAAATGTACTTAATATTGTTAAAATGATGTGATGCTACTTCCTAGCTTGGTTGTTCTATCACCAGAAAGACTGATTTACAGTCATCTGCATTGCATGCTGCTGGATGCCGAGCCAGTCGTCCCAAAGCTTAGCGACCATTTGGTGACAAAATGGACAATGCTTGAAACTTCAAGAATTTTGTTGATCCATCCATTAGGAACCGAGATACGCCTGATTGGTCTAGAAGCTTCTAGTCCCGCCTCCAGGGAACTATAAAAGGACGGCAGTCTCAAGCTGCCAGTAATTTTAGTAGGAGTCACTGACAAGTAAAGAGTCTTCGAGAGGACAGCGAAGTGCCAACGTTGCGTGGAGCGAGTGCAGAGTTGAGCTGAAAGCATCGAATTTTGTTGTCTACTGTGGAAGAGCATTGTATCTTTTGTGTACTAGCCAGTTGTGAGAAGCAGTGATTCGGCAGTTAAAACGAGAAGAGACAGTGAGAAGTTCAGCCATTGGAGAGACCGTAGAGCGAAGCTCTGGGGATCCCCTCTCCTGCTGGATTCTGCATGGCTGCTTCATGTGTTGTCCAGTGTTCGTCTCAGCTGTAAATATTTGTCGTCTTTGTGTACTCGTGTCTTCGTGTAAATAAACATAGTTTTTTCTACTGTCGGCTGCTGATTGTGTTTTCACACCATACGCCCACTATCAAAAGAATCCAGCGGTGAGGAAAATATGACATAGCATTTCTCTGTACCTTTTGTGGCATGCTAAAACCCAATAACTTCAATAGAAATTACAAAGCATAAGAAGAATCACGCAAAGAAGATTATGACATTTTTTATGAAGATTATGAAAACAATTTTTTAAATATGTCTTTAATGAAGAAATCATTTACCTTTATCGGCATATCTTCAGTAGAACAATTAATCCCTGCTCTCAGAGCATTTTTGACTGCATCGATACCTTCATAATCATAGCAGCCAACTTCAATATCTAAAGTTAAAATTATATATTAAATCTAAATTCATACAAAAAAATCAGAATTACATTTTATTTAGTTATGAGATGTAAATAATGCAAATTTTATATATTTAAAATAAATTTTTCAAATGTCACTCAAACAAAATTTCCAAATTCAATACCCACCAGCTCTTATTCTGACAGCTTGTGGTGTCAACCTTCTTTTGATATTTGCTAAAAGTGTACTTTTTGTATCAGGATCCAAATTACATTCATCTAAAATACTTGGATCACTAAAATATAGAAAAATGTTTTTAATAATCTTTATAATGAGGTAAAAAAAATAATTTTATGAAACAAACAAAAACATATATGAACTTCTAACCAATATGAACTTATCTGATGCAAGACCAATTTGAATCTTCTATATAACTAAAACAATCTTTTATAGCATATTATGAGGTACTATAAACACTAAAGATTATGAAGTATTTGCAGAATTCTAAATAAGTTCTAACAATTTAGGTGTAAGCCATCCAATAAAGCATCATTAACAGTATTATCATACATTGTATTATCAGAACAACTTTTCTGAAGAATAAAATTTGATATCAATATTTGTTTTGAATATCTTAACAGGTAATTAGATAGAATATATATAATTACAGTGTAAGTATCAAATTATTAACTGACACAATCTTATTAAAAAACAAAGTGGTGATTTTTATTCTGATGGAATTAATTAAATTAGATTAGTTCTATGAGTCCAAATATTTTCAAACAGTCCAAGAATGGTTAATATCCACAAACATTGAAATATCACCGCTGTCTCCAAAATTATTGACAAGCATTTTCCAAAATGAACTGTAAAAATTTAACAAAACAAGAATTTATAACAGACACAATTTATTTTCGTGCTTCAAGCAATATTATTTGTGTCACATTAGTATAATGTTTTGTTATGCTAATAATCAATTGAAGTTTGAAAATTATTTCCTAATATTTAAAAATAAACCCATTAAATGATAGATTGTATTATTTAAAGCTTCCAAAAGAATTCAGAGCTTTTTGCTGTGACTTACTTGACAGCATGTTTAAAAATATCATAAGAACTGGCTTGTTTCTTAAATTTTTCATCAAAATGCCATGCTGTTTTCCTATACAAATCTTCTAATTCTTCATCAGTTTCATATTTAAGAATTTCTGCCACATGGCGGAGAATACTATTCACCTAAAATATTTTTTTAAAAGATATATTAGAATTAAATTTATAAAAAGTATTTTGCAGAGATAAAACATGTATAAAATAACTGCATTTAAAATAAATATATTTATATGTAATATTATTCATCAGATATTAAATGCCTATTTTTCATGCTGCTTTCTTATATTATTTATTTAAAAACAAAAATATTTTTCAGAGTTTTGAAATATATTAAAACTATAAAAGACTTACAGCTCTTGCTTTTGCAAATTTTTCTTCACACTTTTCAATATCTTCAGGTGATACTCTTCTTTTAGATAAATCAATATATCCTATAAAATAGAATGGAAGTAGTAATTAAATTCATATCTCAATAAATTAAATTTATTCACTAACTAATATTCACTTACTAATTAATAATATTCACTTACTAATTAAGCAAATGTAGTAAAAAATAGCAGTTATTAGAAAATTTTGGGATTCCACAAAGAACAATGACAGATAAATTACTAAGACAAAAGAGAGACACAGCTAAATTTAAGCTTTTAAAAGGCAAAGCTAAATCCCACTAAAAATATTCATTTTCTAAAAATCAAGATTATTTTATTTATTTCTTGAGAAAATCTTACAACTTATATAATTTTCTTTTTTCACTATATAAATATAAAAAATATTTTTCCTTTTTAATTCATCACTTATGTGCATCTAATCCTTATGAAAAACATCCTCAATTAGATGCCTTTTTTAGCTATTATATTAAGGTATTAGAAATTCACAATAACATTTTGCCTTCTAATCTTCAAAACATAGGTTAACAACCAATTATTTGCTAATTTAAAAAGAGAATGATCAAAATTTTTTTAAAAATGGAATTGCATAAATAAAAACATCACTTAAGATATAATAAAATATATTTTTATGCTGATATGTTAATGAAAATTACAATTACCCTTTTCTTTGTCCACTCTTATTACTACAACACACTCATCTCTGCCTACACGGATCAACTTATTTATGGATCTAATACGCCTACGAGACAGTTCAGACAACAGAATCATTCCTTCAATGTTATTGTATTCTAGAAGAGATACATAAGCACCCATTTCTGCAATAGATCGCACTTTAACCATCACCACATCCTCCACCTCGGGATATTTTTGGGAATAGAAGCGACATGAAAGTGGCATCTTGGACTTCTATTTTTACAATCTGAAAAATTCAGTTTATATAATAATAAATAATAATCATAAATTTAAATATAAAATAATTGAATATTATTTCTTACTACTTTTGCCTCTGGCAATACATAAAAAACATTTCCTTTTATTTATATAACATTTTTTTATAAGGAAAATAATGCAGAAAAATTAATATTTAAGCTTTAATTATACTTCTGGGATCAAAAGGTATTCTAAATGCTTCACTTAAAAACATCTATAGTAGGTAACATTTTCAAATTTGCATCAAATATTTTTATAACTTTTGCAAACATTTGGCAGTAATCAAAAATTTATTTAATTTTATCATCTTAAAATAAATTAGTTTTTAATGAAATATTAACTTTGTTGCTTTTTCCAAAATAATAAATATAACAGAATAAAGAATATACTTCAAAATTTGTTTCCAAAATGCAAAATTGTCTTATTAAAAATGCACTTATACAGCATTTTTAGTGAGACAATTACATACACAACAAAATACAATTTGATAAAGAGCAATCACAACTTATATTTGAAAATACAATTTCAAACGTAATATGGTACATATAATTACAAATTAGTTAAGCATTTATTGATTTACAACAAAAAATAAAAATGATTAAAACTATTTAGGAAAATTAAAATTTAATGTACATCTAATATTTATAGAATAATTCAGTAACAATCATAAATATTTGTATACAACTGTATACCTTTGTCAAACATTTAGCTTAACTGCATGCCATTAGGGATATCTTCAGCAATTAATCACTAGCATGCAATAAATACACAAATATTCTATCATATTATATTGTTTATTAAAAATGAGCAACTACTGGAAGATTTTTTAACTGAACAAATTGACTGGAACTAAGCATCAACATTAAATAATGAGCAATTATTTACACAATAAAACAAATAGAAGCCACAATAAAAGTACATTTCATTCTACTTGTATTTAATAATTGACAAAGATTTTTCTTTCTTTTTTACAGAATCATGTTATCATTAACACAAAGTTTAATGATAGCTGCAAACAATATTCATTTGCAACACAATAAAAGAAAACTGCTTCTTTCAGTCACTTTAATTAGCAATAGTATTAATTACAATGTCAATTACCCTAAAAAAATTGCAAATAACATACAAAAGCTAAAAATTTAGAATACTTTTCAAAACAACCTGATTTAAAAGTTTGTGTTTTACAGAGCAACATTTCCTGTAAAAATAACTAGGGCTTTTAACTCGATTCCAAATTTTATTAGTAATTATAAAAGCTGATGCAATAACACATATTAAATGTTTAAAAATATGGGCACGAAAGGTATTTTACAAAACAAATTTCAAGAGAAGTCATTACATAATCTTAAAACGTATGTAAATAAGTCAACGTGTACATCTAAAACTTGTTTATAAACAATAACTGGAAGTACTCACGAATTTCTATAAAAATATGTACAATATTTATTTTTGTTGAAATGAGTACAGCACACGAGCCGAAAAGATTGATGTTTGTAACCGTGTGTCGAAAGATTTCGCGGTTACAGTTGCATCGTGCTTTTCATATATTTAAATTATATTTCTGGAATCGTTACAGAAATAATTTGCATTTCAAATAATTATATCAATTTAAAAGCATAATTGAGGTTACAATATTTTATAATATCTTTGATTTGGCTCAGTCCATAAAATTTTATCTACCTATAGATAACAGATTTGAATATCTTTTATTAGAAGTTGAAGTGATAGTACTTGCATTTTGGCGCGGTCTGCAAGTTTGTTAAAGTAAACATAGGTTTGAGCGTGTAGTAAGTTTCTGTAAGTTGAGTGATCTTTATGAATTAGCGATAAATTGACAAGAATTTTTTGATTATATAAAGATGGAAGAGGATGCAGATGATCTGGATAATTTGTTTGATGAATATGATTCAAATGATCCCCAACCGCAAGAAAATAACAATGAAGATGCTGAAAATGACGCTGCTGTTCCTGAAAAAGTCCCAGTTCCTAAACGTGTTGTGAAACATCCTAGACTGAAATTCAATCCAGAGAGGTTATTTTCAAATTCTGTTTTAAGTGATATACAATGCAAATCACATTATAATTTTTTGAGATTTGCATAATTTTTCTTAAATTACAAAATTAAAGAGACTCTTTTAAGATAACAGCATCCAGAAAGCTTGACTTTATTTGATACATATTATAATTTTATTACAAGAAATATCTTTCCTTTTCTTTTATAATATTGATATTAGGATGCTGATGAGTAAAAAGTTTTATCATCTAATTTCTCTCATCTCAATTCTTTCAGGAGTAATTGGGTGATAATTTTTATAGCTTACAAAAATGTATTATGTTAATCGTGATATCATTTCATCTCATTGACTTTTGATAAAAATCACAAATTTTTAAATTAAGGTCTATGCATTTTTAAATAAAATAAGATAAAAGCATGTCGGTTTGTTAATTTAATTTGCTTTTTATGCTTATATTTTAAAATATTTAATAATGAATAATTATGTGTAGTAAAAGTAAAGATTAGTCATATCATGATGATTGTAAATGCTTTGACAAATAAAGAAAATTACCACCACCCTTCTTTTTTTAAGTTTGTATATTAGGTTTTGAATGAGGGGGGGGGAATATCGATGTTAATAGTATTTGGTTAATTGTGAAAGTTGCATAAATTAAGTTTTAAATTTTTACACCAAAAGGAAGTATGATTCTTGAAATTAACTTCACATATTTTTTTTTTATGTTGAAAAAAAATTTGTTCATTCATTTTAACATGTATCTTTTATGAAATATGAAAGGAATATCCAATTACATTATTCATCTCACTGAGAGAATTAAATGGCAAACTGTATTTATATGTTTTTACTTTGAGAATCGAAAGGGAAAATTTAATATACATAACTTTATAAAAAGCTAACTATCAAAATAAGCAATTATTAATTTTTTTAAAATTCTTTTAAGAATATTTTAGCTCTATTTTTATCTAAAAAATTAATATCTATTTTCCTTTCACTTGGTTTTTTATATGTTATTTCATTATAGATTTTAAATAACATCTTTCACTATTAAGTTTAGTTTCTATTTATGGGTAACTAAAGGTTCCTGTAATTTTCCTTTTCATTGAAATCAGGAATTAATAGCCACTTTACCATTATATCTCATAATATTTTACTTCATTTTAAAAATTCTTTTTCTTTTATTTATAAAGAAAATTGTAGAATATTCTAATTCAGAATTTGAAAATATTGAATTTGCTTAATATTCTGTTATAAATTCATTATTATTATTATTATTATTATTTGTCCCTTTGTATGTGAAATTATCTGAGTATAATTCAACTGCAGGAAATTATTATCTTTTATATCAGTGGACTACTTTTTGAGTATTGACTAATGATAGTATTAAAAACTGCTTTATCTGTTTTAAATATAACTAGATTACTTAAAGATTTATTAAAATGTTATTAATTGTTTTAGAGTAATGAATTTAAATTTATATATTTATCAACAATAAATTTCTCTGAAATAAATAACTTAGAATATTTCTTCATTGTAAAAAAGTTCTATTTGAAATATGAACATTTGCTTTCAGATTATGTGGTAAACGAGGAATTCCAATACTTGAAGATCATTTTAAAGATGTGAAATTTAAGGGTAAAGGGCATGAAGTAAGTATATAATATTTATTTATTTATTTATAAATTTCCTCTTTATCATATTATTGTCTAAGAACTGAAGTTAAGAATATCCAATAATTTTTTAATATTACACTTTTAGTTTAGGTATTAATATTTTTCAAATGTTGTATGATGTATAATTTTCTTCAGAAATGTTTTCTCTATAGTTAATCACTTTGATTAACTTGTTGGTTTTAATAAATGAGATACTACATTATTACAGAAGGAGGATCTCAAGAAACTTTTAACTACTTTGGAACTTTGGACACACAGGCTCTTTCCTAGTATGAAATTTGAAGACTGTCTTCGTCAAATTGAACATCTTGGGAAGAAACGCCCTGTTAAGGTAAAAATTCAAGAAAGTTTGCTTAATTTCTTTTGACAGGTTATCACAGATTTTTTGATACTTTAATTTAATATTGATAGTTTTAAAAGGTATTAAATTTTGGATAATTTAATTTTCTAACGTAATTAAATGATGCATACAGAAATATTTTGAGCATTTACATTATCTTTCACATAATAGCTGTATTAATATTAGCAATGGATGAAGCTACTTTTCTCTTTTTTAATTCTTATTTATTTTTTTACTCTCTTTTAATTAGTTATTATATTATAAGACAGAGAGTGATTTTATCTGAAAATTAAATATTATATTATCACATGCATAATGTGCTTGAAATTTTCTTTTTGACAGACTTGTCTCCAAAAGATACGGCTTGATTTTCCAATTTTGGATAAAGATTTTGTGCGTAATGAAGACGAAGAAGAAGAAGAGCAAGAACAGCCAAATGAATTAGAACCTGAACCACCTGTACAAGATGCATTTGATCGATTATTTGATGACTATCGAGAAAGGGCCGAGCCAGTTCTTACTTCTATACCTAGCAGCTCTCAAAATGAGGGAAATATTTTAGGAACTTCATTTGGTTCTGTAAGTATTAATTTACCATAATCTTGTTCTTATAAGTAATACTGATTATCCACAGGAAAATAAGTTTTTCTTGGTTAACAAGCTAGTATAATGCTCTGTCACAGAATCATTAAAGTGTAACATACCTCACAAAATAAATAGCTTGATCTCTAATAATTTTGTGGAATAATTTTTTTCATTTGTGTATTTTATGATGACTAGATTTGTTTTTAATTGAAGAATACACAATCGTTAGTCTACAGATCTTGAACAATAACAGGAGAAAGGGGAGGTCTTGAGAAGCCCTTTGATTCTTCTTCCTCTAGCTGAAATGTAATCTTATCTTCTGCCTTTAACTCTTATCTTCTACCTTTAACTCTTATCTTCTGTCTCTAGCTGGTCTGAAATGTAAAAGTTAATGACATGACAAATGGTTTGTGCCTGAATGTGAAGAATTTCGATCTCATGTTTTTAAATATAAATAAGCATAATATTTTAAGTAATACATATATAATCTTTTATTGTATAATTTTGTAGTGAATAGTGAATTCATTTTTTTCCTACCAAAAAATAATTTTGTTTAAATTTTGTCTATCTTGAGATTATACACCATTGACCAATAAATATTTGGACACGCATGCAAATGAGGATATCTGCAGTTCAGATCTACTTCATGCCTTCTGTACTTAAATATCATGTAGAAAAGAGCATTGGCATTAGTGCCATGATACGAAATTTAGAGTTGTCTGACTTCGAGAAGGACATAATTGTCGGATATCATAGAAATGGCCGATCCTTAAGGGGCATATCTAGCGAATTAAACATTTCAAAATCGATAGTGGCTTTTGTGATTACAAAGTAAAAGGTGAGTGGTTATTGTCGGAATGTGCTTTGATCCAGCAGACCCACAATACTAAGAGATAGAGACCGAGGTATGCTGTCCAAAGAAATTCGGAAAGCCGCACCAAACCTATGGCCCACATACTCCAGGGGGGTTCAATAAATATCATCTGCAAGGAAGCATATTTGCTTGGTTTCCATGGTTGTGCTGTCAAAATTGAACCGTAGATGAGTGGAAACTGGTTCTCTGGAGTGATGAACCAAGTTTCAATCTCTGCCAGTCGGATGGCAGAGTCTCAGTTTGGTGTATGCATGGAGAATGCTTTTTGCCAGAATGCATTGTGTCAACAGTAAAGTCTGATGGAAGTGGAATTATAGACATTAGAATGATTTGCCCAAATATTATGTCTGATGTGTTCTTATGATAGATAGAGAGCTGTGTTACATTCTGATTTTAATATTCTAATTATGGAAATTAAAGTTTTCTGTGACATGTATTTGATTAAATTCTTTCTTTAAAAAAACTGCAGTTAATATAATCATAAGAAGATAAAAATTATTTATACTATTATATAATACTCTGCTCTGTTAACAACACTTTCTGCTGATATTTTACAAAAGTTTTATTGAAATAAAATAACTGTATAAAAAATAGAAATTAAATTTAAAAGTATTTGATGAATACTACAAAGGGTATTCAAATGAAAAGGTATGAAATAACACTGTGGGTATAAATGAAGGTTTTATTCAAAGTATATACCATAGGCCTGAGCATAACGGGCCGGAATTCCTGTAGCCGTGATGAGACCCAGTTCTTCACAGCGTCCTTGAGTCTGCCGACCTAGTTGAAGCGCTTCCCTTTCAGATGTTTTTCAGAAACTTAAACTCTAATGTGTACTGTGAAACACTCTGAAGACTACTGGAGACGTGTGTTATCGTAAAGCAGAACCACACCCTCTGTGAGTAAGCCCCGGTCTTTTGTTTTTGATGGACCTGCGTAGTCTGTGGAGCATCTCACAGTACTCATTGGAGTTAATGGTTTTTCACATGCACTGCCACGTCAGTTGGATGGCACTCTTTATAAGAGCCTCTGCTCTCTCCTGTGATCGGAGACTCCAATCATATTCCTAGATGTCTCGCTATATTCTCCCGCAAATATGTTAACGGTTACTTTTTTATGACGTTTCGTACCTTTTCATTTGAACACCCCTTGTCATTAATTATTTTATATGTGCGTTTCACAATAAATCTGTTTGTTGGATCGGTATTATAATCGATAACAGCTAAAATTTGCAGAATGAGAAATGAATATTCATTACGCCATTTCATAATGTATTTTAAAGTAATTAATCTTTGAACATAATTTGGTTTCAAGTGTTATAAATGATAATTTGTCTAATAGCACATATACTTAAATTGAAACTACTAAATGGTGTAATTTTTGTGGCTCTTTTATGCATTTCTAAGATCCTTATTTAAAATGTTGCAATATCAAAATCCATTGTTGATGTGGTTTTTGCATATTTATTAACATTTATTATAAGGCAGAAAAAAAAACTGAAAATTATTTAATTGTAAATGATTATTTTTTATATGTTGTTGAATAATCTTTTTGCATTTATTTAATTCCAGAGCATAAGTGAGGAGCAGAAGAAAAGAATGGAATATAATAAGATGTTAGCAATAGAAAGGAGAAAAGCAAGGCTATCCACCATGCAATCAAACAGCCTTGATACTGAAAGCTCTACAAATGTAGAGACTGTTCTTAATTCATCACTTAGTGGAAGAAGAGATGATGATGATCCTAATTTCTTGTTTAATTACCTTCAAAAACAATTTACAAATACTGAAAGCTCTAGTGCAGATAAAGAAACAGAAAAAGGATATAGCCAATCTATGCAATCAAAAAATAGGCAAGTATCAGAAAGAGATGAAATGGTGGAGTCAGTTGAGAGTGATAGACATGAAACTGATTTTGGTATATTGTCAAATGTTACAAATAATGATTGTACAAAAGATAATGGCAAGGAAGAATTAGGATTAGATGAATTAATGGATTTAGTTGATGAGGACAATAAAGATGGAACTGACCATGATACATCAAGTGCAAAAAATCAAGATGAAATTGATCATGATACATCATCAAATAATTGTGCAGATAATAATGGCAAGGAAGAGTTGGGATTAGATGAATTAATGGATTTAGTTAACGAGGATAATAAAGATGGAACTGATCATGATATACCCTATGTAAAAGATAAAGATGAAATTGATCATGATGCATCATCAAATAATTGTCCAGATGATAACAGCAAGGAAGAATTGGGATTTGATGAATTAATGGATGTAGTTAACGAGGATAATAAAGATGGAACTGATTACAACACATCCTGTGAAAAAGATAAAGTTGAAATTGATCATGATACACTCTGTGAAAAAGATAAAGATGAAATTGACCAAGATGCATCATCAAATAATTGTCTAGATGGTCATGGTAAGGAAGAATTAGAATTAGACGAATTAATGGATTCAGTTGATGAGAATAATAAAAGTGGAAGTGACAATGATACATTATCATGTGCTAAAAATGCTGATGAAATTAATCACAATGCCATGTCAAATGTTAGACCTGATTGTCCAGAAAGTATTAGCAAGAAAGAACAGGAATTGGATGAATTAATGGATTTAGTGGAGGAAAATCACAAAGATACAACTGATGATGATGTATTATTACCTCTTGAAAATGCTGTTTTTGATTCAGATAATTATGAACAAAGTTCAAAGAAATCAGAAACAAATGTAAGAGATTGTAATGATATAACTAAAGAAACAGATGCAGAATTATAAGACAAACATTCTGAAAAGGCAGATAGTAAACTGTAAAGCTTTATTAAGCATATAAATGATTTTAAGGATACTTCTTTCACAATGTTTTATTTACTACTTATTCCCAATTACAAAACTGCACCTGCGGTTGGAATATTGATATTTTTTATTGTAAATTATATTGTATTATTCTTATATATATATATATTGTAATATGTAACATTTTTGTATTGAGTTTACAGTATTGCATTGTATCTAAAATTTTATTTAATAAAATAAGAAAATTGCTTTTACTTTTCATATTTATTTTCTTTTTACCACAAAGGAATCAGAAGAAAATTGTCTAATATGATTCATTTTAAATTTATATAAATATATTCTGTTAACAATACAAGAAAGGATAAAATATGACAAATTATCTCTTTCCAGAAAAATTTAAAAAAAACAAACAGAACTTTAATATAATTTAAGATTATTTAAAAAAATATATTATCTATTTAAAATACTACATATCATCAAAAAAGTTTCCGCTATTCCTTTCTTTTCCTGATTAAGTTCTTAAAAAATGTAACTGTAAAATAAAACACTGGGAGAGAGGTTCAATTCTAATATAATTTTAAAATTGGGGAAAGTGAACTTTCATACTCTAATAAAGATTTCATTCTGCATAAAGTTATGATCCTCTGGCACTACTGCGAATGCCAGGAAATGCTCATATTTTTATTTTCACACATTTCACAAAAATCCAGCTTTTAATTAATTAAAAAACATTACTCTGTGGTTCTCATTCCCACCTTCCAAGATATATATGTGCCAAATTTGGTAGCTGTATATCAAGTGGTCTAGTTTGTAAAGTTAATAGCCCTATGATATTATTGGATTGGTTTCCATTAGAAATGCTCATGTGCACAGTGAAGAGAACATATGTCAGATAGTGAAAGCTTTAATGGCTGGCACTTAGTCGGTATCAAGAGATTAAAATATATCTAAACATTTTAACTGGAATTAAGTATAACCAATATCCTTCGCGAAACAGCTGATTGTCAAAGGCAACTAATATAAATAGAATTTTTCTTTATTAGCTTTCAATAATGGAAGAAAATCATGCGATTAAATATTTAGCGAAATACTGAAAAGGTAGATTTTAAGAGTTAGATTTCATTTATAATAATGAAAATATGTTGTAAAATATATTTCGACGTTAATTAAATGTAGACTAAAAACTTATGAAAGAACCTAATTCATAGTATTGGAAAGATAATTTTTGGACTAAAATGGTAAAAAGATGTATATATATATATATATATATACACACACAAAAGTATTAGAATCAAGTTAATAGAAAAAACAAAAAATCAAATAAAAATTAAACCAAAAAAATTATAAAAAATATAAAAAAAGAATCCGGCCTAAAGACTTTTTCAAGGGTCACCCTCAGGCAGGGATTCAAAGAAAGGGATTTTTTCTGTGAGGACATACAGACATTGTCTAATAATGATTCCTCGTGACCCGAAAATCCCCTGAAATTATGCTCACGAGATATACCATTTTAACAGAAAGGAAATACAAAACAACAAATTAGAAGAAAAAAATAACCACAACAAAGTAAAAATAAAGTAACAAAAATAACAATAAAAACAAAAAATAGCATTAAAATTAAAAACGAAAAGGCCAGAACATACCATCAACAGTCAAGGAAACTTTAAACTATCGATTGTGATTCCCTGTTTTTAAAAAAACTAACGGTAAATTATGTAAACAGATGTAGGCTCCCAGCGCCATCTATTGAGTGATCCAATATATATATATATATATATGAAGAATCTTGTTTAATTTTTAATTAAAATTTAAAAAAATCATTACAAGCTGCATATTCTCACCCTTCAAAATAGATGTCAGCCAAATTTGGTAGCAATTGGGCAAGCGGTCTGTTTAGTACAGTCCAACACACACACACACACATTTTCCTTTATTACTAGTGGGATAATTTCATTCCTGTCAGTTTCTATAAATCATAGCTACATTCCGTTTAAATGCCAAATGCAAACAGCTCCTGGCAAGTTATAGAACTGTAAACAATTTCTCTTCGGTTGCATTGCAAGTTAGTATAGAAAGAAAAAGAGTCCTGGTGGAAAATTTAATTGCATGTCATCAAGAATAATGTACATATATTGTGATGGTAGCTCCCTAAGCCAGTTAACAGCCACCGGACAAGGGTGATCACTTTTGTCTAGTGGTTGTGTTGGGTGGCTACGGACCCAAACGTTGCGGGTTCTGTCCTCGGAATATCAAATGAACTTTTTCCTGAAAAAACACAGCATAAGTGATTCCCCCAAAACTTTCTCGCATAAAGGTATATCCTCTACTAAAGATATTATCACAGAAAACTTCACATATGGCTTTGGAAAACTTTAATAATGTTTTGGTGGGAATTTAGTATTTTTTACTGAATCTATCATGCGATCCCCGGCCAGATTTTTGGCTATTATTCCCTGGCATACAATTATTAGTATCCGAAAATTGAATTTGTGTTTTAGATTCCTTTTTCCTCATGCGATTGAAACCAAAATTTGGCACAGAACTGCAATTGCAGTTAAATAATCACACACCGAATGCGATATATTTAAGTCATTGAGTTTTTGAATTATCGCGTTTGCATGGCTCTGAAAGTACAAGTACACACCATCAACCCCTTGTTGGAGCTTGTTGAAATTTTAATTGTTTACAATATGGATGGATACAATAAGAATGGAATATCTATGTACAATATCCATATTCAATTTGGAATGGAGTATCTATATACAATATCCATATACAATATGGAATGGGATATCTATATAAAATGGAATATTTATATACAATATCCATATTCAATATGGAATGGATATCCATATACAATATGGAATGGGATATCTATATACAATATCCATATTCAATATGGAATGGATATCCATATACAATATGGAATGGGATATCTATATACAATATCCATATTCAATATGGAATGGATATCCATATACAATATGGAATGGGATATCTATATACAATATCCATATTCAATATGGAATGGGATATCTATATACAATATCCATATTCAATATGGAATGGAATATCTATATACAATATCCATATTCAATATGGAATGGATATCCATATACAATATGGAATGGGATATCTATATACAATATCCATATACAATATGGATGTTAAATTTGTCTTCTGAATTTTATTTACCTAGCTCTCTTCGTTTTGCGGTTAGCAGAAATGCTAACTTATTTGAACAACCAGAAAGACAGACTTCCTCTGAATGGATTTTGCTCAAAATTTGATAAAAATCTTCAAACTTGGTTTAAAAAAATAAAACAAAATTTATTATTTGTCGTATATATTTATTATTTGATATAAACAACCGTTTAGCTTAAGGTATCCGGCTAGGTTGAAAAATGAATTTGGATAAAAATTCACATTTTTATTATTTCTTAATTTTTATTTATTTATTGCTGCTTCAAAAAATATTCACGTTTTTGTTTCCATTGATATCTTTATTTTGTCCCTATGCATTAAATACCAAGTTATAACAAAGCATTAAATGCATTTTCTGAAGAACGAAATTTTTCCTGATTCTACTATACGAGCAGCGTCATATCTCAGAAAATTATTCAGATATCTTAATGAAATTTATAATTAGTGCTCGTTATGTTATGCAGAATATAACATACTATGGATTTGATGTTGAATGCTTTAGAAGTGGGTTTATGATTGTTTAATGCAAATATTATTGAAACGAATTCCAAAATTTCATAGGTAATTTCATATATTACTCACAAATTTTTTATTTTTGAATATAATTTTTAGATAGTAATTAGTTACATTTTAAGATACGTTATACGATCAATTTTACAAAGAAAAATGAAAAAATTATAGCAATTTTTTTTTCTCTAGAACAATTCTAGTTTTTTTAAATAAGTGCTAAAATTTATATCAAAATATACTTAAATGCTGCATGCAAAAGCTGCATTTCACTTTTATTCATCATTTCATCCTTATATTAATAAAAAACCTCATATAAATATTAAAATAATTGTGGGTTTTTTTATTGAAAAAATTCCCTCCGAACTTATTTGGATACCTTAAAATGTTCTTGGAGCCGTGGTGGCCTGGTCGTAAGGTCTTGTCTTCGGAACCGGAGGGTTTCAAATTCGAAACCTAATTCTACTGTAGAACCATCCTATAAGCGGGTCTGGTGCTCGTTAAATCAGTCAAAGCCAAACGTCATTCTATTATCGTAGTGGTTTCTGGAAAGGGGATGCCAGCTCAGGTGTCGTCTTCGTCATCTGACAGCGGCTCAAAATTACGAGGTCCGTCCCAAAATGCTGTAGTGTTGCTTTAAAAAAAGGGGCACTAATATAACTAAATTTAAACATTCTTGAGTTATCCTTATCAGAGACAGACAGGCAAAATTTCAAAAATGTGTTTTTCTCGGACTCGGAAATATCTGAAAAGTGAAAATTTGTTAATATTTTGAGTTCGATTGTTTTTATGTGTTTTTTTTCGCGATTGCAATAATTTCTGAATACTTCGTATACGAGAAAGGAAATATGGTTATATGAATTTAAACCTATTATTATAAAAATATATTTACTTAAAAAGTTTGTTTCCAAATTGCGTCCTTTTCCAGGGACCTATCAACATGTAAAATCTACTAATAGTAGTCACGTGGTAAATACAATCTAAATATTATTTAAGAATTAAGTCTAAAAGTCAAAGCCAATCATTTTTAAAAAGATATAAAGATGGGGATAGAGAAAATACCTTTTAATTTGATGTGAGAGGAATGAAAGCAGCGAATGCGTTCATTATTAAATTGTGAACATTCTATTAAAATGTGAAGAATCGTCATAGGACACTGACATACTGTACATCAAAGTGCGGGTTCCCCCAACAACATTTTTTTTTTTTTTTTTTTTTTTTTTTTTTTTTTGTTAGCAGTGTGTGTCTAATTCTTAATCTGGTGAGAATTCTGTCAACTTTCTACTAAGCAAACAAGGCCAATAGATGATTAGGTGTTTTATGGTTTTAAGTTTATTTGCCTCTGTAAGATTTCACTGAGTTTGCCATTTTAATTGCTGACTGATTTAACATGATTTTTTTTATATCTTTTAATGGAATAGCAGATTTTTACTAGATTGTCTACTAATTCAAGAGAACTTTATCATATAGTTTGTAGAGGATTGTGATGCGCGAGAATAGAACCTGGGACGTTGTGGTTCGCAGCCGAGTAACAAGACCATAAAGACAAAAGCAATTGCTCGTCTTTCGTAGCTGTTATCTGGCTTATACGTTTTCACCACAGTACTCTCCCTCCAGTGAGTCGGCGGTGAAACGAACGATATGGCTGTTGAATGGCGGTGTTTTAGCTGTTCAATCTAATGCACCTGTATACATTTGAGTAGCGCCAAGCGTTATGGCGAGCGTGTGTGGGTGAGTGGTTGCTGTTGCGCCAAGTGAGTCTGACGGCTTTGTGTTGCTGCGGCCTTTTTGTGTTGTTGCATCAAGTGAGTCTGACGACTTTGTGTTGCTGCGTCAAGTGAATCTGACGACTTTGGGTTGCTGTGGGTAGATGGCGCCCCAACAGCTGTACGAAGGTTGAAGGTTCCTCGTCTGAGGTCACCACGGATTGGTATGGGCGAAGATAGAACCTGGAACCTTTTGGTTCGCAGCCGTGCAACAAGACGACAAGACAAAAGTAATCACTCGTGTTTCGTGGCTGTTATCTGACTTATAAGGTTCACCACACGTTCAAAAATATTAAAAGTCAATGGATGAGAGAAGTGGCGGAGTGATATCAACGAATCCAGGACACTTTTTGAGTCTGAATAAATGATATACTTATCAGGTGGACTATTTGAAATGTGAGATAATGCATGAAGGATGACAGTGATTTCTACAGTAAAAATAGAACATGAAAGGTGACTTATAAAGGAAGAGTTTCTGTGTATGCATGTATTTGTGGCGTCCAGACAAATCTCTTTCACTTCGATATGAAATTTGGCACACACAGTTGTAATAGGGACTCGGTGTACCCAAAAGCCCGAATTTTAAAATTTAATATAGAAAACTCTTTATTTAATGTTTTGTATAGTATTTTTTAATGCTAGTAAGGAGAAGGGGGGGGGCTACCAGCGAAGATGAGTTCTCCAGAACTTTCAGTATATTCTCAAATAAAGGTTTTAAACCCCTCCCACCGCAAAAAATCGTATAGTTTTATCAAAACAATAAACACCATGAGTTCTCAGATTTTTATTTTCAGAGTCCCACCCGAGATTTGTGTGCATCGGAACATAGTAAAGAAAACCGGACTTCTGTATTAACTGCACACCATTGGCCAACAATTTTTCTTTCCTTTTTTGTCGTTGACTATTTAAGCCAAATTTTTGCACAGGAGCTTCTGAGGGTAAAGACCCCTGAGCACTCGAGGGCAGAAGTCTGACTTCCAGCTCAAATGAAGATAACACACATACACTCGCTTGCACAACCCCTTTTTACAGGGGGGCACATTCACACACCTCACAGATAGAACACAGATGAAGAACAACCATACCCGAACCAGACTCGAACCCGGAACGCCTAGATCACAAGAAGACACGCTACCCCTAGGCCAGGATGTCGGTGTTGGCCAACAATAGTTACGAATCTGTCGTGAATCTAGAGTTTTTACTGAAACAAGATCACCACTATCTTTGGCGCCTTTTTTTAACGATTTATCTCTGACAAGCGCTAATATGTAAATTTAATACACATTTTGTATACCCTTTTTACTTTCTTGTATATATAGCGTAGAGAAAGTATTGTAAACGTCAAAACGTTCGTATCGAGCTTTTGAATCTCCACGTTTCAGGCATCCCCAACTTCGAAAAACACATTTTTGAAAAATGTCCGTCTGTCTGTAACAAAGATAAATCAAAAACGCTTTGAGCTAGACGGATAAAATCAGGTATGCAGTCATTACACTAAATTTGTATACTTTTGTCAAATTTTGAGCAAAATTCGTATAGAAGAAGTCTGATTATTCGAATATAATTTAACCAGATAACTACAAAACGAAAAGAGTTAGATAAATAAAATTCTGTACATAGATTTACCGTCTATAGTGTAAGACACCTGTCAAATTTTAGGCTAAATACAAATGGGTGATCGTCTGTCTGTCTGCGCTTTCAGAAACATGTAATCTGAAACTGAATAACAGAAAAACGCAATGACTTAAATAGATCAAATTTAGTATAGTATTTTATGACTACAAATTCAACTTTGTGCCATATTTTTGTTTCAAGCGTTTGTTAAAAACGCATCTAAAGCGCAAATTCGATTTTTGGACAGCTAGTAATTAGTGATTAATCACCAAAAAATTCTCCAAGGATTGCACGATAAGCTCAGTAAAAATGCTAAATTCTCGCCAAAGTTTAATATTTCGTAAGCCAATGCCATATGAGGCATACTCTGGGATTGCGCATTTATTTGGGAGTACACGTTAAAGTTTTATTTTCTCGTAAAACCAATCTTTGATATGAGCTGCAACTGCAAATATAAGATCACATATAAAATTTAATTTATTTAAGTCCTTATGTGTTTGAGTTATCGTGTTTGTTTGCATCAAAAAGTTCAGATCGACAAAAGGTCAATCTCTTGACGGCTTGGTGGTAATTTTATAAGCCATATAACAATCTCCAGACTAGAGTTATCACTTTTGTCTAGTGGTTATGTTACTCGGCTATGAACTCTAACATTGCGAGTTTGAACCTCAAACAAGAACATTGGTGACCCGGACGTGATGTGAACACGAAACCAGATAACAAGCACAACGGATTTAATTCCAAATTCGATATGGTTCTGTATTTAAGATTCTAAACTAGGGCACCAAATTTTATCTATTATGTTATCGCTTTCATTTGTTCGTTGTTATCAAAAATTCAAAATTTTAAAAAAAATCTATAAATTTTGCATAAAGACCTTTTATTAAATTTTATGTATCTAACTTGTGAAAATAACATTTAAAGATGTAAAATAGAATTGGAGCATATATAGATGCAAAAATAAAAATCAGTGTAAGTTCCCAAAAATTGAATTCGATAAAAAATGATTTTATAAAGAAAACTGTTGAAGCATAAAGAATATTAATTTAAAAAAATCTTATTTAAAAAAAAATCAACTTTTTCGAGTAGTTGTCTATCATAAAAAAACTCCGTTTTCTTATTTAATAAATAAATAAATTTGTCAAAAATAGAACGTCCATGAATTATCAACTATTAGGATAATATTAATATCCTGTACTATAAGAGACTTTTTTTTTAAAGATAATGTTTTTAGAGGGCAGAACATTCTTTCTGGTTAAGTTCGAAACTCACATAAATATACCGAATATGAAAATAAATAAATAAAAATAAAAACAAAGAAAAGAGCTCATCTTTCACATTCTTTCAGTTTGATTTATTGCAACTTGAATAAAGAATACATAATTCTAAAATGCTAGTTTACAACTCCATGCAAGTGAAATAAAATGGATGTAAACATTTTTGGAAAGAGCTGTGTGACACCAAAAAGCACAAAAGTCATTTATTAAGTCCTATATGAATTTCAGAGCCATTGAAAGAAATAAACGATGATTTTGACAATTAAATATATACTATTTGATTAATGTCTAAGCGATTCCTTTATGGACTATTTCGGAACTAAAATAACGAAGCAGTGGTGGATTTCCATCTAGGCAGTTACCTAGCGCCACAAGCAAGCCGATTAATAAAATTTAATTTTCTGAACAAGCAAAATAAATGCATTTGCGGAAAATACAAACTCTATAAATTATCAAATATTAGAATAATATTAACATGTTATCAGCTTGTAAAATTGATTCAGGTTCTATATGTTTTATTAGATTCCTTTAATTATTACAGATGTAGAAAGTTAAAAAAATATATATATATATAAAATCTGTTATAAATTAGAGAGGAAAGGAAAGGTTTTAACTTACTTGAATCCAGCCCTGGCTATCATAACGATCAGGTCAGTCGACTTTATTATAAGGCCTCTTTACAAAGCGTGATTACCATTGATTGCATCTCATATCTGGTGATGAGAAGCTTCTGGAATGGTGGTTGGTTCTCCCCACCTTAATGGGTACAAAAATGGTGTATGGTCAGCTATCCCTTATCAATAAAGGGACTTCCTCCTACGGGAGAGGTTGCACTGTGGCTAGTGATGGCCCTTAGGACTCAGTCTTAGTTCCCGCCAATGCTTGTCACGGTCATCCGGTCATTCAGATGGGTCAGAGTAGCTGCTGATGGCTATAAAGAGAGATTTTCATTTTGATGATTCTCTAAAGTTACGTAATGAAAAAAGAAATATTTACAATACAACAGTCCTTTTAAATTGTAATGAAATTTGCTCTAAACTGGCAAGAACTGAATGGCTCAGTGATAGAATGCAATGAACTGATAGCAACAGTTCGCAAGTTAGTATCTGACTGCAGACAAATTGCCTAAAAATTGTTTTGACATTGATTTACCTTCTGTTATTTCTCGTTTGTTCTAGAATGTTCTTATAATTTCTGTATCTTTCTAAATATGGAAAATTCGAATCATTTCTTCTTCTGGATAAAAACAGATATAAGGTTTAGTTCCTTGAATCATGTCTCGAGTTGAGATTAGTGAGCGCAATCTTTGATTTTAGCTAACATACGTTTTATCTACGCGAAAATATACATCACAGAGTTTATTTATATTTGTCAAAGGGTTAGTTGCATTATTTAAAAACTGTGATTAATGATGATAAAATAAAATCATATTTCTAAGTAGAATATAAATATATTGAGCATAAATAGCAGCGAATGAATGAATCACTCCAACATTGGATAGAAATAAACCAACTTATTTTCTAAGTAAATAAATTATTTATAAAAAAACTTTTTGCTGCATCGGAGACGCTTCTTTCATTTGTGGCTTTTGTATCAGGCGCTTTACGTCAGTAGGAGGCCTTTTCTATGCATTCCGCAGGCCTGGCTTTATTGTATGGGGCGCCACCATAAAGCCGTTCTCCTGTCACTAGCAATTCTGCTTCGGAATCCATATATCATAAACTAAAAATGACCCATCGGATGGTTTATGTTCAGAAAGATGGCAAGGAGGCAGGCGAATTCGTTTTTTGAACGGAAAGGGAAAGATAAAACAGCGAAGATGATGAATAGATGGCGAATATATTCTTCGTTGTCCATCGTTCGCATTGAATTGCATTTAAACGATAAATTTTCTGTGATATGAATAATAATACTATGAAAATATTTTTTTATCCTCCCTAGGTTTTTTTACTTTTTCGTATATGATGTATTGAGAAAGTACTGTAAACATCAGAAAATTCAAATTCGATGTTTCGACGAATCTCCACATTTCACACTTCTCTGAGTTCGAAAAACACATTTTTGGAAAATGTCCGTCTGTCTGTGACAAAGATAACTAAAAAATGCTTTGAGCTATGCGTTTGAAATTTGGTACACGATTTTTTTTGCAGATTTCAAGCAAAATCTGTTCAGAGGAAGTTCTCCTATCCGGAGGCTGTACGAATATATGTTAACACGATAACTACAAAATTAAGAGAGTTAGATAGAAAAGATTCGGTATACAGATTTAACATCTATACTGTAGACACCTGTCAAAAATTGGGCCAAATTTGACCTTCTGAAGGCCTGTACTGTTAGAAACATAAAAATTTTAATTCGAAAACACAATGACTAAAATGTATCAAATTTGGTATACGATTTTGTGACTACAATTGTAGTTCTATGTCAAATTTTTGTTTCAATCGGTTGGGTAAAACGTGTCTAAAACACAAATTCGATTTTCTGATCATATTAACCGTATGCCAGGGAATAATCGCCAAATGTCCCGCCAAGTATCACACGATAGATTCAGTAAAAATGCTAAATTCACGCCAGAGATTAATATTTCGTAACTATTATACACAAATGCCATGCACGGCGTTCTCTGTGATAATACCTTTATTTGAGGATGTGTAGAAAATTTTAAATTATTAATTACATTATGATGAATTAAGTTAAAGACTGTATGTAATATTCCAAAAATTGGGAACAAAATGCTGGAATTCATTCGTTTTCTTAGATTTTCAAGGAGAATATCAGTTGTAGGATTGAAGAATTTCAAAATATAGTTGATGTGTCATATACGCTCAACTCTTTGTATACCAAAGGTACTTAACCCTTTAAAGGGCCATTTTTTTCTAGTCATATTATGTTAAAATATTTTTAGGCTTGAAATTAGAATAAGAAAAGGGATTCGTTTAGCTTATTAGATACATTTAATTTGATTCATTAATTAATTTGGTTTATTAATAATTAAGTAACAAATCAAGACACATCATTTTGTCTGAGATAAAGAACTGAAGCATCTAAGTTTCTGACTTACTAAAAAAATTTGTCAGAAATTATGCCAACCTACATAATTTCATACAAAGATTGATAAATTTGGGGAAAGCATACTTCCCAAAATTTATCAATCTTTGTATGAAATTATGGGGGAAGCATACTTCCCACAGCCCTAGAAAGGGTTAAAGTACCTTTTAAATAAGGCTGATAAAAGTACCTTTTAAATTAGTCTTCGCACTATGTCTATTTTTTTCCCTGATTCGAAAGAAATAAAGCAATCAAAGAATTATTAATTAAATTAATCAAGTTATTTTAATTAACTTTAAAAGTTTTTTTTTCTGTCTTTCCTGGCTTTATTTTCTAAAAAAACTTATCTAAAGATGAAAAAAAAATAATTAAAAAAATTAATGGTAAAATAATCTGGTAAATAAAGTTAAACTTTAGTGATTTTTTTTTTTTTTTACAAGTTTCCGCTAATCCTTTCTAAAAGTATATTATTATTCGGAATCTAACTTGTTTTGTTTTTTGGTGTTCGTATGTGTTTGTCATCTAAATGTTGAAATAAATGTTTGTATTTGTGAAAAAAGCTTTATTTCCCTAACCTTTGTTTGGACTTGAATGATCATTAAAATCTGAGGCCATCTGCTTGCGCATTCAGTAGTTTAACACCTGCTTTCTACTGTTTTCTTTAGAATATAGAAATATTTGCTCATGTATGTAATAAATTATGAGCTAATTACTGTAATTTCAGAAACAAACTCGTTTTCGTAGAATAAGAACAAATTTAATGTTATTCTTAAAACGCAAAAATCAAGAACTTCTAACTATTTTAAGATGATAATACATAGTCTACATATATATACATGGAAAAGACTCTTTGTCTGAAAAAGTACCTATTTTCTTGATTTATGGTGGCAGATTACAAAACTAAGTTTCAAAACAGAATATCATTTGTTAGCAAAAAACGAATGACAAGAAAGTAGTAAGTGGCAAGCATTAAGAGATTTTAAAAATATCTCAGTTATTAAAACAACATTATGTGTTTTAAATTTATTGAATGTCATTTTATTCTTTCATGTCACCAAAAGAAACTTAATAATTTGATTTACGGAAGAATTCGGGCATTGCAGATTTAACAACTCAAATTGATTAAAAAACAATCAATAAGGAAGAAAAGTACTTTTTCAATTGCTCAGCTGCCATAAAATTGATGAATGTATTTAAGAATTAACTATCTTCAAACCTGGGAAATTGTCACATTTCAGATGGCTCAAAATAGTAAACAAAGCACTCAACAATATTTAAATGTAAAAAAAAAAAAGAAAGAAAGAAAGAAATCCTTATGCCGTAGTTGCTAATTATAAAAACCAGGACTTCAATAAATCTGAAAAAAAGCATTTAAAGACATTTAAGCATTCTTTACTTTACTGAAATATTTATTATCCCGGTCAACGAATATATATTGTTACAAACCTGTAATACTGCTTTCCAGCATTATTAGCTCTATCACCGGAAAGATCGCTTTACAATCATCTGTATTGTATGCTACTCAGGTGCCGAGTCAGTGATCCCAGAGCTTGGCGACAAAATGGATATTGCTGGAAACTTCGAGAATTTTAACAATCCATCCAGTAGGAACTGAGATATGACCAGAACCTTCTCGCTCCGCCTCCCGGGAACTATAAAAGGCAAGCAATCCCAAGCTGCAAGGAACCAGATCGGAATTGATGTCGTAGACGAGTAACGAGTCTTCGAGAGGATAGTGAAACAGCGGTGGAGTGCCAGCTCTGTGTGGAGAAAAGCTATTAATGAGCTGAACTGTGTGCCAAGTCCTATTGTTTACTGTGGAAGCAGTGTCGTGTCCTGTGTGGAGTAACCAGTAGTTTAATAGTAAGTCGGCAGTTGGAAACAGCTAAAGCGAAGAGACAGTGAGAACGTCAACCGTTTGAACAGACCGTAGAGCGAAGCTCTGATGATCCCATCCCCTGCTGGATTCTGTCTCGCTGCTTTGTGTGCTGTGGTCATTACTGCTTGTGAGCTACTGTTTGTTGTGGTGTGTTGCTATGTGCTGTCCTGTGTGTTCGTCTTGCCTGTACATATTTGTTCGTCTTTGTCTTTGTGTTTAATAAACGGTTTATTTCAGCATCGATCATCAAATCTTGAAAGAATCCTGACAGAAGAAATATATATATATATATATATATATATATATATATATATATATATATATATATATATATATATATATATATATATATATATATACAATGTTACAAACCTGGAATGTTGCTTCCCAACACGGTTAGTTCAATTACTGGAAAGACCGTTTTACGATCAGCTCTGTTGGTTGCTGATCGGGTATCGCGTTAATGATCTCAGAGCGACGAATTTGTCGACAAAATAATAGATATTACTGGAAATTTCGAGAATTTTAGTGATCCTTCCAATAGAAACTCAGATGCGCCTGACTGCTGAACTGAGCTGTGTGCCGAGTCTTGGCGTTTATTTTGGAAGCAGTATCGTATCGTGTGTATGTAGCCAGTCATATAGTAGTGTGTCGGCAGCTGGATACAGCTGAAAGAGAGGAAATAGTGGAGAATTGCAGCTGTTTGGAGAGACCGTAGAATGAAGCTACGAAGATTCCCTCTCTTGCTGAATTCTGTCTGGCCGCTTTGTGTGCTGTGCCGCTTTGTTATTGTTACCGATTACTATTTGTGTGCTACTGTGTGTTGTAGTATGCTGCTGTCTGTTGCTGTGTGTTCGTCTTTGCCTGTGTACATTTGTCGTCTCTGTGTTGTCCTTGTCTCCGTGTTCAATAAAAGTCGTCTTCGTTTGTTACTGAGGCCTGCTAATTGTTTTTACACCATACACCCTCTGCAAGCGAACGCGGTGACTTTACGGACTTAATAGTGGAATCCGTAACAATATATATATATATACAGGATGTCCCATAAATATTGGTACAAATTTTAAGAGGAGGTAGGGTAAATCACAAGGATTGAGATTTGCATAGCAACGCGTGGGCGGAAACGCCATGGGAAAGTAGTACGACAGGTACAAGAAATGAAGAGACACAAGATTGAGATCATCTGAAATGTTTGTTGGTCAAAGATATTACAAGTGTAGTAGTACATGATATTGAAAATGTCACAAAAGATGTTCAAAGTTTCCACCATTGTTAGCGAGGCATGCGTTACACCGTCGGACCATAGACTGGCGAACTCTCTCAAATACACCCGGATTTTGTTGGATATCCGCAGCAGCACAGACGATTCTTGCAACCAGATCCATTTCTGAATTCACAGGTGTTGCGTACACGGCACTTTTCAGTGCACTCCAAAGAAAGAAATCGATGCTGTCAGGAGAGCGTGGTGGCTAGGGAACCGGTCCACCACGACCAATCCATCGGTGACCAAACACCTGATTCAAATGTTCACGAACTCATCAGCCATAATGGCCCTATCATGTTGAAACCACATATGGTGTCTGATATGTTGTGGCACAGGGTCAAGTAATGTTGGTAGAACCTCTTGCAAAAAGATGAGATATTGTGCAGATGTTAGTGGCTATGGCAACAAATAAGACGTCACCAACCACACCAGCCCTAACATTCATGTTGGGCAGCATGTGGTCTTATGCCATGGGGATTCTCGCCAGCCCATAAATGCGCATTGTGGTAGTTGAACATTCCATCTCGCATTAAGCACGCTTCATCCGTCATTAAAACGTAGGATGGGCAATTCGCATCTTGGCAACATTGATCGAGATACCACCGTGCAAAACGTTCACAAGGAGGATAATACGCGTGGAGCAGTAACTGTACGCTTTGCAGATGGTGTGAGTGTAAGCCTTCACGTTGCAAAACACGATGAAAACTACTCGAGATCCTCCAACGGCAGTAGCTACGGCTTATACACTGACACTCGGATTCCTTCTAACGGTATCCAACACATTTTCTTCCATCCTGGGAGTTAAAGTCACTCGTGCCCTCACAATGTCTGCGGCTGGCCTCACAATGTCCGGCGGCTCGGTGCATCTCTCTGTGAGTACCTTTTAACCACTCTTGCATTTCCTTCTGCCAATTCATAAATCAGGTGCATATCTGCCAGCTCCGTGTTCATAAAACGTTCCATACTCCTCTGCGGGCGAAAGCAGCTCAAATAACTGAGGGATTGCAGGTCTGCTTCCTTAAACGCTACCTAGCGCCGAATGAAGGCGTTTCGGACCACGGGTTGCTATGCAAATCTGAATCCTTGTGATGCACCCTACCTCCCCTTAAAGTTTGTCCCAATATTTATGGGACACCCTGTATATATATATATATATATATAATATAATGTCTATTCTGAAATATTATGTTGCTCATGAACTCTGGATAATAGAAAATAATTTAGAGAATAGGATTTTAGACAAATTTTAAAGAAGAAAAAATTTGTCTCAAAGAAGAAAAACTAACAGTCAAAGTGTTAAGTCTTTATCATTTAGAATGTAAGTAAGCAAGCAAAGATTAAAGCCAAACGATTTTTAAAATGTCTCCTAAATGCAAAGAAAAAAAAATGGCTAATGATTTTTTTGGATCTGAATTCCTCCGAAATTTTTTTTGATGTATGAATAAATTTTTTGATGTGTATACATACGCTTAATCCCTGCCTTCTTGCCTTTTCAATTTCGTTAAAAAATAAAAATGATTCGTATAAATAAAATTTCCATAGCTGTTTTCTTAAAGGTCTTTTAATTTTGGTTGCTTTCTGCATTGTTGCATGTCGTTCTTTGCTAACAAATTGTACTGTAGCATAATTTTGCAATGTATCACAGAGGGAAAAAATAAATGAAGTTTATATATATATATATATATATATATATATATATATATATATATATATATATATATATATATATATATATGTCGAGCTATTGTATTTCAGCGACAAGATTATGAGCTAAAATTGTACAGTACACTCCCGATTATCCGCGGAATTGGGTGGCGCGGCCGCCGCGGATAACAAAAATCGCGGATAATCCGAAAAAAGCTAAAAACGGGTATAGCAAAAAAGAAAACAGTCATTCCAACTTTGAAAATACGTTTTATGTACAATAAAACGTAAAATAAACAGCAGGAAATGTTATGTTTAATTAACGATTAATATTTTAGTATATCACTCAAAACTAACCTAAAATGCATTTTGTTCATGAAAACAGAAAAGTGCTTTGTACTTACGAGAGGCATCAAGGATACATTGAAAAATTAATACATATGTACTGTTTTAATACTGTAATGTATTATGTAATTACAAAAGCATAACTGTAAAACTGCACCTTTTTTAAAAAAATCATTAAAAAAAAAAAAAAAAAAACTTTGTGCAGCAGGCGCGGATAACCCGCCCGCGGATAATCGGGAGTCTACTGTATATTGAAAAAAAAAACATAAAAAAATGGGCAAATGTTCTTGCAGGATGTGATTGAAAGTTATAAAAAAATTCTGATAAAATAAATTTTATTACTCTAAAAAAGTTGAATACTTAACAACTAATGTTATCTATAATATAAAATTCCAGAGATATTTATAATGCTGGATGGAGTTAAAAATATCCCTACTGTTTTACCTCCCCCTGTTTTGCGTCATTTTCGATATCCCAAATTTGGTATCAAAAATATGTCAAATTCCAATTTTTGTTTCGGCAACAAGTAACTCAGGCATTTGGTAACCATTTGGCTGAAATATTAATTTAGTTAGAAGGTATGAAAACTACTAATACACCTCCAATGTACATGTATATTCATTACATTACAAATAAAATCTTAAAATAAATATTTTATCATTAAAATAATAATCATAAAAAGAAAAAATCTAATATATGCAAGTTATTAAAATACTTTTTTAATCAGGAATTTCACTTTCAGCTTAAGCAGCAGTGAAAGTGAAATTTTTTTAACCAAAAGATTAAACGTTTGATAAGCAAGTAGCATTCGACCGTCTGAGTTAATTATTTGTAATCTCTTTTACCTGGTTTTTAAAGCTATTTTGTAGCCTCATTAATTTACTAATCGAAGCGTTGAATTAAATGCCGCTACGAAAAAGTTCAATAAGGCAATTAAAACGTTCGTACGGTATGTTTTTATTAGACTATTGCCATTCAACAATAAGTAATAAGAATATTTCTGGCTTTAGAATTTTATAAATATTGATGTTTAAATTGAATTATTCATCGGTGTTTCCATTAAACCTACGATCTCATCACTAATTTTTATAAATGAAATGAAAATTTAATGTGGAACTGTAAACTTCATATCTTTTTACATTGGATATACTTTTGCAAAGGTAATAAAAGCGATTTTAAGAGCTGAGTATTGCAGTTTTTTACTATTTTATGCTGATTCATTATATTCATCTCTTCGCGGACCACTTGAAGGTTATTAATTTTTCCAGATTTTTTTTTCATTTAATACTGCCTTTTTCTGTTAGTTTATCTCTATTTATTTCAATCCGATTTTAACGACTAGTTTTTATTTGAGTTTTCCTGAATATTATATATAAAGAAAATCCTACAATAAAAAAACAGAAGATTAGCTTGCGAGAGAGAATTGCATGATAGAGCGCTAGACTAAGCCAAGACACATTAAATCAGATCTCAAATATTGATAAAACGATAACAGCCGTCTCGTCGGGCAGTCTTTTAGTAATAAAAAAATGAAGAGAAATTTTTAAAATCAATCACAATTAATCATTTTTCTTATCTTTTTCAGTTATTTATACCTCGTTAGGGACGGAAATTATCAATAATTTTATTAATTTTTTTTTCTTGTCTCATTTCTCACCATTTCGCAATTTTTCTGTCGTGGAGTGGCAGGAAAATTTTTATTTATTTTATTATTCATTTTTTGAAAACCATATTGAATTAAAATGAATATCACAAGAAAAAAATTCTTAAATATGCTGAAAAATTAAAATCAGTATAAATATGATTAAAAGTTCGATTCGTTTAGAAGACTTCTTTATAATAACGATTTGAATTTTAATGATTTTGTTTTGAACTCCGAAAATTTTAATGAAATCCTGTTTTACTCATTATTAAAAATTTTAAATTTTAGAACTATTTTTTTTAGTAATATATACAACTTAACAAAAATTCATAAAATATTTTAAGAGCAAAAGTTTTTTTAAAAATCAATAATAATAATAATAAAAAGAAGTTATAAAAAGTAAACTTCTAAAAAAACTAATCATATAACTCTTTATAAAAGTAAATTCTTTCTCTTAATGAAAAGTAAATAAAGAAGTTCTTTGTACATTTTAAAGAAATCTAATCATATTAGTAATTATCAGGATATTTTGATCAATTAGTATTTAATAGATACTCTATAGCTCTCACATCAGCTTTTAAATTTTTGAGCATAGAATTCATTATTTCTTTTTATTTTATTTACTTATTTGCTAATTCTATATCTATATTTCTTCTTTGATTGCAATTTTTAATTCGCTTTTTATATTAACGTTATGCCTTCGTATTATAACTTCTAGTTCTATCCAGATATGTTATACTGGGTTTAAAGCTGGCATAGATAGATTTAAGGGCATAGATAAACATCGATAAGTCACTAGACATCAAAGATAAATATCGCTAAGACGCCAGAGATAAAAACAAAGCTTAATCCAATAGCCAAATTAATTATTTTAACCCTTTGTAAGGCCATGGGAAGTATGCTTCCCACCAAATTCATCTATCGTTGGGTGAAGTTACGTAGATTGGCTTAAGTTCTGACAAATTTTTCAATAAGATAGAAACTTAAATGTTACAGTTCCTTGTCTCGCACAAAATGGCATGTCTTGATTTGTTACTTAATTATTAATTAACACAATAAATTAATTAATCAAATTAAATGTATCTGATAAGTTAAATGAATCACTTTCCATTAGCCAGTCTCATTCCAAAAAATATTTTACTATACTATGAATAGAAAAAAATGGCCTTTTAAAGGGTTAAATTGTTTTTGAAAACATCTAAATAAAGATCTTGATCCATTATTCAATTAAGAAATACTGAATTACCTTGTGTTAATGCTGACGTACTCCCCTAAACAAGAGCACCTCCATTGCCATGCTTCACTGTTCCAATTAAGTTTTAGGATTAAACTCCTCGTTTCTTCTTCTACGTATAGTTAATTATACGCCTATTGAAAATTAAATTTTTAAAATTGCTTTCATCTGCAAATAAAACATGATTCCAATACATTTCCAGCTTATTTATCATTGATTCCCCGAAGAAAGTTTCTATTCCTTTCAAAAACAAAAGTAGTTCTCCGAGTTGAACGTCCATATAATCCAGTTGATCTGAGTACACGACAGATAACTACAACTGAAATTAAAGAAAGCATTTCGGTAAACTCTGTAGAAATTTTTTAAAGCATTAAAACCTGGATTATCTATTTTTTAAACAGTAAATCTAATATTATATTGTTAGATGATGCTTTCTCACCTAACTTTCAATTCTATTTTCTTCTTTATTACATTTTATCACGTATGGTAATATAGAAAGAGATAAATTTACTAATTTAGCGACATGCTGAATAGATTTATCACTATTAAGAGGAAAAAATAATAACTTCTGGAGAGCTGTTTATTATTTTCTTAAAAACAATGAGCCTTTTAAATTTATAAATGAAACACAGGAAAATAAGCAAGTAAATATTAATGCCAAATAATTTTTAAAATGTCACCAAAATGTAAAAAGAAAAGAAAAGTGTCAGACGATAATTTTAGCTATGAATTCAGGTGAAAATTTTTCAATGTATCAATCATTTTTGTGACTCATTTTATTTTTGACATCTCAATTTTATATTTTATTTAAAATAAAAAAAAAAATCGATTTTTTTTTTTATATATTAAGTCACATGGAGCTTATCTGAAAAAATGAAGAATTTTATATTTGAATTTAATTTCAGGTTACAACATTTTTCTTCACTTTTTAGAAGAGTACAAACAGTTTAGAGAGCCACTGTATATGTTTCTAAATAGACAGCTGATTTGAGTACATGCCGAATAGTTTCAGGTGATATTAAAGCAGAAAACAGTTTAGCCAACTCTGCAAAAATCATTGCAACACTTCCACGTGGATTTGTTTCAAATTTTTTAATTATAAATTTCTTATTACTTTGAGTTAACTTTGCTAGACTACCTTTTCTTACCTTGTTTCGATTCATTTTTTTCTTCTTTAAAGTGTTTTATTAAAGAATTGCAAAATAAAATAAACTGACTAATTTAACAATATGCCAAATTGATATTTATTGTTACTATGATGAAAAATAATAATTTTTCGTAGGCTGTTTGCTGTTTCCTTATGATTAAAAGTCACTTTAAAATAATAAACAAAACATAGATAAGTAATCAAGCAAGGATTTAAAATATTATTGAGCCGGCGTCCTGGAATAAGGGCAGCGCATCTTCCCCCTGATCTGGGCGTTCCGGGCTCGAGTCCCGGTTTGGGCATGGTTGTTCATCTGTTTTATCTGCGTGGGGTGTGAATGTGCCCCCCCCTGTAAAAAAGGGATTGTGTAAGCGAATGTGACAAAATGAATAGCTAAGACGTACTCTTGGCCCTAGTTGGCGCTACTAAAACAAGAGACGCTCTCTTGGCTTAAGATCGCACTCTATGTCAGCGGGCTTATCCATGACAAGGGCCATTAGAAACAACCACAACAAATATTATTGAAATGCAAAAAAAGTGATTAACGATGATATTAGTTATGAATCCATAGGAAAATTTTTCGGTGTGCGAACACTTTTGTGATACATTATATCTCTGCATTCTTGCATTTTCATTAAAAAATTAATTATTTTCTGCTCCTTCTTTCTTATTTTTTTTCTTCCACCTTATTTTTCTTATTCTTATTTTTTCTTCTTATCCTTATTTTTATTCTTCTTATTTATTTATTTTTCTTATTTTTATTTAATTCTTATTCTATTTTTTTCTTATATTTTTTTTCTAAATTCTTATTTTATTTTTTCTTATTCTTACTTAATTATTATTCTATTTTTTCTTACTTTTATTTTTGATTTTGCCATTGTTCTTTAAACGAAATGGAAGTAAGAACACATATTATTAATATGCCTTAAAAAAAACAAAAAATTACTATCATCATAAAAGATATTTTATTCGCTCTTTAAAAATTCTAGCTTTTTTTTATTTTTTACTTTCTAATATGTAAAGTATAAGAAGAGAAAGTATTGTAACCGTCAACACTTCCGAAATCGAGATTTTGATAGATCTCCATGTTTTAGAATTCACCGAATTTGAAAAACACATATTTGGAATTCTGTCTGTCAATCTACGAATATGGTAATAGAAAAATGTTTTAAACAAGACGGATAAAATTTTTATATATTCTTTACACCAAACTTATAGATTTCTATGACATTTTAAACGAAATCCGTATGTAATTAGGTCTGTCTGTAAATTTTATGTGTAGTTTGTGTCAAATTTGATTTCAAGCAATTCGGTTTTCTGGTACTTATATACTCACTGCATCTTGAAAATTAATTGCTGAAGATCGCATATTAAAAGACTTTAGCGCAATTATTACTCTTAAATGGCATGTTTGTAATACACAAGTACACTTATTAAAGAGAATGCGAGAAAGTTTCTAAGTGACTACTCAAGCTCTTTTTTTTTTTTTTCAAAGTTAAAGTGTAAAATTATTGAATGCACAAATAACTGAAAATGATAAATTCGTTTCCACGTTATAATTAAACTTTCTATATTTTACCAATACTTCTGAAAAACCATATGACAAACTTTTAATCTTAGAGTCCACATCAGTAATTTTCTTTAAAAATGGCTTCACAGAAATTCAATACCTTTCATATAAGGCGCTTCATTTGCCCTGCAAATTTTTTGGCTCGTTAGCATGAAATCGTCTGCCCGTCTATATTTCCTCGTGGCAACAACGGCCAAACCGATCGATGGCGGATTCTGCGTCTTCCACTGCCGACCTTAGTTACCAAACGGCAAGTCCCCAGAACGTTCGTCGGAGGTCATTCAACAACACAGAGGTAAGTTTCTTCTTTACGGGCACATGCACACATTTATAAACAAAATGGGAAAATAATGAAAAGAATATCACATAACATTTCAAATATGGAATTTTTTGAGGGTTTTATTTATATTAATTCAAAATAATATGCATAAGTTTAGATATCAATTAGAAAATGCAGGAATAAATTTTATTTTGACATTCGTTTCGTAAACGAAAAACCGATAGTATCCGTTAATATTAGTAGAATTCTTTTTGAGAAGATTCTTTTTATTTTTTATTTAATGAAAGCGATTTTTCTAGAAATTTATTATTCTTTTTTCATTATATACCAACTTTGTACTTTGATAATATTCTTAGTTCTAGTAACATACAAATAAAAACAGCATTTACAACAATTTGATGGTGTTCATTAGCAATTTTTGTATTACTGTTTATCTTACTATGTTTAATATATTGTTACCGTTAATTTAATAAGTTAAGAAATTATTCTTCATTCACTTAATCATATAAAGTTTTGGAAAGTCGAAATTTTAAAGAATTAAGTTAAATTTTCAATTAATATTTCGTACACTTTACTTTTTAAGGACGTTATTTTATAAGTAATATTTTTTGTTCTGAAAATAACATTTCGGAATTTGAAATAATTTTTTTATTTTCGAAATTTGTTTTATATTAAATTCTTTTGATTTGACGAGAGTGTAAGATTTCAAATTCCATTTCATAGAATTAAAGCGCAATTTATTTTCTAAGAAATTCAAAAAAAAATTTCGTAGGTTTGTTTTATATTAAATTCAGGAGATTTGACAAGTTTAGATTTCAAATTCCATTTCATAAAACTAAGGCGCAATTTATTTTCTAAGAAATTAAATTTATGGTAAAATAATTATTGTTTTATGTTTTCCGATGGTTTTGCAAGTAATTGATGTTCTAAATTATCCTTAGTCTTAAAATTCAATAACGAAATATTTTGATTAATTCGGGATTTGGAACCATTAACGAATATTTTGATAATATTCAGGATTTGAAAACATTTTTTTTTATTTTCTTAATTTTTTATATTAAATTCAGGAGATTTGACAAGAGCTTCAGATTTCAAATTCCATTTCATAAAATTAAAGCACAATTTATTTTTTAAGAAATTAAATTTATGGTAAAACAATTATTCGATGGTTTTGCAAGTAAATGATGTTCTAAATTATTCTTTGTCTGAAAATACCGAGCTTCATAATGAAATATTTTGATAATTTAACAGCTTATTCATAAATATGAGTAAATAAATAATTTTTTTTGTAAAGAATCGGCATTTTTTTTTTTTTTTTTTGTAAATTTTCTATTTAGTATTGTAGTGAACGAAAGTGAAAAGTATTTTCCACTTTTATTACATTTTTTAAAGTTGCATATTCATGTAACTTTTTATGAAAATCCATCTTTTATTTTTATCCCTTAATTTTATGCAGTCTTAATCATTTTATCTGAAATTACTATTTTATTATGGTGAATCTTTTATGTATATTTAATTTATTAATTTTTTTTTAAATTTGCGTGAAATCTACTCTTTTATAAATAATAAAATCTAATGTGCATCTGTGTATGACTACTTGCTCCTTTACGTTTTGATACAAAAGTCAGCTTAAATATATTTTGGATATGATATATATATAATTTTTTCCAAATATGCAATTAACTAAAAAATTCACAAAAATTTTTGGGGAGTAAATATTATTAATACAAGAAATGTTTTTATATCTTCCTATAATTTAAAATTCATCCTCTCAATAATACTACAGTAGTTTCAAGCAATCTTTTGGGCAATTGTTGCAATTTTTAAACATAATTTATGCCAATATTAAATTTTTGATTAAACATTTTTCTTTCGTGTTAAAAATCGGAATCAAGATAACTTTTATAAATTTTTCTGAAATTAATTTCAAAAATTCTTTAAATCTCATTTTAATTTGCAATGAACAGATGCAAAAAGTAATTCTTCGTCTGCTCGATTTTATAATTAAAAATAAATTTGTGTTATTTGCTTCACAGCGTTGAATCCCTATTTAATTTTGAACTCTTTTTGATGTTTATTGTAGAATCGGAAAGTTGTATTTCTTCTAACTGCGCAGTATTTGCAATTCACTTTTAACTTGAAGCATAATTTTTCATTACGTTAGAATGAAGACGATTCATATGACTTCACAGTCACACGCAAAAGTAATTTTACGTCATCTAAAATCTCACCACAAGGTCTTAATTTTTTTTTTCTGCTGCAAGATGCTGAACAGATTTTAAAATTAAAACTCTGTGTCCCATCTAGCTCTTATATATAAGCATAAATTCATTTTATTAAAAAATATTTTAAGATAAGTTACTTTCAATAAATATAAATAATATTTAATTAAAAAAAATTCCGAAATGATTAAAGGAAATCATTTGTCAAGTGCATTATTTGAATGAAACATTATTTCAATTCTGATTAAAAATACTAGTGCAGAAACATTTTTATTCTTTAGTAAAGTGGCAACAAAAATATAATCCGATATTCAATTAAAAGTTTCATACCTTTAGTATTAAAGTTCTGAATTTTCAATAGATCGAATTTAACTCTTTTACATAAAATAAATCAATTACCATGAAATCTATAAATATCAATCGATATTTTAAAAGCAACAGCGAATTCAGAATTTTCATATTTTGTTATATTTATTATTTTAATTTTAATAATATACACAATTTGTCTTCATTTTTAAATGTGTCATTCCATTGATGGTTTCAATTAAATTTCTAGTATTTGACAGATAAAATAATATTTAATAGAACACAGAACATTCAAAAGTTCATTATTGTTTGTATATCTATTATTACAGTATATTGTGATTTAAATTTCTTTGGCTATATATATGAAATAAATAGCAAACTTTTGTTGAGATATCAACAGTTTTATATGCGAAAAAATGCAATGCTTTAAAAGTATCAAATTTGATATAGGATTTTGAGACTACGAGGGTATTTCTGAATCAAATTTTTGACCCAGTCGTGTGAAAAAAACGTATCTAAAACACAAATTCGATTTTTTATACTAATATCGTTTACTAGGGATTCATCGCCAAAGATCACAGGATAGATTCAGTAAAAATGCCAAATTCACGCCAAAAGTTAATATTTCCTGACTATTATACGCCAATGCTATATAAGGCGTTCTCTGGCACAACAAATTTATTAGAGTATGCGAGAAAGTTTTGCGGAGACCATTACCGCTGGTTTAAAACAATTTCTTTGCGAGATTGGCATTTGGCATCCTACATGTCTAATCGTTACATGCATCCCCGAACAGTTTTCATTTCTCGATATACAATTATCTAGATATTTACAGAATGCCGGTATTCATGCATTGACGATGATATTTATTATAATGGATCAGTCTGATTATCCTTGGTCGCACGGACAGCATCTAATTTGTCCATTTCACAACCATGTAAAACGCTCTTCATGTGTATCTTCAATTTATTCACTCGCTTGAAAAGGAATTCTATAATAAATTTCAATGAAATAAAAGCACAAGAATCAATTTTGTAAGATTTAAATAGTCATATTTAGACCATGCATGTGGTTATTAAACGCTTCACAGTGTCTAGCATGAAATGGATTAAAGTAAGCATATTGTCTGGGAGACCAAGGAAAATCACATATTATATACGCAGAATTTCTTTACTATTGTGATAAAAAATTTTGCTTCTCGTATATGTAGCATACAAAAAGAAAGCATCGTAATTGTCAAAAAATCCGCACTCGAGATTTAGACAAAACTCAAAAATAGCAAATCGGGTGGAGTTCGCACGTTAGATGCTTTATGCCACACAGGAAGATGCATACTTTTCTGCTCGAGTTTTATTCTCAGATGAAGCCTGCTTTAAGAGTAATTAAATCTAATTAAAAATTCGAAAAAAGGAACCCCAGGTGCACATTCCCGACCTCCAAGGTATACACGTACCAAATTTGGTAGCTGTAGGTCAAATGGTCTGACCTGTAGAGCGCCAACACACACACACACACATTGAGCTTTATTATAAGTATAGATTTAATAAATGAAGTATTCTAAAAACCGATTCTTTATTATTCAGAATTAACTTATTAATCGTAAAATATTTTTTTTTAAAAATTACAGAATCATTTATACAATGAATCATTATATTTTTTCGATAAAATTTATTGAATATTTATTTATATTTATCTAAAATAAAAATACGGTTAAGTTAAACTTTAAGATAAACATATGTGATATTAAATATAAGAAAAAGAATGGATAAATTAAAAGTATCTTAATTATTAAAATAATACTTAAATTAATTTTAAAAAAGCAAATAATATAACTATTATAAAACGAATAAAAAAAAGTTAAAACCATTGCAAATAATAAAAATTATATTGCGTTAAAACCTAATGATTGACAAGTCAAAATTTACAATTACGTATACCTGATATTTTCAGAGAGCTCCCAAAAAATTCAGTGCCGCAGACTCCTTACAAAAGTAATCAGTGTCTGGTGCTAATTTCAGAAATTTTTTTTCTGTAATCTCTATTTGGAGACAACTTATAAAAGCATATATTTAAATATCTCATATATGATAACCTTTGCTGTTAATCAAAGCATTCGTAAAATTTGATGTATATATCCCCCTTTGTTAAATATTAAATAAACTATGAATATAACAGCATGCGATCTCTTAATTATTTGGATCAATTGAAAGCTAGGATCACGCTGAAGAATCTCAAAATCTTCAGAGGCTTCGATGGCATGATGGTGGGGTTTCGGGATCGGCGGGTTTTAGGTTCGAGACCCAATTCCATTGATGAACCGCCGTGTAAGCGGATCTGGTGCACATTAAATCTGTCGGGACAAATATCCTCCCGTTGGAAGTTTAGAAGAGGGGAACCAGCTCAGGTATCATCCTCGTCATCCGACCGCGACTACAAATTATGCAGTCCGTCCAAAATAGCCGTTTGGAGGATGGGAACTAGCTCAGGTATGGTCCTCATCAACTGATCGCGGTTCAAAATTATAAGGTTCGTCCCAAAATAGCCTTAATGTGGCTTTAGAACCGAACATTAATATAATTAAACTAAGCTCAGATTTTTGATTGGAAGGTTGTGGATTCGAGACCAGATTCTTTGAATAGTCGCTGTATGCATTGGCATGAAATACGTTTCCAAACCTACACTTGCGGCGTTTATCTCAAATTGCATCATTTCTATCTCTTTTTTTTAAATATGTAATTTAGTTATGTTAACGTCCTAGTAGCATGAGGTCCATTTTGGGATAGACTTCATACTTTTAAGTTGTGGTCAAATGATTGCACAAGAATCGGCTCCCCTTCTCCAAATGTCTAGCCATACGTGTTCTTATACCTTACACTCAAGAAAATTTGATGCAATCCATTATTGACCCCGTCTGCTAACTCCAAAGCTGATAGAAATTACTTTTATTGTGTTATAGAAGTATGGACAATACAGCAATGGAGCAGGCATCGCCCTGGTCTCCTACTAAGGTTTAAATTTACAAGTGTCGTCACAATATAACTTTCGAGTATCTCCAATAATACGTGGCGTTTATTTAGTTTAGTTATACTAACGTCCCACTTTAAAGCAACATTAGCGCTATTTTGGGACGGATCTCGTAATTTTGAACCCCGGTCAGATGACGAGGACGACACTTGAGCAGACACCTCCCCTCACCAAGCTTCCACACCACACCAGAGGGAGAACGGTTTGCTCGGGCGGATTTAAAGTACCCCAGACTTGCTTACACGACAGTTTTTCTATGTAATCGGGTCTAGAACTTGAAACCCTTTGGTCCCGAAGCCGAGACCTTATCACCAGGTCACAACGGGCTCATGGTGTTAAAGAAATACGTTAAATAGGGCGAATTCTATTGAACTGTATATTTTGTATCATTCAGATATTTGTTTCAGTGTTCTTAAAATAATAATTTCTTGCCATTTTTTTTTCAGAGTTAAAAATTGTTGTGCAAGTGCTCTCAACAATCTGGCTGGATTAGAAGAAATTATAAGAGCATCTGATCTCAGTAACTGCAGCAAGGTAATCAGTCATTATTATTTTAAATTATTTCACTGTAACCTAGACTTTTACCTTTTACATTCCGAAAAGTTTTTAAATGCATAATTATACATTTATGAACATAAGAAATCGTTTTAGAGCTCAGGTAACTTAAAAATGTAGGTGTGGGTTTATTAAAATTTCTAAAAATTAATCAAAAGTTTTTTGCTTCTATGTAGCTTTTACAATAATCAACAGAAGATGTGTAGGTATAGATAGACAGCTAACATTATCTTGGATTTACAGATTCAGAAATTTAGTTTAGTTTAGTTATATTAACGTCCCGTTTAAAGCAACACTAGGGCTATTTTGGGATGGACCTCGCAATTTTGAACCCCGGTCAGATGACGAGGAAAACACCTGAGCTGGCACTCCCCTCTCCATACCGCACCACACCAACGGGAGGGCGTTTGGCCCTGACGGATTTGCAACAGACCCCCTTACACGGCGGTTCTTCGGTGGAATGGGGTCTTGAACCTGAAACCCTGCGGCTCCCAAAGCGAGACCTTACCACCAGGCCACCACGGCCCATAGATTCAGTAATGAAAAAGCTGTAGTAAGAATTTCATGTACGCTGGCAAAGTGCTTATGAAATAAAATGAATATCATTTGCAGTGCACTTTAAATGGTAATGTATAGTAACATTAAAAATTTTATTTTCTTATAATAGAATCTTGATCAAATCAATCAAATCAAAAATAATCACTAAAATTGATTTTAAACAAATAGTGGTTCATTAACTGAGAAAAATACATCGCTACTAATAATAAAGAGGGGTATGTATATTTAAATGTATATTTTGGCACTCACCAAGTTAGACTGGTTGATATATAACTAGAAATTTGGTATACATATATTTTGGAAAAAATGTGCACCTCGAAGAGGTTTTTCGAAATTTTAATTAATTAAAATTTAAGCGTTATATTGACATATTTCCACAACAACATCAGAAAATATTACAGCAAAAAATAATTTTTATGTCATCTTAAAATTTCAAATTTTTTAAAAATTGATATTAGTTTGTGTTCGGGAAAATTTTGACAGAATTTTGGCAATTTTTTTTCAAATTTTCCTTTTTCTGTCTAATTTCTGTCATTTCACATTACATTTTTGCCCAGAAATTAAAACCATTTTCATTGTTTCATCAAATATTTAACCACTTAATTTTCTTCCATTGTTGAAAGTTTAAGAAGAAGGATACTGTTTAATATTTGTGTATTTTATAAGGCGGATAAAAAAATGAAGCTACAGTATCATGAAATTTAGATAATGATGTACTGGGAAATTACATTTTTAATACAGCTTTGACGTCATGGGACTAGTTTCCATTAGAAAGGTTCGTATGCATATTAAACAGAGCATATGTAATACAATTTAAAAACCAGGACTTTAATAATCATCAACATGAAGTTATATTTAAATGATTTAGCTTAAATTAAATATAATCAATATTCCAGCCGAACCAAGTGGTCACTAAAGGCGACTAGTTAAATACTAAAAATTGTAGACTTCAACTTATTGCTAAAATCCAGCATTAAAAAATGCAAATAAAATGTGAAATTTACGATACCAAAACTGATTTTTATACATGCTTATCTTTATTCCTATCCCGATAAGTCAGTCAATTTAAATATTAAAAAACTCTGTCTTAGTTTGCCAACTCCAAAACAGAAATTGAAATTTTGTATCCAGTAATGATGCAGATTAAAAGAGAGCGGATATTTTTATCTCTGCCTTGCGTTACAGACGGCAGCAGACAATTATATATGATGATTAACTAAAAAAAAGTGTGGAAATGATGCTTCCCTCAGAATCGTACTTTAGACCTCGACGTGTGAGTACGAAGTGTTAATGAAGGGTGATTTGCGACAACAAATGAGGCTGCTTAGAAAAATATTTAAATCATAAAAATCTTCGGTTTTGTTCTTGTTTCGTATTTATAAGCGAAAACATGAAGGAAAAAAAAAGATTTTATTTCAAAAATTCTCTCAGCTTCGTAGCAGACTTTGTCAGGATAATATAATTATCTGCTACTGGAATGGAAAAGTTTAAATGAGTTGAGATGATTTTAACTTTAAATCGGAGTGTATGCATATATATATATATATATATATATATATATATATATATATATATATATATATATATATATGTGTGTGTGTGTGTGTGTGTGTGTGTGTGTGTGTGTGTGTAATGATATTTTAAACTCTTAATTTAATCCAAATTAATTTCCAAAACTTTATCTTTATTTAGTCCATAATAACTTCCTTCTAAAAATATTCTCTTATTTCGTGATCCAATTCCACTTTCGGTTTAATTAATTCCTCTGTAAAACTAATGCGCCATCAGTACTACGTATCAAATGAAAGTGATACTTCCGTTACCCTTGTCAAAGGTCATCATGTGTATTATTGTCAAAGGTCATCATGTGTATGTGTATCATGTGTATTTGTGCCACGCTGCGTCTTCTTGTAAATAATTATGCTTTCCTGGATGGTGGTAGAGAGAGAATAAAACGAAATTAAAAATACAACGTCTTGTCTATGTCTTCGAACCTGCACTCTGCTTTAAGCAAAATAACCTTAAATATTATATATATATATAAGAGGCATTAAAATGTCGAGACAAATCTGTTCGTATGTTTGTGTTAGCGTAAATAGGTCTTGATTATTTTTCCATAGCGTCTACTGACATCTGAATCAGTGGATTAATATTCAATGTGTTTTAGAATTCGTAAAATTCTATTTCGTATGTATCCGGTGGTAGTCTAAGGGTTAAATCGTGAATTATTCAAATATAAATATCAGTGCATGTTGCCAAAGAATGAATGAACTTAGAAACAAAATTCAAACGGCTTTAGAAGGAAAGCCATTCAACAGAATAAAAATAAAAAAATCATAAAGAATAAAAAAATATTTGACATGTTTGGCGAAAATTGAATTTGCAACCACTTTCCAATCTTTACTTTCGTACCAAAAGAAATTTTTTTAGGGATCGCGGTATGGATTCTTTTACCAATATTTAATGAAGTCAATATCCCCCTTTAAAATTTGAGAAGTGTCTTTAAAGTGAAATGTACTGCTAGAAATCCCCCTTTTTAATTTCATTAAATTTTATTATTTTCTGGAGACATGTTATTTTCGAATCACTAAATGATATTCGATTTCTCTGAAATAGAATTGTTTTTTTTAAAGGAAGGAGAATGCTTCGTTCACGTTGCATCTGGCATGGGGCAACTGGATGTTCTGAAATTCCTTCACTTCAAAGGAGCAGATCTATTCCGACTGGATGAGGTACATATTCGCTCTTACTGTATTAAAGTTTATAAAAATTGCTCAATTTATCTCCCAAAATAGTTTGTCATAAAAGTTAAAACTTTAATTACCGGTGTCCTGGCATGGGGGTAGCGCGTCTTCCTCGTGATCTGGGCGTTCCGGGTTCGAATCCCGGTTCGGACATGCTTGTTCTTCATCTGTATTCTATCTGTGAGGTGTGTGAGTGTGCCCCCCTCCCTGTAAAAAGGGGTTGTGCAAGCGAATGTGACGCATGAAGTAGCTAAGTCGTACGCTTGGCCCTAGTTGGCACTACTGAAAAAACAAGAGACGCTCACTCAGCTTAAATCGCTGACAGATAGCTGTCAGCGGGCTTGTAAAGTGCCATAACTCTCAACAACAACACAAAACTTTAATTTGACTACAAAAAATTAAAGTTTTAAAAAAGTGTAACACATTTAGACCTTCTATAATTCAGTTGAGATGTTCTACGTTGTGTTGAAATAACACAACAGGAGCGATAACGGAAATAATTACGTTGTATGAAGTAATTCTAAGTGCTTTACTTTCTAGTATACTAGACACAGTGGAACACAATCTCATACTCATTACTTGTAATCGTGATAGGTGTTGAATTGCTGCATGGGTATGAAAATAAAATTTAAAACAAACATTTACAGATTTTCTTGCTGGACTGCTCAGGAAATACAGAAGGAAAAATAAATATTTGAATGGATGCTAGTAGTTAATGGATAAAACATGAGAAATTATAAAATGAGAACAATCAAGTTCTAACACAGATTGAAAATTTAATAAAAAATGCAAGAAAAAGAAAATAATTGTAAAGATTTAAAAACGCCAGATAATAAGAAAATAAAAATGCAAAAACATCATAAATCCGTGCAAACTTGAAAACAATCGTAATAAAAAAGTAATGCTCGAAAAAAATAGCAGTTTACAGGAATATGCTCAGAGAGCCTTTGAATTTTTTTCGCATTAAAATAATTATTCAAAAATGACAGACACATCAAACCGAGATGGTTTATCCACATCAGAATGACTATAAAATGCAAGGCTGGAAATGGATTCGTCATTCGGATCGAAAAATAGTGGCTAAACTTTTCTATAAGAACGGTGGATCCGCGACTAAAGCATTACGAAAGTTTCACACAGTGAAAGAATTCAAGGAGAGTAATGGAGCTTCGGATTGAATGAGATACAATGAATGAATGAGATATTGAATTCAATGAATGAGACATTGAATTTAGTACACCATTTTGTGGAAACGGGGAGTTTGCAGTATCATCCACGAAGTGGTAGACCATCCGTCACTGCGGACCGCGTCTCTGTTGTACAAAGTATGATGGGAAAATTGGCAGCTGAGACATCAACGAAGTCTATAAGTGCACGTGAAGCTGAGACAGTAACGAGAATTCCGGAAACGTCAATCCGAAGCATTCTGCAAGAATCTTAACCCTTAACTGGGGACGTGCGGTCTGTGAGACCGCTAGCGATGGATTTTCTGTCACCCCTTTTCTATTTTTAGGTCAATTGAATGGATTGACCCTGTAGCTTCCTGTTTTGTGACCTTCAATACACGTGCACTTTTTCAACCGATTTCAGAAGATGCTTTTTAAAATAATTCAGTTATTTCTTCGAGGGCGGTCTCTAAGACCGCATCTTCCTGTTAGTGTCCCAGTGATAAACAAGGCTTAGAGATGGCGCTAAAACGTGGGCCCGAAATATCATTCAGTTTACTGATCCTATTATGAAGCAGTGCTCCAGACACTTTTAAATGAAGCAGAACTGGTTTTAGTGATAAGAATAATTTTACAGAAGAGTTTTTCGATGAAAGTTCGCATTCAACTGATTTTGATATGTATGTTCAAACATAATTAATTTTTCTAGTGATAATGTATTTTGATAAATTTATAAAATATATTAATATACCAAGAGATATATATACAGAATTTATAGGTTGATTTTTATACTAGTTCTTAACTTATATGTTTAAAATGCCCTACAAAACCGTGCTAGGAAAGTCACACAAGCCGATAAAAAAAGGGCCAATTTTACCTATTGTCAATTTTTTTATTTTTCATATAATTGCCGATTTTTAGATTATATTGTTTTCTATATACCTTCATATAATGTAAAAATAAATATGATTTAAAAAGTAAAAAGTAATATACTTTTTCAAGAATATTATTGATTGTAACATGTAATTTGAGGAGAAAATGTATGTTCCAACGCATTTACTATTTTCAATGATAATATATTTTGAAAAATTTCTAAAACATATCTATATATCAAGAAAAATATCTGCAAAATATGTTGGCAGTTTTTCATACTAATACATTCATTAAAAAATTTAATTTGAGTGTAAATGAAATGCGGTATCGTAGACCGCACCTCCCCAGTTAAGTCCTAAAATTTCACCTCCCAGTTAAGGGTTAAAATGGCATCCGTACAAGATGCAGACATTTCACCAATTATTACCAGCAGATTCCCATGAATGACAAGCCTTTGCAACATGGACGTTTGCACAAATGGAACGGGACACACAATGGTTACTAAACATTATGTGGACAATTGAAGACCACTTTTCATTGCAGGGTGACATCACTACTCAAAACAGTTATATCTGGGCGAAACCCTCTTGAGTACAAGACAAAACCACTAATTTCTCTGTGTATGACTGTTTGTTGTATTTCATTCTATGCCTTTTCTTTTTTGAAGAATGTTGTCCTGTATCCAAATAGAAAATCTGTTCCGTCACTGCAGAATGGTTTCGTACGCATCAAGACCACGTTGCGACTGCTTTGCAGCAAAAACGTGCGTTACCTGGTCATCTTCATGCAGGATGGTGCCCACATTTCACATCGCTCGTTCCGTCAAGACGTTCCTCTCAGACACATTCACTAAGGACCGAGTGATAAGCCGAGGATGTCAGATTCAGCGGCCCTCACGATCTTCAGATCTTACTCCAGCGGACTTTTGGTCGTGGGGATACCTAAAGTTTCGTGTCTAAAAGGGCTCTGCAATTAATTTGGTGGATCTGGGAGATGTTATTTAACGGGTGTGTGTGGCATCAATGCTGACATGCTACACTCAACTGTAATAGGCATATTACACCCTTCACTTGCTCAATATCTTAGTAGTAGTGGTCATGTTGAACATCTTTTACTTTAAAATAAAATGCACAGTGTTAATTTACTGGACTCTGTTTTTATGATTTGCATAAACTATCTCAATTTGACGTGTGAATGCCATCTACCAGCTATCATTTTGAATCATTTTTAATGGGAAAAAATCTAAAGGCTCTCTGAACATATTCCTGCAAGTCACAATTTTTTGCAAGAAGTACTTTTTTTATTATGATTTTGTGAATATTGCACGAATTTAAAGCACACCCTGCATTATTATTAATAATACTAAAACATATTTTAAAAAATTAGATGAGGAGAGAATAAAACGGCATTAAAGATCACACACATATACATGTAACATAATTTTGCAGAGGAGTGGCAGGATATCTTGCAATAATATTGAATAATCTTTCTTCTCATTCCAGAATGGTGAAAGTGGTGTCCATTGGGCAGCCAGGCAAGGCCACAAGAACGTCATCGAATTCTTGCATCAGCGTGGATTATCCATAAGCACTCCGAACAAGGTAATAAGAATGGCAATTTTCGAATACTGAGCATTTCCCACACTACTGAAGTATCTTTAGCAATATCTTAAATATTCATTGTTTAGTAGAATGAAATTTGAAGTAACGAAGTTCAAAGGCAAAAGAAAAATCCCTTAAACCATATTAACTTTATAATTTCAGGTTTATGGAGAAAGTAATTTAAGTAAAAAAGTATATTATATTAACTTAATCATATGGAATAAACTTAATGACTTATTTTAATTATTAATAGAATTCTTACATCATATATAGGTTTACACACTCTAAATGAAGCTGAGTTTTAGTTAGATACATTATTAGTTTAGTCCAATCGAGGAAATACACAAAATGCAGTAAAAAGTTATGTTTTATGTTGTTTCATTTAATGTACTGATGAGGAAATTACGAAGTTTAAATTTTTATACACTCCCCCATTATTGTTAGATATATTAACCCTTTCTAGGGCGTGGATAGTATGCTTCCCACCAAATTTATCAATCTTTGTATGAATTTATGTAGGTTGGCATAAGTTCTGACAAATGTTTTTAGAAAGACAGAAACTTAGATACTTTAGTTCTTTATTTTACACAAAATGATGTGTCTTGATTTGATACTTAATTATTAATTAACCAAATTAATTAATGAATCAAATTAAATTTATCTAATAAGCTAAATGAATCCTTTTTCTTATTTTAATTTCAAGTCTAAAAATATTTTAACATAATATGACTAGAAAAAAAGGACCCTTTAAAGGGTTAAGTAAAATATTTTTGATACACTAATGTGTAATAATATACAAGAGGTGTTTAAATTAAAAGGCAAGAAACTATAGTATGGGTATAAATGAAGACTTTATTCAAAGTATATACCATAGGCTTGAGCACAACGATTTATTGATTAATGAGCCGAAGGATTTCTTGTTCCCAGAATTCCTGTTTCCGTAACGATACCCAGTACTTCACAGCGTCCTTGAGTTTGTCGTCCGAGTTGAAGCGCTTCCCTTTCAGATGCTTTTTCGGGGGATTAAATACATGAAAATCGCAGGGTGACATGTCCGGGCTGTAGGGCGGATGGTCGAGCTGCTCCCACTTGAACTTGGCCAGTTCCGCGTGTGTGACCCTGGAGATGTGTGGACGTGCGTTATCATGGAGCAGAACCACACTCTCCGTGAGTAACCCCGGTCTTTTATTCTTGATGGACCTGCGTAGTCTTCGGTGTGTCTCACAGTACACATCGGAGTTTAAGGTTCTGAAAAAACGTCTGAAAGGGAAGCGCTTCAACTCGGATGGCGAACTCAAGGACGCTGTGAAGGACCAGCTCGCCTCACTGCCACAGGAATTTTGGGAAAAAGGAATCCTTCGGCTCGTTAATCAATGGGATGTTGTGTTCAGGCTTATGGTGTATACTTTGAATAAAGTCTTCATTTATATCCACAGTGCCGTTTCGTGCCTTTTCATTTGAACACCTCTTGTATGATGCATTAATATGTAAGTAACAAAAAAAAGTTGAATTCTTTTGTAATTGCAACTGATCAAGTTATGAACGTTTGAATATCACTATTTTTTAAAAAATGTAAACCATTACAAATGCAGCCATTTTTAGACAGGCCTGTGATTGATGATATTTAAGACTTCATAACTCGGCCACTTTTAGTAATAAAAATATTGATTTTTTTTAATTTCGAATATTAGAATGTCAAGAATATGATTAATACGACTTAATAGAACCTAGAAATTATATAAAAAATGATAATCCATAATTTTTTTTCAGCAGTGCATTTATTGACTCAAACGACATAAAATAAAATTATCTGCACTATTTAGAAGATTTTGCTATTTCTTTGCCTCTAACAATTTTTTAATTAGAATTGGATACTTTAAAAAGACAGATATAAAAATAGGTGCTTTTAAAAATGTTTTTAATTTTTATTATCATTATAAGAAACATGAGAAACATCACTAGAGAAAAATTAGCCTCAAAATTTTTTCTCGTTCTTGCAGGCTGTTAATAGATATGCAGATAATGATTTTTTATATTGATATCAAGCAATTACATAGGCTTTCTTCTATCGTAAAGCTTAATGAATACGAATAGTAATATTTTATTCTCTTTTTACCAACATCTCCAATGAAGCAGCTGGTCGCGAAAGGCGATTAATATAGATGAAATAAATATGACAATTTGAAACGCATTTATGACAATACAATGAGCGATGACTGGGTGTTCCATTACTGTGATAAATATATTGATCTTTAAATACAAGATTAATTTAATATTTTTTTAGAAATAATTGATATAAGCTTTGTAGATTATGAGAAAAATAATAAAAACTTCTTTGCGTATGAATTATTTTTGTAATTATTATTATTTAATACTATTAAGAGAAAAATCAAGAAAAAAAAATCTTAACTCCGTTTTGAAGTATTTATTTAAGAAAAATGATGGGATAAATAATGAACGTTTTATATGATAAAAAAAAAATAACTAGACAAAATTATCTTTTTGACATCTGGCTACAATATTCACTTAAGGCTTGATAATTTTCCTGTTTTTTTTAAATCTTTTATTTAAATTAATTTGTTTAATGCTTGTAAAAATGGAATTTTGTTATTCTTCATTTACTGTTTTTATCGTCTAAAGTTCTGAAATTTTGAACAGTTGTATACTTCCGAATGGAAAGAAAATATTCCACAGTTGCCAGTTAATTTCTTAATTTTAATTCCATATCCGAGATGCCATGTAGAATATGATATTAATTAGAAGATTTCATAATATATGTAACAGTGAATTTTTAAAATCCTAAAAAAGGAGAAAATATTAAAAATAAAAAGTTTTTATTACACGCTTTTATTAGAATATTTCAAAATAGAATTTAAAAAAAAAATTAAAAATACGAAAGTCAAGCTAATAAAAGCGTAAGATAATGAATGTAATACTATAACAAAATTAAAATGCAATAAATATGCTATTAGAAATGCTAATTTACTAATATTAACATTATGAATGCTTTTAAAATTCTAACTTATTTAGAGTATTTCTATAAGCTCCCCCAAATTTGATTTGCCCCCATATTTTTTATATCTTGCTTTACTTTACAGTACTGTAATAAAACGATGTATTTTAAAACGTATTATTTTAATTTTTTGCTTCCAACATTAAAAAGCACCCCTAATCAAAATGATAATGTAAAAATATTATAAATCTAATAAAATCGAAACCAATAGACATTTAATTGGTTTCTGAACTCAAAGTGTGACATTACCTTTTTCTCCAGAGGTTAAAAAATAACGTCACAACATATTTTTCCCATTCAGTTTATTTCGGCTCGGTCATTTACGACAGATAATTACGTATCCTGGCAACGGCACGATCGATGTTTTCTGTGGAAAACACAAACATAGAGATTGGCCTGAGTAAAATTTAATACCCAAAACTCAATTTTTTTTTGCCATCCATGCAATTCTTAAGGGAGAAATGAATCAGGCGTGATTCATTTTTTCTCAGTCTTAAATTCCTTTATAAATTAACTCTTCTTGATAATCTGCCAACGTGTGGATACTCTTAACTGACTGAGAAAATAAACCGTAAAAAATTATGATTATTTATTACTGTCGAATTAAAGATCATGTAATATGAATAGGAAGCTTCAACTATTTGTAATAATTATTTATTATGATTTTTATGATAACGATTGTTGTGATGATTATTATTTATTTTGGAAAGTAGTCCTATAAAACAAGATATCTGGCGGTTAAATTCATTGAAGATATTAACTCACTATGATGTGTCAATTATTGCAAAAGGAAATGATACATTCAGTCAATTATTTCAAAAGGAAATGATGCATGCAGTCAATTATTGCAAAAGGAAATGATGCATACAGTCAATTATTGCAAAAGGAAATGATGCATGCAGTCAATTATTGTAAAAAGAAACGACGCACGCAATCAATTATTGCAAAAGGAAATGATGCACGCAGTCAATTATTGCAAAAAGAAATGATATATGCCGTCAATTATTGCAAATGGAAATGATACATGGAGTCAATTATTGCAAAAAGAAACGATGCATGTAGTCAATTATTGCAAAAGGAAAAGATGCATACAGTCAATTATTGCAAAAGGAAAAGATGCATACAGTCAATTATTTCAAAAAGAAATGATATATGCAGTAAATTATTGCAAAAAGAAATTATTAAGCATCTTCTTCTGTAACGATTTAACCCCTTAACTGTTTTATTTTCTTTACTATCTAATAAGATGGCACCTTCTATTTTGGGAGCATTTTCTTATTTTGATTCAAACGGAAATTCATTAAATACTTGACTTATCTATGTATTCGAATTATAGTCGTTATGAATGGTTTATTTTTTTGCTTACAACTATCAAAATTCGATAAATCGATTCACTTATGGCACTCGGGCAAAACAGTTAAAACAATAATTTCTATTCTTTTTTTCGTAATATTTGTTTCTATTTTTTTTGTGAGATTCCTATTATCTTTCACAGTAAACGATAAAATATGTATATTTAATAATCACAACTGGTAATTGGAATTGGAATATGAAAACATTGCTTATTTGTGTAATATCAACTGAAGAAAAATGCCTTTTCGAGCTTAAACTAATCCCTATCAAGACTTCAGAGTTCACAGCGCATGCCATATTATAGGGAGATCAGAAAATGTACACTTTTCATCACAACTTTTTTCCCTTTTTTCCTCAGTAGCGTTTTAATATTTGTATGAAAGTATAGAGATATGAAAGATTTCCAAGTGTTTTAAATACTTCTTATTTATCTTGTTAAAAATAAATTACTCAGAAAAATTATTTTTTATTTTTACATCAACTTTATTCTTTCATATCATCGATAAATTAAAAAGATAATAATTTAAATTCTCCAATTTATTTGAAAAACAAATTTTCAGATTTTGACCTTGAATTCGTAAATTTTGGGTTAATAGAGATTATCTGTTAACCAAATATCTATCTAACTAAAATATGTGTAGTATATAAACCAAATTAGTAAAAAATTAAGTTAATATAAGCAACAAGAAACAAAAAAAAAAAAAAAAAAAGAAATGATGAAACCGGCCTGAAGACTTTCTCAATGGTTACCCTCAGGCAAGGATTCAAACAAGGGATTTTTTCTGTGAGGGGTCTGACTTTCGTCCAAAAATATTGACCCCTCGTAACCCAAAAATTCTCTGAAATTGAGGCCTTAAAGATAAGCTAGTTTCACAAATAAAACAATAAATTATAACTTCCAAATCCAAGCGAAATTACACAACACAAACTACAAAAGATCACTCACAAACCAAAAATATCATTAAAACAAAAAGGAAACAACATACCAGTTGCAGGTAAAACTTCAGACTGCTCTACAAAAAAGGCACCACGCCAAACTACATTGAAGCCTCCCGCGTCCATAGCTGCGCCTGCAATATCACTCCCTGTAAAGTGCTTCGCCATTCTAAGTAATAATTGGAGGGCCTCAGCGCCATCTATTGAGTTAGTTAACATGTACTAGAAAGCCTATTTTTAGTTGCGAAAAAAAAAGGTTAGAATAAAGATAAACCCTCTTTTATTAAAACTTCTATATTGCAAAAGTTTCTGGTAAATTCATTAGTAGTTAAGTTTTTAATGAGATTATTTGTTGCTTCAATATAAGAAATTTTTTTATTACAAATTTTTTTTATCCTGTTAAATTGTGAGAAACTTAAATTTTAGAAAATTTGTCGTATATAAAGATATAGCTTTACTTAACTAACTAAAAAGGTATAATAGGTAAAGATATATTACCTATTATCTTTTTCAAGGCTGTTTGTTTCTAAGTAGTTGTGGTAATACTGTTTGAAGTCCTCAAAGCGCCACTTACCAAAGTTTCACTAAAATTGTCGAATCTGTTTTTAAGAACTTGAAATGGGAATGAAAATTAAATATTTTCTATCGATTCTTTGCTAGAATTCTTTTGTTAATATAATAGAAATTAAAATTAATGATTTTTTTTGTGAACTCAGGTAAAAGAAAACAAAAAATTGCTATACGAATTTTTACTTGTATAGTATGCATTTTGGGTTAAAATGTTTAATATTAATTAAAAAGATAATCAATATTAATCGAAATGTACTGCTTTACTTCAGGCTGGAGACACACCACTGCATCTGGCAGCAAAGCAAGGTCACGCAAAGACAGTTGAATATCTGTGCCAACATTGCACCGATGTCAATCAGATCAATGAGGTGAGCTGTTGCTTTCTTTCTGAACTGTAATATTAGATGTCTGCGTAAAATATTTTGTTCATATCCATTTGGAATTTTTAGGACTGGTGTATTGCATGGTCCAGATAACGATCCAATAAAATCGGTCTCTTTATTGAATATGGCAGAGATAATAGGCGGTTTCTGGCATTTCGAATTTGTGTTTTAGATGCATTTGCCCCTGTGGCAATTTGCTACGAGCTAGAATCGAACCTGCGACGCTAGGCTCCGTAGCCGCGTAACATAACCACTAGACAAAAGTGATTACCTTTGTCCAGAGGCTGTTAACTGGCTTATGAAACTAGCATTTCAATACTCCCCCACCAGTGAGTCGGTGGAGACGAACGATTTTATCAGGCCAAGTGTTATGTCGAGCGACGGCGAGTGGTTGCTGTTGCGTCAAGTGAGTCTGCCGACTTTGGTTGCTGCGTCAAGTGTGTCTGACGACTTTTGGTTGTTACTTCAAGTGTGTCTGACGACTTTTGGTTGCTGCGTCAAGTGAGTCTGACGACTTTTGGTTGCTGCGTCAAGTGAGTCTGACGACTTTTGGTTGCTGCGTCAAGTGTGTCTGAAGACTTTTGGTTGCTGCGTCAAGTGAGTCTGACGACTTTTGGTTGCTGCGGGTAGGTGGAGCCACGGCAGCTGTACGAAGGTTGCGTTTGTCAGTTCAGAGCCAGGGTCACCAATGTGGCAATTTGCTACGGGCGAGGATCGAACTTGCGATGCTAACATAACCAATAGACAAAAGTGATCACCGCTGACCAGGGGCTGTTAACTGGCTTATGAAGCTAGCGCCACACCCCAACCGACAGAAAAAAAAATTGACACATGACTTAACTTAAAGTGATAAAATCACACACCAAATTTGATATATTTAAATCATTGCATTTTCGAGTTAACTCGTCTACATACTTCTGGAATTTCTGACCGATAGACCATCAACCCCTCATTGGATTTGGCTCACAATTTGATAGGTGCATACACTATAATTGTTAAATATGCGTACCGAATTTTATTCATCTAGCTCTCTTCGTTTCGTGGTTATCGTATTAACTTATATTCGAACAGTGAACAGACTTCCTCTAAATAGATTCTGTTCAAAATTTGAAAGAAATCTACAAAATTGGTATAAAGATCATATACGAAATTTTTATCGATCGAATTCAAAGCACTTTTGAGTTTTCTTTATCATAGACAGACAGAAAAAAAAAGGCATAATGCCAAAAATGCGTGTTTCGAACTCAAGAAGGGGTAAAATGTGGAAATTCGTAAAAATTTCTCGAGTTTGAATTATTTTGACAGTTACAATACTTTCTCTATATTTCGTATACAAGAGAGTAATAATTAATGATGATATAATTAATTAAATTAATAATATAAAATATGACAAAATAAATAATAATTATTAAGAGTCTTTAATTATTATCATTATTATTAATTATATTTAATTAATGATAATTTATTTTGAAATGAATACAATGCTTACACATATCATACATATTATTTAGCTATAAGTTAACATAGAAAGGTACTTATTTCTATTTATGCATAAGTCAAAAACTGTAAAAAAATAGTAAAAAACGTTTTTTTTTTTTTTTTTTTTTTTTTTTTTTTTTAATAACAACATGCACCTTTTCTGGTCTGATGATACTGAAAAGATTTCTCAAGAGGTTCGCCAAAGTGCAACATCTATCGGGATTTATCTATTAACTAGGATTTGTTGTGCAAATAGCATCCATGGCGCTTTTAGGTATTTTGCAGCGCTAGGCAGAGCGCATTATGAGGCTCTTCTTTTAAAGGAATGTTCACTTTGGTTGCATATTTCAGCACATTTTTATTATATTGATGACCTTTTAGCTTCATATTTATTATTTTTTAATAGCTTTCTGAATATTTATTTGTTTTTAATCATCTATCATGACTCCAAGTTACTCGGCATCCATGTTCGTATACAATATTATTGAAATAAATTTTTACTTTTATAAATATTGTTACAGCGGGTTCGCTTGTAGTGGGTGTATGATGTGAAAACACAATCAGCAGGCCTCAGGAGAAAACAATGACGACGTTTATTTACACGAAGAATACGAATACACTGATGAGAGAAAAACAAAGACGACAACTATACACAGCCGAGACGAACACACAGTAGCACACTACAACAAACAGTAGCCCACAAATAGTATTCGACCACAGCACACAAAGCGGCCAGACAGAATCCAGCAGGAAAGGGGCTTCGCTCTGCGGTCTCTCCAAACCGCTGAAAGTTTCACTGTCCCTCGCTTTAGCTATATCCAACTGCCGACTGACTATCACAAGACTGGCTACTTCTCACAGGACTCGATGCTGCTTCCACAATAGACAACAGGACTCGAAACACAGCTCAGTTCAGCACTAGTTTGATCTCCATACAAAAGTTGGCACTCCGTCGTTGCTTCGCTATCCTCTTGAAGACTTGTTACTTGTTTACGACTCCAACTACGATTCTCGCAGCTTGAAACTGCCGTCCTTTAATAGTTCCCGGGAGGGGGCCCGAGAATCTTCTAGGCCAATCAGGCGTATCTCGGTTCCTAATGGGCGGATCGTTAAAATTTTTGAAGTTTCCGGCATTGTCTATTATCTCGCCAAAGTCGTCACCACGTCGCCAAGATGTGGATCACTGGCTCGGCACCCGAGCAGCATCCAATACAGATGATCGTAAATTAGTCTTTCCGGTGATAGAACTAACCGTGCTGAGAAGCAGCTATACAGGCTTGTAACAATATTCTAATAAACAAAGTGAACTTAATGAAAGATGCAAGAGCCTGAACAGTTATATTTGATAAAAATTTAACATTATCCTAATATTTTTATCTTTCATGAAATTTATATATTTTACAATCTTAGGAAAAAAAATTAAAAAAAACTGCTTGTGACAATAAACCAATGTTTGACAAGTCAGAAATTCGCTGCTGCATAGCATGGTGCCATTTTCTCGACCTCCTGTACTTTCTTGAAGCAGATTCTATTTTTAGAAATGCAATTCGTCGTTAGTCTATTACAGAGGAACTATTAATGCATTTAACCATTTAATATTAGAATCGAATAATTTCTCGCTTCTATTCTTTAACATGGTATCATAATTTTTTAGATAAATAATGTCGTAATAATAAATGATGTGATGTGTTCAAATTTTAACCAGTGGGCGTAGTATTCCCAAAACTTTATCTCATTCCATCTAATAAAGATGCTACGCCACAGAACGCCTTGCATGGACTTGGCGTATAATAGTTACAAAATATTAACCTTTGGCGGGAATTTAGCATTTTTACGAATCTGTGGTGTCATCCTTGGCGAGTTATTTGGCGATTAAGCCACGGCATGTGGAATTGAACCAATATTTTCGATGCTTTTTTCCCAATCGATTGAAACAAAAATTGGTACAAAGCTACACTTGTAGTCACAAAATATCGTACCAAATTAAATATATTTAATGACATGCGTCTTTTAGCTATCGCATTTATATGTTTCTTAAGTAGACCGACAGACGGTCAACCCCTCATTGGATATGGCTGAAACTTTGATGGGTGTCTGAACTATAGATGTTAAATCCATATTCTGAATGTCTATCTACCTCTCTTCGTTTTGTAGCTGTCTTGTTAACTCAGATTTGAACAACCGGGCAGACAGAATTCTCTGAATGAATGTTACTCAATATTTGGGAGAAATCTACAAATTTGATGTAATAACTGAATACCGAATTTCACCCACGTAGCTCAAAGCGTTTGTCAGTTTCCGTCGCAGACAGACGGACAGTTTCCAAAAATGTATTTTTAGAACTCAGGGTAGACTAATATGTGGATATTCATCGAAATCTCCTATACGAAGTTTTTGACGATTACTATACTAGGTCTACGAGAAAGTAAAAATGGCTATCTCGAATCTTTAATTACGTCTACGAGAAAGTAAAAATGGCTATCTCGAATCTTTAATTACGTCTACCAGAAAGTAAAAATGGCTATCTCGAATCTTTAATTACGTCTACGAGAAAGTAAAAATGGCTATCTCGAATCTTTAATTACGTCTACGAGAAAGTAAAAATGGCTGTCTCGAATCTTTAATTACGTCTACGAGAAAGTAAAAATGGCTATCTCGAATCTTTAATTATGTCTACGAGAAAGTAAAAATGGCTATCTCGAATCTTTAATTACGTCTACGAGAAAGTAAAAATGGCTATCTCGAATCTTTAATTTCATACTTACAGAAATTGCAGAGCTCATAAGAATATTTTCGTCAACATGCTCTTATGATGTTAAATGGTAGCAGCTCTGTCAGTTTGTTTGTCATGTAATTTTCCTCTAATTTTCGGAAATTATCGATTTAAATATTGTATCTATCAATATTTATATTTCCTTTCATAAGCGTTATCATCAGCAAGAAACTTGGAGGCACTTTACAAACACTTTATATAAAAGTTATTCAAAGTATTCAAACAGTTTTGGATCACCCTGTAAGCGCTATGTATGCCTTTTTTTATGTGTGTATTTTAGGATGGAGAAACAGCTTTGCATTTAGCTGCGATGAGAGGCCACCTGGATGTCGTTCGAAGCATCATTGAAGCAGGCGGCGCTAATCCAGACATGACAGATAAGGTGAGTTTTACGAAGCTACTTTAAAAAAATGATCTTTCATAAATTATTCATATAATATGTTTTAAGTCAGTCAAAAAATTAAAACTTAAAAATATATAATTCAATAATGCAACTGTAAAATTAGAGGAATTAAAACACTAAACACAATTTAATAATATTATATTTGCAATAATATTATATATTATATATCTGCATTAATATTATATATACATGTAATTATCTGAACCACGACCTTACGGTTCAATTTTCTATGTTATCTTATCTGATTATACTTGCTGTATTATCTGATTATTTTGGATTATGTTCATATTTTAATTTATTTTATAGGATTAAAAATGGGATAGTGTATTTATGATGTAATAAGTTCAAAAATTAAGCAATGAATGGTGTTAATAAAACTAAGATGAATACAAATTTAATTAGAGTACATTTCAAAGTTTAAGTATATCTTTACTAACATTTGGAAAATTGATTTTCAGTTACTCTCGTTTTGATTATAATTTTAAAAGTAAGAATATTTTAACAGTTATATTTCTATTATTAAAAAAAACAATCTTGAATAATTGTTCTTTAAAATTAGGGAAATATTAGTTTTACATGCTGCAAGATATTTTAAATAAAAACAGTTTTTAAGAAGCAAGCTTTTATCAGTGAGCTAAATAGCAGAACTTTTGGAGAGGTCTGGTTTTATTATCCACTTTTTTGTCTCTACTTTATAATTTTTTATTATAATGTAACTTAATCATGAAATCAACTCTTTCAAATTCACTATAAAATAGCGCCATTCATATAAATTCAGAACTGAGTTGAATTAATTTATTATTTGATAGTTAAATTTTTTAAATATTAAAACTATGTACTTTCCTCGATAATACACACATGTATAAAACCTTCAAAGTTTTTACTCATTAGGAAGCAAATGAAAAATGGATTATAAAATTCCAACTTTATAAACACGAAACAGGCCAAGTTAAAAAAAAAAAACCGTTAAGAACATTCTTATTCATCTCAATTATCTGTTCTAAGAATCCTATATCTTTATTTTAATAATGTCATTCTAGCCCATCAGAAATAAATGAGTTACTTGTCGCTTCTTAAAAAGCGTCATTAAAAGCAATATTTAATCGAAAGACTCATGCTGTTCTATTGCGTGTCACTTTCAATCAAAGAATGGCTTGAATACAAGAATTTTTAATCATGGAAGAAAGTGAGTGAACTATTTAATAATTATGTGACGGAAATAAGCAAACTTTTAACTTAGATTTGATATATTTTGCATAAGATGGATTTTTCAGTCATTTTCTTACACATGTTCTTATTTTCAGCATGGATGTACTGCTCTGCATTGGGCTCTAAGAAGACATCATTCTGCCATTGCCAGCATGTTATTGCAATATGGCTGTAACATAGATACTGTAGATAATGTGAGTGTGCGCATTATAAAATAAATTTTTAAAAAAGAATTTTTTTGATGAGTAATTATAAAATATATTTTAAAAAAAGAATTTTTTTGATGAGAAATATATAGAAATAAGATTAATGATTAAATTTAGTTGGTAATAAGCTTAAAACAATTTTTTTGTATAGTTTTTATTCCATTTTTAGGTTTCACAAAATAAGGTTTCTATTGCAGTAGTTCTCACATCATAACTGTAGATAAATTTTTTGTGCAATTTCACTTATCGTGGCTTCTAGAAGCCAAAATCAACCCTCATTAACAAAAATTAGCATGAGAAAAATTGGGGAAAAAAAATCCTATCAGCAAGCTGGAAGGGATAATTCCTTTCCGTTTCAGTTACTATCTGGCAACATAAACTGTTGTTGTAAGAAACAGTCAAAATTAGGGCGGGAAAATGATTTCAGCTCCTAACTTCTAAAATATTGCAGTTATAGAAAAACTTTAAACACAAAAGTTGTTTCTATTAATATGACTTTGTTTCTCTTAATTTGGCTAATTAGATTTATTTTTCTATCTTCAATATTAAGAAAGTTATAACGAAATGAAAATTCCAACCTCCCACCATTTCCACCCCCTTTATATCTCTAAAAACATATTTCAAGCCAGTTAAATTCTAAACAAAATTACTTTAGTCATCCTGTTCACAAAATAACATAGGCAAAGCGTTACACTTTATATATAACCTTTTGAACGAATGGTGGTTTTGGGTTTTAAATACAACGATCGGTGAAGTACTGCAGAAATTTTCTCGAAGTCTTGTCATGAGAACCATTGCAATAGGTAGTATTTTTTATAAAGAATCTGCCTAAAGGAAAGATAATTAGAGCCAAGTTTGAGAGAACTATTTTTGAGAGCTACCATCTTTTAGAAATTAGAGATAAGATCTCACCTTCTGATGATCGACTGTAGTTCAACCAAGATACTACTGATTGCTTTTGTTTAAGGATTGCTTGTATTTTAGAAATGCATTAATTAACTAAGTTCTACATGCATTATAGTAAGTTACTCTAATCTTAAAGGAATTTATCTTCGCCTTTTGGTTTTGCAGAAGGAATGTTTTAATATTTAATATATTAAAAATATTAATTTAAAATATCTTTTTACTATTCTGAAATCATAAAATCTTATTCTCCTGCAGGTAGGCGAAGCTCCTATCCATATCGTTTCCAGGGAAGGGTTACTTTCTATGGCGCAGACATTGTGTGCTTTTGGATGCAAAGTGGAAATTCCAAATAAGGTAAGTTCATTAGAAACGTCTGTTTCTGTTAGAAATATCGATTTGTTTCTATAAAAGTAAATTTTCAACTTAATAGCAACAATTACGAACTGATGCTAAAGGAAGAAAAATAAAAAATAAAAAGTCCGATAAACCCGAAATTGCAGATTTTAAAACGTAAGTAAATGTTTTATTGCCCTTATCTCTTCGATTATGGTCCAATATGGCGGCTTAAATTTTCTCTCTTCCAGTGAGCTCAGCTTCTACTTCTAAATCAACGAATGAGTTCTCTCCAAATTTTCTCACATACTCTCTAATAAGAGTGTTATCTTTGAGAATACCTTGCATGGTATTGACTTACAAAAATAATGAAATATTAATAGATTCAATACAAATGCTAAATTCGCTATCATATAATCCTTGGCGAGTTATTTGGCGATTAATCACTGGTATGCGTTAATAGTATCCGAAAATCGAATTTGTATTTGAGACGCGCTTTTCTCAACCGGTTGAATAAAAAATCTGACGCAAAACTACGATCGTAGTCACAAAATTCCGCATAGAATTTTATATATTTGTCATTGTATTTTTGAGTGATCGCTTATTTGTTTCTGAAAAGTACAGACCTACCGACATATGGTCAACTCCTTATTAGATTCTGCTCAAAATGTGACAGATGTCTACGCTAAAAATATTAAATTTGTGTATCGAATTTTATCTAACTCTCTTCGTTCGCTGTTAGTTATCGTATTAACTTTTGCTCGTACAGCCAACCGGACAGACAGATTTCCTCTGAATGGAATTTGATCAAAATTTGATTCCAAATCTATACATTTGGTGTAAACACAGTATATCAAATTACATCTGTCTAATTCAAAGCATTTTTGAATCATCTTTGTCACAGATGGACGGATAGACACACATAATACCAAAAATGTGTTTTTCGAATTGAGGGAGGTTTGAAACATAGAGATTCGTCAAAATCTCAGCACAAGTTCGAATTTTTAACACTTACAATACTTTCTCCATACTTCATATACGAGGATGTAAAAAGTAAACTTTAAGATTCTACCTTAAATCAATACCCATATGATATATCATTGTGAAGAAGTATTAGACATTGCAAAAAGAAAACTAATAAAATTTTGATAAGACCTAGTAGTAATAATACTACAGCATCAAAATTCATAATAAGATTAATCATTTCTCTCATATGCTTTGCAATTTTAATGCAACCCGTTTTGAGTTAATTGTTAACCAGTAATATATAAAACAAAATTTTTTTAAATCAATTCCTACTTAGGTCAACAAAATTTTTATTTTAGTTATTTTTTTATTAAAAAATTGGCGATGGATTTGGCGACTTTGGTGACCCAATAGAAATTACTGGACAAATTTAATTAATTAATTAATATTTGAAAAAAAAAACTGTATTAACATCAAGTGTCATCCACTACAAGTATAAAAAAGTGTATTTGAACTTGAGAGAATGAATAAAAAGTATTTTATTAACGATTAAAAATTTGAACAGGATATATTTGTAGAGAGAGAGATAATAGTAGGAATTGAAAAAGGGGGAGGGGGTCCTAATTTTAGTTCATTTTCTTCCACCCAGCAGCGAAGGGCATAATTTAGGATACTTCCACTGGATCTTAACTGAAGGAGTCATTGGAACAAATCTTTATCAAAATTGCAAAATACTGTTGCCACTAGTTATAGGAATATTAGCAATCCATTTATGTGTAAAACCTTGAGGATAACCATTTATTTTTTACCGTACTATAAAGCATTGCTCATTTGAAACCTTAGCAAGAAGAATGATGTTTAATTTGCTTCGGCACATGCATGGTTTATTACTTTTATCCTCCAGTTACAGATGATGTAATATAAATATAAGAGCAATGCTACGAATTAATATTATAATTATTTAATAATTATAATATTAATTTTTATTATTAACTTATAATTATTTAAATAGTTAAAAAAGCAACTCTATTTGCACTATTGAAACATATTTTAATGTTTATGCACTTGTTATTAATTACAATGATTGAAAAGAAATTTTTAAAACTAGTGAAACTGTAAAATTTTATTTTTGTACTAATTTATTTTCAAGATAATGCAATATTTTTTTAATAAATTTTAAAGTAGTAAAATTTGGCATAATGAATTTATATTGTTGACCCAATTTAAGAAACTGCTCATATAATATTGTTTAATTATTATTATTAATTATATTAGTGTAAAAACATGGGACTTTATTTTTAATTTGGAGATTTTTTTTTCTTTTAGCTGGGTCAATACCCTCTGCATTTAGCTGCCCGAAGTGGACATATGGAACTAGTACGGTGCTTATGCTTAGCTGGCTGTGATGTGGAATTAAGAAACAAGGTTTGATTGAACTTATGGCATTTAATAAAAAGAATAAGCATTTAATTTTCGCATTTGATGGAAGATATTTTAGAAAGAAAATACATTAATGAGTATAGCTAATTGAAATAACGAATTAACTCTTGCAAAATCAGTCTTTTCATTTAACTCGATTCAACAGTACTATGTTTTTCGACAAATAACCAGATTGTGGCCATAATATGAATCATATATAAATTGCCGAAACAAGGACTGAAAAACAATGAATTATAAAAAGAAATTGAATAGCTATTTGGTAAAACTGATGTATAAGAAAAATAGTCTTCCTTTGGTTATAATTGAAATCGAATAGAGATTAATCCTAAAACACAAATTGTGTTATTCATTGTTGAATAAATTCGTACATTTATTTCTCACTGTCAATCTAATCTGCTTTAAATTGTGATAACTCATTTTAAAGATCGGAATTCATGTAAGAATAGCCTTAGTATTTTAGGATTTAAATTTTTTTACGATATTAAATCAGTCAGACGATATAAAAGTACAAAAGAAGTTCGATAAAAAAAAAAATATTTTTTTTATTCTTGTTGCCACAAGTTCTGAAGATAGTTCTTATAATTATGTTTTTCAAATTCTAGGATGGCATCACCGCCGAAATAAGTGCTTTAGCTCAAGGCTATAATGAAATGGCAAATTTATTGAATAAGCTAAGGAATGTAAGTATTATTTTCACAAAATTCTTAATTTTCGTTGAATACAAATACCCGCTGGAGTACGTTTTATGCTGCATTTTGACAATATTGTTGAAAACTAACAGTTTGATTTTTTTCAGAAAATGATGATTTTCTTATTAATTTAAATTTTTAGATGAATATTTTAATCACCTATTTATATACATTGCTGTTTATTGTTCACATTAATGTAAAAATAATTTTTAAAAAAGATGGGCAGGAGGTGGGGGGAGAGTAGATGAAATCTGTCGAGTCTTTATCTCTCTAGACACATAAGACATCACACATTTACTAATAATTCAAATGTACTTTTTCAGTCAGCTTTTTATATTCACTGCCTTTGTTACATGCTTTTTCCTTATCTTGACGAATATTTTCTTATTTTACCTATAGTATGACTTAATACATAATAAAGGGTGTCCTAACATTAACGCAAGATTTGAATTTACCTCCATTCGTGCGATAAAATGTTGGGAACCCTATTAAAAATAACTTTGACAGCTGATTGTTTAGGCTTAGTAAAAATGGAGCGTTACAATATAGAACGACGTGCTAACGTAAAATTTGAATTAAATAAGAAAAAAACACAGCTTTTTTTCCCCTTTAAATTGTTATATTTTTATTGAATCTTAAAGTACACAGGATAGGATTATGTACGGAATAACAGATATGGTAAATGGCCTTCACGGCTTTGTCGAAATTTTTCATGACCATTTTGCATAAATATAGCTGAATTCCGTTGATGCAGCGTTGAATTTCCTCCTTCAATTCACGCGTGCTTGTGGGCTTATTGGCATAGACCTTTTACTTCAAATAACCTCATAAAAAGAAATCCAGTGGTGTTAAATCACATGATCTAGGGGGCCAATTCTCAAATTTTCGAACTGTGGCCGCCAGATTTTCCTTATTTTTGAAATATTGTTCAAAAATGAAAACACGTTGTTCTATCTGGTACTGCTGCTACCAACCCTAAACTATCAGCTGCCAAACAATTTTTTAATAGGGTTGCCAACACTTTACTGCACGAATGGAGGTAAATTCAACTCTTGCGTTAATATTGGAACACCCTTTATATGAATGATTATATTTTACATGCATATTAAATATCAGCTCAATTACTGCGGCACGCCAAGAACGATGAAACAATCATACAGTTCTAATTACCTTTTAAAGATTTCATTCCGGCCAATGAATGCTTATGGGAATTTCATTTTTCTGTTTTATGAGTTTTGCTATAGAAACAGTCTTTTGTCTGATTATTTTAAAATGGATATATCAGAAACGAGTACCAGCACAAACATGCATATGTTAATCTTTCTAAGTTATTCATCTGTTTCTGGACCCAACACAACGAACATAAGTAGAATTCTCCTTATTGCCTCCTTTTCTCACAAGTCTTTGTGTTTTTTCCTTATTATTTGCACATTAAAAATATCAATATATACGCTCATTAACATTTATTGCATATTCACCAAAATACATGGATAAAATATTAAAAAAAATTAATAAAATGCAGTTACTGCTTTTTTCTAAAAGGTTACATTCAAAAAGTTTTAATAAAAATGGATTCTCGCAATATAATTTCAAAAATTAAAAATATATTTAAAAAAAGGTTGAAAGCGATTCAAACATTTGATACTTCATCACTGTACAGCTTTATAGAAATAGCTAATAATTTAATGTTTTCTACTTCATAATTTTAGACATTAATTAGAATCCATAGCCTTTCTCGTAATGCTGCATTTTTTCTTATCCAGTTAAAAAATTTTAAATCCAGAATTACTTAAAGTTTTCACAATGCGAATGACTTGCCGTACAATTGCAGCCATTCTGTTAGCGCAGTATAGTCAATCATGGTTCTTGCGCCAATAAACCACATACAACTTTCCGATAGTGCTTTTTTTTTTTTTTTTAAATATGTCTGCTCATCCTTTTTTTCTTTAGTTTTTTTCCTATTTCACATTTCTGAATTTCCTTTTTTCAAATTCTCTTCTTTCTACATGCAAATTTGATTTCTACCCTAATATTAAATCAATTGCTTATTTCTAAACCATTAAGATTATGTTTACAATTCCAATTAGAAATGCTTTAAATGAGGAAAAAAATTACTTTTTATGTTCTTTGAGTCAATAAATGTTCTATTGAGGATATCATACTCGAAGTCTAATTTTTATACTGTAGTCCGAACCTGTAATTTATATTTTGTTACAGCCAGAAATTAGAAATTTTGTTAGTTAGAACAAAAGGTTAGAAGTTTACTTCGTTAGAAGAAGTTTTGTTAGTTAGGACAAGTTAGAAGAAGTTTTGTTAGTTAGGACAAGTTAGAAGAAGTTTTGTTAGTTAGGACAAGTTAGAAAAAGTTTTGTTAGTTAGGACAAGTTAGAAAAAGTTTTGTTAGTTAGGACAAGTTAGGAAAAGTTTTGTTAGTTAGGACAAGTTAGGAAAAGTTTTGTTAGTTAGGACAAGTTAGGAAAAGTTTTGTTAGTTAGGACAAGTTAGAAAAAGTTTTGTTAGTTAGGACAAGTTAGGAAAAGTTTTGTTAGTTAGGACAAGTTAGGAAAAGTTTTGTTAGTTAGGACAAGTTAGAAAAAGTTTTGTTAGTTAGGACAAGTTAGGAAAAGTTTTGTTAGTTAGGACAAGTTAGGAAAAGTTTTGTTAGTTAGGACAAGTTAGAAAAAGTTTTGTTAGTTAGAAGAAGTTTTGTTAGTTAAACAAGATATAAGAATAATTTTACATTATCCATATCATTCCATGAATGCTTTTCTTCCGGAACCTCGATTTCATATGATCTTCAGGTCCCGAGTGGTCAGTTTTCAGACGAAAATCAAGCCCTCATAAAAAAAAAAAATCCCTGCCTGAAAATGACGTTTGATAAATTCTACAGACCGGATTCATTTTCATTTTTATTCTTATTTCTCAAAAACCATTTGTCTTTCATAAATGATATAATTTCCCCCCTTTGAATCATTAGAATATGTTTACCTTTATTTTAGCAGACGAACTCCAGAAAGGAGCTAATTTCCTTCTGAATGCGAAATTAAATGTGAAAATTGAATGCTTCCATTCAGGTTCACCTACGGGAGGAGTACATCTCCCAGCTGATCCCTTCCACAAAGCCCATCTCGAAAATCAAGCTGAAGCTGTTCGGGCACAGCGGGGTCGGAAAGAGCACCTTTATCGAAAGTCTCAAGTGCGGATACTTCGTGTCATGGTTCAGGCGCTCAGTGGGCTCCATGTCGCCCAAGAATACCAGGAACAAAAAAAGTGAGAAACGCATGGACGTCATTTCTAATCATATTCGAAATTTTTCTTACACTTGTTACCAAAATAGAAGATAGAAATAATAAAAATAAAACCAATTCTAACTGACTTCTATTAATGTGTTAGTTTAAAATAGCGCACGTTTTATAATGATAACACTTTCTTCTTTTAAAAATATATTAACGTTGTGGTCTATTTCTTTTATGTATCATAATAGAATAATATTTAAAAATATATAATTCTCTCTCTAATTCGAAACATATGAAACCGGTTATCTGTCAGATTATAGATAATCATACAAACATCATTATATTAATTAAACATACATTTTTCAGCAAGTGGAAAACGAGCTAACAATACATTAAAGAGAAAAAAATACAATGTTAAAGTTTTAAGTAGAAGCATATCAAATAGACAAAACATGCAATGAACGAGTGAAGGTTTCAAGTTTTTACAAGAAAAAAATGATTCAACGCCAAATAAGATGCTCCACCAATATGTCAGATTAGTAGGAGTGACGGAATTACGAGAGTTGGATTAAAGAGAGTCAACTTACAAAATTTTTAAAAAAGCTTTTAAAAATGCATGAATATGTATGATAAAACATTTACTAAATAAAATTTTTGAATTAAGCAGAAAAACCTGTTAAAATGAGAGGTGATGCTGTATATACGCTAAATGAATGAGAATTTTAATTAAAGTTATAGTATTTTTTAAATTTTTAATACATTTTTAAGAATTTTCTTATTTATGATATTCATTTTAGTTTGATTTTCTTATAGTGTTGTTCCCAGCGTTCCATGTTTCCATTTCCAAATTTTTGATACAATTTTTTCATTTTTTTAATATATTGTAAAGTAAATTATATATGAAAAGTTTAAAAAATAATATATATTAAAAGCTATTAGATATACATGTGTGTGTGTGTGTGTGTGTAGTAATTTTTCTAAAATTCACAGCCAAGTGAATTGTTGCATATAACTTAAAATTTGAAATAAAATTAAATAAAATAAATCTATTAAGCTATAATTAAATTATGAAATTATTAAAATACAGCATTGCCATCGTTAACACACAGCGGTACAACTTTCAGAACTACAGCGCATTCAATAGAGAGTGAAAAATTAATAACTTTTTACTTTCATGAAATTAAAAAAGTTTAATATCAGAAAAGCGTCTAGAAAGTTTAAATGTATATTTCATCCTCAAAAATATGTATGCAGTTACAGATATAATTATTCCTAATAATAAATGCATTTATCAATAACTATTATTATCTAATTTAATAGCTACTCAAGCGTCTTTAGAAAATTTTTTAATTGAAATTTAAAAAGATGATAAACTTCCTGTTTTATTTCTCAGGTGATTCTATGAGCCAGTCAGTTATTGAACTGAACAGTTCTGAAACGAACAATCTTCAGTTTGAAACTAACTACGAAACTTACACCCATGGAATAGATGTCCAACAGCTTAATATATCAGGTAGAGTATTAATGTCTGAAAAACGAATTCTGATCAAGGTTACTTAGTAAAAGGTAGCTTGAAATTTTTAATCGTTGCATATGCACTTAAGTGCCAGAAAAACTGGTACACCAATTTAAGAGAGGTAGAGCAACACAAGCAAGCATAAGGGCTGCAACATGGCGTGTCAGGGATTCAACTAATTTGTGAAGATATTCTGAAGAGAGTTCACACCATGATTGCTGCTGGGCAGTCCACAAATCCATGGGAGTGCTAGGTGGTGGGGATCTCCTAAAGACAGCAAGTTGCGAAGTATCCCAAATATTCTCGATAATGTTTATGTTAGGGAAATTAGGTGACTAAAAGAGGGAACGAAATTCAAAAGAGTGCTCCTCAAGCTACTCGATAGCTACTGTGGACGTGTGAGGTGGTTCATTATCTTATTGAAATTGCCCACGTCCGTCGGAATGCACACAGGACATGAATGGTGCAGGTGTTCAGAAAGGTTTTTAATGTACTGCTGTTCTGTCATGGTCGAGTCTAGATGTATCAATCATGCCAACTACACACCCCCCATAGCATCACAGAGCGTACACCAGCTTGAATAGTTCCTTATAGGCACGAGAGATCCATGAATTCATGGGGTTTTCTCCATACCCATGCACGGCTATCCACCCGATGCAATTGGAAACTTAACTCATCAAACCTGACAACGTCTTTCCAATCATAAAGAGTCCAATGACGGTGTTGGCGAGCCCAGGTAAGGCGCAGAAGTTTGTGCCTCTGAGTCAACAATGGTTCACGGGATGGTCTGCGGCTGCGAAAGCTCATATCAATTAGGGTACTTTGCACAATGAGTACGCTGATACTTGTTGATGGACCTACATTCAAATTCGCAGCAATTTGAGGAAGTGTTGAACGTCTGTCTTGTGTAATGATTCTTTCCAACCGTCGGTGATCCCGTTCTGTCAAGGTCTTTTTCTGGCCGCACCTTTGTAGAAGATTGGAAGTTTTACCGGAACCTGATATTCGCAGTATACCCTTGAAATGAAATGGTCGTGCGCGAAAATCCAAATTTCATAGCTACATTGGAAATGCTGTGCCCTATCTCTCTTGAGCCGCCGATTAGTCCCCTTTAAAGATCCCTTAAATCTTGATAACCTATCACTATAACAGTAAGAATAGATGTAATAGCCACTTCAGACACCTGTTGTATTATATACGTCTCTGTCGACCGCATCGCCTTACGCTGATTAGTTGAACACCTCCATTATATGCTTATGACCTGCTTTACAAGTTTTTCTGGCTCTTCAGTGTAAATTACTTTTACTTGAATAATAAAAGCACACAAACTCATGTATGAGATTTTCTATTAATACATCATAATATATATAGCAATTCATAAAAATTATTCTATGATCTTCAGTATAAAACGAAACAATAACAATATAAAAATATGAGCTCCAAACCCAATGCACAATGGCTTAAACTGTTGTCGTGACAGTGAAGAAAGACATCGCAACACAAGTTGACTTTGAATTACTGTCACTGAAGAATACACAATTACTGTTCATTCTCGGATTTGAAAACCCTCCGGGTGTTTCCGCATGTGTCAGAAGACGTTTATTTCTTTAAAAAAGGGATGAAAGGAGGAGATGTTTACTTTAACAATAGTGTGATTCCAGATTATTGGCGGAATCAAGAGGCGTAATAATTGCTCATTTTTCTGAATACCACCCCTTAGCGAAGTACAATAATCGAAAAATGCTAGTCTCGGGATCCTGATACGTAGAGTAGCATTTAGGGATAGAGTTCGTTTCAATATGACAAGACTACCAATTTTCGACAATTCCCTCTTGTTGAAGAGGGATGTACGAAAACATAACAATACTTTTTCGTTCAATTTTTTTTTCACATGTATGAGTGTGTGTCGTTTCTTAGCGCATTATTTTGTTTGAATTCAAAAGGGCATATTGATTCCTTATTGCGGATCACCCTCGCCCTTTGTTCGAAAAACACATTTTGGGGAGTGTCCAGCCGTCTGTCTGTGACAAAGATAACTCAAAAACGCTTTGCCCTAGATTGATGAAATTCAGTATGCGATCGTAATACAAAATTTGCAGATATGTATCAAATTTTGAGCAAATCTTATTTAGAGGAAATAAGTTAGCACAATAACTATAAAACAAAGAGATATGAGATAAGATAAGATAGATAGATAGATAAGATTTACTACAGAATAAACATCCATCAAATTGTGAACCAAATCCATCATGAGGTTGAACATATGTTGATCTGTACTTTTAGAAACATCCAAACGCGATAATTAAAAAAAAAGCAGTAACTTAAATATTTCAAATTCGGTATGTAATTTTGTCACTACAAATACACTTTTTATGTCAAATTTTTGTTCCAGACGGTTGGGAAAAATTTGATTTTTGGATTTTATTAAACACAGGCCAGGGATAAACTGACAAGAATGAATCGATAGGTTCATTAAAAATGATAAATTCTCGCCAAATGCTATTATTTCGTAACTATTGTACGCCAATTCTATGCATTTGTTCTCTTGGATGATATGCGAGAAAGTTTTTGGGAGACCATTACCGCTGGTAAATGAATACATTACATTTTGAGTAATACATCTATGAAACTGGAGCATTGTTTTTTTCTTACCCTGCTCATATACACAATATGGCGAGTGAAAATTAGATTATTATAAATGCAAAATATTTAATGAAAATTGTTCAGTTCTTTGAAGATTAATTCTGTTTCGTTTTTTCATTACGTGTCTTCTTGAATTTTCAGGCATTGGTGAAATAAGTTTGTGGGAGTTCTCGGGACATGAACCTTATTACATGATCTACGACAACTTCATCGGAAATACGAATTGCTTGCATCTCGTTTTCTTCAGTCTTAGCGACCCTTACGACACGCAGGTGCAGCAAGTTCAATTCTGGTTGTCGTTTTTGCAATCGAGGATTCCGGTTCATGAACCTCTAGGTGAGTCTATATTTTGTTTAAAATAAAATATTGATGTGACACTATCCATCAATATATAGGGTCGCAAATGGTTTAGAGGCAAGGTCTCGAAAGGGTTTCATGTTCGAAACCCGATTCCACTGATAGACTAGTCTGAATGGACTTTGTATACGTTCGGATTTAATTTCCTCTTACTAGTGTGATATGGAAGTTCGAAAAAAGAAATGCCACCTCAAGTACCATAATCGTTATCTGATCAAGGTTTAAAATTATGAGATTTTTTTCTCCCAAAATAGTCTGTTTTTAGCAAAAAAGCGAAATGTAAATATAACCAAAATGTCAAAGATGTAATTTCCAGAACTCATTCTGCTGAAGGCGAACAAATGGCAGAACAGAGTTGTGGTTGCGGTGATATATTATTTCTGTTTAACCCGTTCGCTGCCATGTACCATGTCTGTAATTCGAACTGCTATCTAATAAGATGTTTACTTCTTTACTATCTCTTACTTGTAGTAGATAAGAGAATATTTAATTTGATAGTACGTATGATTCATGTGCTATTGAAATGGTGAACAATGGGACAAAACAAAAACAATTTAAAAATATTTAAAATTATTTAAAAACATAAACGATTAATTTTGATTAAAATATTATAACATCGAATTCATGCTGGCTCTCCATACGGAGATTACACAGACTCCGACACACATGAGTATGCATCGGCTTCCAAAAACATTGCACACCTCTGCTACACTGCTTTTTGCTAATTAATAAATATCCTCCCAACTATTATCTTTAGTTCAGTTATATATTAACGTTATGATACAATACCAGGGCTATTTTGGGAAGGACCTCGTAATTTTGAACTCCGGTCAGATGACGAGGACAACACCTGAGCTGGCGCCCACTCTCTCCAAACTTCCACACTACAATAGTATGAGGACGTTTGGCCCCGATGGATTTAAAGTGCACCAGACCCGCTTACACGATAGTTGTTCGGTGGAATCAGGTCTCGAGCCTGAAACCCTATAGTTCCGAAGCCAAAGCCTTACAACCAAGCTACCGCGGCCTGCCACCATTTTCTTAAATATATAAAGAAAATTTTTATGATATATGCTTCTCATTTTATATAATTATATATTTATGATATAACTATTTTAGGCTTTGGCGGCAAGAGTGGGAAAGCTGCACGGGTCGCTTTAGTTGCTACCCACGCTGACAGTGCCTCTTGTCACAGAGTGACTGCAACCGGGGAATATGTCAGCAGCGAAGCCACCTCCGTTTTGAGAACTATGCTGCTTAGGTTTGGAAAAATTTTCGATCTGCACGAAACAGTCTTTGTCCTGGACGCACACGTCGTTGGTTCGCCCGCATTGAAAGCACTCAAGAACTACGTGGCTCATCATAAGGACAAAGTAACTCAGGTAAATGTTGAATCGATTATTTTTAAAGTGTAAATATAACAGTTAAGCCAAGCATCTCCTCTTGAAGAACTAGGAATAATAATAATAATAATAAAAAAAAAACTGTTTTTAAAAATATTTTCATTAGTCTTCTAAAAAGATAAAAACATTTTTCTTGTAATTTTTTTTATTTAAAATTCATTATTAGAAATATTTCGTAATATTGCAATCATTTTTCTCAATTTCGTTACTAGATGGCGCCGCTCGTATTGAAGCAAATTTTAGTTAAATTAGAGGAATAACTGATAATTAAGCTCTGAAAACAAAAAATAACATATTATCTTAGGTTAACCTAAAGAAAGTCGGCAAAATTTCAAAGCTCTAAAGCATCAAGAAGTAGTAAAAAAATCGATTTCAAATTTGTCTTTACATACATAAAGTAAAATAAATGTATGTAAAAATACATAATATTTGTTTCGATTTACAATATCAACCATGATGGGGTTAACTATTAAATACTTCAGTTACATTTTATATATCATAAAATCATCATCAAGTCTATTATTTACACGGACTCTCTGAGTGTTCTGCAGGCTCTAAACTCTTCATCTCTCGGTCATCCACTTCTACAGGAAGTGAAGAAGATATACCGCCTTCTATACTTGAAAAATATTAGAGTTTTGCTTTCCTGGATCCCTTCGCACATGGGTATTTCTGGAAATGAAATCGCAGATACAGCAGCTAAGTCAGCGAGCGTAATTTTGCCCCTAGCGTATTTCTTATAAAGATATGCGTACAGCTATTATTCATTGGTGCTATCGCCAGTGGCAAAATCAATGAGACATGGAAACTAACAACAAGCTTCACTTTATTAAACCACAATTGGCCAACTGGTCTTCAAAACTAAGCAGGAAATATGATGTAATTTTATCCCGACTACGTATTGGTCACACTCGCTTGACACATAGATTTTTACTTTTTGCCGAGACACCTCCAGTATGTTTTAATTGTGGAGATGTTTTAACAATCCGACACATTTTAATAGAATGCGCAAGTTTTACCGATCTTCGTTGGAAGCATTTTAAGTCCAACAATTTTACCTTAGATTTTTTATTGGGTGAGTCGCATCATCCAAACGTTTTTTCGTACTTTAAAGATGTTGGTATCATCCATGAAATTTAACTTGCAGTTTTAATACCTTCTTTCCTTAACTTTTGACTAGTTTGAACACTGTCAGTTGCACTTCTCGTAACGATAAACTACTTTTTATCTTGGTGTGAAAATTTTAAGTTGCTTCGGCGCAGCATATTCTGCAACAGGATCTTGCGCCAGAAATCAAAATATAAACCTAAACCTATATATCATAAAATGTAACAGTGAAATACTATATTTCTCCATAGCATTTGAAACAAGTAGGGCAGTTTATGAAATAGCGAAAATAAGGAACTGACATGGAACCGATATTTTTTTTTTTAACATTTCCGCTGTAATCTGATTTTGTGCTTTCGTTTGATTACAAGAAATTTGAATGTAGTCAAACTTAAATCAAAATGCAGTTTAAACTTCAAAATCTTATTCTGATATATTTTTTTAAAATTTTCTAATTATTTTATAGATCAGTGTAGACTGATTATATTTCTGATTGGCTTACTGATTCACAAGTCAACGGCTCTGATAAACTTTATATTAGAGTAATAAGATTTTTTTTATACTTCTTGTGTGCCAACAAGTATACCATAAGGCCGACAGACGTAAGTCAATTCACAATTGATAGTGGAAGAACTTTCAAATATAAAGGAAGCAGGCACAAATGCAAATGGAAATGGGAAAAACAAGAAAATACACAAATGCAAATAAAAAATAAAACAAAATTGCTCACATACTAACGAAAACATACAGTAAATGATATAATACAATTGAAGAAGCATAATCAAATGAAAATAAAATATTCAAAATACAAATACAAAAAGCGTAAAAGTATATATACAGTTAGTTAGTTAACTATATTAACGTCCCGTTTAAAGCAACACTAAGGATATTTTGGGACGGACCTCGTAAATTTGAACCGCGGTCAGATGACGAGGACGACATCTGAACTGGGACTCTCCTCTCCACACCAGCGGGAGGATGTTTGGACCTGACGGATTTAACGTGCAACAGACCCCCCTTACACGATGGTTCTTCGGTGGAATCGGGTCTCGAACCTGAAACCCTACGGCTCACAAGCCGAGACCTTACCACCAGGCCACCGCGGCCCTAAGTATATAGACATGTAGGCAAATACATAGAAATGAAGTCTAAATAATACGGGGCAAAAATACTTTTAATAACCAAAGGAAATGAAACGAAGGCAGATAAATGAGGAGGTCAAATTGTATATTGTTCTGTAGAAGGCAATTTTTAAGTTTACGCCTTTCGGGAATAAAACTGATGCTTTCTAATATCAAATGCTTGGCATCCTGGATTGCACCATTGTAGCACGAACACCTGTCAGTCGGCGACAAATTGAAGTGTTTTAAATATACTTTAAAGTTTCAACGCCCACTCAGAAACTGGGTAGGCTTGAAATTAGACTCAAAGTAGTTAGACTTTAAGTATCTTCTGTACGGAAGGAATAAATACCTTCTTGAACTGCGCATTAGTCGATGCTTGATATAAGGTATTCCATTCAAATATAACCTTATCTTTAAAGACATTCTTTAAATAAGATTTTAGAATTAAATTAACTAATTTTGTCGCATCTTTGACAAGCCAGTCGGTACGTTCATTGCCATAGATTCCCATATGGCCTCTAATAAAAGAAAAGAAAACTTGCACACCTCTGTTTCAGAAAAACTCAGATTAGATTGTATTTTAACAATTTAACAATTAGGGAATCGATGTTATTTAACCCTTTCAAGGGCCATTTTTTTCTAGTCATATTATGTAAGAAAATTTTTTAGGCTTGAAATTAGAATAAGAAAAGGGATTTATTTAGGTTATTAGATAATTTTAATTTGATTAATTAATTTGGTTCATTAATAATTAAGTAACAAATCAAGACACATCATTTTGTCTGAGATAAAGAACTGAAGCATCTAAGTTTCTGACTTACTAAAAAAATGTGTCAGAACTTATGCCAACCTACATAATTTCATACAAAGATTGATAAATTTGGTGGGAAGCATACTTCCCACGGCCCTAGAAAGGGTTAAGGCATATAAAGATGAAAGAGAGTCGTTTGTATTAAAAAAAAATGTGCAATTTTTGTATACAAATTTTGCATAATGTTTTATTATTATCATAAATAACATGTGCGACCGCGGTAACCTAGTGGCAAGGTTTCGGCTCGTGAGCCGTAGGATTTCAGGTTCGAGACCCGATTCCACCGAAGAACAGTTGTGTAAGGGGAGTCTGTTGCCTGTTAAATCCGTCAGGGCCAAGCGTCCTCCCGCTGGTGTGGTGTGGTAGAGGGGCGTGCCAGCTTAGATGTCGTTCTCATCATCTGACCAAGGTTCAAAATTACGAAGTCCGTTCCAAAATCGCCTTAGTGCCTAAAACATAAATAACATCTGGTTTCGGGGAGTTGAAAGAGATGTCTGAAGTTTGCATTGCTAAAAGGCTCATACAAGACTTATTCTACACTAGAAATGAATCATTACTGCTCAAAAACACTAGACAGATAACTGTCTCATTTAATACTTTCATAAAAAATTATCCACTTTTCCTTCCATATTTGTTCGTTCCCACTGATTATGAATTTCCACAACCAAGTGCAAGGGCATACAATGGTGTTAATATGACTTATAAAATTGATTGCAATTTCTACTTATTTTCCGTGTTCATTATTCCTTCCTCAAACATCATTAAAATTTCCATTGCATCCAGGGTCTTCCAAAAAGTACGGGTTTCCTAGAAAGTGTGTGTTCTCACCTCACCGTCACCTGGCGAAAAGCCCGCTGCTGTTTCCCTATCATGTCTTGGAAAGAGTTTATCGACCTCGTCCACTCCGATGTCAACCCACTTGCAGGAGAGGAACATATGAAGGAGCTCATCCAGCAGATGCAGATCATGGGAGAGGTATGTTTCAAAAAGTTTTGTTGTTTCTATACAAATTCGCTTTTAGTTTGAACTAGCCGCCTTTGGTGATTAACTGTGTTTCGCTAGGTATATTGGTTGTGTCTAGCTTCAATTAAATTGCTATTGTATTTGATGTCGATGATTCTTCTAAAAAAAGTACTAGGTATTTCAAATTCATGAAAACTTTAAAAATTTATGATAATAAATATATTAATATATAATAAAATAAGTATTGCTCCAAAAAATTACAGTTTACTTGACTATAATCAGATGGATATATTCTAGTAAACTGTATATATATATTGTTACCAACCTGTAATTTTGCTTCCCAGCGTGAATAGTGTCATCATAAGAAAGACCGTTTTACAGTTATTCGTATTAGATGCTGCCGGATGTCGAGCCAATGATCCTAGAGCTTGGTGACAAATTTGGCGCCTTGGTGACGAATTTGGAGACAAAATGTATAATGCTCGAAACTTCGAGAATTTTGTCAATCCGTCCATTAGAAACCGTGATACGCCTGATTGGTCTAGGAGATTCTAGCCCCGCCTCCCGAGAACTATAAAAGACCGGCACTCTAAAGCTGGGGTCGTGTGAGTGAGTAGTCGGAGTCGCTGACAAGTAACGAGACTTCGAGAGGATAGCGAAGCAACGGCGAACTACCAGCGTTGTGTGGAGCGAGTGCTGAACTGCTGTGTGTTGAATCTTGTCGTCCACTGCGTCGTCGTATATGTTGTGTAGTAGCCAGTTGTGAGAAGTAGTGAGTCAGTAGCTAAAGCGAGAAGTTCAGCCGTTGGTGAGACGGTAGAGCGAAGTTCCCAGGATCACCTCTCCTGCTGGATTCTGTCTGGCCGCTTCGTGTGCTGTGGACGATTACTACCTGTGGGCTACTGTCGTCTGTAGTGTGCTATCCTGTGTTCGTCTCGGCTGTAAATATTTGTTGTCTGTGTATTCGCCTTCTTTATGTTCGTCTCTTCGTGTAAATAAACGTCGTTGTTTTCCTACTGAGGCCTGCTGATTGTGTGTTCTCCACACCATATCACTACCACTATTAAAAAGAACCCGACAGCGAAAGAGAATATATATAAATGATTTCATGGAATGGGATGATGGAATGAAAAATATGATTCCATGTATATATAAATGATTCCAAAAGTAACTGAAAGATGGTGTTCACATATCATACTGAAATGTTTTATGCAAATGAAGTAAACGCACGTATGTAATAAAATGAAATAAATCACATTACATCTTCACATTATATAAAGTTCAGAAATTATATTTTAAAGTCAAATATTAGATGGGTGAAGATATTAGATAGGTCATTACGCATAATATAACTGAACATAGCATGCTGCATCGGCACCGATGCTGCCGACAGTCCAACAGGTCGACATCTTTTAGTTCCACCAAAGTGTCTGAGGAATCACGGCACGGCCAATGTTTTAAGAATCGCCAAAACCAAAATTCTGCTGGGATTAAGTCTGGTGATCTTGAGTACCATTTAAAATGACAACTTCGACTTATCGCTCGGTCTTTAGTGAAAGTGTCCGAAAGGAACGACTTGACTTCAAGTGCAAAGTGGGGTGTGTCAGCTCCAGTAGAAAGAGAGGACAAGAAATGCTTTTTCTTCCCACAGTGCATGCAAAAGCGTTATTTATCATTCTGTAATGACTACGTATACAGGTTCTCTTGCCAAATACTAGGCAACGACTTTCAAAAAAAGAAAGGGGCACTCAGTAAGGTTTGACATCGCCCAAACACGACTGTTTACGTGCAAAGTTTAGCGCATGCATTAGGAGGCGGTGACTTCGCAAGAATACGGGTGAGATGAAAGATAGAGGAGAATATATTTAAGTTTTACTGACCAATACAGGAAATCTCAATTACCAGCCGAATTATTTTGTACAGCAATCTCAGATAATGTGCAAAATTGTATGATCTAGCCATATGGACAATAAATACACATTTCAAATGAGAAAAAAATAGTTTGATAAGAAATTACAGACGGAAAAAATAGAAAAAATGTATCTAACTGAGAGAAGATCAAGGCCTAGCTAAGAACTTCGGAAATGCACTTATCTTACTCCCTGAGTATCACCCTATTGCAAGGTAAGTCAGCCATCTAACTCTCCGACCCGCCACGAAGGCACACGGATTTAAACCATAAAAATTGAATGACCGGACCGCCGCAACAGCAACATTGGCGGGAACTGTGGTTGAGTCCTAAGGGCCGTCATAGGCCACGGTACAACCCTTCCCGAAGGAAGTACGTCCCGTCATCGATGGGAGGAGTCAGATCCCCCACCTATTAGTGTACCCTCCAGGGTCGCGAGATCCAACCACCATGCCGGAAGCCTCTCATCCTCATTTCGAGGTGCCCCCCAGTGACTCCTATTGCAGGGTAAAGTTACTCAGAAAGGATATGAACAATACGTTTTGATGGATTTAGTCCACACTTAGTTTTTATAAAAAAATATTCATTTCATTCAATCAACCTGCTTATCAAGGTTTGGGATCATAGTATTCATAGACAATAATATTTCAAAAAATGGTTTTCAAATTCAACTATGTCTAATTTTTTGAAATCTCTAGATAGAAATTTCTGATGATTATAGTACCTTCTCTTTGTATATTTAATATACAAGAATATATACTCAGCATACATGACTGAATAGATACTGTTACGAATCCTTGATGCGGCTTCCCAGCATAGTGGGTTCCATAGGAGATCCCAGGGCTTGGAGACAAACTTGGCAACCATTTGGCGACTTTGGCGCCAAAATAGATTATATCCGAAACATCGAGAATTTTCCCGATCCGTTCAGTAGGAACCGAGTTACTCCTCGAACGTTCCTGATTGGTTGAGAGGTTTCTAGCCCCGCCTCCTAAGACCTATAAAAGGAGCTGCAGCTGCCGGGGAGTAATGGTGAATTGAGGAGTAGTCGGAAGCGATAGAGCAGAGCAGAGTAGTCGTGGACCAGTGGAGTCGAAGAGTCGTCGTAGTCGGAACCGACGGTAAGGAACTGGCCTTCCAGAGTAAAGATGAGCAGCGACTGAGTGAAGCTAGTGCTGAACTAAGCTGTGTGCTACTGTCTGCAGTAGAGTCTGTTGTATGCTGTTTTGTATGCTGTTGTATGCTGCACTATCTCGGCTGAAGATAATCGTCTTCTGTGCTGTATATAGTTGTTCTTCTTTGTGCGGTCATGTGTGTCTTCGTGTAAATAAACGTCGTTGTTTTATTTTCTACTGCCGCCTGGTGATAGAGCGTTCTTCACACCATATAACCCCCACTATCCAAATGAACCCGGAAATTTCGTAACAATATCAAGACATCGTGGATAGATTTGGTAGCATGAATTATTTTCAGCAAGGACTGTAAATTTGCATTTTCAAATTTTCCACATTCTATCATTCATAGGTTGATCACAATATTTATTCATAAGCATGCTTATCAATTATTGTGAGATAAGCATTAAAAAAAATAAATTCATTTCAAAATTCATGTTCCATCTATTACAGGTTGTATACCTCGCATGCGAAAATGAGGATGTAGTCATCCTCGATCCCACCTGGCTGTGCGTGACTATTTTGGGATTCCTTTTGTCTCAGGAGAATCTGGAACAGGCCCGTGTCACGGGAATATATTCGGGAGATGACATCCAGTTGTTGTATCCCGAAGCAGATGCACAAAAACTTTTAAAAGTAAGCGAAACCTTATCATAAATTAATAATGCTAAATTTGGTATTCTGGAATTGGACTTCGATGGCCAGAAGTTAAGAATTTAAGTCATCTCTGAAATTTTCGGATATTATTCTGCCTGACATGCTTTCAGGAATACTTACTAGAAGGCCATCACTTGATCTACTTGGCCTGTGCATTCGAAAAGATATTCTGTTCGAAAAGGAAAAAAAGCTTCTGCTTTGGGAGAGGTATAAAATGGAGAAATTGTGAGCCAGAGTTTTTTATCCTTAATTTGCCTGCAATTCCACTGCAGAAACGTCATAAAAACAGATGGTTAAAAAATAAAAAATAAAAAAAGAACCGAGCTTGAGATTTTTAAAAAATTAAACAAAAGATTTTAAAACCAGGAAGCCGTAAATTCGAATTTGAAATTTAAAAAGAAAGTAAAAACTCCCCCATTTGGAAAAGCCAGAAATATAACATAAACAAGAAGAAAAAGCGGACAAAAAAAAATTATTTTTGACCAAATTGAACAGAATTCCATTACATAGATATACCCCAAGGTCAAGACACAATTTTTGTTGCTTTTTCGCTTCTCCCTGGGGATTTGTTTAGTTTCCCTTGATTAAACATGTTGATAAAATTTTTACAGAATCTCAATTTAGAAATAATTACAGAATCTCATTGCATAGATATACCCGGAGGTCAAGACACAATTTTTGTTGCTTTTTCCCTTCTCCCTGGGGGATTTGTTTAGTTTCCCTTGATTAAACATGTTGATAAAATTTTTCAATAACATTTCAAGAGTGTTTTTTTTAATGTTCAATTAATATAACCGTTTATTGCTCTAATTTCTTCGCGATAATTTTAACAATTATTTCAAATTTTTTGGCTTAGAGTTTCCTCGACATAGTTCTAAGACATTTGTTTTGACTGCATTTGAATAATTCGATTTTGAAGGAAAGAAGAAGATGTTTTGACCTTAAGTGATTTCGACATTGAAATTCAAGCATACGTCGTTCTCTGACGTAATGGAGATAGTATTTTTACGTCTCTAGGTGAGGACTCTGGCAATTGATGCAACTTCAGGACTTTGGAGTCGGTTTTCATGTGTTTCAATACATAAGTGATAAATTTGTTAGTTGTAGATTCTTATTGGATGCAAAAACTGACATTTCGTGCATTGCTTTATCTATGAATTTATGTATTTTAATTTGTAAACCAAATCTTAATATATTCTGATAAGGTATTAAGAAGAATCTCGACTAGAGTTGGATTTTGTAAATCTTCTCATTTCAGTAATTTCTATCTTGTTATTACGTGTTAGTTCCTCACCAATTCTTCAAGAGGAGTTTGAGTGGAAATATCAAGGATCGGGAAGTTTTCAGTTACATTTTCCCAAATGACACTGGTCGTAACGGGGATTTCAAGGATTCGATCGAAACTTAAGATCCGAGCAAAGCACTTTCATATTCTAAATATTACTGTAAAATTTTCCTTGTGTTTAATGTAGGCCTAGATTTAAAAAAAAATGGATTTGCACGAGGGATTTTGGATGTTACATTTACTATGTGATACAGGATTGCGTTACTTTCTTAATACTGTGTTTGGTTAATACGAATGATAAGTCGGTTTGTGGATTTTCCAATCTTAAGATGATTACGTTGAAAAGTCGATTTTTTTGCGAAAATACGAAATCCATTAATTTAGTATTTTTAATGTTTGAGCAATTTTCTTTACTAATAGAATTTTGTTTTGAAATCCATTTTTTTTTCAAAGTTACTCTGACTTTTATATTTCCTTTTGCATACGTTTTAACTCTATTTTTTGCTATTTTACATCTTTGAATGCTATTTTCTCATATTTCAAACTTTAGTAGAATTTGCTTACGAAAAACCTCATAAATTAAAATTTGACTCATACTTTTTTGTTCGTGCTAATTTCTCAATATGTTCTGTAGTTCCTGAATTAGAAAACAAGTAATATATTCATTTAGAAATATTCAACAGTGGTTTTAATGTTTACCGATGCGAAAAAATTTGAAAATTTCATATTATTTACCAGTCGAACCCCAATATTTAAAGAGTGGATAAATATACAACTTCTTGTCTTGTTCAGGATCCAGGTAATATATTCCTCAAGGTATGTGCGAAAATTTTAAGTAAAACATTTTTTAAACTACTAAATCAAACTACTAAAACTGCTAATCTACTATTTTGCTTTAAACCTCCTTTTTGATAAAAAGAACTTAGTTAGCAATTTATAAAACAACTTTTGCCATTTAATTTTTTTTTTTGGGGGGGGGGGAGTTCACAGATATTTTTGTAAACTATTCTATTTTCAAAGTCATAAATATAAATATTTTAGATGGATTTTCCAATACTTCACCACGATAGTAGTCACATATCTTTAAAAAGTTTTCATTAGAACTAGGATGCATTTTAATGCCATTTGAACCCTGCATTATTGAGGAAACATTTTCCAAAAAAGTTTAGAAATCATTCAAGGTTGTGTCATTTAGTTTATCAAAATGCAAACTTTTCAACTTTAAAAAAAATAACTAGAGTTCTTACCTTCTCCTTGAAAATAAGGGGAACAAAACAAAGAAAACAACCTTATTCGCAAAGCAATTCGAAAACTATACTTGGAGAGCACGCAATGCTTACTGGCAACTTCCAACCTAAAAATATCAAAATGTTTAATGAGGTGACTTGTTTACATTTCTCTGTTGCCACTGAACAATTTGTAATTAGAACGATTTCTGTACCGTGCAAGTTAACTCTATAAAATCGAAACATCCTTAAGGTGGGTTTACATTCGACCAGGCTAATAAGAGACGGCTAATAAGATTACGCATGCGCATAAAGGGACTGATTTATGTTTGTCACAATTTCATAAGATAGATTCAGGTATTCCATGCTTAGAGATAAGTTTCTGTTTTGGCGTCCCTGAAATTTTCTTTTTCTCTGCGTATCGTATTAAAATGATTAATATTTACACAAAGAAACATGGTCAAATAAAAAATAAAAAGGTCAACATACCTAAATTTGGAAAACTATAAAAAAAATTGGCAAATAAAATTTAAAAAAAAAACACAACCTTACATCAGAAAGAACAAAGAGCGAAAAAGTCGGAATTAATCTATGATAGGTGATTCAATTTTTCACGCCAAAACGACAAATTCTACAAATGCATGCACAGTAAAGGTGGGTTCACATGAGGCCAACTATTGCGCGCAATAAAAGGTCACGCCTACTTCAGGGAAATCACGTGACCACAATGGGACAATGGCAAATGGTTGTTCCGTCGAGACAACCATTTGCCATTGTCCCACCGACGTCATCTCAACTGTTCACTCGAGGACAATACAGGGACAACAGTAGAGAGACAACAATTGCGCGCAAACATAGGCCTCGTATAAACCCACCTTAAGAAAAAAAATACAATACAGCAGCATGCTGTTGTCCCGTCGAGGCAAGTACTTGCCATGGACCGAACAGCATTTTTCAGCCTTTCTGCGCTGCCTATAGGCCTTCTTATAACTGGCCGAGTGTAAACTCACCTTTATATAAAATCATTCAAATGTGCATATTTTTTACATCTCTGTTTGCTTTATTTACAAGACAAGAATCCTTTTAATGAATGGTTATTTCAATATGGGTAGCATTTTTCAGATTATGGAAGCTCTTCAGATTTGCACAGAATGCGAAACCGAAGGAGAAATCGAATATGAATTCCCTAGATTTAATTTGGTGGAAGCAGTAGAAGGTTTATGGAATACATCTCAGTACACTGCTTACGGTGGAGTGAGGCTGTGCTGTCAAAACAAGTATTTCATGGTGACACTCTTCCCAAGGCTGCAAGTAAATACTTTCTTTTTCATTTTCTAAATTTATTTCTTCAAAAATACAATTTTAATAGCATAATAGCGTCTCGAGGGTTACCGAATATATATATTAAACGTAGAATATGGGTATCTTAGAGTTCTTTTCAAAATTTAACATCTCTTTCTGTATATAAAAGGCAACGTTCATTTGCGTGTGTTCTGTATAGATTAAAAAATTATTGGACAGATTTTATTCAAATTTTTCAAACAGTTATATTGAAATGCCAAGAAAATTTCTGAAAAGTTTCAACATAATTAACTAAACGGTTAAATTTTATAATTAATTAATAGCTTTTTTTTTTGGTTCTGTCTCTAATCTTTCTACTTCTTTTTCTGCACCGATGGGAATAAGCGGCTGTTTTTTCCCCCACCTCATTGAGGCAAAGTCTCTGATAACATCCAAAATTATTCACGCATGCGCAATCCGTTAAACTAATTTTCTCGTCTTTAGAGACTACTATTGTTTTCTCCTCGCCATTGAGGCAAGGCTAACAAAGTGTTTTCGTTATTTTTAGTAATTATTTTTAAACTCGTCTATTATCAATTGTAATTTATTATCGTTTGCTCTTAAAATCTGTTTTAATTAACAATTTATCTTAGTCTTTAGTAATTTGTTAAAGATTATCGCCTGCTTTTTGTTTTAATTAAATTCTTAAAATTTCAATCGCAAATCATAATTAGGATAACATTTTTAAAAAGAATTCGTCTATTAATTTATTATTTTTTAATTTGCGGAAATATTAACTGTAATCCCTTATCATTTACTTTTATTTCACTGATTTGGATATCCAGTAATGTAGTGAAGCTTTATAAGCCAGATAACAGCTACGAGACATGAGTAATTACTTTTGTCTTGTGATCATGTTACTCGGCTACTTACAGTTGGCGTGAACGACACCTCACTAGAGAGGTTGGATTGAAACTCTCAAAGGGCGATGATTAAAAAAAAAAAAGAACCAGAACTAGAATTATTGGTTAGATTTCTAAGCAAAATTTCAAATGAATCACGCATTAATTTCGAGCTCATTCTGGACAGCAGTACATGAACGAAACATTTATTTCTTTTTCATCATGGAACCCTATATGTAAAAAAAAAAAAAAAAGTCATATTTCTCCATCCAGAATAAAATGATTAACCGATATCATAATGAGCTGAACGATTAATTTAAACCCATCACACACCAAAAATAACATTATCTACAAACATTTTACTTACTTTGTATATTCTAAATTGAACCAGAGGAATAAGGCAATAGATTTTCTAAAGAAAAAGCGCCATCTGGTATTTAATAAAAGAAGCAAGACAATTAAAGGGCCAAGTCTGCTCTGAACATGATTTATTGTCTACATAATAGGGTTTTGTAATTAAAAATATAAGTTGATTATGGTAAAGACGGTTTAAGTATTGTTTATTTGCCCTACAATTAAAATTTCTTAAATTAAATAGTTTCCAAGAATGAAATAGTAATATTGAAATCTTGCATCCTGATAAAGAGAGTAGGCTAAAACTACCAATTTCTCAACCTATTTTAAATATATTATTAAGCAGAATAACAATGTATATATCAATATTGAAACAAAAAAGAGAATAAATCGATTTGATGACATTCTTTGAAAATAGTGTGATTAGATGTAATTTGTAATAACTGAAAATGATTGGAGTAAATTTTTACAGCAAAATAAAGACCCAATTGGTAAAATATTTCCAGGTCAATCTGCGGAAATCAATAAAAGAAAATGGCGATCCTGAATGCGATTTATATCAATGGTATCATGGAAGCAAATATAGTAGTGGTCTCTTAGAAGGCCTGGTAACCCTGACCGAAGACGAAGCAGCCTATGAAATCAAAGTGAGAGGACCAGCAGCCATGAAACCTGAGTGGTAAGAGTTTCCAGTGTTAGTTTATTCTGTTGTGGTGAAGCTTAAAAGCCAGATAACAACTTCCGGATCAGGGTAATTGTTTTTGTCTAGTGGTCTTGTTACTCGGCTACAAAGCCCAACGTTGCAAGTTCGATTTTACTCAAAGTTATCTTCTTCATTGGTGACAAACAAACACAACCTTCTTCGCACAGCTGTTGTGGCGCCATCTACCCTCAGCAAAAGTCGTCACTCAATTGACGCAACTCAAATGGGTACAGGCGCATTAAACTCAACAGCCGATACATCACCACTCAACAGCAACACAACATATCGTTCTTCTCACTGGAGGGAGAGTACTGTGGTGAAGCTTATAAGCCAGATAACTTCCAGATTGAAGTGCACACTTTTGTCTAGTGGTCTTGTTACTCGGTTACAAACCCCAACGTTGAGAGTTCGATCTTCACCAATCTTCCTCAATGTGTTTTAGTGCAGAATAATGAAGCAATCATTTCTTTAAAAAAGACTTTCGAGATATTGGGGGATGATCAGGTTAGAAAAAGATTCAAAACTTAAAATGCAGCCTCTAAAACATATATTGGCTCTTCAATCATTAGCATAAATAATCTCACATAAATTACTAAAAATTATTAATATTCTCTATAATTATGCATGGAATTGTTCTTATTCATTAAAATGAGATGACTATTTCTGTCTATATCAAAAACTCCCCACCAGCGGAATGATAAGTTACGGCAGGAGTCCACCGTCTTAGGTAGGAAATTAATTCATTTAGAAAATGTAAATATTTTTCCAATTTCTACAAGGTATAGGATATTTTGTGTGGCCTCATTGTAAATTATAATGAACAGTTTTGGCACGTGAATTCAGTGATAAATTTAATGTTTCAAACATGTAAAGTAGTTCTTGCTTGGATGTAGTCGCAATAGTAATTTGAGCTAATATATCCTTAACATAGTCTATTTGAGTTCTTACGAACGAAAATTTTAAGATACCTTTAAAAGAAAAATTAGCGGCTGTATAAACTGGACGAGAAAGGGGACCATCGGATTAATACACCAAGGTCAATAAAACATTCTCCACAATCAGTATAAATACCTGGTATCTTTAAAACCTGTAAACTAATCATTGTGCCGATTCTGCCAAGAATACATTATTGTTTTGTTCGCAATTTCGAAAAGTTATTTTTTTTTTACATTCCGGAAAATAAGCACTAATCAACAATACTGCAAGTAATCAATTTATAAATCTTTTAATATCTATATTTTATGTCTTTGTTTCAATGCGTCACCTTCGATTATGCATTTCTAAGCACATATGCATAAAAAGGATGCCATAGCTTGCAATGTCTTCCCTTTGTTCCTTAAGTTCAGAATCACTCAGTAAGAAAACAATATGGCATCGTCTTGCCCTAGAAGTAGCGCGTCTGCCCCGTGATCTTGGCGTCCCGGGTTCGAGCCTTGGTTCAGAGATGATTGTTCTTCACCCTGTTTTCTATCTGTGAGGTGTGTGATAGAGCACCGCACCCTGTAAAAAGAGGTTGTGCAAGCAAGTATGTGAGTGTCATCTTCATACGAGCTAGGAGTCAAACTTCTGCCCTCGGGTGCTCCGAGATCCTTACCCTCAGAAACTGCTGCATTCCTCTTTCCGTTGCAACGCGGACACGACATCATCATCAAGAAAACAATATCGAATGTTAGTTACTTGTTGTATATATGCATAACGTTTTTTCAACATTTGCTTCTTCCACTCAATATCCATTCAAATAAATAGGGGGTCCCAATAATTTTAGACACAAACTTTCTATTTTTTAAAAGTTTAATTAGCTACATGTAATATTTCAAAATGCCTATCTAAATATTTTATTTTTATTTCAGCTTTTTCTTCTTGGAAGATTTGATAAGCATCGCAGAACAAATGTTCTCTGACGTCTGTCCTGGTACTGTATTGGAGAAACACTATCTTAGCTGCTCGCAGCTAAAATCGCATTCGAAAAATGTGTACACCTATCCACCAGCAACCATCCTCAACGCTCTGGTGCAAGATGGCGTTTATGGCACAGTTGAAAATAAATTTACTGGTGCTGACGAGACGCTTCTTAATATTGTTTTCTTCGGTGCTTCAGAGGTGCTAATGTTTAGCCATCGTAATAATTTACCAGAAATTCCTTCCTTGAGTTTCCAGAACACAGCCTTGAACAAGCCCAGGATGCCTCACAGTCAGACATCCCCATCGCTTGCGCTGCACAATCAGCAATCAAATTCGAATCAAAAACTATCACAACGAAGAAAATCTCTGCCGCCAACGATTACAAGCTCAACCAATAGCAAGACTCAAAGCAGCTCACCATGCCAAATATTGCAAGATTTCTACAGCAAGCTCAGCCAACGAAGGGATAGCTCTCCAGCCATACTCCACGATCAAAATCCTGTGGTTGTCCTTGTATCTGACCTTCATGCCTCGCAGTTGCCTTTGCTCAGTTGTCAGTGCCTTTGTGCCATTCTAGACATACCGGATTCAATGGGCAGGGATTGGTGCATGCTAGGAGTTCTTCTGGGAATGACAGACAAACTGCCTAAGCTTGACCCTGGAGACAATCCAGCTTTCAGTCCAACCGCATGTATCCTGAGTGAGTGGATGAAGCGCCCGGACACAACGTTGGGTCAGTTATTGAGACGGTTGTTGGAACTGGAGCGCACAGATGCTATTGAAACGCTCATGCCTACCTTGCCGATGTTTAGAGTCACACCAGTGTGCTTCAAGCACAATTTTATGGACTGCAATGTGAGTACAGATTACGATTAATAGATTTCGATGTCCACATACATATATATAGCATGCAGCTATGTTAGATGTTATTTTATAATAATAAAGAAATAAAATTGGATGTGTTATTTTTTTATAATTTACTATGTTAATTAGATTTTTTTAAAATTAACATCCCATTTCTAAACATCTCAAAACTTCACACCTCTGTTCTTAGAAGTCACGTGATTTGTACAGATGTAAGTGGGTTTCATTTTTGACGCCCTTGCTCGAATTCATTTACGCAAGCGAATCATGCTTGTCTGGCACATCCGAGCGATAGGAAATTTTACAGCGTGTAGCCGGCCAATTTCCAATGCTACGAAAAACTTTCTCACCTTTTTTTATTGCTTCTTTCCTTATTTTTTTTTATAAAAAATATCTGTACACCAATATTGTTTAAAAAAATTCTTACTTGCAAAAAAGAAAAAAAAAAATGTTTGATCCTTGTGAAAGTGATATATTGCGAATAGGTGTAAAAAGTACTCTCGAATGTATATAAAAGAAAAGAAAAAAATTATATTGCACATAAAGACAATGATCTACTAATGTTCGATCCGGTAACTATAACATACTGCTGACGTCGAATAGCGGATCCATTTCAAGCCTTTTCATAGTTATCCTGATTTGCACAAACCGTTCCGGTTTGACGTATAAGCGCCATCTATCGATCATTTTTTGAATCATTCTTAATGGGAGAAAAGAATCCAAAGATGTTTTCACCATATTACAGCAATTTTTTTCGATCATATTGTTTTTTATAATAATTTTTTGAAGTTTGCACAAATTTGTGGAATAATAGTTCTATAGTAAACTGAGAAAAGTATGTTTTTTGGATTTCTTCCCGTTGTACCATAGAGTAAAAAATTACAGTTTCACAATTTTGAAATCAGGATTATACAGTTTAATTTCGTTAATTTAATAGGCTTATTTTTGAGTCGTATTTTCGTATAGACATATTCATAATTACATGAATATCTCTCTTCTCTTTCCACCAGACAAAGATCTAAAACTCAAAAGGACATATAAAACGTGGAATTTCATGACAATTTCCTGTCGAATTTTTTTACGGATTACAATACTTATTCCTTGCATATTTCGTATACAAAAAAAAAAAAAAAAAAAAAATCGAAACTTAAAATTTTTTTGTAATAACATAAGAAATGCAATAAAACGCTAATAATCTTTTTTCTTTTTTATTTCAGTCAACTTTTAATATTTTTTCTGTACAAGCTTATACAACTTGTCTGGATGCATAGCTGCAAATATGATACAATTCTCACAGCATGGTCCATAATCAATACAACTACTTTTTAACAAAGTATTAACTATTTAACAATACAATTTTCAAAAACAAAAGTACATTTTCAACAATTTTTTTCGTCTAATTCTATATACAAGAGATCTAACGAATCTCATTTCATCAATTAAAGAAATAACAGATCCACAGCAGATTTTACCACTAAAGTAAAAGCTTCCACTAAGCATACATAAACTTTTCTCACTTACATTCTTTGTGACTTTAAAAAAAGATCCATTACAGAAATTGAATGAGATCCCAAAACAAATGCAGCCGTTCACCCTTTCTGGATTTACATTTTTATTATAAACCAAGATGTCTCACATTTACAAAACATTATTGCCTTTATAAAATGTCTTTGGCATATAAAAGAAACAAGAATTTTTTAAGGGTATTTAAAGAAAAACTTTTTAGGACAAAAAACACGATAAAAAAAAGTTAAATGTAATATTAATGATATATTCAAGATATTTTTCAGTATCCAATGACATCCCCCTCCTCTTTTTCATTCAAAACATAATAATTCAGTTCAACCGAGTAAAATATGTTTAAGTCAACATTCTATTTTGATGTTACTATTTATTTATGGATGTACTAAACTTTATAATTTTAAAATGTACTCAAACGATGATGATACCCAGTTTTTAACACTCACATTTTTAAATCAACGCTAATGAGATGCATATCATATTTTTGTAGGGAGTGACTAAAAAAATTGAGGAAAATGAAAATAAACCATGCATCTTATAAAATACAGCAGCCTTTAAACAAGTATCATTTAAAAATTTCCTAACAATTAAAATTATAAAAATTACTTGCAATTTATTTTAGAGATATAAAAAATGAAATAATCAATTTATGCTTCAATAGTAATATTTTAATTAGAAAAATAAGAAAGTAATTAAAATTATCAAAATATGACATACCGAAACATAATTGTTTGAAACAAGGGGGGGGTGATTACACCTGATGAAGATGTTCACTACATATGAGTGTCCACAAAGTCTCATGAATAAAATCTGTATATATAAATACATAGTATTTATTAAAAATTCCCACTATCATAGACTGCAGTAGTTTTTTCCCCCCTCATTTAATACAACTTTATAAGACAGAATATTTTTGATTGTATTCACAATTATAACATCAATAATGGCAATGACATTATTCACTTTTCTTTTCATTATTCATCACTACTCTTGTCTCTATAACTTTCTTGTGCCATATAAAAACATGATTACGGACATATTCCCTAATAAGCCCTGCGATATCAATGAGAATGTATACACAATTTTCTTTTATTAAAAAATAAAACATGTCTTTAATTGGGAAATCGACACTTATAGGGTTAATTTAACCATCTCCTTTTTATTAACAAAGTATCTTAGACGTATAAATATAACATGATCACAAACTTTGATAAATGGGTACATGACAAATTTCATTAATATATCTTCCCATCAAACTGCATTTGTATTATTAAGAGACTTTGTGGACAAACTGTATTAATAAATCTCAAAAAGTATGTAGAAACAAAATTGGATTATTTAAAGACTATTATGATATAAATTTTAACAACAATATCAATCATTTATGTCATATATAATTTTAAGATAAAAAATCAAATTGTCCTGTATAGTTTTTCAATAAACACCCTATACAACAAATACATATTCTTTTCAACACTGGTGCTGAACAAAACCAACAGTGCTTATTGAAAATTTAATAATATTTTTAATATTATTGCAGACTTGTCAGCTCAATACATTTTGGGTAAAGAGGAACGACTATAACAATTATCCAACTGGAATTGATTTATTTTTAATGATTTTCGTTTTTAAATGAATTCGATATGACGAAATGTTAAATGCATGAAAATATTCCAGATGGTATAAAATATAAATATGTAGCATGCACTGAAAAAACCACAGAAATTTAACTAAAACAATGCAACTTGCCAAGCTTTCATTGAATTAGGGAAAAAGGCTGTGAGAATTACAGATACGTATCAAAAGAATAAAATAATATAATACAGTGAAACTAGTCTACAGAATCCCCTCCCCTTCCTATCAGTTCAAATTAAAATATACAATTAAAAAAAATTGCCATTTGAAAGTTTTCCCATTTTGGAAACCAATATACTTGGTAAAACCAGCCTTAATGCATTTCTTCGTAAACAGTAAATTTTTAGATTTGTGCTTTAGAAAATTGGATTGAGATTGGAAATAGATTTAGAAAAGTTCTTTATCAGTTTACTTTTTTTTAAAAAAAATATAGATACAATTTTATTTGATTGGATCTATCAGTTTCCCCCTCTTTCAATTTTGTTCTTAAAGGAAAAATAAATCTTTAATCAATATATTGCTTGTAAAGAAATCTGCATCAATGTCTCAAAAATCTATTATTTTCTTTGGTTTTTTTTGCAATTAAACGATCTGGCTATCTTTCTTGCTGATGTAATACTTCTATATGCAAATCTAGATTCAATCAATCAAGCTTGGATATTGTTCAAAAATTAAAAGGTTATATTTGTACTATAACCAACTTTTTGCTCTGTATTTAGTAATCATGATTGTTTGAATCTTAAGTCTCAGTAAGCTCTCAATCCTCTGTTAATATAGGGGAAGGGTTGATTAATGTAAATTTTACATTAATCAACAAAATTTACAAATCTTATTCCTCTTTCTCTTTAAAAAATACCAAGATCAGGAAGATAAATGGAATTGTTTTAATTAAAATAAAATATATAATTTGCCCTACTACTTAGAAAAGCTAAAGTTGTTGCTTGCACAGATGATCCTAACATTATGTCAATGTTATTCTGTGCAAACAAAAGGGGCAATTGAAACAATTGGTCATTTTGAACAGTTTTACTCATTAATGAAAATGTGCGCAGGTATAAAATACATTGTGCACAGAGATCAAACATATTATGCATGCATGAAATACATATAAAAAGATAACAAGTTCATTTAACAGGCAAAATATTATTTAGAAAAATGTATGACATTGTTTCAACACCCTACTGGCTTAATTTGTAAAAAGTTTGTAAACAAAACACAACATATTTTTAAAAATTGTAAATATTTGTATGATTACATCTCACATGAGAGCCTTAAACTAGGACTTAACAAAACTATATCTTAAAATTATTTTCCATATTTATATATTAAGACACTTCAATTACATTTTATAAGCCAGAAAGAGGTTACAGGAATTTTTGAACAGATAATATTAACTTGTTAATAAAAAAATTAATGCTTTTAACTAAATACATTTTTTTCAGTAGAATTATAAAAACATAAGTTTTAGAACTTGTGTAACAAACAAATGTTATTGCACAGTTTTATATAAAAAATGTTCAACAAAATACATTTTTGATTTCTTTAGATGACGTTTCAAATTTAAATGCTCAGCTAATATTAAAATGACTCGTGCAAATAACAAAAATGATTATAAGTATATTAGTGCATTTAAAATTTTATTGAATAATTTTCCCTTTATTACTTAAAGATGAAAAATCATACTGCGGTGTTTCTGAGAAAAACTTTCCCAAATTTCCACATCAAAAATATTTTTCATGCGACTTTTATCTAAATTCAGCATTAATCCAATTAGAAAAGAAATTAGAATTCATATTAAGAATTAATTATACCAAATTATTTATTAAATAAAAATTATTTTATCTGCACAACTTTTGCACTGATTTTTAAAAATAGATTTTTTTTTTTTTAAAGATGTGAAAATTTCATTAAAAAGCAAGAAAATGAAAGGATGATAAGTTTTAAACAATGATCAATTAAAAATCAATAGTCTCATCTAAAACTTTTGACAATGTCTTATGTTATTTAAAGCTTCTTGAAATACCTGCAGATGTCATAAATCAATACATTATGCAGGCATTGTTGTTTCTAATTTGCCTTTTCTCAAGATATAAAAATCTCCCCCAAAAGATTTCAATACTAAAAGACAAATTAATTATTATTTTGTTTATTTTTTTGCATCGCATGATTTTTGTGAGGATGCAAAGCAGATCATTAATAAAAGCAGTAAAAACTGAACAAAATTATTTTCTAAGGATTACATTTACAAGTAATCTAAGAAAATTACAAACTCATTTCTTAAAAAATGAGTAAACATTAAATGAGCTTAACAAAATACACATTTTACACAAAATTAAAAAGAAGAGCACCTTATACAGACGGAAATATAATTTAATCTAACACGATGAGTCTAGAGATTTCTTTTTTAAATAATTTGTGAAAATTAGAAATTGACTTCTAATGAAATGAATAAACATTTTAAAGGGGAAAAAATATTTTTAATATAATGCATATAAAGAACAAAACAAAAATAATACAAACTAAAGCACACTTCCTATAAGTAAATTTAAAAGGAAATAAAATTTGCTCCAAAAATAAATACAATGAATCATTTCCACAGGAAGAACATATAAACTAATTAAAATAATCACATCAACAATAGTATGTATTTATGAAGATCACTCATTAACATGCATATGTTCATCCAAGTCATGTTACTTAAGCGAAGCAATTTATTACATAATAACTGAAAAAAGAACATTTAATAATAGCATACATAACAACTATCACTAACTTCCCTCTTTGGATTTTGTTCAAAACATTTATCAAGCTGCCTTGAGGTAGATGTGAACAATGTTATATTTTATGAGAATTTTTTTTTTAAAAGGAAGATCCTGATAGTATTGAAAAGAAGCAAGCCCATCATTTGACCTTCCAAAGTCATGGAAAGGTCAACTCATATCCTGTTTTTTAATAATTATTTGGATCAACACAACTTAAGGAACAGAGTATTGGAAAAAAAGCTGTAAAATATATGTAGAAATTTAATAATTGCTTACTTTTAATTACTCAAGATTTTTTATGAGATTCCTTGATGTATTGTTAAGACAATACATAATGAAAAAAAATAAAAATAAATAAAGAACAAATTTTTTAGTAAATAAATTAAAATTTATGACAAGTCATATAAAGGTTTTCAATATCTCCATTTGTTTAACATTTTTTTTCTAAGCTGATAATTGCAGGTCATCACAAATGAAAACTGATAAATAATGTTAGAAAGTTTAAAAAAGAAATATTATTATGTAAAAATTTATACATAATCACTATAACATGGACATAAAGCAAAAATTATGTTTATAATATCAAATTATTCATTGAAAGCCAATAAGAAATAAGAGGCATCAATTTTACAAACAGCAATATGAAATTACTTTCAAGATATTTTCTCTTTCATTTACCCTTCAATAAATACTTTATCACAGATCAATGTTAAAAGGTCTAGATTGTCTCTGTTAAGTGATTTAATTTTTTTTACTGATTTTCTTAACTTTCACATCAATTATTAGAACTTTTTAATCAAATAAAAGACAAATTTCAAGAAATTTTCAAAGCCAAAATTAATATTCTTTACAATATATTTTAATGTGCAATACTTAAGACACTAACTCTCTACATTAACTTCATTTCCATTATAAAAATGCTAACGAAATTTTGACAATAACAGCAATGGCTGAATACAGAATGTACAAAAATGATATTAACAATGTTAAAGAGAAAAATAAAACAATAACTAATAAGAGGGAAAACATTTCTTGAAAAATAGCACAAACTAAAACACTGACCTAAGACATCCTGCATCTTTTTATGCAAAATTATATTTAATAATATATTTCAATATATTAACAGGTATTTAAAGTCAGTATCTTACTATTGTGTTAGAACTTTAAGCAAAAAAGTTTTATGAAATGATATCTATGTACAATAGTTGTTTATGACAAAAATTTACTTCAATAATTCTGTGAAATCCAAAAAAATACTAAACATCACTCTGAAATTTTTTTAAATACACAGATTTTGTATTCGGGAATTCACTTTTTCAACATACATCTATATACAGTAACAACCTTTAAAAAACAAATAAACATTGATTACATTTTTAAAATAAATCAAAACTAATAGTAATAAAAATACAGAAACTTCTAAATAAAAATATTGCAAGCTCAACTGCACAGCTAAAATAACAACAAATCCACATACTATTAACACAAAATAAATATACATTTTCAGACATATTAAAAATAATTTTATAAATACCATCTACTCTTTTTCACTGCATCTAGGCAGCTAAATACCTTCATGTATTAAACAACACTTTCTTCCAGTTGCTCATCATATTGCACACTAGCATAGGATCTGACCAAGACCGGCTGAAAAATGACTAGAAACAGATACCTGACCTGTGTGATTCTTTTGGTAAACATCAACAACAGTTGATTGCTAAGATTCGCCAACACTAAAAACCCATCCACAGATTTTGTGAAGGTGGAGTTGGCAATCACACTGAAAAGAAAATCTGAAAAGATAAAGATCTCGATGTTTGTCTTTAAAATGCAAACACTCTCGTTAAAGACATATCCACCATTCATCAACAAAGATCTTAAGCCCAAACCTGGAAAAAAAAAAAAAAAAAAAAAAAAAATTGAATATGTATTTATATTTGAATAAATTCAGTAAAAGTGTCTAAGAACAAATTATTTATTATTGTATTAAAAATGAATTTTTATTTCAATTATTTTCCATTTCTAATTCATTATTAAAAATATTATGGACTTCTGAAATAATTTTTTCTAAAATTTACAATATGTGCCATCTTATCAATGGAATTAAAATTTAATAGATTAATTGATTATCTGGTAATTAAGTTCCAATAGCATTAAAAGATTGTATTGTTATTAAGAACACACAAATCTACTAAATTTGGAAATTAGAGCATAAGAAAATGTATGAAAAATCTATCACAAAATTCCATCCTAATTATTACTCCATTACATGTAAACATTTTAAAATAGAAAATTTTCAATTTAGTTCTGAACAGCAGTTGAACATACAATAAAGTCATTCTATTTACAAATTAGTATTTCTTTTATAAACAAAAATAATAATTTTCTTCCTTTTACTACCACTGTATTTCATAAATTATTTTAAGTGATTAGTTATAAAATTCAATGGAATTAAAATTGGACTATAACAAAATAAAATGTAATGAGAAGATTTTTTTTTTTAAATTTTAATTTTTATATTGCCAGAAAAAGCTACAATAAAGAAATTATTACAATCATTCTATAAAAACTGATTCTTATATTAGGTACACATCTAAAGCTACAAAAATAAAGTGATCAAATCTGATAACTTAAAAGTTACATCAAATAAGTTATAATTAAGATAAATGTTTAAATGTTCATTATTATCTTGAAACAGCATATCACAGCTGTTAAAGCATTACTTTAGAAATAGAAATTGGAATGGCCTTAAATAAATAAAGAAAACATAAAACTAAGGTGTCAATTCTAACTAAAAATTATCATTTGAGTCAGGTACACTTATATAATATAAAAACGATGTAGCAATGATGCAAAGATAAATAAAAATTTCATAAAACTCAAGGGAGCAAATCAATAAAATAAAACAATGTTAAAAATCATTAAATGTAGCAGAACTATTTCTCTTCTAATTCTTCAGTATTTGGAAGCAAGAAAATTATCTAGATTCAAAATATTCTATCAAATAATAAATTGCTGAATAATTATTTTTAACTGAACTTCATTCATCATTAATTATCACCACATTTTATAATTTATTTTCCATATTTGGAAATGTTACAAATATTTTGCTTTTCTAGTTCCAGTAAAGAATATATTTTTACTTCTTTGTATATGATATTAAACCACAAAGACATCAACACAAAATCATATTTAATTTAACAGCTGATGCAACGTTTGTTTAATTACATTTTATACAAATATTGGGCAGGATAAATTTGTGGTGGTTAAAAAATTTATTTTCTCTTAATAAAAGAAAAGAAAATATTTCCATTTCAAACATTGCTATATGTATTAGCTAATGTAAGAATAATTCCCAATTATTTCAAAATATGGAATTTACTGTAGTACAACTGTGGGTCAAAAAAGTAGAAGTGTTTTTTACAATTTAATATTATGTATGTAATATATTAATATTATTTTAACTATTTTTCTTTCCTTATTTCAAATATTACCAGAACACAGTTGTTCATTTTCACACAGCTAAGTTTTAACTTTTAGTTACTTTTAGAAAGCAAACAATGCATGCAATTAAAACTTACCCTGAGAGTGAAGTCCCAGCTACCAGTAGATAAAGCAGTACCGTCAGGAGATACTTTTAAACAGGTAACTCTGTTTTCATGGCCATATAGGATACTAAGCCGTACACATTTTAGACTATCCCAAACATTTACTGTATAATCATTATAACCAGCAAACAACAAGCGCCCTAAGGGGAAAAAAACTCTTTATAAACATAACTTAAAATGAATGTAATTTGGTTGATATATTTAGGATCACAAACATACTAATGAAATGAAACTAGCACCTTAAAGCAAACTACAAAGTTCAGTGGTTTCCACAAGAAATAAACATTTAGTTTTAAATAGAATAGGCAAAAGTTTTACAATTGTTTCATAAATCAACAAATACAACATGCCATGATAATATTCAGATGTACTGCTATAGTGGCATGTAAAGATTATCCAATTTTAATCATTGTGCACTGGGTCACGTGATTTCTCATTTTTAGGAAGCCAAACATTGTGGCCGGGTCACAAGATATCTCATTTTCATCTTTTTTTGGCTGAATTGATGCATAACCAACCAGCCAAATATTTTTGTTACATTACCAAGGTAACGAAGCCTTACACATTCTTATGACAAATGATTAGCAAAATAACTGAATGTTGACATTCCAAGCATGTGGAAACAATCGGTCAGTAAAGCCAGTATGTCAGTAGATTTGTGCTGATCGTTTAACGTACCTTATAAAGTGCTTTATTATTGTACATTTTGTTATTTCAAAGTTCATGTTTTAATTCGTAAGGAAACAGCTTTTTAAAATGTAAAAAAATCTTATATAATAAATAGACGTACAAAATATATATTAATATTTAAGAATACTTTATGTAAATATCATACCAAATGCAAATTAAAAATGTGCATATATGCATCCTATAGCTTGCCAAGCATGCTTCTAAAGCATTCAAAAATATGCAGGCCCTGGGGGCATGTTGAGGGTGCAGAGTACAGTATGCAATGTGTTTAGTTTATCACAGTGGCATTGCAAATGAACCCTATCCACATAATCCGATTCTTAACCACAAAAATAAGACACCCCCCCTTTTTTTATATGCAGCATTCATTTAATTTCTAGAATGGTGCAAGTTAAGAGATTTATGATTTTCTTCTGCAGTTTAGAATAAAGATACCATTTATATTTATTTTCTAAATATTTTAATCAAAGTAATTGACAAATCAAGCAATGCTTACTTGTCACAATAAACAAATGCAGTTGTAAAATTACATGTTATTAACTTTGGTAAGTTTTTTCAGTATATCTCTCAATATATGGCATCTGTATACCTTATAATTTTTAATAATTAATCAAGGCAATCCAATATTCATAAATGTCTATACTTAAAGAAAAAAAAAAGCATTTAAATAATGGTGATATTTAAATGCTTTTATATAGAATAAAGGTATAAGGAACAATAAGACTATATACTTATAGACGATTAAACGTTTCCCCCAAAATAGTCAATGCAAAAACTCTTATTTGTGATTTTTACAATTATAGCATGCTCCAAAACAATTATGAAAAATTAAAAGATTGATCAAAATAATATTCAACATAACAAAACAACACAAATCATGCTCAAGGCAACCATTAAATATTTAATTTAATACTTACCACTCACAGAAAAGTCAACAGAATTAACACCAAATATAATACTTTGTTTGGAATAAACCGCCACTTCTCGATCTGCCCGCAAATCAAATAAGCGACACTATAAAATAAAATAAAAATTACTGTTTGTAGTGAGAAAAGCAATGTTTATTTCAAACAAAGCCATTAAATCACATGCAATTGCAATTATTATTGTTACTAACTTTTCTAAGTTAAAATGAAGAAAAAAATAAGTCAAGAAATTATGTATTTTCCAACATCTACAAAAGCTGTTTTGATCTCAAATTCTTTAATTGAATCTAACCAATTGTTTCTTTTAGTTGATAAAAACAAGAAAAAGGGATTAAAGTAGAAAAAGAGATCAATTTTTAGATTTGTTTTCTTCTCCATTTAATCATTTTTTTCTTTCAAATTTGAGCAGCATGCCAAACTTGCGCAGACTCACAGTAAGTAAATTATAATAAATCACATCAATCTATACATGCTCAAACCTATTTACTTATTTTATAGTTCTGTGTAATTTCTGTAGGCATTTCAAGGACATTCGTTTTCCCTACTCTTCACTCTTTCTCCTTCTCTATTGTCATGGTTTCGACAAAGCTTGTTTTTTTTTTCTCACACCAGTATGTTTTGGGAATACCTTCGAAATACCTTAACAGCTGTGTAAAAAAAAAAGAAAAAAAAGAGTGACACTGTTACCTGCTACAACGTTGCGAGACAGACAACCAGTAACGAGATAGAAAATGTGACCTTGAATCGCCTACAGAAAATATACAGACTACAGACTAATTATTCAGATTGAATGGTTTTCTTTTTACACATCTTTTAATTCAAGAATTTCAAAGAAAAGGCTAAAATGGGACAAATTACCAAAATAAATGTTCACTGAAATAAAGAGAGAGAGAGTTCTTACAAGTTAGAACCATAGTAATATAATCAGTACTAAACAGATGAATCTTTACAAAAAAGGAAAAGAAAGAAAGAAAAAAGGAGCAAAATAAATTATAGAATTATTAAAAGGTGAAATTTATGAATTTCATCCATTTCATGCTCATCAGCCAAAATAAACATCAAATTCATTATAGATAATTAAACATAAGACAGATATATAAATCAAAATGACTAGATACAGACTCTAAATATCAGCAATTGGCTTTCCAAAATTTAACAAATTATTTCAGTTTAAAAGTCAAAATTAAAAATTAGAAACTATTAAGAATAACAATCCATTAATTAAAAGATGAAAGATTATCAGGTCAAATACAAAAAGTATAAAAGATCACTTACTGTAGAATCATCAGAACCTGTCGCAATAGCATCTCCACTTGGATAAAACTTAACAGAATTGATATCTGATTCATGACCTTCAAACTGTTGTACACATGTCCCAGTTCTCATGTCCCAAACTAAAGCTTGACGATCACACCCCTGGAAAAGAAGATGATATAAAATTAAGATACCTAAATGATTTACTTGAAATTTAATAATAAGTACGAAAAGAAAGAGAACTAATATTGGCACTAAAAATGGAAAATTCCATCACAATTGAAAAAAATAAGAAATGTGCCTTTTAAAATCTAAAAAGTATAATTAATGTAAATCATTTCCAACAAAGATTAAACAAGTTATTAATTCATGATTTAAGGGGGGGAAAGTCACCAATACTCTTGAACAAAAGCTATTTTCTTGATTACACATATTAATTAAGAATATACAATTATTTCCAAACATAGAAGTCATTACTTCAATAATTGATAATATTCAAATCAAAGGATTAATTCATAATCTTTTTTTCAAGGCAATATGAAACAATCAAATGCTGATCAGATATGGCTACGCTACCATTATAAATATCATCAACAAAATCTTTGCAATAATGGAAAATGTTTTTTTCCAAGAAAATAATTCTTAAAAGCTAATTATGGAAATCAATGGAAATATGGAATATTCAAAAGTTACAGAACATATTCGGAATTATCTTAATTAGAAAGACACAAGTAATCTGTATATTTCAGATCCTGACACGAGATTTAAAAATATATTTCATTAATAAAATATCAATGAATTATCTACTACTACAAAGAATCCTCAACAGTGTGAGAATTTAATTTTGCATAAAATATTAATTATATTATATATATATAGTTCTTACTAAACTTTAAGAAGCTCTGAGCTAGAAGTTTGCAAATTTCAGTACCTTCCCCCCCTATAAAGGTGAGGGATGCAATAAATCAACTGTTATTACAAAGAAAATCATTCAGAAATAAACATAATAACAGCAATTTTTTTTTTACTCCTTTCACTACTAATTCTGCCCAACCCAGTAGTGAAACTTCTATGCCAGTGAGCCATTTTCTGTTTCACATGAGGGGTGTAGGATGCAAAGCAAGTTATCACTAAGGAAGTCTTCACTTTGTATTTTGAAATCCAAATTTGAAAAAGAAGGCTATTAATACAAAACTTGATCAGTCAGCTTGGGGTTGGTTATTAGTGACAGGTTTAAATACACTTTCATTAGTATACTTGACCCTTTCTGGTATAGTGATTACAAAAGAAGACAACAATTTAAAAATTTTCTTTAAAAACTCCAAAATTGCTAGAAAATAGCAAATGATTTCTTTTAGAAAAACATGGCAGAATGAGCAATTTTAGTTTCTTTTATGGAATTTTATGTTAAAAATATCACAATTTTTTGTCCCAAATTTGGGATTTTTTTTTTTTTTTGAGTTCTTAAGAATTGAAATTTTATTAAAATCAATCATCCATTCTTCTACAATATCCATGAGGTTTTCAATCATAGTTTTACTCAAGTTTCAGTTTAATTTAAGAGCAAACCAAAATACGTGATCAGCAAGTGTCCTCATATGGAGACACCGCTTGCTTAAGACATCTCTTACTTTGTTCGCAGAGCTTCTGCGCTACTGCATCTCTTGATATGAAAATGTAACTTGATATTTAGCAGAAGGATGCAATTCTGTATTTGGGGTGGGGGCTGTACATTTATCTTTAAATTCAGGAGAAAGAAATCAATGTTTGATGCCAGAAAGCATTTTACATTTCAGATTTGCCTTTTGTTCCATACTGTTACTTTTGTTACACTCTCATGTTCTGCTTTATTTTTTACAACTTTTTTTCTGTAAATATTTACTTTTATACAGCCACAACTTTTTATTAATTTTTTTTCAAAAATATGCAATTTTTTAAAAATTTAGTTGGAAAATATATCCACTAAGATGACTCTTGAAGATATGTGCTGTGCTGAACTAAAACAAATGTGCAAAACAAACTATGTCCCATTATATATTAGACAAAAAGATACTCCCATATGCTTTGAGAAATTTCATGTCAAATAACGAGTTATTTTTAATTGTTTTGTTTTTTACTTGATATTAAATTATTATATATAATTTTAATTTATTAAATTTGTATTAAATCATAACAGTTCTTATTTTTTAATTACTTATAATATTTAGCTTACAATTTTTGTAGTAAATATATTTTGTATTTTTAGTACTTTATTTTGCAAATCTAAAATATTTATAATTAATGCTATTGTCGTAAGGAATTTATGCCATTATTTTGAAAGATTTTTTGACACAGAGATTGCTCTAGACAGGTGGTGTCCTTAAACGAGGACACCATTTCCTTACAGAAGGTAAGGTACAACCTATTAATCACAATGATGGTATATTTCATTATACTTCAAGGATTTTAATAACCCATACCAGAAAGGATTAAAAGCAAAATTTTTAGTAGTTTAATTATTTTTCCTTTTTAGTCTTTAATTCATAATTCATTATTATAGTACATATAATAGAATATATGAAACCAGTATTTTTTAAATTCACTATTAGCATGAAATTAATATTTCATAATATTAATCAATTGATAATTAATTCTAAGAAAAATAATGTTAATAAGAGCATATAAATAATTTTAAAAAAAAACTATAATTCAAACACATCTATATGTGAGCAAAAAATCAATTAAATTGATTTATTTTATGAACATAAAACAAATCAATTAACTAAAAGTGTGTTGTATAGTAAAATGATATGTCCAATGTTTGAATACTAACAGCAGAGACAAAAACATTTCCTGTTTCAGATGGAGACAGATCAAGTGCCATAACATCCCCAGTATGTCCATGGAAACTTTGAATTAGGTGAGTACACTCAACATCCCATAAAGCACATGTACTGTCTCCACTACCTGTTAGGATCTAGAAATAAAAGTAATCATTTTAGAAGAACAAAATATAAATGATAGCAGCTTTATATAAAATTTACAATAAGAACATTATCAAAAAGCTTTTAAAGATTCTCTATATGAAGGACAATTTGCTATATTGCAAAAGTTATATATATATATTATTTTATATTATATATAATGTATATATGTAACATATATATGTATATATATATAATATTTTAAACTGTAATTTCAATTCTTATTAATTTCCAAAGTTTCATCTTAATTTAGCCCATAATAATTTCATTCTAAAAATATTCTCTTATTTCCTGGTTTCATTCCAGTTTTTTTTATATAATTAATTTAAGAGAAACTTTGTAAAATGCTTAGGTCGGAAATTCATACACACCACATGAAGGAATAGAAGAATGTCCAGTAAGCACATTCTTTTAAAAAAAGATCCCAGTGTTTCCCTTGCCTGGTTCGTGCGCGTATCGGAAATCCCTAGCAAAATCTTAATAGTATATTAGCACTATGAAAAAATAATTTCCCTATCAATATCTCATGTTTTATAAGACAAGGGATAATTTATTTCTCTTCTCTTCCCCACTTCTGCTCTTATAACGTGCTGTGGCGGATGTGCCTTGTCCGCTCCTCTTGTAAATAAATCATGACTGCCTCCCGGGAAAGAATAAAATGAAATTAAAAATGCAAAGTGTCTTCTCTGTCTGTGAAACGGCCTTCTGCTATTAAAAAATATTATGCTTACGTACATATATATCTGTCTATCTATCTATCTATATATATATATATATATATACTATTACTGACATTCAGAGAATATCTAAATATGGAAACAACCCCTTAACAGAAAATGTCAAATATCTCCCGATGTAATCCTGATATGTTAATCAAAGGTTGTAGTCCAGTTTTTTTTTTTTTTTTTTTTTCTGTGCAAAATTGATTCATGACATTAAAAAAAGGTATTGCCATAGGAAATTTCAAAGTTGTACAACTTTACATATGTAGACAGCCCTCTACGAAAATTTCAAGCACAACATTTTTCAGTATTAATTACTACCATTAAAATGATACTTTTAATTTTCACATTAGATGATCAATTGCAAAATAAATCTGGGTGGTTCCTTTCTTTTTTCAACGACTATGCTCAATAATATGAATAAAATATTACAAAACAATGTAAATCTCTTAGCAATTAACATCATAGGTCATAAATTTAAACAGATAACAAAACAGATTTAAACAGATAACATTTTGAGAATAAATAATTTCTAAAAATCTGCTTTATTAAAAGAAAGTAAATGATTAACATTCAGGAAAAGATATAGATAATCAATTTTCTATGGTTTATAAAAATACAATAATATATAGGGTATCCCACAAGGTATGCAGGGCATAATATTTACAGATTCGCATAGAATACGTCAAGACAAGTATTTTGATGTATAACTTGTGCGGTCACCAAATATAGCAGCATAGTCTAAGGTGTGAAGCTTGTTATGAAAACTTCCAAGAAAAGCCAAGTGAAAATCATTGTCTATTGAGAACTTTCAATGCAACAGCTTTTCGAAATGTCGCCCTTTCGAACAAACGACATGGCGAAGTCTGTAATCGAAGTTTGCAATTGTTTTCTGCAAAACATCTGTTCCAATTTCCTTGACTTTGATTTCAATTGTTGCTCTAAGTTGCCCAATGTTGAGGGCTATGTCAGATATAATGTGTCTTTTAGACGTCCCCATAATAAAAGTCACAGGAGTTAAGATCCGGGAAGTAAAGTGGCCACTCTATATCATTGCCTGTTTTCATAATGGAATCCTGATTCCATTACAAAATCTATTCGTTATCAGTCTACCGTGAAAATGTTCTACAAAGAGATCGAACTTTCGCTGAATGTGTTAAGATCTAGCATCATCTTGCATAAACCAATAATTGCTCATCTTGTCTATGTCATGCAAAAATGGGACGAACCGGCATTCAACACGTCAAAATAAGTTTCACCCTTGATATTTTCAATGAAAAATATTGTCCCAATGATGCCTTTGGCAGATAATGTATACCAATCTGTGAACCTAAGTGGGTGGAGTGGATGAATTATTAAATGAGGATTTTCAGTGGCCCAGAACCTTCAGTTCTGTTTGTTAATATACCCTTGGAGGTGGAAGTGTGTCTTGTCACTGAACCAGATTAAAATCAATTTTGTCACATTCAATCTTATTGATCAACATGTTTGGCCAATCAAACCTCCTTAAACCATCCAAAACCAGGCAGTGATTAATTGAATTGAGTTTTGTAATCCCCTCTTCATTATCCTATACACTGTGCTTTTTGACATATTGAATTGTTGTACCGCACCGAAGTTGATGGACTTCCTTCAGACACTTCTTTCACTTTATGAACATTAGCTTCTGTTCTTACAAGCTTCTCTTTTTTCCCCATTGCTAGCACATTGTCCAACACAGTTGCCAGTCTCCTTAAATCTTTCATACATTCTTTTAATCGTCATTTCGCTATGTTGTAGTGATTGTCAATTAAATTTTTTTTTTTCACTACAGCCGCTGGTGATTGTAATTCATGATAAGTCAGCACCATGAAAACACAATGCTCAATCAGATATTTGCTCATTTCAAAATCACAATGATTACTACAGTGCACAGTTATTTTCAGCAAGTCATGCACGACTCATTCTCCTCAAACCTTTTTTTCTAGCCTTATATACTGTGGCAGGAATCTGCATATTCACCTGCAGATGTGTTTTTCATCTCGCTGGTTTCCATATATTTGCATAGTCACCTAGGGGAACTTTCTTGTTGCGTAATCGCCACATGCATCGTAATTTCGAATACAAACATTGGATTTGTAATTAATGTTCTTTGTGTAATTAGAATATGATGCTATATTCGGGGACTCGCATGTTATATATCAAAATATTCATTTTAACAAATTCTATCCAAATATTAGATGCTGCATATCTTGTGGGACACACTCTCTCTCTATATTAATATATTATAAATATAATAAATAAATCTGAGTAACATTTTCTGTTTTCGATTTTGGTGCTTCTAAAAGGGTAAATCAAACCTTTAAAAATAATTTTTTTTTTACCTGCTGGTCAGAATTAGGGAAAAGGCAGCAAGACATATAACTAGTATGAGTTCCAACAGCTTTCTTTTTGGTAGAAACATCATCTTCAAAACTAAGAGGGTACACTGTAATTTTGTTGTCCAAACCTCTGCAATAATTTTAGAATTGAATAAGTAATGATTTTTTTTTTCCCCTTTTATCTGAAAACATTCAATATCTTTACAAAAGTGTTTTTTTTTTTTTTTCTTCTTTTCATTATAAGGCCAAAAGCTTCATTTTAAAATGTTATTTTGGCATTTGATTTTAATACATAACTATATTCATTTGATGAAAGGTAATGCAGCAACAAAAGATGAAGATTTAATACTTATTTTTTCAAATTTATCATGACTGAAATCTTTGGAAACATCAATAAGTAAAAATGAGAATAAATAAAATATAGATACACAAAATATAGTTGTGTTAATTGAACTAACAAAATTAAATCATAAAGGTTATGAATTTCAGAACTACCATTCATTGTTTCTTTGGAACTTTATAAAGTTAATAAACGAGAAATGAGCATTCAGCCTTTATTTATGATAATTCATTTTGAAACAAATTTTACAGCAGCTGTGCAAGCTAAAACTCTGGTCATATTTTAAAGTTAAAAGTAATAACTGAATTTGTATTCCTGATCAATTGATAAATTTGCATTTAAAAGTTTTCTGTCATAGATTCAATCTATATTCTGAACTAGGATTGAAAATCGATCTCTTCAAAATTATGCAGAACTAGACTTGTAATTTAATCTCATAAATTTATTAATGGGATATCAATTCAAGCAACCAAGTAATTTTTTTCCTTTCAACTGTGATAGAAAAAACATTAGAAATTTCCCAAACAAAATAAATAATATTTGTACGAAGCTTGGAACTTTAATAGTGGCAACTACTTATTTACATGGAATACAAAAATGATTTATGTCACCATGTTTTACAGTCCCTCAATATAGTAGCCAGCATTGTATACAATCCGTTTCCAATCATGTGGAAGTCGCAGAACACTCGGCTTGTTCTGTTGATAGTTCGAATGGGCCGGTCTACTGCCAAAAGAATCTCTGGAACAGTTGCCATGAAGTGGTTCCTTCATCTTAGGAGTTAAGTCAAAGTCACAAGGGCTTAGATCTGAGGAGTATGGTGGATGGTAAAGCATTTCCTAGCCCCATCGATCGAGAAAAATCAACCACACCTTGCGCTGCATGCGGCCGAGCAATGTCATGCAAAATGATAGGGACGTTCTGCAGCAAGTGTTGTTTTTTTCTCAAAGCTGGTCCGAGATGGTGCTCCAAAAATGAGTAGTAATACTGCGCATTGACGGTCTGCTGTTCGAGAATGGTATGTGTTAGAATGACACCATCACAGTCGTACACTAGAATCAGCATAATTTTCACATTGCTGGAGGTTCTGAAGAAATTTCGAACTTCGTGATGATCCATTATGACGCTAGTCGTTTGATTGGAGTTTCAGTTTTGGCTGGTACGATCTGGTCCAAGTCTCATCCAGTGTAATAATATGGCGTAAAAAAGCATCTCCTTCATGCTCATGGTGCTCCAGGTCGGCATCGATCACCGTCCATTATTTTGGCACCAGCATACACTTCTGCTTCACTGACACTAGGACAACCTGACCAATGCATGTCTGCCAAATTTTGGCATCCTTCAATGAAGGCTTTTACCCATCTAGCAACAGTTGTGTAAAACAAAGCAGATTCCCCGCAAGCCTCTTGAAGCCTTAGATGACATTGTTGCGCAGTACAACCTCTGGCACATTCAATTTTTATCCAACTCCATTGTTCTTGTTTTGAAAACATCCTGACAACACTTACTTTAGACCACAAGCTAATACAAGGACCAGTTCTTCGTGTCACTCGGCATGAGCATGTCATAGGAAGGTCAAATCTTTTTGCTGAGAGGTAAGGTAGATATGTAACTAACGTGTGGTATATGTGGCATTCTTTAGTTTTGTTGTGTAGCGTTTTTACAGCAGTGTTACCACTATTAAAGTTCCAACCCCCGTACATAAATGATAGCATAGATATACAGATCCTCCAAATTGTTATGTCATATATTCGCTTTGATTCTTACACAAATTAATATAATGACTGAAGAGTAAAATCTTGGCATTTTTAAACCATTCTTTTTACTAAAATTGAAGATAAAATGCTTAATTTTATGATTCAATGATTTTGATTATTTATTCAGAATAATATAATTGAATAAATTATGAAAAATGAAAGTATTCATATTTCTAGGGAATCAAATATGAATAGTCTGTTTTTGTTTTAATATTTCAATGGGAAACTGTTTTCAATTTTGATTAGAAAAAAGTAGAACTAATAAAGCTATTACTCTAATTTATACACACACACACAAACAAGCTCTTTCTCGTATCAGACCCAATTATTCTAGTGCATGGTTTCGGAATCATTTGAGCATCAGTACTGTTGCAAATAATAATAATAATAATAATAATAAAACGCTTTTGATTTATTAAATGAATATTCAGGCAAGATTACGGATCGTATGTCAAATTTATAAATAAAAATTTTAAATACATGTTTTCAAATATTTCATGCTTAAATTGTGAATTTTAGATTAATCCAATAACAATAAATTACAGTAACATAATATGCTAAGCTGAAACTCACCCACATGCTACCATATTTCCAGAGGGAGCATATGCACAGGCCATAACCCATGTTGTTGGCATAGTGATAGCATGTTCCTGTAAAAGAGATAGTTAAATTCAATTCTAGTACTTATACTTACAATTTTTTTTCTCTATTTCTTGATGAGCATTTATTATTAAAATTTAAATCCAGAAATAAATAATTTTTTTATTATGCCAATTCAAAGTGTTAATGTGAATTTAAAAAGAATATTTACTTTTGAAACATGAAAACTAATGTATGTATCAATTTATCTTCATCAATTAACTACATCTCGGTTGTTCATAACAATAAAACTGATACTTATTTTTCAATTAATGCTCCAATAATTCATTCAGAAGAGAGAAAAAAACCATAATAAGGGTCAAGTTAAATGAACCATCTACAGAAATATAAAGTAATGGTCAAAACTGTTTTATTGATGTATTGTGTGTGTCTGTGTGTGTTTTTTAGAGATTAAAATTACAAACAATATTTTTTAGCATTTTTTATTTTTTTATTTGGCACCATTCTTTTAGTATGCACTAATAACATCTCTAATTTTAGTTTGATTCTGACTATTGAACTTTTTTCATTATATTTATCATTTTACTATTTCATTATATTTATCATTATACTTGTTTTTTATTTATAGTTTTAAATAAAAATTTATTACAGTTATAGTATTTATAGTTTTTGCTAAATAATACAGACTGTATACTGCAGTTAAGTTATCTTTCTTAATTAAAAATAATTTTTTAATTAATCAACATAATTGTAGCAATCACATGAACATTTTATAAGCATCTATTCTTCATGGTGATGTATTCACCGAAATAAAGAGTAGTAATACAAAATAATGTTATTGATAAATAAAAGAAAAATTAGAAAACATATTAAAATTTATTTATATATTTCAAATATATTCTGCTCTAGAAAATTCAAATAAAAATATTAATATTTTTTATACATACCTTATTTGTAGTAAATGCATCCCATATAATCATTTTACCATCCTGAAAGAGAGAAAATATAAAATAAAATAATACACATAAAAAGAAATCCACACTGATAAAAATAAGAAAACAACTTGAAGAATAAGAAATAATGTAACAATTTATATTTAGGAAATTAATATTAATTCAATAATATTAAAATATACATTTATTAGATAATGTAAGAAAGAACTTAGGATTTTATTCAGACATGAAGAATATCTGAATAAAATCTAAAATTGTTTTCATATATAGTCATTTCTTCAATTTTCATACACATATCTAAAATTAAAATCATCGCTTTGATTAGAGAAACCTAATAAACTATATTTATGTATAGATCATTAAAACAATAGATTATATTGAAATTATATTTGACACAATGATTATTAAAATCTCATTTCAAACTAAAAATGATAAATTATTTTATCTAATAATGAAGCTCCATGAACTTAGCTTCTAAAGAAGAAAAACAGTTTATTATGTATTTATATATTTGTAACCTGAAAAATATATTCTCCAATTGTTTAAAGAAAATGCATAAATACAGTTCTTGCCTTTGGAACTTATACTAAAAATTCAGCTCAGATAATTTGCAGATTGACAATAGTTTGTATTCAAAGTATTCAGAATCTATGAACAATCAGAAAGAAAATAGCCATGTAATATAGATTCTTCGTTAGGAACTGTTTGGGTTAAATCAGAGTTAAAATAATGACACTAGGAGTGGGAAAATTAAAATAAAATTTTAAAAATATTTCATACCTGAGAAGAACTAACAATATGTCTTTTGTCTAATGACCAATCTGAACATAGAACTTTTCCCTGATGACCCTTTAAAACTCTTCGAGGTTTAATATTTAAATTCTGTATTGGTTCTAACCTCTCTGCAACTTTATATACTGAAATAGAATTTTTTAAAAACTTTAGTAACAATCAAACAAAAAATAATCACACTAATTAAAATTTATGGGAAAATTAAAAATACATTAAGCCAGCTAAAATTGTATTATTGGCAATGAACAAATGAAGATGCATAATTCTTTTCTGAAACAATATCTATTCTTCAACATTTTGAATAGAAGTAGAATTTCCAATATAATTTGAAAAATATATGGATAAATTTTCTATCGCATATATTTTAGGTATATAGAATTTTAACATATGAATTCAATTTTTAATATAAAGCTTTACCAATGGCAATTTTCAAGCACTATCTGAAATTTTAACAAGCATTTGAAATTCTTCTGCAACCCCCCCCCCCAACTGTTTTAGCTTGAGAATATCTTTAAAAAAATAATAATAAATCTATGGTTCTATTTTATTCAATAAATAACAATAAATTTGTGGTTTTATTTTCCATTACTATTATTATTATTTTTTTTTTTTTTTGGTAAAATTCAGTATCATTTTCAATTATGTTCGGTTTATTCTAAAATGGGATACCACTTGGGATTTTTAAAAATAAAATGTCAACAAAACAAGAATATTTAACAGTAAAAAGAGTATAGAATTTAACTTTTCATACAGAAGAGATGAAATTGGTACTTCAAATAAGATACTAAATGAGTTTAGTGATTGCACAGATTTGGAGGTTATTGTAAGAAGGTGCTGAAAATAAAGGATTCAATCATAGCATGCTCAATCTGTCTCAAATAATGATTTAAAAATTTTAATTTTTTTATATGTTAGTTTTAAATTGAAAATATTTATACTTAAAAAAAAAAAGAATTCTAAAATTATTTTGCAATAATAATTGTAGCAACTCTTAATATTAAACTATTAATCTTCTTTCAATAATGTTGTAATGATGGAAAGGATATGATCGCCCCAGATGCAATGAAAATGCATCTATTTATTTATGTCACATTTTAAAGAGAAATATGATCAGAGAACAGTAGCTGCTTGTCAGTTTAAATATTAATAACTGCAAAAATATTTGACACTAGAATAGAATGAAAATTTAATTTTTTTTAAAAATATATCTTTAACTCTAAATAGCCCCAAATTTGTAATTGTAATAATTAAATTCTAAAGTGAATAAACATTAAATTCTCACTAAGTCAATATGAAAAAGCAAAGAATAACTAACAAGAAAAAACAAATTCACTGAGCAAAAGAAGCATTACAGAGTTAGCTATGTTTCAAATCTGTGTTGTGACCAAAGGAACAGAGCTACTGTAAAACTGAAAGGGAAGAAACTTTGACGTTCTCCTTTAGCTACCATACAAGTGAATTTTGATGCTTTTGAAAACTGTCTCCAGGGTGGCCAGCATTTCTACTGTTTTAATTTCTCTGACATTTTTTTCAGATGTTTCTAATATCTTCAGAACAATGTCACTTCATTTTATTTTCTTTAATTATTGCACAATATGTTCTTAACTGTATTTGAAAAAATGTTCCACTCTTTTAACTAAATTCATTGTAAAATAAAATTTAATGCTCAGAAAAAAATTATTTCCACTTATTGAATTTCAGATAAACTTCAATTAAGTAATGTCTTTCTTTTTCTTTTTTTTTTTGCAAATATAATAATCAACACTGTGCCCACCTAGATTGATTTTTAGCCAATCAGTCATATCTCAGAACTATTTTTCAAATCTATGCGAGAAACTGCAGTACAAAAATATATGCACATTAGTGGAGTGTTTAGGAATGAAATGATTTGTTTCCTTCCAACAGGGTCTCTATTCATATTGTTTACCAACACACCAATCAGAACTGCACTATAATTTTACTAACAGTAAATAAAAAATTTACCTACAAATACAAAATGAAATCTCTCTATCAAAATAAGAAAAATTCTTCAATGATATCAAAGTTGCATTGACTTGTAGCTCACCGACTAAAAAAAATCACCATAATGCTGGCTGAATACTCAACTTGTAAAAAAGAGGAGGAAAGAAAAGTAGAAAATTGTTCCTTATCATCTTGTTCTTTATTGCATAAAGAGAAAAATGTTTTAGACATATAAATTTTAAAAAAGATAGCATGAATGAATCTTGTAAATTTTTGTAGCAAACAGCTTCATATACCATCGAAAAGCATAAGATAAATGCTGCCCTTCACTTTTTGAAAAAAAATTTCAGAAAATTACGAGAGAAATGTGCACCTATAATGTATCAAACAACCCAAATTTCTTGTTTTTAATATTATTTTTAAATTAAAAAAATTAAAGAAAATATTAGCAAAAACACCCATCCATATAAAAATTTAGTTAAATCAGCATTCGTAATACTTAAATATAAACAAACAAAAAAAAAAATGTTTTAAGGAAATATTAGTAATAACATCAAATACTCTATAATTCAGTAAAAATATCTCCGAGAAGAGTAAAAAAATAATTCTTGTAAAATAATTAAAATAAATTGTTTCAGACAATGGGGTCAATACTTTACATCCAATTTTGAACATTAATAACCAAAATTCATACTTTCACTCCTGTAATATGCGGTATGATCATTTGATATTCAAAAAAGGAAGAAGAGGGAAGGAAGGAAAGCTTCATATATCTTTTTAAATAAAAAAAGATTCTTCTAAATAAAGACCTTTTTATAAAAGATCTTTTTACAATAAAGTTTAAAATCACAGCAGTAACAGGAGCTGGGCTTCAGTTAGGCTGCCTTTACCCTAAAATCATTTTAGCTAATTATATTGATGACGTTCTGAAAAAAAGCAAACAAAATCTTTTGGCAGAAATATTATATATTTATACATACATGCAATACCTGAGACACGGTAGTAATCTTTCTTCTCCATAGTCTGTTTTAGACTATCAGCAAAAGTTTGATTAGTTGCCAACGATGTATCATTCTACTTATGAAAAAATACCAACAAATTATCATGTTTGATAAAAATTACCAATTTATAAAAAAATGTTCAGTTTTGTAATAATTTTCGATTTTTTACGACCTTTCAGAATTCCCTGACAATTCACAGTCAACTGGCCAACTCGCATATCCCTAACTTACTAAATTTATCTTCTTCCTTAGATTTTATAGTTAAATAACATTTCAATGTAAAAATATAAAATAAAAGATTAAAAACATTTAAAATAATTTCAAAGGATATTACACTTTTGATGTGCAAGTTGAAATTGCTGAGAAATAGACAAGCAATACCAAGCACAAGGTTTTATTTGCTTTTGATAAGGCACAGTTGTTGATAAGAAGTACTGTTCATTTCATTATCTCAAGACTCTTTTCGATAATTCTATCTAAATAAGGGGCGAGATATATAAGATGAGCACATTCCTAGAATTCTTCCATTCTTGCTTTCACTTCATTAGTTACTTTTTTGTGCATTTTTTTTTCTTGCATGTATGAGAATGTCATGAAGTTTCGTACTCTACTATTTTATTTTAATTCAAAAGTGCAGGCTGATTGCTTATATGGCAAAAAACTTTTAGCTCACAAGGCAAAAAATCTTTTAGAAGCGACACAATTTATATATATCATAAAATGTGACCAAGATTATCTGTTGTTAATATTAAGATGTTATTAAAAAAATTCTATAGCAAAAAAAGCATTTAACATAAAAAATTAGTTTGTAAAAAGCAAATTATGAAATCTTAAGAACAGAAATCTCCCATTTGTTCACCTTAATTTAATGTTTAGGCACCTTACAATAAAAATTGCTCTAAAGCATTTTATTACAAATTAGTATTTTTTCCAACAGTATTACAAGTTATATGCAGCTTTTGTGCCTCCTAAATCAGCAGATGATACAAGTTTACTATACTATTTATTGTAAATGCTTCCTCTTTTTATCTTCTCTTTCACCTCTATTTTGACTAAATAAATACATCCTGCCACATGCACAAAAGTGGAGGATTTTCAAATCTGTGAATGAAGAGGATATATATATATATATATGCAATTATATTTTTTAAACTAATTTAAATCCAAATGAATTTCCATATTTTTTTTTTAATCTTAAACTGATAAATGCTATTTCATTCTAAATTTCTAATTCAATCTTCATTTTCTCTTATTTCCTAATTCAAATTCCATTTTTTTTATTTAATTATTTCCAATATGCACCAAAAAATTACTCAAGTTTTAATTGTCGAGCGCCATATAAAGAGATGAAAATCTCCAACCCTCACACATTTTTTCAAAGATACTAAAGATTCCCTTTCCTAAATCTACACCTGTAAGAATCTCTTTGTAAAAGCACCAAAGGAAAAATCTCTTGCATTTTCCTCCTGTGCCTCAATATAGACAAATGCTACCATGCTCGTCATGGAAAAATAAACTGAAGTTAATCCAAATCTGTTTTCTTTTCGGCCACTCATCTGCAAAACTATGTTACATATTTTTATATATTAAGACTCGGAGGCTATTTATTCTCCGTTGTCATAAAAATATCATTAAAAATTCTTAGTAAAAAGCAATTTCTGGACTTTTCCCCCTTCTATTATAGAGTAAATCCCAGAATATTGTGCAATTGTACTACAAAACCCAAATCAACCAACCTAAGATATTGTGAAAATTCAATACTATACTGAACAAATGTTTAAAAGATAACTTTTTGTTTTAACTTTCATTAAAAATTATCAAGCTAGTCTATTCTAACATATAATAAGTTTTCATATTATTCTGAAATGAATTTCTATTAATGATCAAAATAATATACCAAAAGATATTCAAACAAGAAAAAAGAAATATATACATCCCTTATTCAATTGTATTTTTAAAAAACTTGAAATTTACACCTAAAATAAAATAAAGTTGCAATTAAATTTTCAAAACATTTAAAATTATTTCAGGATGTAAAGGTTTTAATCCATAAGTTAGCACAGCTAAAAGATAAAAAATTTGAATTTATGAAATAAATTAAATTTTTGAAAATATACAATAAGTATTTCTGATTGAAAACTAAGTAATCACTCAAAATTTATTAAAATATCTAATATTACATCATAATTTTAACTGGGTGTTCATAAGAATTCAATCTATCTAAATAATAACAAAAAATATAATTCATTGAAATTTATTAATAAAGTTCCATTACCCTAATTTTCATATTATATGTAAGTTACATATATCAAACTGTAATGAATAAGCTATCATAAATACTAAGAAAGACTGATTTGGTACTATCTTTAGAATTTTGAATTGTTGTTGATAAATCAAGCAACATTGTTTACGAGTCCTTTATTATCTCTTTATAAAATATGATTTAATAATAGCTTCACTTAATAAAAAAGGTTAAAAATTCTTCAGGAAAATAATTAATTCTTACAAAAGAAAATTTTAAATTTGTAAAAAGAGCCAAGTTTTAATATATGTACTGAATACAAAAATAGCAAAGAAACCCAATACAGCCGGCAAGCTAATAAAAATTGTAAATCAAAATGCAAGACAGAATGGTAAAATAAATTAACGGAAATTTCTCTTCCTTTCATGCCGAAAATTTCTATAAACTTTACATTTCTACCATATAATCTTCAAGATGCGCTTTTTTGACATATAAATAAACAACCTTGCACATGAAAACAAAACATGTATGCATTATTAAAACGATGCAAGAGAATAAAGCAATAGAAAATTTCGTACAAGCTATATCATTGAGCTTTCTCCTTTCTTCTTCTAAACGGGTTCTTAAATTCTCAACTTCTTTAGTCAAAGATTCAACAGTTTCGGCAGGATTGTCAACTTTCAAACCACCATCGGAAGCCATTTTGGAAAACTACTTCAGGTTGTCCCAGGATGGAGATAGTAGAAGTGGAAGTGCTCAAGTGATAGATCTAATATACACGTAATGGGGAATGATATATATAAAAAAATAAAAATTACTGAGAATGAGAAATTAAGTATCAAGTAGCAAATTATTTATACAGAATTTAGTAAGAACTTATTTTAGAATATACTTTTTCTTATTTATAATAGTTTTTAAAAGTTAACTATGATTCATAAAGCATTCAAGCTAATCACAAGAGTAATATGATTTCTTCTGAATCCGAAACTAATTTCAACGAGTTTTTTTTTCTTTTTTCCTTTTATTGTTGTTAGATTAGAGGTTATTACGAAATGAATTGAAAGTACTTGCAGCCAATAATCCCGGTACAAAATCTTTGAAGATAAAAAAAAAATGGATGTAAAAAATTGAATACAAAATTTATTTCAGTTGTTACTTTTGCTAATACGAAGTATAGAGAAAGTATTACAATTACAATCGTCCGAGTATTAGAATTTGAAAAATTCGAACTCGAGACATTTATTATTATATACTCGAGACATTTATTATTATATACTCGAGACTACATATCAGACTTCTCTGAATTCGGAAAACACATATTTTTTTCTCCGTATTTTGTCGGCCTATGAAGAAGATAATTTAAAAACGCTTTGAGCTAAACGGATGAAATTTGTAAATTTCTATCAAATTTAGAACGAAATACATTTAGAAGAAGCTTGTTTGTCCGGCTATTCAAGTAAACTCCCTAACTAAAATTTTTTTTTAAAAAAACGTAAATAGTTATGAATACGCTATCATAAATACTAAGAAAGACTGATTTGGTACTATCTTTAGAATTTTGAATTGTTGTTGATAAATCAAGCAAATAAGTTTAGAACCTAAAATAGAAATTCTTATCAAAATTTGATTTGTCAAAAGGTTTATCGCCTATCGATCGTATTTTCGCTTATATGAAATGCCATAATTTAAATCAATGGAATTTATTATGTTATTTTATGACTATTAATTTCGTGCCAAATTTTGGTTTTATTATGGTGAAAGAAAATTACTTTCCGAATGCAGCCTTTCGTGGTAAGGAGAGAAGCCTCTTATTCATCAATACCTCTATTAACTGTAGAGAAAAATGGGTCATTCTGAGCAGTGAGCAATTTAGCGCATACGTGTTTCAATAGTAAAAAAGCCCAAGAAAATAGCTTGGACTATCTATTTACATGCTGAGAGGGATATGTGTTAGAACCTTTTAATTTCCTGTTTTCATTAGAACATCATCAGATATTGAAAGAAAATGAAGTTTTCCTTATAATTATGGGCCTACAGTTTTTAAGGCAAAATTATTTTTCAAAGCAATAAAAATTGCTTATAACTGCAAATATTATTAGATCCTTCCTTGTTTATTAAAATAGGCCATTGTTTTGAGTCAATTAATCCATTTTTAATCAAAATGAGACCTGTTCAATGAATAAATATTGAGCGAGATAATTCCACGCAGCTTGGAAATTGGGCGCGGTGTTATTCAGTGCAAAAAAAGTGCTTTACTTATAGGCTATTTTGTAAATTTTATAGGTACTTCGAAATTGAACATATTTAAAAGGGATTTTCCGTAAGGGATCCATATTATTAAAAAAAACTCCAAACTGACAATCATAAACCATGCCGCTGACTTAAAGAAGAAAGTAGAAAACTGCTTAAAAATTTTATAAATTATTTTTGAAAAGTATAAATTAATATAAAAAAATTAACAGTTTAGAAGAAACCAAATAACAACAATGCAAAAGACTCCGAAAATATTAGTGGAAATAAGGAGGAAATAATTGTTCTACTTAGAATCATGAGAAATCGCAAATATCATCATAGAGGCTTGTGTTTTGAATACTGTTGGAATTCGAACTTTGAAAATAGGTAATGAATTTAATTACTCAATTTTTTTCTGATAGACAATTTCATGGGAAGTTTTGATTAGCCTGTGATAATGTATAATTAACACAACTTAAGTTTTTTTTTTTTGTTGTTGTTGTTATTATTTCAAAATTCTGCTGTGAAATATTATGTTGTGTTTTATGTTTCATTTTGTAAAAAAATATTTAATTGTTTTGCAATATTTATGTAATATTTGTTGTAATATATATAGTTTGTTACTTAAAAGAATTATTTTTGATTTTACATCTTAATTCTAAAATGGAAAGTATTTTTTCTAGAACACAAACGATTATTTAAAATAATGTAAATATATACTGATAGAATTGTAGTATAATTAAAAATTCTTTTTAAGGAAGTAATTTTGGAATGCAAAAACTGTTTTTCTCATCTTCATCTGCATTTTTATCTGTAATTATAGCAGAAATAAATGTGAGCTTTTATATGTGCATGCGCGCGTGCGCGTGTGTGTTGATGCTCTATAGTCTAGATAGTTTGACCTAGAGTTACCACACTTAGTCCCTATACAATACTTTGAAAGGTGGAAATGGGCATTTTGGAGCGATTTTTTGAAATATTAATTGGAATTTGAATTAATTAAAAATTAAGCGAAATTTTGACGGTTTTTTTCCATAACTTCTAAAAATATTAATGCACAAAAAATAATTTTACATCATCGTAAAATTAAAAAAAAAATTATCCTTTTATGGATACCAATTTTTATAGTATAGATATTGTTTTCTGTATTTTATCAATTTTTTAAAAACAATTTATACATTTTTTAACAAAAATTCTGAACGAATATTAAATGTATCACGAAATATAATATTAAAATATAAAAATTTCGAAAGAGCATCGAAGTTATTGATAAAAGTTCACTATTAAAGGTGCAGATATTTTTTGTTTTTTGTTTTGTAATTCGAATTAGAATGAAGTGAGATTATTACAAGCTGTGAGCAATTCTGTATACAGCTGCTTTTAATGTTAAAAAGCGGGGGGGGGGGAGTGGGATGTTTCGAACCACCTGCCTACATGGTGGAAGGGATATATGTCAAAATAAGTCTAATCTCCTTTTAATTTCTCGTTTTCATTAGTATATTTTTGGATAGTGAATAGAGTCGATGTTTTACTTATAATTTCAAGCCACCAGATTTTAAGGTAAAACTATTTTTGCAGTAATAATAACAACTTCCATCTGCAAATATTTCAAATCCCAGCCTTTTTCTACAGAATAGACTATTTTTTTAAAAACAAGTTAGAGCATTTTAATCGAAACAAGGCCTGCTAATTCCGTGGTCAGGTAATTCCGTGCAGTCTAACTGATGCACAGTATTATAATGTATCAAATTAAGTGCGCGGTATTGCCTCATAGTAAAAATCCATTACCTAATGGATATCTTATTTATTTTATCGAAACCCCGAATTTATACGCGAAGGAGTAATAAGAAGTACTAATATACTGCATAATTTATGACGACTATACCTGTATTATATGTTAGTAGATCACCAAAAACGGCTCTCTACGGATTAAAAATTAGGACATTAAGTCATATCTAAAGTTTGTAGCACCTCTTTTAACCCTTGAGCAGAGAGCGCCCCCTTGTGAAATTTTGCAGAAGACAACATAATAATAACAATAATAATTTAACCATTGTTCATTGATGATTGAAAAAAACAATTAATGTTACTTATACAATAAATAAAATTGGTTTAGTAAGTCCATTTTTATTATATTAAACATATTAGTATAGACTTTAATATTTAAGCCTTCCTACTTTTAGGAAGATTTTACTCTAGATATAATTTTGGGAAACATATTTATTTCATTCTTAGGCGAGGAAGGCATTTAGAATGAGTACATTTCTTATTTTTAAGATTTAAGTCCTTTATGACATTGATAATTACAATTTTCAAGAATTATTTGAACAAACTTAATGAAGGGTAAAATTTTGGTCTCTTCTGCTTTTTTTGTCGCGATGTAGACTGACGTCTTTCTTATCACTTATTCTTTGTACGTAGATTTTGCCACCCTTGATGAAATAAATCGAAGTTGTTTTTAAATTTCAAAAGTTTCTTCTATTCGGACACACAACTGCTACTATATATATTTCTTATTCGCAGTATTTATCATTAACGAAGCATACAAGATGAGTAATTGCAATCGTCAAAAATTTTGATCTTAAACATTATTATTATTAAACTTATTAAAACAAAATTACAAATTTCATTCATCTAGTTTGATGTATTTCTGAGTTATAGAATTCACATACCAACGAATTAAAGGACCTACAGATAATCTGCCAGATTTGATCTAAAATCGCATTTGTTACTCCCAATGTAATAAATTGGATTTGATCTAGAATCGTATATGTTACTCTCAGTGTAATAAACTGGGTTTGTTCTAGAATTGTATATGTTACTCCCAATGTAGTAAACTGGATTTGATCTAAAATTGTATATGTTACTCTAAATGATTATGTAAAATTACCGATGATTATTCATAATCATCGGATTAATGACATTTACCATAACATATATACATCTACAATTCTGATGATAAAATTATGCGCTAAATTTCACCACTCTAGCTATTTTTTTCTTGTATATGTGTTATCCTGTTTTTATTCATACAGATAAGCATCCTGTTGTTGGATTTCGTGCAAAATATCATAGAAATCTACAATTTTGATATTAAGACCCTACAACCAAATTTCATTTTTCTAGCTCGTTGCAATTTTTATTATCCTGTTCAATAGAAGGCAAAACAGAATATTAAAAATGTTTTATTCTTTTATCAGACACGTGGAGGTTTAAAATCTAGAAACTCACCAAAATCTCGAGGTTGAATTGAAATGATTATACTTTCTCTTTTTATATTTTTGTATACGAAAAAGTAACCATCAGAAATGGTCTTCCCAAAACTTTCTCCCCTATTCTCTAATCAGTATGTCATGCCAGAGAAGGCCTTACAAGCCGTTGGCGTATGTTATATCGCCGTACAATATAATTACAAAATATTAACCTTTGGCGTGAATTTAACATTTTTACTGAATCTATCAAGTCATCCTTGGAGAATAATTTGGCGATTAATATCTTGCATGTGGTTAATAGTATCTGGAAATCGAATTTGTGCTTTAAATATGTTTTCGTCAACCGATTGAAATATAAATTTGACACAAAACTGCACTTTAGTACAAACTCCTTGATATATTTGTCATTGCGTTTTTGTATTATATTTTTCGCATATTTCTGAAAGCACAGACCGACAGACAGTCAACCCATTGTTGGATTTGGCTCAAAATTTGATAAATATCTACACTATAAGTGTTAAATTTGTGTACCGAATCTTATCTGTCTGACTCTCTTCATTTTTTAGTTATTGTGTTAACTTATATTTGAACAGTCGGACATTGTGCAAAGACCGTTTACCAAATTTCAACCATCTAGCTCTAAGGGTTTTTGAGTTATCTTTGTCACAGATGGATGGAAACTCTCCAAAAATGCGTTTTTCGAACTCAGGGAAATCTAAAATGTGAAGATTCGTCAAAATAATTCAAATTTTATGAAGATTACTGTATTTTCTCTATTCTAAGTATACGATAAAGTAAAAATATCAAATACCACAAAAAAAGTAGTTCTAAAAATTGTTGCGATCGCATTACCATGAAATCTAAGTATAATAATTAAGAAAACATTTCTTATTTAAATGTTTGATTTTTCTTTTATTAAACATGACTTGCTAACAATCATAAAATTCAAAAGACTTTTTTTAGTATGCTTTTCACCCTTTTCAATAAAATCTTATAAAACTCAATCACCACAAAATAAGTAGAAGGTTTAAAATATAAATTTTTCCATTCTTAGGGCCATCCTAATTTCTCTCATTAACGACAATCACCATTAAGAAACGCTTTGTTCCTGGGATTAGTGCCAACAAAAAACTCATTTTCTCAATGACAGCTCGGACCACTTTTGCCTTCGGTTTACGTGAAGGCGACTTTTCTATTGGAAAGAAAAGAGGGGATAGCATTTTTAAACGCTCCTTCGTCACAAACCTTTGGAGATACAGGACAAAAATAGAAATCCGCCTGCTTTCGGCTTTAGGGAGAGTCCTTATTTACTTCTAACGCTCGCGTTCGTGAACTGATTTCTTAAAGATGTCATGAAAATTACAATTTTTCATGCATCAAATGAAAAATAAAACAACAGTATTTCTAATTGTGTAAAAATAATGTTGAAACAAGCTTTCCAGATTGTGAATCTTCATGTTACCATCTTCATCATTTGGAATTTTACAATATGTGGTAAGCGGCTAAATATCGTTTGGCTGTAACTTTTTGCGTTGCATATTTGTTTTTATCTGATAGCAGTTTTTCCTTAGTTTATTTTAAATTCTTTTTTATTTGATGAACTTTGCAAAATGCAAACGATTTTATGAAATGATTTTTTTCTTCCATTTCAGAAGACATCATACATTATTAGTTTTCTTTATTCTTGTATAAATTCTGTGAATATGTTTTGAATAGCAATGGAGTTTAATAAAAAATGTAGTTTAGAATAAATTTAAGCGGAAATGCTTTTAAAAATTTTAAAAGGGAACTTATTGCAAGTCTACATAAAGTAAAATTTTGAAATGAGAAATCATTTCGGTTGTATTTATTAATTCTTTTTTATCAATTCATTTCAAACTATGTTCAAAAGTATTTTTTCTATGTTGCACGATTTTTCTTCTTAACTTAAGAATGCTTTCTGAATATTCTTCATAAATTGTGTTAAAATTTCAATGAATTTTAAAAGAGAAAAGAACTAAGTAAATAGAAATATTCTACATATGCGACAATTGATTATATTAAATTTATTTGTAAAAAGAATAATTTCAGACAAATACCATATTGAAATGTAATAAAAAAATTTCTAAATTTTTTGTCAAAAAAATTTTACAACTCCAAGAATTTACCTTGAAATTCTTTTTTCATCTTGATTTTCATGTGTGACAGTGAAAATGAATTTGAAGAACATTTTGGTTAGAATTTTCATTCACAGATGGCATTCTATGTTTGCGAACAAAAATAAAAACCTCTTCTATATTTATTTTTATTATAGTTTAATTAACAATTAATCTCAATAGAAATTTTTGCTTATATTTGCAAAATAGACTTAGTTGGGCTCACGGAAGTTTAACTTTCATTTAATTCAAAATATTCATTTTGTCTTTGCAAAATTGTTAGAAATTGTTGTAATATCTGAAAAAACGTTTAGAATTAATGAATCTGTTAAAGGAGTTTTCGAAATGAGATGCATTTATAGATGAAAGTTGTGCTTGCAGGTATCATGTTTTTCATTCAACTCGAATTCAACTGAATATATTTTTGAAAAATTGAGAAATTATATTTAAATATTTCTTTCGTTTTTTTAAAAATTAAGGTAAATTAACTAAAAATTTAATCGCTTCTAAGTTCATTAAGCTCCAGGCTCTAGCTTAAAGGTAGTCGAAGGTATTCAGTTGTTTTCTTTTTTGTTTTTTTGAAGAAGTCAGTATGTAATCTCAAACTCCTAAACAATTTGAAATGGCATGATAATACTCATTAGCCAAATTATGAAGTTAAAGAATCACCATTTTGAATTTTTTTCATTTGATTTATTTTCAAGGCGATACAAATAATTGCAAAGAAATCTTTATATATTATTTTTTGATAATTTAATATGTTAAAAAATTTTCTAATATATATGTTTATAGTAAGTACTTTAAAATAATTTTCTGATGATTTTTTCAAACTAAAAAAAAAAAACAAATAAGTAAAAATAAGAATAAAAAAAATATTTTTTCGAAATTTAATTTTATTTCAGTAATAAAAGTCTAATAGAAATTTAATGAAATGTATGTTTTAGATTAAGTATTAACGAGTTAAAATGATTATTAAGACTATTTTGTTTCTCTTGCTTGAATGCTTTAATTGTATAGTACTCTATTGTCATCGCTTGTTATCCCTGTTTTCTCTCCTTTTCTTTCTTTCTTTTTTCTTTTTACTTGTAGGCATAATTCTACATTTGTTATGATAGTTTTTTTTTCTTTTCAAAATAAAGTAAATCAATCAACGCAACTGAATTTAAAAATATTAGAAAGCTAAACAAAGCAATACATGGACACAGCTTATTTTTCAGATAGTAAAACTGAATTTTGGGGAAAAAAGGAAAGTTTAAAAAATCTCAGATAGTAAAAATTTTTTTAATAATCATGTATTGTTTCTTTATTTTGCATTCAATGTTCTAAAATATGTCTGCAGATATCCATTTATTATCATATTTCAAATGCAATACGTTTATCTAAGATGTTCTGGCTTTGCCAATGCACATTTCTAATTTAGTCAAATAGGAAGAAAAAAAAAAAAAAAAAAAAACGTTTGCTCTGGAAGATAAATACTAGAGATTCACCCAAATTTGCACAATGTCACCTAACTAGTAAGTATTTTTATACAACCAGTCAGAACTCCTATAAAAAATTTCCAGACATTCATATTTTACTTTTTTATTTTCTAAACATTGCTAATTAAGAAGCAAGTTAAATTCTAACAAAAAAAAAAAGACTCAAAACTCTTGTATTTTGTTTTAACTTGGTGCGATTTTGATTTGGAATTAAAAATAAGGGAATTACATTTTTTTTCGAAAAGAAAATATTTTAGAAATTGATGGAAAGGGGAGAAAAAATATATAACGGTCAGGTAACTATTGACATAGAAAATAGAAAATTCAGAGCACATGATTTATAAGTTGCTTATATCTGACGTCTGAGGAAAATCTATAATCTTTTAACCATCGCTTAATTAAATTTTAACTGTACTCGGAAACTGATGTTAAATCAAATCTAGCAATTTAGCTTTTCATAAGTTAATGATATTCACTTTCGCAATATGACGGCTTTAGGGTTCATCATCGTATAACGAAATATCATTTGATTACATTTCGAATTTGCTTAGAATACCGATGCCTCTTGTTGCTTTCCGATATGCGAAGTATTCCATGATTTAATTCTCCTGCGTTCGACATTTTTTTAAAAAATATTCATCTGTCTGTCTGTGACGAAGATAACTCTAAAGCGCTTTCAGCTAGATGGATGAAATTTGGCATATGGTCTTTACACCAAATTTGTACTAGATTTCTACCAAATTTGGAGTAAAATTTGCTTAGAGAAAGTCTGCTAGATAGATATATACATATACATATTCAATATACATATTTAACATCTATAGTATAGATAGATACCTGTCAAATTTTAAACCAAATTGAACAGAGGATTGATGCTCTGTCGGCTTGCATTTTTAGAAATATGTAAACTCTAACATTAAAAAACGCCATGTCTTAAATATGTATAATTTGGTACGAGATTTTGTGACAATAAGTGTAGTTTTGTATCAAATTTTTGTTTCAATAGGTTCGGAAAAATGTGTCTAAAATACAAATTCTATTTCTGGATACTATTAAATGTACAGGTCGGGATAGCCTGATTGGTAGGACGTTGGATTCGCATTCGTGGGGTTGTGAGTTCAAACGCCGTCGGCGAAGACTTTCCGTGTTCAAGGTGGCTGGTGCACGCATAAAACTGTTGTAGCCACAAAGTCCTCCAAGTCGAGCCAATATCACTGGATCAGATGTGATCGATCTCTGCTTCAAATATAAATTATGACCTGTGAATGAAATGTATGAATGAAGTCCGTCCCGCGAAAAGGACTGTGACGCATGAGTAGCCAAGTTCTCTGGGGCCTAGATGGCGCTACTGTAACAAGAGAAGCTAAAACTCGACTTAAAATCGCCGATTTCGTCATCGGGCTTGTCTATGACAAAGGCCATAAGCAACAACGGTATTAAATGCGTGAAAGGTTTTGAAGGTAAAAAGATCACAAAAAATTTAGTCAATATGCTAAAAGCGAGCCAAAAGTTAATATTTAGTAGAAATTTTAACCCAATTCTATCCAATAAGTTCTCTGGTATAACAACTTTATTAAAGCGTATACAGGAAAGTAATAAGGAGACGACTCCTATTGATTTTTATGATTTAGTTTTGGCGTCCATAGTTTAAATTAGTGATATTTCTTTTATTTTACTACATAAACAAAAACATGATTTAAAACTATTTTTATCTTTATTGTTTAACTGAGAAATAGATAAATAACACTTTAAAAAATTAAGCATGATTTCTTTTTCTTTTCAGAATGTTCCTCAAAAGTGACATACGAAGGGAGGAAGTACGTAGCAGAAGGATCTTCTTTTAGTATATTCTGTATAAAATCCTCCTACGGAGTTCCCAAATGGACGAGAAACGGACTCTCAGTGGACACTTTGGGTCCAGATTTCAGTGTGATAGAAGAAAACTTACCTGATGACGGCGTGCGGATGGAACTGAGAGTGAAGATGGCGCTCTGGAAACACAGAGGGTATTACAAATGTGACCCTTTGAGCCAGAGGTCACATGAGATTGAAATAGTGCCCTCTAGAGGTGGGTGGGTATAAGCAGATTTATTTTCAACATGTTTCAAAATTCGAATTTAACTATCTTAATAATAAAAGGTGGTCACTAACTTTGTTTATAATATAAATTTTTTATTTAGAAAGTAAATAAACAGACAAATCTGTGGAATTTTTGCAAATTAAGGTGTGTAGTACCTCTTTTCCCTCTTGAGCAGAGAGCGCCCCCTTGTGACGTTTTACAGAAGACAAGCAGTTGAATGACAGACCTGCATCCTGAGGTCGACTTTTTCCCTATGCGCAACCCTTGCGCTAACGCCGAATGCTTTCGGCTGGAAACCGTGGAATCCCTCCACCATACTGTTTTTTTAACCTAATTTTCTATGTGTGCTTGTAATAATAAGTATTTGTAAATTCGTAGTGTAGCTGTGTTTGTCTAGATTAAAAATAGTGTATTTAAAACCGGGTAGTTCCTTGGAAAACCACAACACACCACTACAGGTGTAAATATTGAAAGTATTTTTTAGAACCTCATTTAATATGTGGGGATATGGAATGATTCCTCCACTTAAAATGTTCAGAGCTTCAAGAAACGCTGCGGCAGTTTTATCAAGAACAAGAATAAAAAAAAAAATTAACAGAGCAAGTTGAAGTAGCTCTTTAGAGTTGGAAAGAAATATTAAGTTCTTGCCGGCCAGATTACATAGTGGGTAGTGAAACAGCAGTACCCACAAATATATCTCGATATCTCGTGCAATATTGATATGATATCTCCACGATATTTTCCTGTATTCAAATAAAGGAAAACATCGTGAAAATATCATGCAATTTCTTCTGCTAATAGGATGGTAAAATTGGTTTCCTGAAGTGCAATCATATGTTTGCTGGATTTCTTGTCATATTCTCTGTAAACTATAAAAGAGCAACATAGTCTTTTTTAGGGGAGGGTCCATTTTATATCTGGGATGGTTCATCTACTATCTTTTTTCAACTAACTATCCACTTTCAAAAATGGATAAATTCCATTGCGTTTCGAAAATGAATCGTAGATGTTTATGCTTCGCATCAAATGAATTTCTTTAAGTTAATGCGGAACATGCAATCATGGCTCACTAACCCGAGGCTTGCTGGAAAATCTAAATGACTGGATAGCCACGACGCCATTGACGGAATCTAAGATGAGTCAACAGCCACGGTACAACTCCTTCCGTTAAAAGTCATGTTCCGCCATCGGTAGAACGTGACCATCCCACTTCATTTCTAGTAGGCGAGAACCAACCACCATTCTGGAAACTTCTCACCCATATAAATTTGAGGTGTCCCCCGGAGGTATATGGAACCCCTATTTAGAGCTTCTTAGCTAAACTGTTTAAATTTTTTAAATGCATGTAAGCGATACAATAAGCTTCTCTGCCATTTCACGAATTCTGCTGTGACGATCTGAGCTTGATATGGCTCTCATCAATTTTAGCTGGATGGTCAGTTAAGTACGCGATTTTGAGTGAGAAAATCACCAAAACGAAATTTGGAAACGAAATTTAGTCACTACGTTTCTTTCAAGGGTTCATTCAAATATATGATGCATAGTTTCTTGTACGTTTGCAATGCACTCCTACCTTTTCGAAAATAATGCGATAAAATTTATCTGAAACGCGTCTTTGTTCTTTCATTTTTAAATTGAAATAAAAACGAAATTAAATAACAAATAGATGCAATTTTCATATTAATTAAAGATTGAAGTCCAAATGATATAGGCTAAGTGTTCCTACCGCGTTGGCAGAACAAAAGAATGCGCTAAAATCTTTTATCGAAAAAAAAAAAAAAAAAGATCCATCATTTGTTGCCAGACCAATATTTTGATCCAATTCAAGGCTACAACAATCAAAGATTGCTGTATATACTAGGATTATGAAATAACAGCTGGTCGTCGACAGCCATTGATTTAAAATAAAAATTGAATTGTTTAATATTATAGAGCTTTTTTTTTCAATAATTGAAAGACATATAAAAATATATACAACAGTGGCGAATAAAAACTTACTGCCCTAGATTTTGTCATTTTTACTCATATAGCAAACACAATCACATAAAAGACGAAGCAATAATAATAATAATAAAACTGGTGACACATTTATGCTTCCCTATCGCTAGCCGATCGAAATGACCTTCTTTTCTGCAGTATTATTTGCTCAATTTAAATTTATAATAACATGTAAATAGCAGATTTTCAAAACTTTAAATGATATAAAAACGTTAAAATGTAACATACGTTTGGAAAATAATAAATAGAAGTTGTAAGTGGCGTATCTTTATTTTCTTCTACTGTATGATCTCTCGTTTCTTTTTATGCATTTCTCGATCATTTCAATCAGAATGAGATATTCCAGATAAGGACATAAAATTTTATTAAAAGTCATTCTAAAAATATCACATATAAAAAATTATATTTGTTACTTTCTCGTATCCGTAACGATCGATTTAGAAAAAGCATAGTAATCCTAAAAAAATTCGAACTCGACATTTCGTCGAATCTCCACGTTCTAGACACTCTTTGAGTTCGAAAAAACTAATTTTTAGAAAATGTTCGTCTATGTGTCTGTCTACGACAAAGATAACTAAAAAAAAAGCGTTGAACTAGATGGATGAAATTTGGTATTTATGCCAAATTTGCATATTCCTATCAAAAAATAGTCTCAGAGGAAGTTCATTTATCCTATCGTTCGAATATAAATTTACACGATAACTACAAAACAAAGAAAGCTAGATAGATAAAATTCGGTACATAGATTTCGCATCAATAGTGTAGATACACTATCAAATTTTGAGCCCAATCCAACTACAGGATGATTGTCTGTCTGTCGGTCGGCTTGAGCAAATTCCGTTCGGAGGAAGCCTGTATGTCCGGCTGTTTGAATATAAGTTAGTACCATAACTACAAAATGAAGAGAGCTAGATTGATAAAATTAGACACACAGAATTAAGATCTATAATTTAGTCACCTATCAATTTTTGAGTGAAATCCAACAAGGGGTTGATCGTCTGTCGGTCTGTACTTTCAGAAACATGTAAAGGCGATAACTTAAAAATGGAACGACTTAAATATGTCAAATTTGGTATGGGAGTTTGCGACTACAAGTGCTGTATTGTGACAAATTTTTATTGCAATCGGTCTCCACGGTCCATCAGTCTGTATGAAACACAAATTCGATTTTTTAGATTTAACCGCATAGGCTCTGATCTACGTGTTTTTAAACGTATGTCAATTTGAATGAGAAAAACTTCGTTCCCCCCCAAAAGATAAAGAGAAATGCATTGTTCCATAAATATATTTATTTTAGTCTTTCTATGAGCGTCTTGGGTCACTCCCAAATGTCTTCCACCGGTGGTCCACTGGTCGATCACGCACGTCTAAATGTCCACCCCTGATTTAAATAGATCAATTTTGATACGGGATTTTATGATTACAGATGCAGTATTGGGTTGAATTCTTGATTCAATGTGGTGGAAAAACACTTCTAAAACACAGATTCGAATTTCGGATACTATTAACCGCAATCCGGGGATTAATCGCCAAATAACTCGCCAAGAATGACACAACAGATTCAGTCAAAATGCTAAATTGACGCCGAAAGTTAATATTTCGCAACTGTTATACGTCCGTGCCATGAAAGGTGTTGTCTGTCATGACAATTTTATCATAGAGTATGCTAGAAAGTTTTGAGGAAACCACACCCGCCGGTTTTAATTTTACTATTCTCTCTCTAATGTAACAAAAAAAAAATCAAATGATGGAACACTCACGAATATCTTTAAGTATTTTTTTGCTTCATAAAATATATTTTTCTCTATTTGATCAGCACGTCTCAATACTACCTCTACACTGTTCAATTTCTGAAAGATAGTAAACAAGTTTTCATTTTTCAGAGGGCGACGAGGAAATGCAAGGCCAGCCAAGAGTTCAATTGAAGCCACACAGGACGATAAAACTTGTTTGTGAGCAAGAAGAAAATGCAGTGTTTCCTATAAATTGGTTAGTAAGTAAAGGTTCTGACATTTCTAAAGGAGTTACCGCAGTTTCTCCATTTGAATATTAAAAAAAATTATAACTCAAAAGCAGAAGAAATGCAAGAAGTATATAAAAATATATTGTAATCGTCAAAATTCGTCAGATTTCGACGGATTTTCACGTTTTGACCTCCGTAATCCGAAAATAGATGCCCGCCTGTCTGTCCGTCCATTTGTCTATGACAAAGATAACTCAAAAACTTTTTCAGCCAAATAGATGACATTTGGTATATAGTCTTTGAAATAATATTTATAAATTTCTATCAAATTTTGAGCAGAAACCGTTCAGAAAAGTCTGTCTGTTCTGCTGTTCAAATATAAGTTAGCACAATAACTATGAAGCAATGAGAGATGAAGGGATAAAATTCGGTACACATATTTAACATTTGTAGTATCACCTATTCTTATACGTCAATTTAAAAATTATTTTCTTAGGCACTTTGCTAATGGTGCATGGAATTTTATACTATAACTTTCGTTAATTAACTGGGACAATCTGAGATCTTGTTAAAAGGACAGCAGCAGATCTAGAAGGATCTAGATCTAGCAGATCTAGATCCACATCATCTAGTTATTTTACTAAAAGTCTATTGAATGACACTAAATTAAAAGTTCTTTCATTTCAATCTTTTATAATTAATATTGAATAACCTCTATTAAGTAATTATTAAATATTTGTTTAAAATTAGCTATAATTAGCTATATTAACATAAATAGCATAAAACTTAACTAATTTTCCAAGTTAGTTGAATTTTAATAACTTGAACTGGTTATTAAAATTAAATATATTGGAGCAAAAAATAAATTTCTTCAGAAATCGGTTTGCATAATTTCATTTAAATTTTATTTAAATGTCCCATTGCCACGTAACATTTATACAACGCAATATAAAAATAAAAAAGGCTATAAAAACAAAAAAGCCCTTGGGTAGCAACTGAGAGAGACAAATGTAGAGCTGTTTTTTCTAACCCATTGCCAGCCCGTTGGAAATAAATCAGTCAATTAGACGGATTGTAATTGTTTTCCATCCATTCAGAAAACAGCTGATTATTTCCTTTTTGGCCCGTCTGCGTATTTAATTGGTTATGAATGAGGCCTCTCTCAGCGTTAGGAAAAGAGATGACCTAGTATTACTGAGAAAATAAAGATAAAAGCAAGTTGATATGAATGTCCAGATCTGTTACTAGCTGCAGAATTTTGCATTCGATTATGGAATTTTCGGATAATCACTTGTAGCATATATTCCTTAACTTTTCTTTTTTACTTTCTGGTATATGTAATATAGAGAAAAGTATAGAAATCGTCAAAAAACAAAAAAAACGAGCCTCAGATTTTGGCAAATCCCCACGTTTTTGATCTCCCTGCGTTCGAAAAATACTGTGACTAAAGATAACTCAAAATCGCCTTGATCCAGGCTGAGGAAATTTGGCATGCAATATTTACACCAAATTTGTAGATTTCTGTCGAATGTTGAGTAAAATCTGTTCAGAGGAAGTCCGTCTGTCCGTCTGTTCAAATATAAGTTTAAACACGATAACTACAAAACGAAGAGAACTATAGAGATAAAATTCTGTACAGAGATTGAACATTTATAGTTTAGATACCTACCAAATTTTGAGCCAAATCCAATAATGGGTCTATATTTTTAAAAATAAGAAAACATGATAATTCAAAAGCGGAATGACTTAAATATATCAAATTTGGTATGAGAATTTGTGACTATAAATGTAATTTTGTGTCAAATTTTTGCTTCAATTGATTGAGGAGAAAACGTGTTTTACAACCCAAATTTGATTTTCGGATTGTATTAACTATATGCCAGGGATTAATCGCCAAATAGTTCGCCAAGTATCAGACGATAGATTCAGTAAAAATGCTAAATTCACGCCAAAATTTAATATTTCTCAACTATTGTACGTCAATGCCGTATAAGGCGTTCTCTGGACTGGCAAATTTATGGGAGACCAACACCAAACTTTCTTTCTAATTTTTAAGAAATACCTTTTGCTTCTAGGCGAAGAAATAACGTATTGAAATGAGGTTTTTAGATTAAGCGAGCGGATATTCTGAACTTCAGTTCGCGACCCTTGAATGCTGAAAGAGGCCTGAGTTTAGTTTACTTTAGTAATATTGACGTCCCATTTGAAGCAACACTAGGGCTATTTTGGGACGGACCTCGTAATTTTGAACCATGGTCAGATGACAAGGACGACACCTGAGCTGGCACCCCCCTCTCCACACCACACCACACCAGCGGGAGGACGTTTGGTCATGACGGATTTAACGTGCAACAAACCCACTTACACGACGGTTCTTCGGTGGAATCGGGTCTCGAACCTGAAACCCTCCGGTTCCGAGGCCGAGACCTTACCACCAGGCCACCGCGGCCATTGAAAAAGGTCTGAGAAATAAAATACAAAATATAACGAATAAATAAATAAAAATAAAATAATAATATAAAATAAATAAAAATAAAAAAAAGTAAAATGAAATAAATGAAAAATGTGCATATTGAAAAAAATTGCTAAAAGAAAGCAGGAGAGGAGAAAGATCTTATACAGGACGTTTTATTATTACTCATATAACTTTTTACCAAAATAATAGTGTTACGGAAAATCCTTCCGATGAGTGTACGGTGAAAAAGTCCAACAGATTCAATAAAGGATAAGGACGTTTTATTCTAACGAAAACACGAATACACAGCAGCAAAACACAACCGAAGTGAAAGAAAAGCACTTGCAGTAAATAATAACACGCAATCAGCAAATCGCTGTTTGTGTGTTTTGCTGCTGTATATTCGTATTAACTCAAGCACTCAAAGAGAATTTCAGAGTAGACAGCATTCCAAACAGAGATTTCGCTCAATGACTTACTTGAACTCAACATAACCAATTTATTTTCATCCAGATTCTGCATTTTACAGCTCCTCTGAGAGGGTATCAAATACTCTTCAGCCGTTGGTGAGGTGGCCTGGTGATAAAGACTCGGCTTCAGAATAGGAGGGTTTCAAGTTCGAGACCCGATTCTGCTGAAGGGCCGTCTGCTGGTGCACGTCAAATCCATGGGGGACAAACGTCCTCTCGCTGGTGTGGTGTGGAAGCTTGGTGAGGGGGGATGCCAGCTCAAGATTCATCCTTGTTATCTGACCGCAGTTCAAAATTACGATGTCCGTCCTAAAATAGCCCTAGTGTTGCTTTAAAACGGGGTGTTAATATAACTGAACTAAACTAAAGTTCTAGAGCAGAATTCGACACCGAATAGAGTTATCACCGAGGTTTCCGAATATGCTGCATCCTGTATTTTATTGCCAAAGCCGGAGATCATGGACACGGGATTCTTTCAGCATCTGCTAGAGTGTTATCTGTAAAACTCGGTCTTTTACTAGGAAACTAACTGTGCTGGGATACAATACTACTTCCGCTGCTTTTCAAACTGAGTTGTAGTCTGGCTACATTATTTGAGAAATTAAAACTGTCTATTATATAACACTAACACCATCCTCTTTTATGGATTATGTAAGGAAAAAAGATAACAGAGGGAATGGTCTCTCTGAAATTTTTTTCTCTTACTATCTAATAAAGGGAGAACATAAAACATTTTTGAACCACATGAGTGCCGCGATTGATCAGATGTTTTTCCTGCTTCATAATACGGGGGAAAAAATCAGTTACTCAATCAGGGTAAATGTCCCCTTGCAGATGTGATGCGGAAGTTTGGAGAGAGGAGTGCCAGCTCAAGAATCGTCCTTGTCATTTGACAGAGTTTCAAAATTACGAGGTCTGTCCGAAAAGTGCCCTAATGTTGCTTTAAAATGAGGCGTTAATATAATTTAGCTAAACTAAACTTGGTCCTAGACAGCTGTATAGTCGAAAATCTGATATTAACAGGGAAGTTCAGTTGCAAATTTAGGCATTTTGCACGCATTATAAGGTTCTTCATTTAATAAATCTAACAATTTAGCTTTAAACTTCAATACGTTCTAACTAAATCAACATGTTGATTATTTATTTTATATTTATCTCTTATTTTAATTTATTTATTTGTTGATCCATTTTTGTATTGAATATTATTTAAGGAGACATTCAATATTTCTAAATATTATAATAACAAAGTGAAAGTAATAAAATAGTCAGGAAAGTGATAAATTATGCTAGGCCAAATAATATTATTATTCTAATATCTCATATTTCATATCATTTGTATCTATTATAAACGGATTTATTTGGTAGAAGTTGAATAATAATCGAACTCCTTGAGGTCCACCCCCCCCCCTCCCGTCCACTCAGTACCCTTAAGCAGCTGCTTAATGAGTTTAATCGGAAATCCGTTGCTAGGGGACTTAGGAGACTCGTTTTGAAAACAAAGAATGATTAAAGTGCTCCAAAATAACCGAAAAGAAAAAGAAATAACATTTTTAAGTTTTTGGAACGGTTTCATCGAATGGATTATTTCCACAAACCATCGCAATCGAAATTAACTTGGAATGACAGAAAATGTCGAATCGGCAGAATTTTGAAACTCCTCAAGAGTCTCATTATCATCGTGACTATTATGTTCGAAACTAAAACTCTTTGAAAGAGTATATAGAGACGCATATAAATTAAACATTAAAGGCTTCATCTTATTGAATATCTCACGGTTTTTTTCTCCTTCAAAAGCGCTCATTTTGTGTTTCATATCCGCTCGATTCAATTTTTATCATTCTTAGAGCTTTTGTTAAATGCAATATCGATAGCAGTACTAAAGAAATTTCTTAGCTAATAAAAACAGCATCTTTTATAGTTCGAAGTGGCTTTGATTCCTTTCAAAGTCAGACTGTTATCATCAGCCGTGTATTTCATAGAACAAAGTGAAGGTAATGAAAGAGACAGGAACGTGGCAATTTATTGAGTTGATAGAGTGTTAATCTATATCTATACTTATAATAAAGCTCAGTGTGCATGTGTGTGTGTTGGCGCTCTACAGGCCAGACCGTTTGACATACAGCTATCAAATTTGGTGCATGTATACCTTAGAGGTCGGGAATGTGCACCTGGGGTCCCTTTTTTTGAAATTTTAATCAGAATTTTAATTATTAATTAAAAACTAACTTTCCGGCCAAAAAAATCTTCCATTTTCCCCACCGCCAACTTTTCCGCCAAAAAAAAATCTTCCATTTTCCCCACCGCCAAATGAGTAAGGCTTCAGTTTCTTTTTTCTCCCAACAGTAATGAGGCTAGGGTTAATATTTTTCGGCGGATTATTTTAAACGATTCTGTTTCATTTCTTAATGTTTTATGCATTTAAAATTAAACATTGTTAATTAATCCATGTTTCAGATTCATTCTGAAGTACTTTTGAATTAAAATAACACAGAATAAAGGAAATTAAAAATGTATAATCTGCATAGCGTTACCCCAACTGGCGTAGGAAAATTCACGCATTTGCGTTACCTAAATGGCGAAGAAAATTCACGCATGCGCATTGTTCTAATTGTTGTCATGACAACCACTTTCAACGGATGATTTAAATTATTTTTAGGTTAGTTGCATGCTTTTGTAAGTAAATTGTATTTATGTTAGTTATATATTTTTTGTATATGCTTATAGTTTTAAGTACATCCTTTTTTAAGTAGTTTTTTTTAGCCTATTTTCAATGATTTAAATTATTTTTAGGTTAGTTGCATGCTTTAGTAATTAAATTGTATTTATGTTAGTTATATATATTTTTTGTATATGCTTATAGTTTTAAGTACATCGTTTTTTAAGTAGTTTTTTTTAGCCTATTTTCAATGATTTAAATTATTTTTAGGTTAGTTGCATGCTTTAGTAATTAAATTGTATTTATGTTAGTTATATATTTTTTGTATATGCTTATAGTTTTAAGTACATCCTTTTTTAAGTAGTTTTTTTTAGCCTATTTTCAATGATTTAAATTATTTTTAGGTTAGTTGCATGCTTTAGTAATTAAATTGTATTTATGTTAGTTATATATATTTTTTGTATATGCTTATAGTTTTAAGTACATCGTTTTTTAAGTAGTTTTTTTAAACCTGTTTTAGACCGATTATTTTAAACGATTCATTTTATTTTCTTAGTGTTTAATGCATTTAAAATGAAACATTGTTCATTAATCGATCTGTTCATGATGAATCTGAGAAAATTTTGTTGACAAATTTTTGAGATATTACATAAATTAAGAAAGATATTTTTTAGTGCCCATAAAGTTTAAACGCTCAGTGACTCTATTATCAGTAATCATATTATTAAAAAAATGCTTTGTTTCAGTAAAAAATATTATTATATTAATTGCAGATTAACCATTTACACTTTAATTTAAAGTATAAATTCTACGAGGGGTAACAGAAAATTAGAGAGATACATATCACGTTATGACTGAAGGCCTTTATAATATTATGAGTGAATTATATGACTATCAAAATTTGAAGTTTTAAAATATTTTGCTGAAGAATCTATTAAAGTTGGAATTGCATAAAATATTTAATTATTAAAATTTTAACGAACATTAAGATTGGCGAACCGGCTGGTCGCCAAAGGCGGCTAGTATTTTAATATTCATAGAATTTTCATTTTTTTTACAAAGTGATTTATTTGGTAACCAGAGAAATGAAAATTTTTAATCGACCTATTCGTGGCTTACTTCTGTCCAGCAGTTGGACCATGGTGGCTTGATGGGACCTTATCGAAGACCGTAGTCTTGGCTTCAGGATCGGTGGGTTCCAGGCTCGAGACACGATTCCACTGAAGAGCCACCGCTTAGTGCACAATTGCATTGAAAATCTTCTGCAAATAGGGAAGTTCAATTGAATATTTAGGCATTTTATGCACATTATGAGGTTCTTCTTTTAATAAATTTAACAATTTAATTTGGAATTTTAGCATGCATGGAGCTTTTCCAATCATACTATTCTTTGTCCATTCAGATACTATTAATCGCAATCCAAGGATTAATCGTCAAATAACTCGCCAGGAATGATACGATAAATTTAGTAAAAATGCTAAATTCAAGCCAAAAGTTAATATTTCGTAACTATTGTACGCCAGTGCTATGGAAGGTATTCTCAGAATAAAACCTTTATTGGGAGAAAGTTTTGGAGAAATCACTTCCGCTGGTTTATAATAACAATTTTTAATCATTTTCCATGTTATCCAAAACTAAAACAATTGCTATAAATTTTGTTTAACAAAATTAAAACGTATATATGATATAAAGTTTCATCAGTGACAAATTGCCTGCAAGACAAACTAGGTCTAAAGGGGATCATAGGCAGGTTTATTAAGAAGCTATAATTCGTCTGATTTAAAATAAATAATTTTAAAAAATACAAATTCTATTAATTATAAAATACTAGAGTATTAATAACATTTTGTAAAATATAAATGGTCAGATCCTTATATTTGCATAACACTTGTTAATTTATAAGAGTATTTATAAATAAATAGGGGCTGCTCATAATATTATGTGCAGACGTGGATGCTTCATAAATACAAACGATAAACAATTAGATATACAAGTATTCATTAGTTATCACGATCCCCATTTGGGGATTTTGGAATTTTGCGTACATCAGTGAGCTCCAAAAGTAAATTTATTTGGTGAACCCCACAATTTAATTTCATGTTATTGTTGCTTCCAATGGCACTTGTCATAAACAAACCCACTGACTTTAGAAGACAATGAATTTAAGTCAAAGGTGCGTCTCTTGTTGTTTCAGTAGCGCCATCTAGGGCCAAGAGTACGACTTAGCTACACACACGTCACAACTTTTTTTACGGGTCGGACTTCATTCAGGCATTTCATTCACCCACCCACAGATCGTAACTTAGACCTGAATCAGAGAACGATCACATCTGAACCAGTACCCCCAGTGGTATTACTCTCAACATGGAGGACTTTGTGACCATGGCAGATTAATACGTGCGCCAGCCACCACACACATGGAGAGTCTTCGGCTGGCGTAGTTCGAACTCGCAACCCAAGGGACGCGAATCTAACTCCCTCCCAACCAGGCTATCCCGGTCCATTTAATTTCATTCTCTCTCTCTCTCTCTCTCTCTCTCTCTCTCTCTCTATATATATATATATATATATATATATATATATATATATATATATATATATATATATATATATATATATATATATATATATATATATACCAGTGAATATTGTATGCAGCAGAAAGTATGTATTCTGAGCTTAGTTTCTTTACAACAAACGAACAAATTTGAAATTCGTCTGTAAGTGGTACGGCATAGAATTGTCATATTTGAAGTAATATATTTCAGTTTGGTTTTTATATTATAACGAATATCGTGCATAAAGATTTAATTTAGAGGCTTATAGTAACTATATTTTACTTACTCAATATTTTATTTTCTTATTGATAGGATTTTATTGATAATTTATGACGACATCCTTTTTTAAAAATGTCAAATATTTCCGAAACAAAGCATGATTTGAATAGAATTATACCGTTACAGATTTTTTTTGTGTGCATATATATAATTTATCCGGCCAAAAAATTAAAAAAAAATTGGCATTTAAAGGATTAATAAAATCAAAAACAAACCTCAAATCAATAATTATATTAAAAATCTTATTGATTAGGGACGGAAAAGAACCTATTGTGCTCGCCGTAGATACCCAAAGTGTTTAAATTCGACACTGAATTCGTGATTTAGTTAAGTTTATGGACAAAAATCTAGCGAAATTGCATCGTAATGCTACGAAAAGATTTAAAATTTATAATTTTGGTAAATATATAAATGGAATAATTTATATATTTGATCAAAAGATCAATAAGGGTAATCCCGCATTTTGACTAAATAATCCGAATTTTCTCAGAATTTTAATTAAATTTCCAGATTGTTCAGAAATTTATAAATTAATACAGTGAAACTCTAATATATCGAACTTCTTTTTCTGAAATCTTCGATTTTCAATAAAAACTAATTTTTGCATATAAAAAATCTCAATAAATAAATATATACACTTTTTGTAGTGCAAAAGTGCTGTAATATTTTCGTACAGCGTTTTGTTTTATATTAAATGTAATTTATGTGCATCTTAGAATCATTATTGCACAGTTTAAAAAGGACAAATTTTCGTCTTATTTTTAATTAATTAAAATTCTGGTTAAAAGTATGTTAAAAATTACTCCAAGAGGAACATTCTTACGTTTTGAATTGCATATATGTGCCAGATTTGGCAGTTCAATGTCAGTCAGCTTGAATTATAGAACGCCAAATACATACGTTCGTCTTTATTATTAGTAAAGATTTACACATATTTTTACATACACCAAGACTTTTTGAACTTCACTGTCGTGGCTGGTTCGTGAGTGCTTTCAATAAATAGGCAAATAGAAAACTTAACAGATTTATTTCAGATTTGTTCGAGTTACTCTGCTCAGTAACTCCTTCTCCTCCAAGAGCAAACACTCGAATTACATCACTCTTTTAATTACACTAGCGCTAGTTGTCTAGTGCCATCTATGAACGTTTATTTCCTAACGCTTCAAAATCCAATCACTACACTCACTTTGCTTAATGCGACAGACTACATATTCTAGAGTGCCTTGAAATTAGGTAAAGAAAATTTAGTCTTTAAAATAGACAGTTGAAGCTACCAGTTTACATTTTCAGATCAATCAAGGTCATTTCGAACGATAAGAAATTGACAGAGTTTACTAATTTGATAAATTAACTTGATTGCTCTCTGTCATCAAACAAATCGTACAATTTAAAGATTATTTTTAAAAATATTTATAGAATTATTTAAAAGTCTTTTTTTGTTTTATATTAAATGTAATTTATGTGCATCTTAGAATCATTATTGCACAGTTTAAAATTGTATAAAGATAAGAGAAATGACAATTTTATCTTTAAAGCATTTTTTAAACAGTTTTAAAGTAAATATTATGCATTTTGCGTAACAACCTTGAAGTGAACTTCAATTAATTACCAGTCCTTGTTAATTCTTTAAAACTTCATACATAAACAATGGCTTGTTGGATACGCACAAAATGATTTTTAACATTTGAAACAATTTAGAGAAATGTGCGTAAATTACAAACAATAATATGAAATGAAAAAGAGTTAACGAGAGAATATTTTTATTTTCCGTCACAGTAAGTGACTTTTAAGAAATGGCTAAAATAAAATAAAAAAATAATGGCTGATCTAAATCTTTTACCGTTTAAAATTTAAGCATTATCTATTTCAGATAATTCTAATGCAGATTTCTTAAAACATTTTATTAGTAATTTTCTTCCTCATATTTCTTTCTTTATGTCTAGTTTATTTTAAACTAGCCGCCTTTGGCGACGAACCGATTCGCCAATCTTAATGCTCGTTAAAATTTTAATAATTAAATATTTTATGTTACTCCTATTTTAATAGCTTCTTCATCAAAATATTTTAAAGCTTCAAATTTTGGGAGATATATAATTCACGTAATAATACTATAAAGGCCTTCAGCCATGACGTAATATATATCTCTCTAATTTTCTGTTAGCTCCCATAGAATTTATACTTTAAATTAAAGTAGAAATGATTAATCTGCAATTAATATAAGAAAATTTTTTACTGAAACGAAGCATTTTTTTTAAAATATGAGTACTGAAAATAGAGTCGCTGAGTATATAAACTTTATGGGCACTAAAGAATATCTTTCTTAATTTATGTAATATTTCAAGAAGTTTTCAACAAAATTTTCTCATATTCATCATGAACAGATCGATTAATTAACAATGTTTAGTTTTAAATGTATCAAATACTAAGAAAATGAACAGAATCGTTTGAAATAATCGGTCGAAAACATGTTAAGCCGTCATGCGTGGGAAAAAAATTAGAGCCTTACTCATTTTGAAGGGAAATGAAGATTTTTTTGGCGGGAAAGTTAGCTTTTAATTAATAATTAAAATTCTAATTAAAAATTCAAAAAAATGACCCCAAGTGCACATTTCCGACCTCCAAGGTATTCATGTGCCAAATTTGGTAGCTGTAGGTCGAATGGTCTGACCTGTAGAGCGCCAACACACACACATTGAGAAGTATATTGAAGAAGTTTCATTGTTCTTTTATTATAAGTATAAAAGAACAATGAAACTTGGCTAATTCGAACATTTTAATTCGTATTCGTCGGAATTCCAGTATTTTCTATCGACCAAGAATTTCTTATCGAAATAATGTTGGCTTACAATTATAATTCATCTTTTTTTTAATTACATCTAAGTCAAATCTAAAAATTAAAAAAAAAACATTTCTTCTTGACTTATTTTTGTTATTTAAGTTAAAAAAATTATTTAATTTTACGTATCGAAATATTTAATTGAAATAGCTCTCGTTTGTTTTAGTAAGTTTTAATTCATATAGTTTAAAATTTTATGGATAAATTGTCAAATTCAAAGTACTGCTCATGGATTCTTTATCAAAATTATTTATTCATACATATTGTCATTATTTTTAAAATGAATTTTTAATTATAGATATTACTTTAATAAATGAAATTATTAATTATTTATTTATTTATTACATATTATTCATTTAAGTTGTTAAATATTCAAAATAAACCTTTGCTGCTGTCTTTTAAATTAAGAATTATTCTTTTCTTTTGCTGTACTCATTTTTAAAATACAGTTTTTCTTAAATATAAATTTTTGAATAATTTCCTTTAGTTTAATTTTTGGATATTTGAATATAATTATTATTGTGATTCCATCAGGATCTATTGTTTCGAGTTCCATGATATGATATTATTTACAATTATAATTTCAAGTAAATGCTTTTATATAATTTTCCTATCCTATAACGTTCATACTTACTGCCATTTTAAATTTTTTTTTCTTCTTTAATGTACAAACTATTATACTAGATATTCTCCCTACAGACAGACCTAATTTAGTTTAATGCAGTTATGAATAACATATTTCTTATTTAATAATAATTAATAATTCTCATTAAAATGTCTAAAATAGAAATAATTTAATTTTTAAAAAAAATTAGCTTTTTAAGAAATTTATTTTCTTAATTTCTATTGCACATTCCTATCTACATACTACTTCCTATGAAACAATCCTATTAGAATAAAAATACTATTCAATATTTTAATTGTTTTGAATGTTAAAAAGTTATTTATGTAAGCTCATGTTATCATTAATATAGAGAGTAAAGTAACTAATATCCTAAATCAATCCACATAACCCAAAGTTTGAACCTACAGTTCCAGTTTGAGATCCCTGTTTAAGATATTACCTGTTTTCAAGAATTTCAGAGAAATATTTTAGAAAATATAATCATTTTGATAAAATAAGTACTTTAAAACATAATATAGATTACGAAACCAATAACAAAATGAATGATATAATCTTTGATTTATATAATGATCTAATGGGTTTAATTTCTGAACATCACAATTACATCACAGAAATGCAAGAATACATACAATTCAAACTTGCATCGCCAGCTTCCGTTATGGAGTATCGTATGCTGTGTTTTATATTACTTGCCTTTTATGCAAATGTTTTGAATATAATAAAAAGGTGGTTCGATTTTCAGCTTTTTTATTGCAAAGAAAAATATTATTGTCGTTCAAAGTAAGATTTCCCCTAAAATATTTTTAAGTCTATGTTATGCTATGTATTTTGTATTTTTTTAAGCCTTCAAGTGCATTGGTGTGTACGTTTATTAACTGTCTTTTCAAGAATAATAGATAATTTAAGAAAAAGTAATTAAATATATCATTATATTGAAAAATTTAAATAAAATTTACTCTAATAATGAAAGAGTACATGAATGATTGAGATGAAAAACTATATTAACTGGATTTGATAAATTTAAGAAACTAATAAAAACCAAAAATATAATTGAATTTGTAATGAAAAAGATAAAATTTTATTATAAAATAAAGCAGAAAGCAAAAAAAAAAAAAAAAAAAAAAAAAAAATGAAACTGCGAGTTAATCGCTTTTACTGTTACGGGAAGAAATTTATCTATATGTAAAAGATTCGATTTGAAATAGAATGAGCAATTCATGCTTTTATCACCTGAACATAAATGGCCTGCCTCATTGTACATTTTGAAACTTATGCACATCCCCCCCCCCGACAGAACCTTAGTTAGACACAACAAAAGTTGCCCATATCGATACATTTCAAAAGTTTAATTTATTATGTTGATAATTCTTTTTAGAATCATTTGAACAATATGATAATAAAATAATCGAATGTTGTGTCTTCTCTTTATCGCAAGTATTATTTTATACAATCGTGTTGTTCTTGTACTTATCTGGTTTTTATCACTTTTTACGTGAACTTTCTCGTTCATCCAGTTATAATATTTACTTAATGCTAAGAGTTACGGAAAAGCTATAGAACTAAAAATAGAAGGAAAAAGAGAAAAAATATATCGAAGAGCAGATGTTCAAACTGGATATGTTAAGCAGTCTAAATTGGATTGTATTTGAATTCAAACAACTTGACTTACAGATAAAATCGCTTAGATTTCAAATATCTTAAATCAGAAAGAATACAATGGTAGCGGATAAATTGTAAATTGGTATTATTTCTGATAATGACTGTTTGTTGTTCTTGCTAATTCAAAACAAAAAAAATTCTCTTCTGTATTCTCTTCTTTTTTTTTACTTAGTTACAATTCGCATGAAATAAATAATTTATTTTTAATTCAGATAAGTTAACTTACAGAACAAAGTATTTAGATTTCAAAGCGGTGAATAAGAAAAATTACAATAGAAAAAGTTAAATTCTAAATTGGATATTCTTTCTTTTGACAGTAATTCAAAACCAAATAATTTTTTTTTCTTCTTTTCTTACTTTGTTAGAATTCGTATCAAATCAGTAATTTATTTTTAATTCAGATAACTTGATTTGCAGATAACTTGCATTTAGATTTCAAAATGGTGAATAAGAAAAGAGTACAATAGAAGAAGGTAAATTCTAAAATTTGGTATTCTTCCTTTTAATGACTGCTGTTTTTGCTAATTTAAAATCAAATAATTTCCCTCAGTTATTTTTTCTTTTTTTACTTTGTTCCAATTCACATTAAATAAATTATTCATTATAGAATTCTTTTTATAAATTTTATAGCGGTGATGGAATTCTAATTTTTTTTTATTGACTTCTTGTGCTACCTTCTTGAAGCAAAATTTTATGGGGAATCATTCAAAGATGATTTATGTACGATAGAATATGACATTTGCAAATACAATGATTGTTAACTTTGAATGCACTGTAAATTTTAATAAATTCTTAGAACAAGCCGCGAAATTATAGATACTATTAAAAATTTGCTAATTTATATTTGGAAATAAAAGAAAATCAGCGGGATTGTTCATTACTCGAAGCGGGAAATGTTCACGATATTTTATTTTCCATCAGAAGATAGACAACGACAATAACAACAACAGAATTATTTGGTAGGAAAACAGGTCTAAAGTTGATAATTTTAAATTCAAGAATTCATTTTTTTTTATTAGTACGAGCATTGCATGCTTTATAATTGAGAACGTTCTCTTCTGGGTTTTCTCATATGTTGACACAATGCCCTTCATTTATATTCATAGAATAAAAGAGAATACCAAACATGCATTTTAAACGGCTTTTTTCGACCGAATAAATGAAAATTCTCATGCAAATTTAGAATTTTGATGACAATACCACGTGCCAAATTCTTTTACTTATGAAGCTGCCATTTTGAGTTTATTATTTCATAAAGCATACATATGGACACACTGCCATCCTTTTGACAAATTTAATCCAAGCTTAGATGCAAATGCAAAAATTGTTTTGATAAAATTTTGAAATATTTGTTGAATTTCTTCAATCTAATTATTCGAATTTTTTGTTGACATGAGCGGATCAAACAGAGAGGAAGACTTTTTTTGCAAACGAATTTTTTTTTTCGAAAATTTGAAGATGAATTTAAAATGTTAAAATGGCATACTAAAATTTATTTATCTAACTTGTTGTATTTTTTTGAGTTACAGATTCATGGACAAACAGAGATATTTCCAAAATTGTTTTTCCTTTCTCTAAAAGTTTGAGCTCCAAAGGCTGATAGTAGAATTTTTTTTTGTTTACTTTTTATATGAGGAAGTACAAAGAAGATATTATATAGCATACAGACATGTCAAAAAAACCTGCTCATTGTACAATTCGAAATATTTTCAAATATTGATGAATTCAAATTAGAGAAAGAATTGGCGATATTTTAGAAGATGACACAGAGGGATTATGATTAATTCAATATTTGAAGAAAATTAGATTTTAATTTACGAGATTTTTCGTAAAACATTCTACCAAAGATTAAAATTTGAGAAAATAGTTTTTCAAAGACACATTAAAACGCATGCAAATGCAAATATAAAAATCAGTTCAACTATAATAAAAAAATGGACTTCAAAAAAATCAAATATTTTTATAAAGAAAATTCTCAAACATTACAAAAATTAAATTTTTTTAAAAATTCGTATTTTTAACCCAATCAGTAAATGATTTAAATGAGCCCAATTTTTGATGAAACTTCATATGTTTTAATTTATAACAGTTTATAACTGCTCGTTGTAGACTTTAATACACATATATATATTTAAGCAGACGATTAATATTTATAAATACCGTTATAACTAAATGAGTGCCATGAAGTATAAAAGAAACGGACCAGTTATATTGACAAAGTATTAATATTATCCTAATGTATCATAATTCATAATTTTTTTTACATATTTATTTGTTTGACAATTAAGGCAATATTTTTTAGTGATGTGTCTGTCCTCAATTCAATTCTTAACAAATTTAGTTGAAAATATATACCACTACTCAGTGTATTGTTTTGAAAAGTTCTCGAATAAAATAATTAAGATTTTGCCTAATTAATCAATATACAATATTTAAAATGCACAAGCCGTGTATTTCCACAAATAATTATATGCTATTGCTATTGTAGGTACAAAGATGGAAGCAGACTTCTTGAAGAGAAGGAAAACACCCGAATTCGTATGCAGGGGCGCACCCTAATAATTTCGAAAGCCACGGAGGCCGATGCCGGAGAGTACACCTGCGTGATCGAGATGGCGGGGCTGTCCTATCCTTTCGCGGATCACCTGGGAAGCCGCATCAAGGTCACATGTGAGTTCTTTTTCTTTAGCTGTGTGACGAGGGCTCCGTTCGCAACAACCGCGGACAAGATGTAGACGACGCTGTTCTACTTCTGTAACTGATTGCGAGATAGGATTGCAAACAAAATGATAAATGCGCGCGTGCTCCTTAGTCGAACACGCTCTTTATTCTTCGTTCCGGATTTTATTGTTCTGTTGTACATAAAATGTAGTCATCAAATATTTATTTTCATGAAAGATTAAAGAAACATTCACTTTTGATATATTTGATTTAATTTTTTTTTTTTTTTTTGAAGAATTGAAGGAATCAAACAATTGCAGGGATATTTTACCATTGAGGCAATTTCACTGGCAGGAATTAGAATATTTAATAAAAACAGTTAAGAAAAAAATCGAAAACTATTTTTTTCTGAACTAAAATAAGAAAAAAAAAAAAAAATCATCTGAAAAACGAAACCTACTATATGACTTTTAAAAAGAGGAAAATGAACGGAAAAGTTATTTTGATCCTAATATTTTGAAATTTAAAATTTCTTTGAAATGTAGACAAAATCTCCAAAGAACATTTGAAGATGATTAAAATGGACGCGGGATTTTAATGACGCGGGAGCCTAAAATTAAAACGAAAAACCGTTGTAATTTCAAAATCATTACTGCAAATAAAGTATTCCATCGATTTAATATTTAAACAGGTTCTCTAACATTTCTGAGAAGAAAATAACGAATAATTGTTGACAAATATTTAACGAATATTCTGACGAATAATTGCAAATATCAACGTAATTATCTCTATAAGTATAAAATTGATTATTCTTTACAAGAAACAAAATACTAAAAAAGATAAACTTGACAGCAGCCCATTGAAGCTCAAGAAGTAATAGCACAATAAATACATTTCAGAACCATTGCACCAATTCTTCATTTGTAATAATTTTCAGGCTTAATTATTATAAATAAAAAAATTATTTGACACATAAGCTTGAAAACCATAACCAACATTTCAAATCTAAAATTTGTCAGATCTCAATACAAATTAAAAGAATTATTTCTAACTGTGTAATTTTGTTCTCACAATTTATTCCATTAGTATTTAATTTATTCTTATACATATTTAAAAGAATCATAATATTTTTATTTTTGAATACATAAAAAAATAGCATTAATATGAATAGAATCATTAGTTAATTATAAGTAAATTAGGACTTAACTGCTTAATTTTGTTCTCATAATTTATACCATTAGTATTTAATTTATTCTTACACATATTAAAAAAAAATTAGAATGCTTTAATTTTTGAGCACATCAACGAAAGTAGCATTATATGAACCGAATCATTAGTTAATTAATTAAGTAAATTAAGGCTTCACTGAATAATTTTGTTCTCAGAATTTATTCCATTATTATTTAATTCATTCTTACACATATTAAAAAAATTAGAATGCTTTAATTTTTGAGTACATCAACGAAAGTAGCATTATATGAATCGAATCATTAGTTAATTAATTAAGTAAATTAAGGCTTCACTGAATAATTTTGTTCTCAGAATTTATTCCATTATTATTTAATTTATTCTTACACATATTAAAAAAATTAGAATGCTTTAATTTTTGAGTACATCAACGAAAGTAGCATTATATGAATCGAATCATTAGTTAATTAATTAAGTAAATTAAGGCTTCACTGAATAATTTTGTTCTCAGAATTTATTCCATTATTATTTAATTTATTCTTACACATATTAAAAAAATTAGAATGCTTTAATTTTTGAGTACATCAACGAAAGTAGCATTATATGAATCGAATCATTAGTCAGTTATAAGTAAATAAAAGCAATCGATTGGCTTTCAAAAATTTCGCTATGGCGTTCCTTATGAATGAAAACACAAATAAAATGTTTACAATCAAATCGATATCATCAACTGCGAGTAGCCTCACTTAACGCGTTGATTGATAAGAATAATTCCATTCATTGAATGGATGGCTGCCTATAAAAACTGATCTGTTGATTATATTTTTCTCATTTTCCAGATCCAGCTCGTGTAGAGAAGTTTTCTCGCCAGATCCGCCCCATCTTGAACAGAAATATGAGCCTGGAATGCAAAGTCCAAGGTTTCCCAGCGCCCAGAGTCTCTTGGTTTATAGGTCAGTTGAATTCTGGGTAAAGTGTGTGTGCTTCACTTCACAGAATTCCGCTGTTCTCATACTTATGAATAACAAATCCAGAGATCGATTGGATATGAAAGACCGATTGTTGGGAAAGTTGAGAGAGAGATTTTTTTTGCATGTGATCATGTGACCCTGTGATGATAAACATAGCCACTTCCGATCCTTGTCTAAAAGCGATGTTTCATTCACTACAACGTACATGTGATCGGAAAACTAGATAAATTTGTTTCTTGTATACACGCGAAATGAACCGCTTTTTACATATAAAAATCTCGAGTTTTTGCAAATTGTTATTTCACGAATTAGAAAAAATTGGAGTTAATATTTTAATAAATTATTGAATTAAATTCTAGACATTCCTTTTATTGACTAAATTTAAATTAGACAGATTCTAAATTAAAGAGATAAAATGTTCCGAATAAGATTGGATTACTCGAATCATGATTAATTGCATCTGGTGAAAAATAGCAAGGATTTGTCCCGAGTTCTATTTACAAGTTAATAGATCGTATTAAAATATTAATTAGATTTAACGGATTATTGAGTATTAAATAGTTAATTGAGTTTAAGAATTTCAAATAAAAATGAAGCAACAGAGAATCTTCCTTCCCATCTTTTCTTGCTACAGTATATATATAAAGTACCCGTCCTGGATTAGTCGTATTTTTGATTCTTGGTCTCATCTAGAAAAAGTAGCTTCAGTTGAAAATGTGTTCCTATTTTAATTAAAGTATCGATTGTCACGTTTTTGGCTTACAGTTTGGCTCATGTAGATAAATATAAACAACTTTCGGAGAAATATACTTTTTAATATACGCTGAAGAGCCAGAAAAACTGGTACAGCCGATCGTATGATAAAAATGGAGGTATGCAACCCATCAGCGTAAACGTGTAAATAAATTACCCGGAGCCGTAAAATATCGGAATCTACCACTGCTAGATTTCAATCCAGTAGAATCTGGATATGGATGAAAATTAAAACACTGTACAATCCCGATTATTCTGGAACTGCTGATAATTTTAGTAACGTTACTAAGGAGAGCAAGCAATGAAATTAACTGATACGATGGAATATTATAAAAAGTTTTAAGCAAATATAGAATTGAACAGCCATTATTTTCAAAAATAATCACATTTTATGAGTAGTATAAGTCGGAAAGAAGAACTTTTCTGAAGCTTTATGCTTCCTCGTATACGTGGTATACAGAAAATAATCTAATCGCCAAAAAATTCGAACGTGATTTTGACGAATCTCCACGTTTCTGACTTCCCTGTGTCGGAAATGTCTGTCTGTTTGTTACAAAGATAATTTAAAAAAAAAGCTTTCAGCTAGACGAATGAAATTTGGTATAAAGACCTTCGCTCCAAATTTATAGATTTCTATAAAATTTTGAGTAAAATACGTTTGTGCGTTCATTACGTCTGTATGACTATTCGAATATAAATTAACACGATAACTACAAGACGTAGATAGATTGACAAAATTCTTACATAGATTTACATAGGTTAGGTGCTTCCCTCGTCATCTGACCGTGGTTTAAAATTACAAGTTCCATCCCAAAATAGCCCTAATGTTGCTTTAAAACGGGACAATAATATAACTAAATTAAAATCCCACCAAAGGTTAATATTTCGTAACTATTGTACGCCAGTGCCATGCAAGGTATTCTCTGGGATAACGCCTTTATTAGAAAATATACGAGAAAGTTTCGGGACGACGACTCCAGTTGCTTTTTTTTCAGGTTAACAAGTAAATAAATTTCTTAATAAATTATATAATTATTAGAAAAAGCGGGGCAAATCTCTTGTTGTTTCTTACGGCACTTGCAAAGGATAAGCCCGCTATTACGAAGACAGCGATTTTAAGCCGGAGGGTGAGCGACTCTTGTTTTTATAGTAGCGCCATCTAGGGCCAAGAATACGACTTAGCTACACACACGTCACAACCCTTTTTACGGGGCGGACTTCATTCACTCATTTCATTTACAGATCGTCATTTAGACCTGAATCAGAGAACGATCACCCTTGTCTCAGTACCCCCAGTAGTATTATTCTCGACATGTGACTTTGTGACCACGACAGATTTATACACGCGCCAGCCACCAAACACGCGGGAAATCTTCGGCCAGCGGGGTTCAAACTCGCAATCAATGGAAGCGAATCCAACGCTCTACCAACCAGGCTATCCCGGCCCGGGGCAAATTTTAATAATCTCGGCTAATTCAGGATGTCTAGTCACTTTACACTGTAAATTCTAAAGTAAAATCTTTTATGCTGGCTGACATATGCGATTATATTTGTTGCTTGACAGCAATGTCACATAGAATTGACTTCAAAATAATTATTCTTAAGTGACGCTATTCACTATTTATTATTGAGCTTTTTTCATGTTTACTATACTTCCTGAAAGTAACGTTAGATAAGTTTAACCCATTAGCTGCCACGATGTTCATTTGTGGATTTTGGAATTTTGCGTACACCATCCGGCGCCAAAAATATATTCAGTGTACGGGAGAATTTAATTTCATCTATATGTATCAATCAATATTCTGTGTAGTAGAAATTGTGTATTTTGCGCTTCGTTTCTTTACAGCATGCAAACAAATTTGAACGAAACAGAATTGTCTTATTTAAATCGTTATATTTTTGGTTAGGTTTTTAAATTGCAATGAAATACCGTAAGTAAATATGTAATTTAGTGGTTATAGTAACAAACTGTCACTTATTTAGTCTTTTTTTATTATTTTATTGATTATTTTATAAAGATACCCTTTTTCAAAAATAAATATTTTCAAAATAAACTGTAACTTGGATATAAGTGTACTGTTACACAATTTTTTGTGCATATGTATAACTTATCCAGCCAAAAATTATTATTTTTTAAATTTGCAGTTAATGGGTTGATAAAAATTGGGATGTTCTTTACAAGCTGATTTGTTTTATTAATTGCATCTAGTTGCTATTTACATTTATTTCAAAAATATCTCTAATCACAAACTTTAAAGTTGAAGGATTCAGTTTAATATATATGTAGTTTACAAGATGGGTAAAACAGTGACGTAACAGTATCTTAAAAGAAGACAGATGAATCGGTCAATGAAACTTTTAATATCGCTATGATGTTATGTGAATGATCTCCATTTGGAAGGTTCATGTACACAAAGAATAGAATATATGCAAGGCTATTAAAATAATCCGAATTCAATGTATATGAAAATTTGATATTTAAAAATAGTTTGTTGAAGAAATAATCGAAGCAGGCGTGAATTTAATTGAAATTTAATACAACCTATATAAGCAGGGAACCAGCTAGTTGCTAAAAATGGAAACACTGCTAATAAGAAATAAATTAAAATTCTAACTTGATTTTTTTATACAGAATTTTCTACGAATTTTGTAAATTACTGAATATATTCTTTACACTCAAACATTTAAACATTGAGAATAGTTATCGCCATTCCTTCTTTTATACTGGATTTTTCTTATTTGTAGGCAATCTTTTAAATTTCTTCATATCTTTTACTGAATTATAAATTTTTCTTTAGCATTCAGAAGACAACCTTCTGGAAAAATACCATTATCTTTTTATTTAAAAATTCTAACTTGAACCAAGTCTTTTGAACGGAAAAGCCTGTCATTGTAATTTATCTTTTAAACCTGACGCAAGCAGTTTTTTTGACTTACAAGTGAATTCAACTACTTGATTTACGGGGTAGATTACAAGCTTTGTGGAATCCTTGGTTTAGAAAACTTTTTACCTCTCTCTCTCTGAATTACTTGTTTTCGCAGGCATTTAAAACAGCGTTGTATAGGGTCGACCACGTCATTAGCTCAGATAAAATGAAATGTAGATAAAGAACCTCGTCACGTTTGTCATGTACCGATATTCCAGAGTATTTAAAGCGTTTGTGTTTCAAGAGTTTTTGTTTGACTTCGTTCATTAAGTTGTAATTCAATGATAAAATATAAAGGTCAAACTCAGCGTTTTACATGTTTCAGACGATAACGGCGAAAAGCGTAAACAAGATTTCAGAAAAAAATCTTTCCTTTATTATTCCTTTTTAGTTTATTAAAGAGGTACCAGAATGATGTTAGTATGCTTTATTTACAGGATTCGTTACCTTCATTTTATTAAGGTTAAAATGTAATTGAGTTATGTATAGGCCTTGAATTAATCCTCTTAATATTCAACAGAACGAGAATCTGGAATCTAGAAGTTATTACTGTAAATACTCGCGCATGTGCTGCCATTGAATAAAATAATAAAACACCGTGGTCAAATTTTCTTAATCTTGGTCTGGTATGTTCTTGAGCCCACACTCGTATTCTGGGGCAGTGATTAAAAGAATTTGCGGAGAATATCAAACAAAGAAATTCAAAGAATAAGTAAAGGAATATACAAAATGAAAATTCATATACATTAAAATAGCTATTAATTAAACATTTTTAAAAAGTAGACATAATTAAAGAAATCTAAATAATATATTCTATTTTTATAATTTTTATTTCTTGAACCCACGTTCATAATTTGGGGCAGTGATTAAAAGAAGTTGTAGAAAATATCGAACAAAGGAATCTAAGGAATAAGTAAATGAGTATATAAAATAAAAATTCAGAATCAATAAAATAGGCTTTATTAAATTTTTTTTAAACGTAGAGAGAATTAAAGAAATCTAAATAATATATTCTTCTATTCTTACTATTTTTACTTCTTGAATCCATTTTTGTAATCAAGAGCGGTGAATAAAAGGAAGAAATGTGTAAATGAAAATCCAGAAACAATAAAATAGTTAATTATTATAAATTAAAAAAAAAAGAAAGAGAAATAAATAAACGTATATAATATATTTTTATGTTCTTATTATTTATACTTCTTGAATCCACGTTCGTAATTTAAGGTAAAAATTGAAAGAAACTGTAGATTATATCGAAAAAGGCCCAAGCAATATGTAAATAAAATTTCAAAAATAATAAAATAGTTAACTATTAATTTTTTTTAAAAAAAAGCAAAGGCAAATAAAGAAATGTAAATAATATATTCTTCTGTTCTTATTATATTTACTTCTTGAAATCGTGTTCGTAACGTAGGCCAGTGATTAAAAGGAGCTGTTAAGAATATGGAATAAAACTCAAAAAATATGTAAATGAAAATTCAGAAACAATAAAATATTTAATTATTAATTTTTTTAAAAGCAAAGAGAAATAAAGAAATGTAAATAATACATGCTTTTATTCTTATTATATTTACTTTTTGAAACCATGTTCGTAATTTAGGCACGTGATTAAAAGTTGTAGAGAATATCGAACAAAACCCAAGAAATATCTAAATAAAAATATAAAATTCAGAAATAATAAAACAATTCATTGTTAAAGATATTTAAAAATGCTGAGAAAAATAAAGAAATGTAAATAATAGTCTTCTATTCTTATTATTTTTAATTATTGAACCCACGTTCATAATTTAGGTTAGTGATTAAAAGGAGCTATCGAGGACATCGAACAAAATCCAAGGAATAAGTAAATGAATATATAAAATGAAAATTCAGATACAATAAAATAGTTAATTATTAAAAGTTTTTTAAAATCAAGTAGAAATAAAAAAAAATTGTAAATAAAATATTTTTCTGTTCTTATTATTTTTACTTTTTTAAATCACGTTCGTAATAAAAGGCAGTGATTACCTGTTGAGTCCATTAAACAAAATCCAAGCGATATGTAAGAGAATATGTAAAATAAAAATTCAGAAACAATAAAATAGCAAAAAAAAAAAAAAAAAAAGCTGATATTATTAAAAAGTTTTCTTTTTTAATTTTAAGATTTTATAAAAAATTGTTTTTTTTTTAACTAAAATATTTTTAGGAGTTATCTTTAGGTAATACCAAAATTGCGCTTACTTTCCAATTAATTAATATTCAAATTAAAGTTTCAAAAAATCGCTCCAAAATGCAAGGTTCCTCCTTCTAAAGCATATCAAGCGTAATGACTTGAATATATCAAGTTTTATATGGGCTTTATGACTACAAGTGCAGTTTTGTATCAAATTTTTGCTTCAATCTGTTGAGTGAAACGTGTCTAAAACCTAATTTTGATTTCAGATACTATTAACCGCATGTCAGGAATTAACAGCCAAATAACTCGCCAAGGATGACGTGATATATTCAGTTAAAATGCTAAATTCACGCCAAAAATTACTATTTCGTAACTATTGCACGCCAGTGTCTCTGTCATGACAAGTTTATTAGAGAGTATGCGAGAAAGTTTTAAGGAAACCACTCTCGTGAGTTATTATTAGTAAAGAAACACTTGATAAACCTTTAATGGCAAAATTATAATTTAGAACCATTTTGTTCTTTCCCAGATGGTTTTCCTATCGAAGAATTTCGCTTGAATGATAGCAGATACGACACTGTGGACAACCCCCAAGGAATGCCAGGTTCTGTTCTCTTCATCCAAGACGTCGGCTACGATGACAACCGACAAATCACTTGCATAGCAGACAACATTGACGGGTCGGACGAGACATTGGCGCAGCTGGCCGTCAGAGGTAAGTCTAACTCAAAAAGAAAACAGCAAGAAAGCCAATATCGGTTTCTTGTAAATCAGATTAATGGTAATTTCTTCGCTCATCCATGCCCGAGGACACGTGGCGAAGGACGGAGAGCAGGCGGTTTTCTTTTATGATAATCCGCAAGACTGATTTTCGGCAAGGCTTCTTCTTCCAGTCAGCCATGTTAGGAAAATATTTTTCCAAGTTATTCCTATAGAATTGGTTTGTTTGTTGAATTTTAAAAGTTGGGAATGTTACAAGCGAGGTTAATTTATTTTATGGTGGATAGGTCTTGAGAAACTGTTGTTTAAGAAGGAAAAAACGTAAGAAAAAATGTTATTTTATTGTAAGTAATTTAGTTTAGAAGAGTTATATTTATCTTAAATTTGTTGATAAATAATATATTATAAGAAGTTATTGAATTTTATATGCAAAAATTTGCATTTACTGCAAAAGGTAACAAAATTATATGAATTAAAATGGATCTAAACAGTTATTTTTTTTTAACCAAACAATACTACTGAAAAATTGCGAAATAGCTAAAGAAATTTTAGGAAAAATACTGACATTTTCCGTTCGAAAAGGCGTAAAAAGTTGCGATAAGGTCTGTTTTTGATTAATTTCTAAAATTTCTCTCGGTCTACAGACAGCTCTAATTGCCTTTGATAACTAGCTTATACGCCGAAGATATTGGCTATATTTAAATCAATTAAAATTTTTTAGATATAACTTAATATTCATAATGCCATCGAATTATAAAACATTAATGCCATTATGTTCATGATTTCATTAACTGGCAGACATTATTTTGATTGTCTTACGCATGTTCTATTCACTGTGTACATGAACCTTTTTAATTTATACAATTGCTTATGATATATTATGATACCCATGAAGCTACTAAAACCTCAAAAGTCCGATTCATCTATTTTATAACTTTCAGGTTCTTGTAATTTTACCTTTTTATTCGTGTTATAAACTACACAAATGTTAAACAGAACACAAATGTCCTTCTTCTTCAGCTTTCAACGATGGAAGAAAATCAAGAGATAAAATATTTGATGACATAGTAAAACTGTTTTGAAACTCAGGGCATGTAACCTAATGTTTGGAAATTAAACAAAAAAGTATTTTTTAAAAAATTATCAAATTTATGGACAATTTTTCATACATTTAAATTAATACCATTGAAAAGTTTTTTTTTAAATTTTAAGTTGATATAAAAAGTTTACTGATGTTATAGAGGAAAAACGCTAATATTTCGTTTAACTTTCAATTCATTAAAATTAAAAGCTAAAGAAAAAAATCGTTTCGATGTGCACGTTCTCACCCTCCAAAGTATTTATGTGCCAAGTTTGGTATCTGTAGGTCAAACGGTATAACGTATAGAGTGTTAACATATATTGTCATATACATTCACCTTTATTATTAGTAGAGATTAGCAAATTAAGTACTCAACTCTTTAACAGCAGGCAAATTTATTTTATCAAATATCTGTAATTTCCATTCGTATCTTGTCCAGTTTTCTCTGTAAAGTAACTAAAGGCACAGAAACCATTCAATATGCAATTTTTTCTGTTTTTTATCATCATCCTAATATTCGCAGCTCTTTTTATCCCTGAATTACAACAATGTGCATAGCAAAAGGTTATTTAGGTGTAGAAAAATATCTGCTTCATTTATTTTCCTTGTTTATGGTAATCGCAATTCAAGGAATCACATCAGAAAATCAGTTCCTAAACAAGAATGTCATTCCTTAGCAAAAAACGAATGGCAAGTCCTTTAAATTCCGAGTAATAAGCCGTTTTTATCCTCGCCTTTTAAAATATAATTACGATAAGTCTATACTAATCTTGATTACCTAATCTCAATGAGTTTCTCGAATCTCTTTGAAATACAGAATTAAATTGGAATTCTCTTAATGAAAATAATTCTTTCCCGAATTTTATTTGTAATGACTGCTAACGAATAAGAATTCTTTCCCGAATTTTATTCGTAATGATTGTTAACGAATAAGAATTCTCTCCCGAATTCTTATTCGTAATGACAGTTAACGAATAAGAATTCTCTCCCGAATTCTTATTCGTAATGATTGTTAACGAATAAGAATTCTCTTCCGAATTCTTATTCGTAATAACTGTCAACGAATAAGAATTCTCTCCCGAATTTTATTCGTAATGACTGTTAACGAATAAGAATTCTCTCCCGAATTCCCGAATTCTTATTCGTAAACAGTCTTTAAGAGAAATAATTTTTTCGATAGGAATCCATATAAAATAGGACGATGCATTTGACACCGAAAAAAAACAACAACGCTCAAACAAATTTATAACCAGCGAATGTGGTCTCCCTAAAATTCTCTCGCATAATCTCTAATAAAGGTGTTATCCCAGAGAATGCCTTGCATGGCATTGGTATACAATAGGTACGAAATATAAACCTTTGGAGTGAACTGAGCAATTTTACTAAATCTATCGTATTATCCTTGGCGTGCTTTTTTTGGCGATTATTCCTTTGCATTCAGTTAATAGTATCCAAAAATCGAATTTGGGTTTTAGACGTGTTTTTCCTCACCAACTGAAAAAAAAATTGACAGAAATCTACACTTGTAATCACAAAATCACGCACCAAATTTGATACATTTAAATCGTGGAGTTTGAGACATCACATTTGCATGTTTTTGAAAATATAGACCGACAGAGGGTTAACACCTTGTTGGATTTCACTCAAAATTTGGTAAGCGTCTTTACTAATGTTATAAAATCTGTGTACCGAATTTCATCTATCTAGCTCTCTTCGTTTTGTAGTTATCGCGCTAACTTATATTCGAACAGGCAGATTGATGTACTTCGTCTGAGAAGATTTTACTCAAAACTTGGTAGAAATCTAAAAATTTGTTTTTGAGCCTGCTTACCAAATTTGATCCATCTAGCTTAAAAAGTTTTTGAGTTATCTTTGTCACAGACAGACGGACATTTCCCAAAAATGTGTTTTTGGAACTTAGGGAGGTCTAAAACGTGGAGGTTCGTCAAAATCTCGATTTCGAATTTTTTGACGATTACTATACTTTCCCTATATTACGTATACGAGAAAGTAATAAAGTTATTTATTATTTATAATGCGTCAGTTTTTCACAAGAAAATTATACAGTAATTTTCTCGTAGATTATCCATCCTTTTCTCGTAGATTTTTATCCTTTTCTCGTAGATTATCCATCATTTCGTTAGTATCATGAATAGTTTTAAGAATTTCCATTTTAAGATTATAAGTTACAAACTAAATAATGGGTATTATTAAGCCTTGGTGTTGCTTACGTACAACACATTACCAAAAATTCATTTCGGGTCAATTATAAAAGACACCAGGATTAACTTGCTTTTTTCATAAGGAAGCATTTTTTTTGTTAACATTTTAGAATATTTCTTAAATTTTTCAATTAAAACATCTGTCACGTTTGTAAAAACATTAATTTATTATTAAATATCTGGTAGACTGAGCTTCGCCTTGCAGTTTTTTTTAACTAAATATGTACATATATTTTACCTATATATAAACTCATCATTTAAATAAAAAAAATCATGAATGCGCTTAATTTAACATGTTATTCGAAACAATCTGCTATATTATATTCAGTTTACTGTTTATCTATTATTACTTATATTTTTGGACTTGCATTTAGTTTAACCAAGGTGACGGTGCTATATGACATTGTCAATATGAGAGCAGATAGAAAAAGGCTCTAATAGTTATAAAAAATGTTATTTTTTTGTGTGTGTAGAATGCGTTTTTTCATGAAAGACACCTATATAGATAAGCTTAAAAAGCAAAAATAGTAAATATAAATACATAAGTAAAAAATTAAAGCAAAAAGCATGATTCGAATCGAAGACCCGCAACACACGCATCATTCGTGTTGTCCTAACCACTATACTGCATTCCCCATACTTCGAAGCGGAAGTTGAATATACTTATTCTGATAGTTAGTAATAATTTTTTTTCCTTTTTTTTTGTGTGTGTGTAAAATTTCGTTTTCCCAGGAGAGACACCTAAAAAACAAAACTTTTATATAAATATAAAATTTGTTCCAAATGATTAGAGCCTTTTCCGAGATATACGAAATAAATTTATATATATGCAAGAATTGCTCGTTTAACGTTATAAGATGTTACGGTAAACGTGAAGAAGTGACATTCATAATTACCACTGAACTTATTGGTAATTATAAATAATCACCAGTTTGTTACAATTACCCTAACGTAATTATTTATTGGTAATTATAAATAGTCACCAGTTTGTTACAATTACCCTAACGTAATTATTTAACCTAATTTATTTTAAAGACTCAAATGAAGTATATTTCTGTAGTTACTGAAAATTTATTCTTAAATTTGTGGAATATGTAATATATATATTCAATATGGAATATGGAATATATATATTCAATATGGAATATGGAATATATATATTCAATATGGAATATGGAATATATATATTCAATATGGAATATGGAATATATATATTCAATATGGAATATGGAATATACATTCAATATGGAATATGAATATATATTCATATGAATATGAATACATATTCATATAAATATGAATACATATTCATATAAATATGAATATATATTTATATGAATATATATACATTATATATGAATATATTCAATATGGAATCTTTTTTTTACACACTGTGTATATCATATATTCATATGGATATATGATATATGTACCTATATAATGTACATATATTCATATGAATATATGTACATTATATATGAATATAATAAATATATTCAATAAGGAAAAAATAATTCAATATGGAATCTTTTTTTACACACTGTATTATATTTAAATAATATTACTACAATTTCATTCATTAAAAAACTAAACCTAAAAAACTAACTAAAACTAATTCAGAATATGATACACTAAGAGGCCATTGTAAAGAGGGGACCATTGACTTATAACAATTCAATATTTCATGGAACTGTGGTAACATCTTTTAACTATTGCTCCCAACTTCTCCTACCACAAACACGTTCTTCAGAATTCAGTACCTTTACTCAAAACGAACTCGCTCACAAATGTTAAAGCGACAGATCGCGTTTTCGGCGAGAGTGTCGTGCTTCTGAAACGATCATTCCTTTCAAGGACAGACCTGTGGAGGTCGCTTTGAACATGCAAATGTTTCTTTTTTTAGCATTTTGGTGGAATTCCCTTTGATGAGAGATCGGCAACGCGTGACCTATCACCATTTCCTTCGAGAATTTCACTTTAGAAACTCGCCATTTGTAACGAAAGTGCAATGGAACGTAAAATTGCATCTTTTGTGCTTTCTTTATTTTCTTTGTTTTAGGTAGTCGACGCGTTTCTGTTCCGAAAATGTCATTGGTGAGGAAAGGTTATTATTATCTTTTTTTGGAAAACACGACGGACATTTTCCAAGATTGTTTCAAAAAATATTTTTGTAATTACAGTAGATGTTTGATTCATCTGCAACTGATGGATTCACAGAAAATTTTGATTTATCCTCAAACATCAATTAGAAAAAAAATGTGCCGAAATGTATCTGGTAAAAATGAAATTTTTTAACATTTCCGATAATGAATGCATAGTAATTAAAGAACGCCTTGCGCAGTTTTAATAAACAAAATAATTTTAAGTATATGTTTATATCAATAATTACTTTCTCATATATAAAGTAAGTATTGTAATCATCAAAAAATTCGAACTCGAAATTTTGACGAATCTCTGAGTTCAAAAAATATATTTTTGGAAAATGGCTATGAGTCTCTCTGTGACAAAGATAACTCAAAAACTCTTATTGAGCTGGAAGGATGAAATTTGGTCTACGGTTTCGGCACTAAATTTGTAGATTTCTATGAAAATTTAAGCTAAATCTGTCCCAAGAAAGTCTGTCTGTCCGGCTGTTCGAATATAAGTGAACTCGATAACTACAAAACGGAGAGAACTGATGATGATGTGTCCGCGTTACCACGAAAAGGGGGTGCAGTAGCTTCTGAGGGTAAGGACCCCTGATCACCCGAGGGTAGAAGTCTGACTTCCAGCTCATATGAAGATGAAACTCTTACACTCGCTTGCACAACCCCTTTGTTACAGGGTAGCACATTCACTCACCTCACAGACAGAACAGCCATGCCCGAACCGGGATTCGAACCCGGGACGCCCAGATCACGGGGAAGAAGCACTGCCCCTATGCCAGGACGCCGGCAGCGGAGAGAAATGAATCGATAAAATTCTATGCACAGATTTAGCATCTATTGTACAGACACCTATCTAATTTTGAACCAAAACCAACAAGGGATCTCTCAGTCTGTACTTTCAGGCACATGTAACGGCGATAATTCAAAAACGCAATGATTTAAATATATCAAATTTGGTATTTCTTCGTGTGACTACAAGTGACAAAGCTTTGTTTAAATCCCGATTAGTAAAAAGATTTAAAACAAATTCCATTTTCGGATACCATTAATCGCTTGTCAGGGATTTGTGGTGTATAGCTTATAAGCCAGTTAACAGCTACGGTACCTGAGCAATTGCTTTTGTATCGTGTCATGTTACTGGGCTGCGAACCACAAAGTCCCAGTGGTTCAGTCCTCGCTCATACCAATTCGCCACATTGGTGACCTCGGACGATGAACCTTCAATCTACGTACAGCTGTTGTGGCGCCATCTACCCACAGCAAACCAAAGTCCTCAGACTCACTTGACGCAGCAACAGCATCAGCAACCACTCACCCACACACATTCGCCATAACGCTTGGCGCTACTCAAATGGGTACAGGCGCATTAGAATCAACAGCTTAATACATCACCACTCAACAGCCATATCATTCATCTAACCTCTGACTCACTGGAGGGAGAGTGTCTGTGGCGAAAGCTTATAAGCCAGTTAACAACTACGCTCGCTGCACGAGCAATTGCTTTTGTATCGTGGTCATGTTATTGGGCTGTGAACCACAAGGTCCCAGGTTCTATCCTCGCGCATTCCAATCCGCCACATTATCGTCAAAAACCTCGCTGCAGATGACACCATAGATCTAATAAAAATGATAAGTTCACGTGAAAGATTTTATTTCGTAGCTATTGTACGCCAATTACATGGAAAGCGTTTTCTGAGGTAACACTTTTATTAGTGCGTATGCGGGAAAGTTTTGGAAAGACCACTCTCTCTGGTTTTAATAAATAAGTTAGTAATTGTAATAAACCAGCCAAGCTATCTTTTCAAAACTATTTCTAAGTAAAGATGCTATCTCCTTCCTGCTCTATAAGAATGTGGATCTTGGACAAGACAGTGAATTTTATGAGTGCTCAGATTTTTATTTTCACTCATGAAAGTTGTGAACTTTATAGTATAGTAAAGAAAATTCGGATTCGTATATTAAATGTATATCAATGGTGAACAATATTTGCGAAAGGTCGATCTTTGGCGTGCATCTATCATTTTAGTGAACTTGAGTGCAAACATTTGGCAATTTTTTTTATGTTTTCTTGCTGAATGCGAACTCAAGAACCAAATATATATATATATATAGGACACCTTTTATTTCAACAATTTGAAACAAAAGTTCGATATAGAACTACCATTGTAATCGCAATGTGTGGATATTGAATTGGGTGGAATAGAACCTGGGACCTTGTGGTTCGCAGCCGAGTAACCAGACCACAAGACAAAAGTAGTTACTTGTGTCCCGTAGCTGTTATCTGGCTTATAAGCTTCACCACAACAAGATCACATAGTTGATTTCATTTATTTAAATCCTAGGTTTTTGCGTTATCAAGCATGAGAAAGTATGGCAGCCAATCATTTAATGGATTTTATTCAAAATTTGATTTTAAAAAAATCGACATTTTTTTTTTGTGCTAAAACTGTGAAACAATTTTCAGTCATCAAAATCGTTATGTTTTTGAATTGTCGCATTTACATGCATGCCAAAATACAGAACGATAGATGTTCAAATCCTTGAAGGATTGTCCTCCAAATTTGATACCGATTTACATTATAGATGCTAAACCTGTGTACCAAATTTTATCTATCTAACTCTTTATATTTTGTAGTTATTGTGTTAATTGATACTCGGACATGAGACTAAGTGGGTGCATCTAATGTCCTGTTGCAAGTGTACAGGCGGGCGGACAGACTTCCTCTGAACGGATTTACACAAAATTTGTTAGAAATCAATAAATTTGATGTAAAGATCTTATCCAAAATTTAATCTGTTTTAGCTCAAAGTATTTTTGAGTTATCTCTGTCACAGACAGACAGACGGACGCATTGAGAGATACAGACGTAATACCAAGAATTTCTTTTTCGAAATCGGGGAAGTTCGGATTTTTTAATGATTACCACACTTTCTTTATACTTCGTATAACAGAAAGTAAAAATTAGCTTCTGGAAAACAACCATTATTAACTTTTGCTATGTAAAATATTCTATACGTAAAATAGTATATTTATTCTCTATAATATATATTTTGCCTATTATAGCGAACCAGTAAATCTATAAGGGAATTTCGTAGCGTCATTTTTCCCTCTTCCGAAAAAAGCGATTTTTTTTGGGATTGGGTTATCGAAATTAAGTGCTCAGTAAACAGTATTTAGCATAAGCATTTGTTTTTTTTATATTAATTTATTTACAGTACGTTTTTACATATAGTTTTGAAGACAAAATACATTCAATTTTCCCTTTTTTTTGGTAATTGATTCAAAAAATTGTTAGGCTTAGTGACTTTTGAAAAGTGTACATAAATTAAATGATCTACAGCTTTGTAAAACCAGTAGGTTTTCCTAATATACCCTCTAATAAAGGTATTTATGCCAGAGAGCGCCTTGCAGGGTATTGGTATATATTAATGCGGAAATATTACCCTTTACCACAATTTAACATTATCATTAAAGCTATCGTGCAATTCTTGGCGAGTTTTTTTGCGATTAATCTCTGGCATGTGGTTAATAGCATCTGATAATCGAAATTGTGCTTTAGACTCGTCTTTCCCAACCGATTGAAACAAGCAAAACTACACTAATAGTCACAAATCCCATACCAAATTTGATATATTTAAGCTATTGGGTCTTCGCTTTCTTATTTCTGAAAGCGCAGACAGGTAGACGATCAGTCCCTTGATGAATTTGTCTCAAAATTTCACAGATGTCTACACTATAGATGTTAATTCTGTGTACCAGATTTTATCTACCTAGCTCCCTTCGTTTTGTACTTATCTTGTTAATTTATATTCGGACTGCTGGAGAAACAGACTTTCTTTGAAATGATTGTGCTCAAAATTTGAAATTTACAAATTTCTGTTAAATTTTGACCGTACGCCAAATTCAGCCCGTCTAGCTGAAAACGTTTTTGAGTTATGTATGTCACAGAGAGGCAGAGACATAATGCCAAAAATGCGTTTATCGAACTCAGACGGGCTTCAAATGTGGAGATACTGCAAAATCTCGAATTCGAATTTTTTGACAATTACAATACTTTCCATATGCTTCGTTTGCGTGAAAGTCAGCCATCTGACTCTCCGACCCGCCACGAAGGCCCACGGATTTAAACCATAAAACTGAATGACCGGACCGCCGCAACAGCAACACTGGCAGGAACTGTGGTTGAATCCTAAGGGCCATCACCGGCCACGGTACAACCCTCCCCGAAGAAAGTACGTCCCGTCATCGATGGGAGGAGTCAGATCCCCCACCTATTTGTGTACCCTCCAGGGTGGTGAGATCCAACCACCATCCGGAAGCATCTCATCCTGATTTCGAGGTGCCCTCCCCCCTTGGGAGTTTTCGTTTGTGTGAAAATAAAGTCTCTAAAATTGTGATTAATTTTTAATTACTTGAAATTTTGACTATGAAAAACGCCTTTTTTTATTGAACACTTGCTTCTCAAATAGTAATAACGTATCCTCTATATCCGTTGTAGGATATATCCTCTTCTGTAGAGCACTTACATTAAGTTTTTCATCTCTTACTTTACAAATAGAGTGCAAACCTAAATACATTATCATCCTAATAAATGCATCTATGCGAGCTATGACGTTATGTGAGCAATGTTGATGTGACTAACTGAAAGAGAATTTAAAGCTCTTTTAAAACTAAAGCTGAATCACGATGATAGGCTATTGAAATGGAAATTCCTTTCATGAATTCTGGGATTTTACTTCTATTATTGGGAAATCCAAGCGATATATAAGATAGAAGGGAAATGTTCCAAGAATAATCCTTCCCTTGGATCAATAAAAGAGCTCACAGGAAATAAAAATCGATCCATCATTCATTTAGGTCTACGAGGTTATAGTTACAAGGAAAAGAAATCCGAAACATCTGTTTAATCTCGGTTCAGACAGGATCACTTAACTGCATCGGCAAATGTTCCAGATGGAAGAAATCCTCTGAATCATCGTAACTAATTGTTATTTCTAAAGATTATCTCTTGTTTTCCATGAAACTGTAAAAAAAAGGGATTTTTTTTTTGTTTCTCTTATTATTTAACTTGGATGTTTTTAGTTTGAATTCGTTTGAAATTATAATATTTTCTCAGGTTCGTTAAAATTTTAATTAGCATGATGTTAAAATATCGTCCGTTATTCAAATAAATATCAAACATCTTTAAGAACAGTGGAATTTGGCTAAGTTAGCGATTTATGTTCGAACTTTTCAATAATTCAAATTTTTCTCTAATTTCTTGAATTACGTTTTTATAAAACATTTATGTATTGTCTATAATTCGAATTTAGTTTCGATCATTTGAAGTGAACCATTTGCAGTATCAAACATTTATAGGAAGAGCGAATTTTTAATTCAAATTTTCCTCTGGTTTGTTGAATTACGTTTTTATAAAACATTTATGTATTGTCGTCTATAATTCCAATTTAGTTTCGACAATTTGAAGTGAACCATTTGCAGTATCAAACATTTATAGGAAGAGCGAATTTTTAATTCAAATTTTCCTCTGGTTTGTTGAATTACGTTTTTATAAAACATTTATGTATTGTCGTCTATAATTCCAATTTAGTTTCGACAATTTGAAGTGAACCATATGCAGTATCAAACATTTATAGGAAGAGCGAATTTTTGATTCAAATTTTCCTCTGGTTTGTTGAATTACGTTTTTATAAAACATTTATGTATTGTCGTATATAATTCGAATTTAGTTTCGACAATTTGAAGTGAACCATATGCAGTAAACATTTATAGGAAGAGGGAATTTTTAATTCAAATTTTCCTCTGGTTTGTTGAATTACATTTTTATAAAACATTTATGTATTGTCTATAATTCGAATTTAGTTTCGACAATTTGAAGTGAACCATATGCAGTATCAAACATTTATAGGAAGAGGGAATTTTTAATTCAAGTTTTCCACTGGTTTGTTAAATGACTTTTTTTATAAAACATTTATGTATTGTCTATAATTCGAATTTAGTTTCTATAATTTGAAGTGAACCATTTGCAGTATCAAACATTTATAGGAAGAGCGAATTTTTAATTCAAATTTTCCACTGGTTTGTTAAATGACTTTTTTTATAAAACATTTATGTATTGTCTATAATTCGAATTTAGTTTCGATAATTTGAAGTGAACCATTTGCAGTATCAAACATTTATAAGAAGAGCGAATTTTTAATTCAAATTTTCCACTGGTTTGTTAAATGTCTTTTTTTATAAAACATTTATGTTTTGTCTATAATTCGAATTTAGTTTCGATAATTTGAAGTGAACCATTTGCAGTATCAAACATTTATAGAAAGACCGAATTTTTAATTCAAATTTTCCTCTGGTTTGTTGAATTACATTTTTATAAAACATTTATGTATTGTCTATAATTCGAATTTAATTTGCCTAATTTGAAATAAATAAATTGTAAGAAATTTTAAACTTAAATTGTTTTCTTAAGTTATATACATTCATTTCTCATATCCTCAGTGATAGAGTGCATAATATTTTAAAGCACTTAATTCACTCGATAACTTTACTGTTTTTTAATATATTCAATAAAAAAAAGAAATAAAATTTTCTTATGAAAAACAATTGTGAACATTTTAGTTATGAACTATATTGGTTATTTCGAAATTTACTAGTACAATTATAATTCTCAAAGTATTTAAAATTTTTTTTATTAAAATTATTTACTTATAACTAATTGGTTTAACATAATTTAACCAACGGGAGTAGTCTCTCTAATAAAGGTGTTTTACCAGAGAACGCGTTGTATGACATTGGCGTACAATAGTTACAAAATATTAGCATTATTAAATTCTTACTGAATTTATCGTGCCAACCTTGGCGAGTTATTTGGCGATTCAGCTCTGGCATGCTGATAATAATATCAGAAAATCAAATATGTATTTTAGATGCGTTTTTTTCCCATCGGTTGGAACAAAAATTTGTTAAAAATTTACACTTGAAGTCACAAAATCCCATTTCAAATTTAATATATTTAACTCAATGCGTTTCTGAATTCTTTCGTTTATATATTTCTGAAAGTACAGATTGATAAACTGTCAACCCCTCATTGGATTTGGCTCAAAATTTGATAGGTGTCTACGCTATCGATGTTAAATGTGTGCTCCAAATTTTATCCATCTAGCTCTCTTCGTTTTGTAATGATCCTGTTAACTTATATTTGGACAGCCGGGCGGACAAACTTCTTCAGAATGGATTTTGCTCAAAATTTGAGAAAAAAAATACAATTTTCGTATTAAGATCACATACCAAATTTCATTCATCTAGCTCAAATCGTTTTTGACTTATCTTTGTCAGAAATAGATAAAGGGAAATTTTCCGAAAATGTGTTTTTCGAACTCAGGGAGGTCTAAAATGTGGAAGTTCATCAAAATTTCGAGTTCGAACTTTTTGACGATCACTATACTTTCTCCAGACTACATTTACGAGAAAATGAAAAAAGGAGTACTTATGTGGCAGTTCTACGTTGTAATGTCTTGATATAGACTGATCAAATAACGAAGCAGAATTTCCAGACAATTCTTTATTTTACAGCCCTATATATACAAAAGAACAACTTGTTCTAATCTTGGTTAAATAAATAGTTATTTACACCTGTAGTAAGAGACACAACAGTCGAAGTCGAAGGTTTATCTTGAAACTCAGTTCTCCTAAAAAAGAATAATCTCCGCACTTTATTTCGGCGACAATCTCCGCCTCCTAATTTACATTGGTCATTTGAGCTCTCTTTCGGCCAATCGGGGTTCAGCAATATGCTCCCTCAGCGGCGCCAGTCGGTCGTGGGAAGGTCCTTTTAGTGACGCATCTTTCATAACTAACTATTCTGGAACACGGAGTTATCATAGTTCTTTCACAATGAGAAACATTTAGCATCCAGATGTTTGGACACCCCTTTCTGTTTGAAGGTACTATCAATATCTCTTGGACGAGGAATGCCCACATGTAGTCTTTCACTGTAGCCGCTAATGAACAGATGCGAAACCACCCAGGTGAAAAGATCCACCATCTGGCTATCTCGAGGAGTTGAGTAATTGACAGCGACAACACAGCTGGCTGTAAATGTCTTATCAGTACTGGGAAACGGGGAATGTTACAGCGTCTTCTTGTAGTCAGTTGCAAAAAGAGATCTTTTGCATCATATTTAGATTTAGTTTTTTCCTCATTTGCACCTTCTAGAAATTGATTTTCTGTTATAAATACCATCCAGAATCACAGAAGCCTCAGATTCAATCATTTTGCTAAATGGAATTGCTTCTGTTTGCTTCTTTTCATTCCCATTTAGCAAAACTATTCTAATAATTAGTATATAATTCTTTATCTAATGAAGCGTCTTACTCATATATGAAAAAAAAAAATCAGAATTTTCTAGGAAATCTACGGAAGCTTTCAAAGCCTGTCAAATGATTAAGCGACAGCATGACTAATAATTAGCATATCATATGGCAGACGCAGCTGCAAAAATAATCATCTCGATTTTTATCAGAGATTTGATTTTTTTTCAAAAGTTTGAATTCCTGTTAATTTTTCCTATTTCTTGACAACATGAAAGCGGTTAAAAATTGGACCTATTGCTTTTGAAATTTACTGTGATTGAAATTTCAGTTGATTTACTGCGTCTGGAAATAAAATTTGTGCAACAAGGCAATAAAATTTATTACCTCTTACTGTTTACTAGATGATACACCTGACGGTGCCCAAGGTTAAAACCCTTTCACGCTTAATTTTTTAACGTAAAAATTATTTAAATATTATAATCCTTTTATCATCTGCAGTCCTTTTCAAGTATTGTATGTATATTTACTAATATAATAAAATCTTTTTATTTTCTAAAAAGGTTTTTAGAATTAAAATATTAATTAAAGACGTTTTAAAAAATACCGATAGTGGATTTTCTTCAAAAGTTTGAAATATCTATATAAACCAGCAGGACTGGTCTCCACAAAACTTTCTCGTATATTCTCCAATAAATTTATCATGCCAGAGAACCCCTAGCATGGCATTGCGTTCAATAGTTACGAAATATTAACTGTTGGCGTGAGCATTTTTACGGAATCTATTATGTCATTCCTGGCGAGTTATTTGGCGATAAATGCCTGACATGTGGTCAAAAGTATCCAAAAATTGAATTTCGGTTTCAGACGCGTTTTTCCCAACCTATTGAAACTAATATTTGACACGAAACTGTACTTATGGTCGCAAAAACCCATACCAAATTTGATATATTTGTTGTGTTCCATTTTTAAGTTATCGCCTTTACATGTTTCTGAAAGTACAGACAGACAGATGATACCCCTTGTTGGATTTCACTCAAAAATTGATGCGTGTCTAAATTATAGATATTTATTCTGTGTATCTAATTTTGTCTATCTAGCTCTCTTTATTTTGCAGTTATAGTGCTAACTTATATCCAAACAGCCGGACATATAGACTTCCTCTGAACGGAATTTGCTGAAAATTTGAAAGAAATCTGCAAATTTGATTTTAAGCCTGTATATCAAATTTTATATGTTTAACTCAGAGCTTTTTAGAGTTATTTTAGTCACACACAGATGGACATTTTTCAAAAAGTGATTTTCGAACTCAAGGAGATCTAGAATGTGAAAGTTCGTCAAATTCACGAGTTCGAATTTTTTGACAATTACTATACTTTCTTTCTCTACATTATATGTACTAGAAAGTAATAAAATACTAACATATGTGGCATAGAAATCTCTCTTATTGTTTATTAGTCCCCTTTGGCGACCAGCTAGTTCGCCAGGATATTGGTTTTACTTAATTCCATTTAAATCATTTAGATATACTTTCATGTCTATGATTTCCCCAAATTATCAGGCATTAAAAATGTGTCATTTTAATTGTTCGATATATGGTCTATTTGTTGAATATATGAACCTTTCTAATAGAGCTCAGTGCTATGACGTTATAGTTCTAATAAATATGTAAATTTTTCGCTTACTGTCTATAATTAAATCTGTTTAATCTTACTCTATCTAAATTTATAAAATAAATATTCTGCCAAACTAGTTGCCTCAGGCGATCAGTTGGTTCGCCGAGAGTTTTTGTTATATTTGATTTCAGATAAATAATTTTTCATAACTTCATATTCATTATTCCGTCAGATTGTGAAATAATAAAGCTATGTTATTTTAATTGTCTTAGTTAAGTTCTATTTTATCTTTACATGAGACTTTTTAATGGGGACAGGCCTATACAGTTATAGCGCTATTAAAAACGTAAATGTTCAGTTAACGTTAATATCTTCTGAATTTCGGAAAAGTTATAACTTTACTTTTTTATGAGCCTCGTAAACTACTCTGGTCTACATCACGAAGCAGAAATTTTCTTTCAGTTTCAACAACGAAAGAAAATTATAAAATCAAGGATTTGATGAAACAATGAAAACGGTTTAATTTCAGAGCAATAATATAATTTATTGGTGGAAATCGGGCAAAAAAAATATTTTGAATATCTGCCAACATTTAGCAAAAAATCATACTATTATTAAATTGATATCATCAAAAAAGAAAAATTTTTAATTTTTGAAATGGTGTAAAATCTATTTTTGTGTAGTTGCATTTTTGAAAGGAAAAATGCCGAAATTCAGTTCAATTTTTAATAAATTAAATTCTACTTAAAATTTCTAGAAAATTGCTCCAAGATGCTTAATTTTGGTAATTTAATCCCTATCCTCTAAGGTATACATATATCAATTGTGGATCAAACGATCTGATCTGTAGTAGAGCGCCAACACACATACGCACACACATTTGCATTCATTTAAGGAATTCGTTTAATTAATGGAATTGCAAAATATTTCTATAAATCTCCATTTTTGAGCTTGACGTGATACTCCATTCAGTCAGAGGAAAGAAGGCATAAAAGAAATCTAGATTATCGAAATAAGCGTCAAATAAAGTTTAATCGAGCGCGAAAATAACCTTGACCGTCTCCAGATGGATAATCGCTATGGCTTTACTAAGGAAACTGATGTTTATATCTTCCAAAAGTAGTATTTCACAGAAATGGTTTTTGTATCATTTCAAAATTAAATAGATAAATATGAATATAATAAAATATAATTCAAACTTAATTAATTTCCCAACTTTCCCTTTAATTTATCTCATATCAACTTCATTCTAAAATATTCTCTTATTTCCTGATCCCATTCCACTTTTTCTATTTAATTCATTCAACACAACTTTGTAAAATTGCTGAATAGGCTAAAAGTCGAGTTCCCACACTCCGAGTGAAGGGATAAAATATTGCTTATCTAAACAAATTCTTCTAAAAGATCCCTATGATTCCCTTACCTGTGATTGACATGTCTTGGAAATCCTTATTAAAATCCTATAGTATATATATACACAGGGATAAAATTTTCATGAGCTTTTCCTCATCCTATATATATATATATATATATATATATATATATATATATATATATATATATATATATATATATATATATACCTTTTTTTCATGACATCAATTTCATTTCAGTACAATTTTCTTTGTTTTTAATATTTTCTTTTAAATTTATATTAGTTTCAGTCTGAAACAATGTTACGATAAAACTCAAATTCATCCATCGAAATATTCAAACGCGTGCTATTGCCAGTGTTAAAATTAAGATTAAAAAATTGCTTTTCTTTTGGACACAAACTTCGAAGAAGCATTTTCACTTCCTCTCTTATTCGCAGTACATACAATTTTTAAGTTACATCTTAGTGAATTTTAGGGGACAGATTCAATAAAATTCATGTGTTTTAGTTCTTTCAAGTAACATGTTGAAATTAAAAAAATATATATGCACCATATTAGTAATTTCACTACCTAAAAAGTCAATAATCTGTATGAATAAACCTGGTCTCCAAAGGCGTCTAGTTTGTTATATTAGTCGCGTCAAATATTGTTCGCAAATGCTGAAGTATAAGAAAGATTGAAAAAAAAATATTTTGAGAGACAATTAATTAAATATTTCAATTTCCATTAATAAAAAATTTGAAAATATACTAAATAAGTAGATTTTTTAATACAAGTTATTAATCGTCTGTGCTTCTAAAAATTTCATTTAGACTTTTGTTCATGCTCTCTGGCAATAGCTCTTCGTTTACTATACTTTATTATACTTAGTATGCACTTTAAGTTAAAGTTCAAATTTTACAAAATCTGACGGAAAATTAAAACACAACCCACTGAACAGAACAGTCTATGGCTTTTACAACAGTATGGGTTATATGTAGGGATTGCAATACCGGGATACCGGGATACCGAATACCGGTATTTTGAGCTATTTGTATAGTTTTGTATTACCGGTATTCACAAGTTTAAATACCGGTTTTTCGGTATTTACTAGAAATTTTTAAAATTGTCCCCACTATATGTTCAGGGATCTCCAACATAGCAAAATAGTATTCGTTTTTGTTTTTAGGTCTCCCTAACGGGTTAAATTAATTAACTAATTAATGGCTTAATTGAACAAAAATTAGAATTCGCTATAAATAAAAAAAATTCAATGAACCAAAATACAATACAGAAATCAGCTATATCCAAAACCATCCGACGAGAAATCGATTTATTTGAAGATGAGGGATTTAGAGGTAAATACTTGGAAAAAGTATATCGCACATTGCTAACAGTACCACCGACTAGCGTGGATGCCGAAAGAGCGTTTTCGACAGCTGGTAATTTTTGCACAAAATTACTTTTCAGGCTTAATGACAGTACAATTGATGCATTATGTTTTTTAAGATTACTTTTCAAAAATTTGTAATAGTACCAGACTGAATAATGATATTTACACTTTTTTGTGATTTAAATAAATAAGATGCTCCTTTACTTTTTTGTGATTTTTTTTATATACTGTTATAATTTATAATTTACAAATTATTTTTGTGATATTTACACTCTCTATTAAAACTGGCCAAAAAAAAAAAAAAGACACCTGTGTTTTCTTTCTTTTTCTAAAATTTCTAATACCGGTATTAAAACCGGTATCCCGGTATTAAGATCTAAAAAATACCGAATACCGGTATTGAAATTTTGGTCCGGTATTGCAATCCCTAGTTATATGATTATCAAAATTTGATGTTTAAAAATGTTTTTTTTTTTGAAGAAGTTATTAAGAGATCAACTTGCCTGAAATATTTAATTGAAAATTTTAGCAAGCCTTAATCCTGGTGAATCAAATGGCCGCCAAAGGCGGCTAGTAAATGAATAATTATACATTCACGACCTTACAAGAATAAAAAATTAAATAAAAGATTACCATGCTGATTGGTAAAAATATCTTGAAATGTGAAACTAAATTGGCTTGTTTATTAAAATAGTGACCTCTTTATGCGAATTTCGCTGGGCCTCAAAATATATAAATTTGCCCTTTTTGCATTTTCGTATAAGTAGTATCGAGAAAGTATAACAACGGTCAGAAAATTCGAACACAAGATTTTGACGAATCTCCAAGTTTTAGACCTCCTGGGTTGGAAAAACATAATTTTAAAAACTGTCCATCTGTCACTCTGTGACAAAGATAATTTAAAAACACTTTGAGCTGGATGACTGAAATTTGGTACACGATCCTTACACCACATTTGCAGACTTCTATCAAATTTTGAGTAAAAATCTGTTCAGAGAAAGTCCGTCTGTCCACCTATTCGAATGTAAGTTAACGCGATTACTACAAAACGAAGAGAGCTAGCTAGATAAAATTCGATAAAAAGATTTAACATCTATACAGTATACACCTATCAAATTTTGAGACAAATTCAATTACAGGTTGACTGTTTATCGATCGGTGCTTTCAGAAATATCTAAACGTGATAATTCGAAAACGCAATGACTTAAATTCATCAAATTTGGTATGGGATTTTGTGACTACAAGTGCAGTTTTGTGCCAAATTTTTGTTTCAATCGATAGAGAAAAAAGTGTCTAGAACACAAATTCGATTTTTGGATACTATTAGCACATATTAGATATTAATCGCCAAATAAATCGCCAAGGATGGCACGACAGGTTCAGTAAAAATACTGAATTCATGCCGCAAGTTAATATTTCCTAACTACTGTACGCCAATTCGGTATTCTCTGGCATTGGAAGTTTATTAAAGTATATGCGAGAAAGTTTTGGAAAGACCACTCCGGCTGGTTTTCGTTATATAATGAAACTCAAAAAAATCGTGCCATTTTGTTCTAATATACGAAACGATCTAAAAGAAAAAAAAATTATTTCTATTACTGAAACTTATTTTCCTATTATTGTTCTCACGTTTAAAATAAAGTAGAACGTTGAGAAATAAAGTATCAGATATTTATTACATCACAACTTCTTAAAAAACAAGTAACAAAAACTAACAACGTCACTGCCTTGTTACGAAACGTCTTCGGAAGGATCTTTTTTTACATCAGCAGTGAAATGAAACAAGCATGACTGGATTTAGATTAGAAATGAACTTGATCGATTTTCTTGCTGTCCTTATTTAGGATGCGATTAACTAAATCGGTTATTTTCGGAGTACGTTTTCATAAAAAAACAATTCTTGTTTCTGCTTCATTAAGTAGCCTTTGACTCTTCATTTAATGATGCATTTTCTTTACTTTAAACCGATACTAATTAACTGTAATCAAAAAAATAATGTCAATTTCACTCACATTAAAATAACTTAATGGATAGTTTTTTAAAAATATTTTTACTTTCGTATACAGTCGAAACTCGATTAACGTGTACTTCGCATAACAAGTAAAACGGAATGAAAAAAATAAAAATAAAAAAAATGACTCGTTTAATGAGCAATGTTTCACAAAACGAGAGGCGAATGCTGGATTGGTTTGTGTTGAGCGCTTATTTGAAGAGAAAACCTCATATCTATTGTTTGTTCTCGAATTCGAAATCCCTTTTGCGGCTATTGAATCAAAAGATGAGGTGAGAGGAGATATAAAAGGACATATAATAATAACATATAATAATAATATTAACATATAATAATAACATGAATTCGGATTATTTACGGACTTGGGAGGCGTAAAAACTGTGGATAACGCGTAATATTGTCGGAAAAAGATATTAATTCACAATAAAATGCTTCAGAGCAATTTTTATTTACTGTAAGAAATCTAAACATTCAATTAGGATGAATAAATGAACGATTTCTGTCCTTAAAATTTGGTAGTTCACTTTTTTACGAAGTAATAATAACTTTTATGTTAAAACACATCCTTTTTTTATTTGTTATTGAATTTTTTTATAACATTTTGAGATTACCAACAGCAGATAATCTCAGTCACATTTTATGCTGTTATATAAAATATTCTTTGTGCCTTTCGTGAAATCATTTTTGCCACTGTAACTAACCATTTAAGCAATCAATACAAAATTTTGAGTTAAAATAAAACAGTACGTTCATAAATGACATGACAATCAATCGTATAGAAAATAAAATAATAAAACTGAACGAAAAACTATCTAATGTGGCAGAAATGAAGAGAAAGAATGCCGAATACGGGAATGGCTCCTCTCTCCGCTTCTCACGCCTTAGCGAGGTAGAATCGTCGAAAAGTGGTAGACTCGGGATATTGAAACGAACAGTATATGGAAGATGATTTAATCGGATAACGGTGTCGCATGCGATGTAGGGAAATGAAATAAAAGCTGAAAGCATGGGAAATTGAGAAGCAAAAAAATAGCAGTAACTATGCGCGCTACAAATTCATTTTACGATAATACTGTGTCGCATTTTCTTAAAACTGGAAACATAGTCAAAGAAAAATAACTTTGGACAATTTTATTGTAAAATAAAGTTTGCATTATAAATAACAAAATACATTTTTATAAATTTATTTGAATATATTTTGGGAATGGAACGCATTATCCTATTTTACATGGATCTCTCTGCGAAAATTATGTTGCTTAACATGTGTTTCGCATTATGAATAAGACTGGCGAACGAATTAAGCTCGTTAAGTGAGGTTTCTTTGTATATGAATATGGAAAGATAAAGTATTATGTTCATCAAAATATTTGATTTCGGGATTTTAATAAATCTTTAAATTTTAGACCTTGTACATACAATCCATTTTCATCCAAATCCATTTAGATCTTGAGTCCAAAAAAGAATAATTTTTTGAAAATTATTTCTCTCGGTCAGTTTTTGACGAAAATAACACTAAAACGTAATTAGCTTGAAATGATAAAATTTTGAATACGGAGTTTACGATGGAACCGTAAGTTTCATTCACACTGTGGACAAAATTCGATGTTTGTGAAAGGGATGCGAAGTTTATAGAAAGTTGTGAAAAATATTCACGATAGGCAACGAAGTGGTCGGCGGTCTTTGATTGATGATGATTTGCTTTTAGAAGTTGAAGAGAAGATTAACTAATTTAAGTGCGTTCGATATGTATATGTTACGGTGAAACACCGAAATCTGGAGAATGTCGACATTCACCGGTGAATGTCGACAAACACATAGTCGCTTGGTGTATGTCCGAAATATTTGCTAAATACCCTTATTTCTGACTTTCACCGGTGAATGTCGACATTCACCATGCACTAATGGTGAATGTTGAACATGTCCGAGATTTATATTTTTTCTCCGTAATTCAGTCGCGATAAATTTTTCGCCTCTCTTTCTGAGAGGAATAACTAAGAACTTAAAACACATAGTACTTTCAAAATGAGAAAAGACAATAACAGAAGTAAAAAACTTACTTAATTATACAGTACGTTCTAAATGAGAAAATAAAATAATAGTAATAGAAAACTTACTGAATTATATGAATCAAATCTTATTTATTGCAACAACTTAAACTATTCGCCAGGATTTGGCCGGAGACTCCACCGGAACAAAGGATTTGGCGAGAAACAGCCAGTCACCTCTTTGTCGGCTCCTCTCTTTTCGACCTCCACCAGATCATATCTGTGATTGTCGACATACACCGGTGAGGGTCCGAATGTACAAGAATGTAATGAAATATTCGATCTTTCACCGACGTATTTGGTGTTTGTCGACATTCACCGGTGAATGTCGACATTCTCTGATTTCGGTCTTTCACGGTAACATATATACGTCAAATCCAATTTTCATTTTGATGCGGTTGATATGCAATTTTTATCTAATAAGAATGAAGCCTGATTTGTTTTTCTTACTATGCAACCCATTTGTATTGCTTCAAAGTGTATATGCGTCATCGCTTAACTTTAAAAAGTGGGGGGGGGGGAGTGGAAGACTCTAAAAAATAAATTTTGCAGTTAACTGGTTAAGGAGAATCGAAGATTCCCCATCAACCTTGCGGTGATGAAAAAGTAAATAGAAAATGTAAAGGGAACATTGTAAAGGGATTTTCTACAACGAGTTCATATAAAAACTCGCACCCCGCTATGATAAATACTTCAACAATTACGGCAACTCTGCTGAAAAATAAACCCAAGCATTGTACATTACAATTGTTTTTCTAATAATTGTTCCCTTATAACGGAATAATAGAACTTAATTTCTAGATACTCCTCTTCATATGTTCCAGTTTTCTTCTTGGAGTTTGATTTCACAATTACATATTATTTACAACGATGAATAACAAATTAGAGTTTTAAAAAGAGAAAAATATTATTTTGGATTGAAGATATTAGATTTTAGCTTACAACAAGTATCAAATTTGTAGAGAAGTGTCAAATTTTGGATCAATTCGTTATGTGTTAAAATATAGATTTTTTTCTACAACATAATAATCGATTTTTCATTCACCGCATGATGTGCTGCAGTTCGATTTCATGATGACATATTATTTATAACGGTGAATTATAAATTAGGGTCTGATAAGTAGCAAATTACTTTGGGCTAATGACGTGAGATTAGCTTACAATAAGTCAATAATACATATACTATTAATTTTCAGTATAAAAGGGTTTTTATACTTACCACAGCTTCGGTGTGGGTTAAAATTCATAATGCAATGAACAGAATCGATTATAAAATTGTATCTTTTTTCTTTGAGCCATTTGGATCCGAAATTTGGTACAAACTTGCAATTGCGATTCTAAGACCACATGTAAAATTTCATTAAACCATTTTATTGCATTTTTGAGTTATCTCATTAATAAAACCATGAATGAACAAATCGATAGACAGACAACACTTTGATGGATTTAGATCATAGGTTCCCAAAGTGGTCCAGGTGGACCCCCAAGGGTCCATAGGAGACCACACGGGGGGGCCACGTAGACGTGAAAAGAAAACAGGGGTTCACAAGTTGTAAGTGTTTGTAATAATAAAGGTTTATAATTTTGTATAACCACAAGTATTATTTTAATAAATAGGACACAAGAAAATGTGCTATTTTTTTTTAATTCTTAACACCTCTTTTAATTCTTAACACCCCTTTTAAAAAATATCACCCAATTTAGGGTGATATTTTTTAGGAGTTTTGGGAATACAGTAGAAATGTAGCAGCAGGGGGTCTACCGAAAATAGTAAAACTTTGAAAGTGGTCCAAGAGAAAAAAAAGTTTGGGAACCTCTGATTTAGATGAAATTTGACACTCACTGCATATACTATATACCAAACTCCATTCATTAGCTCGTTAGATTTTCTAGTTATTTAATTGAAATTCAAACTGACAGAAGAAATAAACCATCCTGTCGATGAATTTTGTTCAAAATGTGGAAGAAAGATACAGTTTTGATACAGAGACCATACACCAAATTTCATCTGACTAGATCATTGCGATTTCTAATTATTAAGTTCACAGAAAGACATTATTCCAAAAATGAACACAGAACAATTAAGAAATGACCCAGCAACAATTAAAATTATTGAAATGATCCATTTTTAAAGATAACATATTCCCTATTTAAAATATAAGAAGCAAAAAAAAAAAATGAAATTCAGTTTAATAATTGCTTTTTAAAAATAAATTCTGCCATAAACATGCATAAATCAAAAATATTTTCTTATATAACGATTGAAATTTTTTTCATCATTTAGTAAAGGTACAGTAAGGATTGGCAAGATTTCAAGTGGTATCATTCAATAAAATGAATGATGAATTGTAAGAAATTCTTACATTGGTTTTTAAAACAAATCTTGCATCAGACGGAAACCGGAAATTTATTGTTATAGGTGTTCAAACAAAACTTAGCTTGTCTGTTTCTCTGAAATACTACGTGTTTTTTCAGTTTTCTAATCGCGTGTTCTTTATTATCCCGAGAAGAAACAATTGCGAAAGTGTTGTTCGTTTCCCTCATAAATAATTGAATTTTATCTTCTTTATTTTTGTAATGTTACGATGATAGAGGAAGTTATTTTCTGCCCCGTGATTGTTTTCTTTTTAAATTTCAACACGTACAAATATTTTTACAGTGCTCAAATTACTCATATAATTCGATGAAAATACATGACAAAAAGTATTTTATTCATAATATTCGATGAAAATGCGCCTCAAAATGTATTTTGAATTCATGAAACTGATATCTGTAGTTAACTTATGTACAAGAAAAAACGATGATTTTGTAAAACAAAAAGGTTCATATAGGTTTCTAGTATTCCAAACAGCTTAAAATAGGTTAGTAAAAACTTTGAGAATATTTAATGTACTGTTCGTTTCAGTATTCTGAGACGACCACTTTTCGACGGTTCTATTTCACTAAGATATGACACCACGACCTGAAGGTCGTGGCGACACACGGGAAGCTTGTGCGCCATTTCCGGAATTTACTTTATTGGTAAATGTAAACTCCTTCCCACTCCTCCCTATTTTGCCGAATTAAACTGATCCTAACGCATGCGCAAAAGCGCGGTGGATTTTAGAATTCATTGGCAAACAATACATAAACAGAATTTTGATTTAAGCTATATCTGAAGTTTTTTAACATTTATTGAATGAACTCTCTCAGAATTAGGGGATAAATGACTCTGTTGCCAAAAATCCCATTCTCAACCCATTTCAATCAATCATTAATTGATTTAAACATTAGTCATTGACATTCTGGAAGAAAAAAAAAACCCTCTATATTTAAATCGAAAATATTTCAAAAGAAATTAAAAGTAAATTGCCTAAACTATCGTGAGGCGTTTTCAATAACGCCTATGCAAAGCGTTCTCTGGGATAGGACATTTAAAGAGAGTATGCGAGAAAGTTTTTGGGAGACCACTGTCACTGCTTTTTTCCCCCCCTTCTCCTGTTTTATGAATTATAGAGATAAAAAAAATGTACAATTATTAAAAAAATTGTGCTGATGCAAAAAAAAAAAAAAAAAAAAAAAAAAAATCAATTTATTCGAAAATTTTAGGAATTTTTTTAGATATCAATTTATAATTTTAAAAAGAATCAGGAAGAGCGAATATTTGATTATTTGAGATTTTGGAAAGAATTCTATCTTCTTATCTATGAATACGATAGCTCTAGAGCACATATGAATAAAAGGATGAATGACTTAAACAAACAAAATACTGTTTGCTGTATTTACACAAGGATTGTATATCTCTTTCTAATTTCAAACGTTATCTGTCACAGATCAATCGCTCTGTTTCATCGTTCGTCCGTGCATATGAATATGATACCCAAAATCATAAGAAGATAGATGATTATAAGATTTGTAAATCTATATCACATTTCGACGAAACCCAAAAATGAAAAGAGCAAACGACTTAAGAAATAAAATTTTACTTGAAATCGTGATACTAAAATTGTATATGAGTATCAAAAATTTTGTTTGAACATAGACGATAGAAAAGGGTTTAAAATTCATATCTTTTCTTTTTACATGTATACACGAAAAACGAAGGGAGATTATGAAAGGAATTGTGCAATACGAATTTATGTGAAGAGATTTATTGAATCTTAAAGTAATACATAGCATCTTAATTAAATTAAATTAATATTTATTATAAACTGTCAAAACCTTGCATATCATCAATCATAATTAATTCACTTTAATTTTTATTTGTTAGCTTGTTACTTCAATATTTATTTTTACTTTCTCTTTTATTACCGTTTCCCATAGTTTATTTATAATGCAACTGACTTTAAAAAAATTATGATATTCTGATATAAATTTTCTTACAATAATTAATAAACATATATAGGTAAATTTTCTTTATATGCCATTTGTAATAGCTACAGTTAATAAATTCAATCATTATCTAGTCATTTTATTAGATAAAAAAACCAACAGGAACGAGTATTTTGAAACGTTCTCACATATTCTTTATCCACTCCCCAAACCCCTCACATCAGAGGTGTTTGCTTCATAGTATAATAGCCATAAACAGTTTATCCAACCAGCATCAAAGGCACACGGAAAAATCTGAATGTAACTTCATCTCCGCGATAGCATTAGCAGAAACTAAGGTGGGGGCCTAAACGTCATCACCGGCCATGGTGCAATCCCTCCCATAGGAGGCACGTCCCTTCATTGGAAAGGGGTAGTTGATCCTATAACAATTTTGTATCCAAAAGGGAGACTAGAACCAACCACCATTCCTGAAGCATCTCATCCCAGGTTATAAACTCGTACTTCCATCACATTTTGGATGAAATTCATACAGAAGTGTATCTGTCTGGCTTTCGAATGCAAGTTAACACGAAAACTACAAAATAAAAAGAGCTATATAGACAAATTTCAGTGTACAGATTTAATATAAAAATATAGATATGTAAAAAATTTAGAAAAACAACAAAATTTGTAGCAAAATTGGATAGTAATAAATAAGTAATTATAGATATGTAACCAAATTAGAAATTTATCCATCAGTGGGTGACTTTCTGTCCGTCTGTGCGTTTACAAGTATGTTAACAGAATTATTCAAAACCCAATGACTTAAATATATCGAATTTGATATGTGATTTTACGACAGTTTCGTTGTAGATTTTGGTTTTAATGAGTTGGAAAAAGCACTTCTAAAACGCAAATTCGGTTTTCGGCTTTAATAATAGCATACTAAGGATTAATCGCCAAAAAACTCGCCAAGGATCACGCGTTAGATAACACAATTCTCTTATTAGTGAGTATGCCAGAAAATTTTGCTGTATCCACTCCCATTCTTTGTTTGCTGTGTGTATGTATATTGTTCGTTTCATTATCCCCCGAGACTACCATTTTTCGACGATTCTACCTCCCTAAGGGGTGAGATGCGGAAGAATGGGCCTATTTCGGAAATTCTTTTTCATTCTTTGACCTTGATTTCTAGCCCATTAGATAATTTTTCGTTCTGTTTATTTCGATGTGCATGCGAGTGTCGTGTCATTTCTGATCGTATCATTTTAGTGTTACTCAAAATTGCGCATTGATTGATTACATGGCTAATTTAAACGGCAAAAAAACTTTCAGAGATGCCACAAAAATATTTTACATAATATCATTAAATGTGATTAAAATTATCTGCCTTCGTTAGTTTCTAAATTTTATCAAAAAAATTCAATAACAAATAAAGTGTTTTAGTTAAAAAAATTATTTTTTTGTATCAAAAAAAGTAAATTATCAAATTTTAAGAAAAGAAATCTTCCATTTATTTACCATTATTTAATATTTAAACTCCTCACAATAAATAAAAATTTCTCAAAAGTATTTTTGTTTTGTTTTGTTTTTGTGAATTAATATCTCAACAATATTGCGAGTTACCAACAGTTTTTAAGCCTTCTAAATCCACATAATCGGAATCCACCTTATTGTTAAATGTAAACATCTCCTCCTTTCATTTTTCCTCTCACTCCCATTTCAACTAAATAAACACATCCTGACGCTTGCGCAAAAGCATGGATGTTTTTGGAATCCAATAATGAAAAGTACATTCGATTCATTAGTTTTTCCTTTCTTTCATTTTCCTCAATGTAAACACTATTCCCGCAAAAACAAGCTAATAATTAATATTAAGATAGAATTATTTTCACATCAGGAGATTAAATGTATAATAGTATGTACATTTCCCCTTCGTATAATTGATATCGTGTGTTTTGTAAAGATCCGGCTCTTTGTAAGTCTCTTAATATGATTAGAAGACAAAATGCATTAAGGGGCACTGGAGCACTTAATGTATTAAATGCACTTGGGGTTAAAATGCATTAAGATTATTAGAATTTCCAGCTTGTTTAAATATTAACGAAAAACCTTTTAACAGTACTTTTCGCATTCTCTTTAAAGGTGAAGATTTCAGCCTTCAATTTCTTAAAACAAATATGAAACTGGATTTTCCGATATCTAAAACAAATAATATTTTTTTTTACTAATAATAGAATATTTTGCATTCTACAGGCTAGATTTTTTGACCTAAAGCTACCAAACATTTGGACGATAAAAAATATGCACCTCAGAATAAAATTTTAAGTAGAATTTTTATCAATTAAAAATTAAGAGAAATGTCGACATTGTTCTGCTGTAACTTTCGAAAATATTACACTATAAAATGATTTTTACACTATATTAGAAATGAACAATTTCATTTTCAATGATACCGATTTTTTTTGCCCTATAATTATTTTTTAAATTTTAAAAATATTTTTAACATGTTTTGCAATAATAAATATTATTACTAAAATGAAATTACTAATATGAAAGCCATTCTGAAATTTTTGAGATAAACATAGATTTTTAAAGTTATACTTACGAAATTTTAGGTGTGTTCTCAACATTCCAGCATAAATGCACTTTTATAGGGGAATTTTCCAAAGATTAAATGCCTCAAGCCATTAATTTTTCTTTTGGAATTGAGCCATGAAAAAAATGCATTTATAGCCTTATCAATCTCATCTTTGTAATCAAAATACGTCCGGGTGAATAAAGTGAATGTTCTGTCACTTTGTTATGTTTTTGTTCTAAAAACTTAACTGTCAATCTTGCTGAATGAGAAGTTGCATTTTCATGGTAGCTAAAGAGTCTCCAGCATTCACTTCTTGAAGAATTTCTGAAGAAACTTAGTGGTGCACTAGCTATTGTGACTGTCTTCTGTCCTTCCAGCTCGGTGGCTTTGACAAGTCCTGTACTTCTGAAGAAAACTGCATACATTACTTTTTTCGTGACACGTTGTCTTTTCACCATTGTGGGTATGGGATCAAAGTCAAAGACCCATACTTTACTGCCTTCCTACGTGTTTTTCGTCCTGAAATGAGTTGCGACTAGGGATTGAAATACCGGTATACCGGGATACCGAATACCGGTATTTTGAGCCATTTGTACAATTTTGTAATACCGGTATTCACAAGTTTAAATACCGGTTTTTCGGTATTTACTACAAATTTTTAAAACTGTCTCCACTATATGTTCAGGTATCGCAAACATAGTAATATAGTATACGTTTTTGTTTTTATGTCTCCCTAATGGGCGAAATGAATTAGCTAATTAATGGCTTAATTAATTGCTTAAATATAAATTAGCGAAACATGGATTATCCCTGAAAGAAAATATTATATCCATAACGATTGATGGAGCAACAATTATGAAAAAAGTTGGAAAGTGGATTGGTGCAAATCAGCAGTTGTGCTATGCACATGGATTCAATTAGGAGTAATAGATGTGTTATACCAAAAAAATAAAGAACAGAAGAATCCAAATACTGTGGATATAGAAACTTCAGATTCCGACTTTGAAGAGAGTGCTAGTGATATTGACAATGAAGATAATGACAATGTAATTGTTAAAGAAGATATTGCTAATGAGGGTGAAATATTAACCTATCGAGAATTGCTTCCTATAATTTATAAAGTTTGAAAAATTGTTAAGATATTTAAACGTTCCCCTATAAAAAAGGGATATATCACTAAAATATATACTAACTGAAAATAAAACAGAATATATATTAATATTAGATTCTAAAACATTTTGGAACAGTTTACTCCTAATGATGGAATGATTTTTGAAACTGAGAAATCCAATCCAAAAAGCAATAATCGACTGAAACCTGTAAATTAATTTTTCAGATAGTGAATTTGACTTAATATCCAGAACTATATCCGCTCTACTTCCAATAAAACTGACTATTGAGGCATTATGTCGGAGAGATTCTAATTTATTAACAGCTAATGCAACAATAAATTTCATGTTGCAGTCACTGAAAGAATAGCACACATCACTATCTAAAGAATTATATATTACATTGAAAAATCGCACAGAGGAAAGGCATACCGAAATAGAAAATGTCTTTTGGTATTTAAATAATTATAATGATTTTAAAAATGAAAATGAGAAAGAAGAAAAGAAAATAACCCAGTCAAATCTGATTAAGTTTAGAGTAAATTTTCTTAAAACTTTTTACCCACAAACCTATCCACATTCAGAATTCGGTTCAATTATCGAAGATTATGAGTCACTACTGTCGATAGTGAAAAGGAATTGTCTCTTGAACAAAAATTAGAATTAGCGATAAATAAAAAAAATAACAAACCAAAATGTAATACAGAAATCAGCTATATCCAAAACCACCAGACGAGAAGTCGATTTAATTGAAGATGAGGAATTTAGAGGGAAATATTTGGAAAAAGTATATCGCACATTGCTAACAGTACCACCAGCTAGTGTAGATGCCGAAAGAGCGTTTTCGACAGCTGGTCATTTTTACACAAAATTACTTTTCAGGCTTAATGACAGTACAATGGATGCATTATGTTTTTTAAGATCACATTTCAATAATTTGTAATAGTACCACAGACTGAATAGTGATATTTACACTTTTTTTTGTGATTTAAATAAATAAGACGTTCCTTTACTTTTTTGTGATTATATACTGTTATAATTTACAAGTTACAAATTATTTTTGTGATATTTACACTCTCTAACAAAACTGGCAAATAAAACAAAGAAACACCTGTGTTTTCTTTCTTTTTCTAAAATTTCTAATACCAGTATTAAAACCGGTATCCCGGTATTAAGATTTAAAAAATACCGAATACCGGTATTGAAATTTTGGTCCGGTATTGCAATCCCTAGTTGCGACCTCTGTGAAATTCTGTAAATCATCTAAATACAATAACACGAGATGGACTTTCATTTCTAAATACTAATTGTAGACGTTAAACCCATTCTTCTTGATTTAATCCCACTTTAAAATCATAGAAAATCATAGCTCGATAATATTCTCGCGTCAGTAACATTTTTCCTTCTGCCTAACATTTATTCTACGCTAAACTACTTGCAATTGGCCTATAAAAAATCGTCTGCTAGGCTAAATTAGTTTATATTTTAAAATATAACTGTTATTTTTTCTTTACCACTTATCGTCTGCGCGTATTTCAAAAATTTCAGAGTGATAAAAATATGATGATTCGTCTTATTTTCTATTTTGAATGTGTAACAGTAATGAAGCACATTAAAAAAATTTTTTTTTTTGAATATTGCGGTAATTATAGCTGAAGTTTAACTTCACAAGTAGGCAATAATGAATATTTTTTAATGTTCAAAATTTTTATATTTTATTGTATCGCTCTTTTTGCTTGACGTTTTGTTGACGCTGAATTTTTTGTATTAAATCAAATGAATTGTTATTGGATTCTCTATTGTTATATTAGGTAAATGATTAAAATGTATTTTGTAGAATATACGAACTTGAGATACGAATGATTTTTCTTATATTTTTAAAAAAACGGATCCTATTTCTCTAATATTGGATTGCATTATTATTGGATTAATTAGAGTTTAACCAGTTCTTGTTTCTAACTAAAGTATATTATAAAAAAATTAAAAACGAAAAAAAAATGTTTAATTATTGATTAAAACCTTAGTTAATTTTTTTAAAAAAATTGCTCCGAGCTGCACATTATCAGCTCCAAGTTATATATGGGCCAAATCTAGTATCTGTAGGTTCAGACGGTCTGGCCTGCAGAACAACAACACACAAACATACAAACACTCACATTCATCTTTATTATAAGCAAAGATAAAAAAAAATAATGAATTATTAAAAAATAAAAGTTTCCGAGGATAATTTAGGTATCTTTCTTTTAATTACTTTTGAAACACTTTCAATTTAAGTACAGAGTTTTTTTCTCCAAAAATGTCAATTATTATTGCTTAAAGCAAAATTCTGGTTATAGCTTTAATTATTTTCAAATATTTTATGAACCTATTTTAAATTATTTAAAATACAGATATTCATCTTTATTATTTCTATAGATTAATATATAAATTTTATATGAGATGACAGCCAATTGAGAAGATGCATAGAAAAATGAACAAAACGGTGTAAGGCTCTTAAAATTGCACTGGTTGCATGAACTATCGAAGTTTTAAGCTAAAAACATACTTTGCCGAGGAAGCTATTAATAGTAAATTATATGCAAATATTTAATTGAAATGTTAGTAACCAATAACTCCGGCACACCAACTGGTTGCCAAGGATATCTAATAAGAACAAAAGATTTGAAACTAAAAAAATAATAAATATGAAAACATTTTTAAAAAACACTTTTTATCAGTGTATTAAAAAGAAAAAGTTTTTAAATCTAAAATCTAAAATAAAAATCGTGAAAATATGAAGTACAAAAAACGGAAAAAAAAGAAAGACATAAAATAATAATAAATGTTATATGAAATAAAAAAAAAAATTCTTAAATATTCATTACATATAATTTTAGAAATATGGGTATAATTCTAGTTTTCTTAAATTACTTCACTCTGCAGATCACACTTTTGAAATTTTTTTTTGTTTACACAGCAGATTTTTAAAAAAAAATATTTTTCATTTTTAATACACTAATAAAAACGTTTTTTTAACAAATTTTAATACTTATTTATTTTAATGAAACAATATTAAATTTGCGTAAAACAATTTCAACAGTAGTTTCACTAACTTGTATTTTAAACAATAACTACTCTCCTTTGGCGAGCAAAGACGATTAGCTGCGTTATTTACCTTTTTTTCTATCACTTTTTATGTTATTTATCTTTTTTTTTATCATCTTTTTCACCTATTTTTTGTTTGTTTATTGCTAAATGGACTTTTCGAATAGAATCAAGTTCCATGACATCATAAAAACTATTAAAATGTAACTGTCCCGATTATTGAACTACAGAGATATTAAAAAAAATTCTTCTTTCTTAGCTCCCAAAAGAAAATCAGGCAATTAAACGTTTGACGGAATAGAGAAAACGTTTTGAGTTTTATTTCAGCAATGAAATCCAGTGCCGAAAATTATATAAAAATATTTTTCTAAAATTGCAAAATTAAGGAAAAATCTGTACGACAAATAAATTGGTATTATTAAAACGATTTTTTTTTAATGTTTGAAAATTCAGTTTTGTGCGGTATTCTCGGAAGTCATTGTAAAAAGACGTCAAATTTCACTTAATCTTTCATTAATGAAAATTCTTGTTTCGAAGTCTACATTTCCACTTTCCAAAGTTTGGTGTTATCAGATTTGATGCAGGCATGGCAGAGAGGGTACTGCATCATATTCATCATGTTTGGCACAGAGAAGCAGCAGCCGCACACACATACACGCACACACACACACACACACACACACACACACACACACACACACACACACACACACACACACACACACACACACACACACACACACACACACACATCTTTAATTAGGGGAAGTAATTGGGAAAATCAAAGAGCCATTCTGCGAGGTGCGCGATATAGCCAAATTTTATTTTAATATGAAATTAAGGCCACCAATAGACAAATGAATATGAAATTCATATTAAATCTATGACGTCCTTCACTCAACCATCGTTTATTTCCTAGAGATATTTCAGCCATTGCTTCAGTGTCCATTCTCTGCTTCGAGAAACTGTGACAAAGTTCGTCAACCACAATTACTAAATAAAATATCTAACGTAGTACTTTTGCCAATTTTTATTTCCTGTCACAGCCGACTGTCCCTATGTATGTCGTCAAGGGTCGTCTGTTCCCTCCTCCATTTATGGAATATATTCCAAATTACATAGAGGATCCAACTCCAACAACTGTCAAATAATTATGTTACTTTGCAAACATAGATAACTAATCAGAATGTTCTTGTTATTATCTAATCATAATTTAAAACGTTACTTTCTTTTGTTTTAATAAGATGTATTTCATAAAAATTCCTCGACATAAATCGTAATGATTTTAATGTCATTAATACGGTCTCAGAAGAGGACTAGTACTAATGAATTATATCTTATCGCAACAACAAAAGTGTAATAAAGTGTATAGGTGCAATACTATCATTAAAAGCCGCACGATAATGATAAAGCATTCTATTTGGCTAACTATACTTCAAAATGGTGATATTGTCAACTTAGCAACGGAAATTGGCGAAATCTTTTCTGTTATTGAGGCTAAAGCTGTATCAAAATTTTATTTTACAATATTTCACGAAATGGAGCTGAAGAAAATAGATGACCAGTGATAATGTATTGAAAAATGCTAAGCATTCATATGAAACAAGAGTTTTCGAAATCGGTACAATGGTTGTGGTTAGGAACTCTGTCAAGGTTTTCTCTATAGAGAATGAACAGTGAAGTAATGTTTTCCCCGTTTTTTTCGAAAACGGAGAATGGGTAGAGGAAGGGCGCATGACACCATTGACGACATATCTAAGGGCCAAGAGCTTGCATATCGAATAAAACTTCTTGAAATTAATCCTGTAGTTGGGTTTGGTGGACTTTGTAGCGGGATTTCACTAAAAAGTGTGCAGTATAGTTTTGTTTCTTCAATTTCTCTCAAAAATACTGAGTTGCAGGCAACAAGTGATCCTTGATGTCATATCATGAGCTTTCATATGAAATAAAACTTTTTAAAATCGATCCAGTAGTTGTGACTGGCGATTTCTGACGCGGGGCTAGAATGAAATTTGTTTCTTTGATTTCTTCTGAAATCGGAGAATGACAGAAAGCAGGTGGTCTTTGATAACACATCCAGATCTCATAAGTTCATGTGAAATAAAACAGAAATCAGACCAGTAGTTGTGACTTGTTAACTGCTTCATTGACTTTTTTAAATATATAGATTATTAATTCAGCAAATGAAATAGTACATTTGCAGTTACAGTTAAATATATATTGTATTTTAATATTTATTATGATGTAAAGATGCTTGATTAACAAATAACGGCTTCATTTGATGGACAAGTGCCTTAATATTGTGGCACCTCCATTACATTTCGGGGGGGGGGAGGCGGTACCACCTGGTTACACGTAACTGTGATTTTTTTACCATATTGAAATTTAATAATTTACTAAATAATAAAACTAAATAAAAGATGTAATCTTGCTTATTCCAATGATTTTATTCAATTCCTAAAGAAGAACAAAACGATTTTTGCCTTTTTTTTGTATTTATTATTATTATTTATTCAATTCAACGTGAGTATTTACTCCTCGAGTTTTTAAGAATACTTCCCGAATATAATGCATTCTCTGTTTAGCTTCATCATATTTTCAAGAGACTGCTGTATGCACTTTAGATCTTTTTTCAAGTTTCAACTCCAATCAAAATTCCATATCAAATCTAGAATTAAGGTGTAAAAATCATACACCAAATTTCATTTAGCTAGTTTCCTATTTATCATATTCTGGTAGAAAGATTTAACGGTGATGTATTTCACCAAAATTTGAAAGAAATGTGCAGTTTCAATACAGGGATCTTATATCAAAGTTCATTTGTCTTGCTTGTTTTGATTTTGCGAGCATTTCTTTATACGGATTTAGAAAAATCTAAAAAGCGGAGATTATCAAAATCTTGAAGTTGAATATTTTGATCATAACAATGATTTCTCTCTAAATATTTCACATGCGAGAAAGTAACAATAATAAAGTTCTTCATCTGGTACAAATAAATAAATAATAATAATAATAAAAAATAGAAGAATTGTTATTTTCTGTTTACGAGTCGCAATGATAAATGAAATGATGTTTTTTTATTGATGCTGCCGCTGTTTCTTTCAGAAAATCTTGTGACATACTTTTAGCCATATTTTTCCAATAATCTTATCTATAATACATATGCCAGAAATGTTGGAATTTTTCTCGAGTATTTTCTCTATTTCTTTTCCCCCTTTCTCGAATATTTTCTCTATCTCTTAACGTAGCGGAGAAGTTCGAGGAATGGTGTTTCAAAACTATACTTTTCGAACATTTATTAGCTAATAAATATCCGAAACTCATGAACATTTCTGAACGTCCTTCATTTCAATAGCATTTGTTAATTAAAAAATATTATTGAGATATAGCTACATATGCTTTTAGAGAAAAGTAATTCTTATGAGGAATTATATGATAGATATACTATTACATTATATAAAGAAATAATATGGGTTTCTTTAATATAATAATTTTCATATGATAGCATATTATCTGAAAATATCGTTTTATTTATAAATACGAGGGAAAAGTGTTATTTTTGATAACACTATAAAATAACTATAAAATAAGATCATTTTCTTAATACAATTTTTCGATTAAGAACTGTATATATATTTATGATCAAGACATAATGACGAATAAGAATGAAATTGAAAGAATAAAATACTGGAAATGCATTCAGTATAATAATTAATCTACTTTATATTTGTCGTGTAGTTTTTGTCTCTGGTTTCATTGCTTTTAATAAGACACTTCTAGTAAAGAAACTTTTATAAAATGGTGAAATGAAATAAGTGCATACATTTAATTAGAATTTGATCACTCCGAAATCTTTCAAAGGATATGCATTTTAACATAATTTTTATTATATAAATGCATACTCTGAAAAATATAAGTAGTATATAGCATCAATAGGTCGAATATAAACCATAAAAGCTGTTAAAATATACAGGGTGTTTATAAAGTCCCGGACCCATTTTGATGTTTAATAACTCGTAAAATAATAAAGATATAAACAAACTTATGGCATTTATTGATGAAATAACTCATATATTTTCCTTTTCAGGTTTGAATATTTTTACTTTTTTAAATATCGTCTGCACATGTGGTTAATTTCAGATAATTTCATTTTCCAGTCTAAATATCTGTACTTTTCTAAATATTGTCTGCTAATTAATTGCATTTTTCTCTCTTTTGTTTTTGGCAAGTATTGTAATATTATGTTTACTTTGGAAGTGTTTGTTCTATGTAGTACTTTTGTATGTGATGTTTTATTCGAGCGGATATTAAGGAGAATGCATACACCACAAGAGAAAGCACAGATTTTATGGTGGTTCATAGAAAAGAAATCGATAGTGCAAGCACAGAGAAATTTCAGAAGAATTTACCAAAAAGATCCTCCACCCAAAAACAGCATCTTGCGGTGGAAAAAGAATTTTCTAGAAATTGAAAGTATCGAAGATAAGAAACGTTCCAGACGTCCTTGCACAAGTGATTTTGATGTTGAGCGTGTCAAAGAGACATTTTTACACAATCTTAGAATATCTGTGAGATCAGCGGCAACAGAATTGGATATGCAAATTTCGACGGTGTACAAGGTTATTAAGAAAAAATTAAGACTGCATGCATACAAAGTTCAAACTGTTCAAGTTTTGGAACCGAACGAAAGGCCTAGGAGGATGGCCTTTGCAACAGATGTGCTAAGGAGGATAGAAGATGCTGCTGATTTTCTGAAGAGCATAATGTTCTCCGATGAAGCATCCTTTCATGTTTCTGGCATTGTCAATCGCCATAATGTGCGCAAATGGCTCTGTGGATGCCGATATGCTTGTCGCTACCTGCCGTGACTATCGACTTGATATTCTCCGTGAGACGAAGTGGGCACACGTGGAAGTTCATTGACAAGGGTCATGAAACTTTTTGAGTCTATTTAACCATTTATGTTATTAATTTAAATCTATCTTTATCATTTTATGAGTTATTAAACATCAAAATGGGTCCGGGACTTTATAAACACCCTGTATATTACTGTGATCTAAACACATTTCTGTAAACTCTAAGCTGATTTATAAGTCCAAATTTTGGAATAAATTATAAACTCCGGCGGAATTTGAAAAGAATGATTTTCTTTTAGTGTCGGTATCTAACTTATATCCTCTCTCTATATAAAACTTTCGCGTGCATGGCTCAAAAATCGGTCTTATTATTTATTGTGGAATAACAACAGTCAAGTCTAAACTTACTGACATTTTAACATTTCAAACTACTTCATTTTGCGTGTAGCGCACGCGATTTGATTTAAACAACGCAACGTAACGATTTCTGGAAAAAAGGCAAACGATAATTTAAGAAAAACTTTTTGTAAATATTAATTTCATTAAAATTCTTTTCTTACAATTGTGAGCATTATTTTTGTAACACAAGCAAATTTGCCTAGTTCAATATTAATTTTATGAATTAAAAAAAATCTGATGTTCCAGCATTTTGGTAATTAGAGAAGTTTTATTAATAGTATTTTGTCGATACTAAATGCTGATATAAAGCAGCAGTTTCACAGCTACATTTAATTCAACACTTCCGTAATTCATGTATCTGAAAAATAATATAAATATTACTCGCCATGTCGAATATTTCATTCAATCATCAGAGAGAAGATTTTACTTCGTAGTATATACACTTTTTATTTATGCTCACAATAATTTGTTCATATTGATTCAATTAAATTCATATTTTTGTTATATTATTTGATATAACAAAAATATGAACTGAAATTTTTAAAAATGCATTCTGTATTTATCGTTTAACAGCCTAAAAAGTCAATAATCTGGGCGAACTAGTCACCAGAGATGGCTGTAATTGTATAAGCATCCATGTATAATCATAATGTAATTATATAACAGGCATGGATGCCATTAAATGAACATTCTTAGAAATTTGTCATGTCAGATTCTCTAATCCACAGTTCGAATCAAAAGATCCTCTCATTTTAATCTTCTTATATCAGATTCTTTTTATTAAAAACATTTTTTTTTTTTTTTTTTTACAAAATTTTGGACTAATTTTAACTTTTACTTATATTTAGCCTTTTAGAAAATATATAATATTTATTTTGAGAATCTTATGAAATGGTATCAGAATAATTGAATTTTTTTAGTACTTTAAAACCTTGTATTGAATAAAAATTTTGTAGAAATTTTACATAATTCGATGCAAGACAGTCAAAAAATTTTTTGGTTACATTTCATAGCAAGAAATTATCTAAAAGCAGCAAACGATATTTTTAGTTAGATTTTTATTCATGTTTCCAGAGAGTTCCGTCATTTTTTCTTTCGAAGATAAAATGCCTGATTAATTTTTTAATTCATACATAATACGACAAGCTATTGGTCAATAAATTATAGTCAGCGTTGATAATTGATTTGTTATTGATTACAAGAAATTCAAATGTATCTTACATAAAGTATTCCTTTCATGAGATTATTCTATTCAAATACTTATAGAATGCATTTAAATCTTCTGTTATTTTGGGTTTTAGGAAAGGATCTATATTATTAATATTTTTATATAAAATATTTATGCTACTGAAGAAACATTTTATTTTTGATAGCAGAGTCTTCTAAATAGCATTATGCTATGTATCATTACTTGTAGAACTTTCAGAATTCAAAAATAATAAAACGCATTTTACTATAACACTGAAGAAATAATGAGTTTTTTTCAAAGTGATTAACAATTATATAAATATTAAAATAGTTTCTGTGCTACTCCGAGGACAACAGTAAGCCAATGAGAGTGGTGTCTCTAAAACTTTATGGCATACCCCCTAATAAAAGTCCCAGAGTACATTTTGCATAGCACTAGCGTATATAATTACAAAATATTAACCTTTGGCATGAATTTAGCATTTTTACCGATTTTATCGCGTGATTCTTTGAGTTTTTGGCAAATGATTCCTGTTATGCTGTTAATAAAAATCCAAAAACCAAATTTGTATTTTAGACGGATTTTTCCTAACCGATTGAAACAAAAAATTCGACACAATTGCAATTACAGTATCAAACTCCTATACCATATTTGAAATATTTCAATGATTGCGTTTACATGTTTCTGAAAGTACAGACAGACATACAGTTAACCCGCAGTTAAATTTGTCTCAAATGTTAATGCTACATTACAGATTTTAAACCTGCGTAACGAATTTTTTTAAAATTTTTTTCTCCGTTTTATAGATTTCTTGTCAACAAATATTCAAGCAGCCGAACAGACGGACTTCCTCTGAAAGAGATTTCATTCAAAATTTGATAACAAACTGTAAATTCGGGTGTAAAGACCAAATCTCATTTGCCTTGCTCAAAGCGTTTTTGAGTTATCTTTGTCACAGACAGACAGGCAAATAGATATTTTCCAAAAATGTGTTTTTCGAAAAGGGATGTCTAAAACGTGAGGAATTGTCAAAAACTCGAGTTCGAAATTTTTGTTGATTATTATACTTTCTATATACTGCATATATGAGAAAGTAAAAAAATGTGTCCTTGGACTTAGAGGTTATTAAAAATGTTAAATTCAGATTTTCCTATTTCCACTGAAAGCAATTAATTATAAAGCTTGCCTTAAATAATACATGCAGTATTAGAAAAGAATCAATTTACAAAAAGTTGATATTGCATAAATTGCTCAATAAAATAGAAATTTCAATTTCATTTGTAGAATACTTTTCAAAGTAGATGAAAGACCAACTTAAAATTCTAAAAAAAAAAAAAAAAAAAAAAACAGATGCTAGAATCTAAGTTTCAGCTATTTCTTTTATTGTTTCATATAATGAGTTTGCGTAATAGTATATTATCAAAATATAAAATTTGTTTTAACAAAAATTTACAAATCAGAATAGAGAGAAATATTTAATTTTTTCTTATATGCGTTGTATTCTGATACATTTGTAATAATGTAATTGCCGTGATTTTTATCTAAAACAAATCAGAATACCACTTGTAATATTTATTTTTCAAAGTTCATTATAAATTATTCTTAAGCTTTCAAAATCGAAGCTTTCTTAAGCTTTCAGAATCGAAAGAAATTATCCACAATATTTTTATAATTTTATCATGATATTTGTAATCATAATCTATATCTGAAATTATGTAAATTTTTTGATCACTTCAAATCGCAACTGAAAATGAAAATAAATAAATAAATTTTGATTTATGCCTCATTGAGCAATTGTCTGGTTTTGGTGACAATGTAGAAGGAAAGGGAAATGGAAAATCGTTTGCGGCATTAGCTATCAGCATTAATAAAGATTATTATCCTAAGTAACAGAACAAATTCTTTGATTTTGTTCTGATGTTTATAGTACGGTATTGTATAGTACATATAGTTAATATTCTGTAACTATATTAATAGCATTAATATTGTGAAAATATGGAATTTGCTAATTCTAGAAGAATGGCTTAACGGCTTAATCTTTGATTCGTATTTTAGAGATATCTGATTTTAATTTCGATTTTTCCGCTTACATATCATTAATGTAGATCACATTAGTTTGTATCTATGAAGTGCATGTAAGTGAAAGGAACCGCAAATGTGAGGTATGGTGCACTTTTTTAGGTGTTATCCTTCACACCCCATTAAAATTCAAAACTTTCATCTAATAATTTAAAGAATTCCTCGTATTGCTGTAGAAAGATATATTTATATAACTAACAACTCTATGTAAAAATCAAAATAAAATATAGCAAGTTTAATTAATGCAAATAACTGGTTAGTAAAATAAACGCACGGTTTTGAAAAAAAAAAAAAAAAAAAATTCTTTTCACGTTTAGTTTTAAATGATTGTCTAATAAAGTAAAATAGTATTAAACGAATTTATTTTAATTGGTTTAATTTATTATACAAAATATTCAATAATATTTTTGCCCATTTTGGAGAAATATTTGGACGCAAGTTTAAAATTGAAAATAAATTTTTTCAAGTTAACTTTTACTTATTTTTTAGTATATTTTTGCATTATTATTCAACTTTTTACTTTAATTATTCACTTTTATTTCCAACTGTCTTTTGCGAACAGTTTATTTGTTGGGATTGTTAGTCGAGTTGAATATCAATTAAATCGTTTATATATTGCTGAATGTTCGGATTTCTCTTAAGAAATTTTTTTTCAAGTGTCAGATTGTGACAGACACTAAAGTCGCATTAGTCAAATAGCCTTACACCTATTCTGTTATTTATGTACATGAATCATTCTAACTGTCAAGTTCCATGATATCGTAGTGCTATTAAAACGCTATTGTCTGGTTCCTGTATCATCTAATTTTCGTGGTACTTTAAACTTCACATTTTTATTTAGCATGTAAATTACACAGATATTAAAATTGACCATTCTTCCCTAGCATTCATTATTGGAAAAAAAAAAATTAGGTGATCAAAATAAAAATGCTTTAACAATGAAAAAGAAATGAAAGCAATGAAAAACAGTTTAAATTTTTTCTGCATCGGGAAATCTGTTGTTGAAAATTAAGAAATTTTTTTAATTGTCAAAATGTTGGGGAAAAAAATTTGCACAGCTATTAAATTGACACCAATAAAAAAGCTAACATTTAAATTAGTGTAAAGATCAGTTTTATGCTGTTGTATTGTTAGAAGTTATACCAAAATTAAAGTTAAAATTTTGCTAAATTTTTAATTAATTAAAATATTAAAAAGTAAGAAGAAAAAGAAAAGAAATCCCATCAAGGAGCAATTCCCACCTTTTAAAATTTATCAGTGTCGAATTTGGTAGTTCTAAATTTAATTTTAGATTTAATTTTGAGCACTAATACCCACATGAATTTTCCTTTATTAGTTCAGATTGGAAATGATAATGTTATGAAATTCTGTTATATTGAATATTATTAATAGTTTGTATTATGATTAGCATTATTATCTGAAGAAATATTCTAAGACATTAGAATCGAAATATTTTTTTCATGTGTGGAATTTAAACTCAGATATAACTGAAAGATAATTTATCATAGGATTTAAGTTTAAAATTTGAGATTACAAATCATGTGAAGTTTATAAAACCTAATGTAAATGAGGTTTTTAAACCAAGTTTGCTATCTACGTCAATCTCTAATCTGTGACGTCAGTACCTACATCACACAACATTTGGGTTCCGAGATTATCCTCAGCTGACTAACGAAAATGAAACGGAACCGAGGGTATACGCATTGATCCATCCGTCTCTTGAGAAAAGTAACTGTAAATCTATGAACTCTTTAAAAATCGGAACTTTTGTTACATTAAACCTTCTCTAAAATTTTTTATATTGTACTTACTGTATATGTGTACTCATTATTTTACACTCCATAAACATGAATGTTTTCTTCAAGTTCGTGCTTTTGGCTGTTCTTAGTTTCTATGTAACTGGTAAGTGGTTGCTTTCTTAACTTGATAGATGGTTGAGTAATGATTTCGCAATAATGAACGTTGTTAACATATTTAATGTATTCCTTCGTTTATAATGGGGAATGCAAATGTTTAACTTTTATAGAAAAATTCGATTAATTCGTTAACATTTTTGCATAACATTTTATAATAACGTTTTTACATTCAAAAATATTTATAAGTTAGCAGGCTTTGAAAATTTTATTTTTATATATTTGCTTTGTTCATCTTCATAAAGATTGCAAGGGTTCAGTGCAATTAAATAATAAGAATATTTTTCAGCGTATAGAATTTTTATTAAGTATAGTTGAGGAATTTGAGATAATAACACTTCGTTCATTGAGTATTTCTTTATAAGCTAATGTCAACATGGTTTAATTAAAAAAAAAAATATGGATTAAAAATTCAGCATGCAGAATTTATAGCAATTAAATACGTCCTTTGATGTTGAGTTTTGTCTTTGTTTGCAATTTTGAAAAAATTGTGTGTGCTTTGTCATTGTATACAGGTACTTATGTTTACTTGATTTTATTGTAATATACCCTTAGAACTTGAATTAGTTTTATATGAAGGCATACGTTAAAACGTTTCTATATTTTTTTCATTCTATTTTCTTTTTCTATTCGAACAAAACTGGGAGTTATTCTTAAATAATTTACTATATAATTACTTTTCTGAATTTTTTATACAAAATTTAAAATCTGGAAGAAAAAAGTCTTTCTTAATAAAATTTTTCTTAGTAAAATTTTTTGGAGTTGCAGTATGCAAATGTTTTTTTGTATATATAATAATAGTCATACAAAAGCGGATTTATTTTATAATTTAGCTACTACAATTATTTTTCTTGAAATATTTAATGACTCACTATGATGAAATATTAATTTGTATTTAAAATGTAGGCTTTTTTAATGAATGTGAATTTAAAGAATTATTAGCAGTGCTTTGATTTCTTTAAATAAGAAGGTTAACTTGTTAAAACTGAGCAACTGCCGTAATGCCGTTTATAACCCCTGGTGTTTTTTTTTTTTTTTTTTTTTTTTTTTTTATTGAAAGGAAGGTACTTCACATATATATCAATTAATGCTTTTCAGAAGTGAATATTTAATTCATAGTAAATTTTAGCAATAAATAAATAATGAAATGTCTGGTGATTTTTTAAAAATATTTTTTCAGATCATTTTTATCTTTATCTGATTGTAATTATTAACATTCCTTGATTGATTCCAATGATTTTGTTTATTTAATATATTTCTGTCATCAACATTTCTAAAAATAAACTAAAAAGAGCTTTCAGCAGTGATTAAAATATCAGTGGGTAATTTATTTTTACTTATTTTTGTGATAGCAACCAATTTATATTAAAATACAATGCATATAATTTAAGATGAATAAAAAATATAGATGTTATAGTGAATATGTTGTATTCTGTTTGTCTTGATCATAAAATATATCTTTAACATATGCTATTGAAATCCCTTTTGTTTTTTTAAGCATACATTTTATTGCATTGAGGTAAATAAATGTATTTGTCAAAAAGAAAGTTTATTTTAATGTATAAAAAAATTGGAATAATTTGTATTGTTAATGTTTAATAAAATTTAGTGATTAATTTTATTCCTGTCCTCATAATGAGAAATATTCTTTTAACTTATTGTTTTCTTTCAAAAATTATTCTTCTGGCTGGTTTTTATTTTTAGTATTAAAGTTTAATAGCCTCTTCAACAATACCTTAAAGAATCACATTTATAATTTCATACATCTTATCTCGCTTGAAGCCATGGTAGTAGATGTACAATATGTAATTTACAATAAAACAATATATATTTCTATTTTTAATTTTTTTGTATATATTCTGTGAGAGACAATATGGGTAGGGGATTATGATATCATGTAAAAACTTTTTGAATGTTAATAGATAATATTAATATTTATTTAAAAAAATGTGTTAATTTCCACACTTTTCTTGAATTGTGAATGTATTGATAAAGAGTTTTGGAAGTATTTGGTTTGATATCTTGTTTTAAGTACTTTTATTGTGGTTGAATAATTTTTAGTAGTGTATTTCTAACTTTTTAAATGGATATTTTTGGTTCCAATGTAATGCTAGCGATGTTAAATGAATATTCATTATATACATTATGCATTGTATACATGTCATTCTGGATTGTGCTTAGGGTATCGTATACATCTTTTAGAATTGTTTAATTCTTGCAAAAAATATAATTGCAAATATAAACAATGAAATATTTAACATAATAATAAATGGAAAAAATTTAAGCCAAGTAGATAAACAACTGTGTGAAATTATAAAATATTAATTTTCAAGGAATTGATTTTCTAATGAAACTTAAACAATTATGTGTTTAGTTATATATCAATAAGTGTCACAGTAGTTCTGGATTTCTGGAATATATTCATAACAGTGCTTTAGTATTTTAAACTGTCATTTCAAGTTGTCGTGAATTATTGAAAACACTTGTGAATGTAAATGGGAAAAGTTAATTTTTCAAAAAATCTTTAGATTGGGTTTTGAAATAATTTGGAACAATATGAATATTGCTCATGTAATTAAAATGCTTTTTTTTTTTTTTCAGAAAGTGCTATAATTACTAATGAAGAAGATCAAGGAGAAGGAGTTATTTTAACACCAGGACAAACACTAGTTTTACAATGTAATAATACAGATGATACTTCTGCTAAAATACAATGGTTTGTACATTATTTCTTTGAAATATTCATCTTTTTTCTAATTAAGAATGCATCTATATCATTTTGTTATCTTCATTTTTAAAACTATCAATCTTGAAATTACATTAAAGCTCTCAACATTATGTAATTAAAATGTTTAAGTGATTGGTTTTTCAGATTCTTAATATTTTGTATTTTTCACGATTACAACAGATTTATTGATGTTCATAATGAATTTTTCTGTATAATGAATTAAGTTGGTAAGTTTTGTAACAACCAAGAGTAATCGTTTTTCTCATTGATTTCTAAATGACATTTTGACTTTAATTTTAGAGCTAAACTTGAATTTGTTCATTTGGTATTTTTATATCCGAGAATTTGTTGGTATTAAAAATTATCACTCGTAATTTTCTCACTCTTATATATTCATTCAAAAGAAAAGTTTTGGCTTTTTTTACTATTTTTGTTACTTTAAAAATTAACATTTCAGTTTTAAACCAGATAAAAATTTTATAAATTCTGTAACAAACATTTTAAAAATATTTCTTTGTATTCAAACAGATCATAATGATTTTAAATTAAATTAATTAAAATTTTCTAATATATTTAATCATTTTTTATGTTATTTAGAGATGATTTGTATTTAATTCAAGAAACTGATGTCAAGGTATAGGCCGTAGTATATAATTTTGAATGTCATTAAGGTCTTTAGATCATATTTTATTAAACCTTAAAAGTCACTTTAACTCTTATTATATACTATTGATGAAAATTAGTATGAGCTTAATTCTTTTACAGTTGCATATTCCCCCTCCCCCAAATAACTCAGTTTTCTTCAAGGGTATTATATATAGGCTGGCCATTCTCTTAACTACATTTAAAAAACAACTTTTCATACCAGGAATTGTATTTGAAATTTTTGAATTATTGTATTTTTATTCTTATTTATTTTGCAATGAATAAAATTTTTATAACACTTTTACAGTGTATAAAAGGAAATATGATTGAGTTATTTTCTAAGTATCCTTTTATTATATTACTTTTTTATAGAGAACTAAAATTTTATGGCAGTTTAAGGAGTAAAATTACGAACATTATTTCAGAATTTAATTGCGATAAATTTATTTAACTGTTAGTGTAGTATGAAAATAATCAAGTTAAATATTTACTTTTTAAAAATTTTGTTTAATTAAAAGTATTTTTTATACATGTTTCAAATCACTTTGTTAATTTGTATCCTTTTTAGGTTAAAGAATGGTTTGCCATTAAATGTAACTGATGAACGAATTACAGATGAAGTATCTAATAATTCACTTATTATTAAAAATGCACTTGAATCTGATTGTGGAAACTATACTTGCAAGTCAGCTAGTCAGGAAGCTATAATTCCAGTTAGAAGTAAGAACTTTTTCATGTATTGAACTGTTCTTTTCTTGTCTTAAAATTAATATTGAGATTGATATTTAAAATGATGCATTGGTTCCTTTTTCTAGGTATAGTAAAGATAGCTCCTGTAGATTCCTCACGTAATGTTGTTCAAAATCAGAATATAGTATTATTGTGCAATGTTACTCAGGGAACTCCACTACCAACAATTCAGTGGCGTAAAGGTAAAATTGTTATTTTTTTCATCTCATTTTTGAAAAAATGTTGAATTTTTTTTATTTGGGGAAGGGGAATTTGTTGACTAAAATAATCTTATGTCTTGATTTAAAAATAAAGGAGAATAAATAAGCTCTACTAAATAATAAAGGAGAATAAATAAGCTCTACTAAATAATAAAGGAGAATAAATAAGCTCTACTAAATAATAAAGGAGAATTTGTTGATGTTCTACAGACTGAGTTGTTTGATCTGGAACTATTAAATTTAACATCTGTATATTTTAGAACAGGGATGGCGAACCAATGCCACGTGTGCCATCACAATATTTTGAGCACACCACCGATCAAAACAGTTTACATGCGACTTTACTTAATAAACTGAACTTTACCCAATTCGATTGGTTGGAAATTGAATAATTTGAAATGCAACTGATTGATTCCCATTCTAATTCAATATGGATTCAGGAATTTATTGAAACAAGGAAAAAGTTGGAATTGATTGAAACAAAGATTAACAAACAAAATAAGTAAAAATGCCAAGTATGAAATTTTGTAAACATGAAATTCGATTCCAGACATATTTAACTGTTTGAAGAAGCTGGCTCATGTTATTTTAACCATATTTTCATCTACGTATGGCTACAAGTCATTGTTTTTAGAGATAAATAACATTAAAGACTTGCTTAGAAACCATTTGGCAGATGACTCCAATTCATCATGCATTCTGATAAAAGTAACATCTTGCAATTCCAATATAGGTTATTTGTCGTTTAATCTGTAACTACAGAAGTCACACTAATGTTTCTTTAATTTCAATTACACATATAACTAAAACATCTACTACTATGCAGTGCAAAATGTATTTTTTCAGAGTAAATGAAGAGTTTTGTGTTGTTGCTATTTAGTTTTATTCTCATATCAGTAATATAGCTCAAAATTTTTTGACAGCACATCTATACCTCATTAAACATTTCTTTAGAAAAAGTGACACGTTGATAAAGGTTCGCCACCCCTGCTTTAGAATGTGGAAATGTGCCCCTCAGTTATTTTTTTTAATTGAAAATGTAAAAATTTGTTGTTTTCATAATGCCACCCAAAAATATAATTGCAAATTTTTGTGATATTCTTGTTTGGATTTTTGTTAACCCGGCACAAGCTAAGAATCCGTTCAGGAGCATACGCTGGAAAACAAACCTCATTCCTTCCTATAATTGCACAAGAATAATTAAAATTCAAAATATTCTTTTTGTATAGCATTGACTTAATTGTAATTTTTTTCCTGAAATTGTTTTTTTAACTAGTGTTCAGTAGCTTGCTAATAGTTTTCATTGTTTCAATGAAATACAAACTGTTTTTGTTTTCTCAAATATTCAATCATCTTATTTTTTCCCATTGTTGGAAAAAAAAAATTCTTTCTTATCTGCATATTTTAAATGCAGAATCTTCAATACTGGGAAGGAAAGCATGCAATAATAAGATGTACTGTCTGTAAGTTAAATTTTTAATGTTTCTGTGATGTCAAGAAATTGTCTTGATTTAAATGGCTTGTATTCATAGAAATGGAATAGATGTAAAAACTGTTATAAAATAATGCAACTTTTATTTATTTCTTGATCTAATACTTAAAAATACTCTGCTTAGGGAACCAATTATGATTAAGAGATTTGATGAAATTAAGCTCGGTTGATTTTTCTGATGAACCAGTGGTTTGCTAATATTGGCTTGTTAACCATAACAAAACTGGATAAACCATAACCTAAATTTCTTATCTGTGGATATATTAAATTTAAAAAAATGTTCAAACATATGAATAAATAACGGAATTCTTCATAAGCTTGAAATCTGATGGGTATTTTTAATAAGATAATAAGATTTTTAATTGCAATTATTTAAATATATTTTCTTAAGTGGTTAAATATCAATTTTTTAAAATTAAATTTTACTGATACTAATCTGAAGAAAAGTATTCTAGATCACTTCTTGAAAGTAACTATAAGAATATTGAAACAACTTGAAAATAAACCCTACTGTGTGAGATTCACAGGCATGTGGTTTTTCAGTGTTTCCATGATTTTCCGCTTTTTTTTAGAAGGGTTATTCCCATCCCTCCCTCAATTTTTATGAAATTTGCAGTATAGTTGTGTAAAAAGGACTATTTTAAAGATAAAATAGGCAAATCCATGTAAAAACATGAATTCAGCAGGAGAGAACCAAACAGCAGAAATTCTTAGCAAAAAAAAAAAAAAAAAATACCGGGAAGCTTGTAATAATAAATTCAAGGAAAAAACCAATGTTAAAGCAAGCTGTGAAGAAAGTATCTGGCAAAGCTGCTAAATTGCAGAAAAATATTCATCTGAGAAAAATTATGTCTCAGAGGTCAAGAATTTTTTTCCTTGTCTGAATTTCGTAGTCAAAATGAAATGATTGAATTTGAAATCAATTTAATCTTGTACTTCGATGATTGATGCTCAAAAGCAAACCATGGAATGTCAGTCGAGTCATTTAATTGAATCAAAAGCCCATCAACCTTTAAAGAAATGTTTACTGAAATATGCTTGATGAATACTTATAATAAAGTATTGACTTTTCCTTCACATTTGTTGCCCTATATATACTTAAATTTGTTCTAGACTATATGCTTCTTATGTTGTCTTTGGAAAAATCATATGCTATTGACTTTTTATAATTATTTTGAAATTTAATAATACAGATAGACTGTGTAGTTTTAATAAGTTTTTCTGTACATTGACAATTTTTTCATACTTTATGCATGTTTTTTCTTTCATTGTTCTTTTGTGTTACATTTTTGGTTTTCTTTTTTGTTATTTGTTCAATTACATCCCTATATTTTATAAATGATTTTTTCTTTCTGTAGATAAAGATAACCTGAATATGTCAGATCCCAGGATCACTGTCAAAACTGATCCTCGAGGAGTGGAAGGTACAGAAATCGTAATAAGTGATGCTAGATTTGAAGATAGAGCCCAGTATACTTGCATTGTAACAAATGAGATCAGTTCAGCCAATGCTACAATTTTAGTGAGAGTTAAAGGTATTCAATTACTTGCAATACTTTGTTTTTTATTTAATTTTTTTAATTAATTCCCTTTTTTATTTCAGTGAAAAAGTTTTTCATATTTACAATTGCTCTAAAAGAGAAGAATGCTGTATTTGTTACAAATTATTTTAAAAATCTGTAAGATACCAATATTTTTATGTATTATATTACTGGAATGTGGTGGAACTGTTATAATTTAACATGTCAAATAGAATTTTTAAATCCAACAAGGCTCATTATTTTTTTATATTGC